>NC_058522.1:162882398-163505398 GCF_904849725.1 Hordeum vulgare subsp. vulgare
GCTTTGTGAGTAGTTACTTTTGTTCCTGAGGACATGGGATAAGTCATGCTAATAATAGTCATGTGAATTTGGTATTCGTTCGGTATTTTGATAATGTGTATGTTGTTTTTCCTCTAGTGTTGTTATGTGAACGTCGACTACATAACACTTCACCATATTTGGGCCTAGAGGAAGGCATTGGGGAGTAGTAAGTAGATGATGGGTTGCTGGAGTGACAGAAGCTTAAACCCCAGTCTATGCGTTGCTTCGTAAGGGGCTCATTTGGATCCACTAGTTTAATGCTATGGTTAGAAATTGTCTTAATTCTTCTTCCTTAGTTGCGGATGCTTGCGAGAGGGGTTAATCATAAGTGGGATGCTTGTCCAAGTAAGGGCAGTACCTAAGCGCCAGTCCACCCACATATCAAACTATCAAAGTAACAAACGCGGATCATATGAACATGATGAAACTAGCATGACAGAAATTCCCGTGTGTCCTCGGGAGCATTTTTCCTCTTATAAGACTTTGTTCAGGCTTGTCCCTTGCTACAAAAGGGATTGGGCCACTTGCTGCACCGTTGCTAGGACTTGTTACTTGTTACTTTTCGCTTGCTACGTTTCACCTCACTACACCATCACTTGTTACCGCTACTTTCAGTGCGTGCAGTTATTACCTTGCTGAAAACCGTTTATCAGAGCCTTCTCCTCCTCGTCGGGTTCGACACTCTTACTTATCGAAAGCACTATGATTGATCCCCTATACTTGTGGGTCATCAACCTTCAGCTAACACTTCCAAATTCCATAGTTTGTTTTCATAGATAGATCCTATCTCGGATTTCATGGCTTCTAACCATCTGTTGGAATCTGGCCCACCATTACTTCTCCATAATTCACAGGCTCATTGTCGTCGAACAACATGATTGACAAGACAGGATTCCCGTACCACTCAGGAGCAGTACGTGCTCTTGTTGACCTGCAAGGTCCGACAGTAACTTGATCTGAAGCTTCATGATCATCATCATTAGCTTACTCTTCAACTGGTGTTTCCTCGACAGAAATGTTTTCCTCCCCTGCGCCACCATCTTGTTGAAGCAGAGATTCCGCAACCTCATCAAGTTCTATCTTCCTCCCACTCAATTCTTACGAGAGAAATTCTTTCTCAAGAAAAGCTCCATTCTAAGCGACAAACACTTTGCCCTCAGATCTGATATAGAAGGTATACCCAACTGTCTCTTTTGGGTAACCTATGAAACACACTTTTCCGCTTTGGGTTCCAGCTTTTCAGGCTGAACCTTTTTGACATAAGCATCACATCCTCAAACTTTAAAAAACGACAACTATGGCTTCTTGCCATACCATAGCTCATATGGTGTCGTCTCAACGGATTTTGATGGTGCCCTATTTTAAGTGAATGCAGTTGTCTCCAATGCATAGCCCCAAAGTTATAATGGAAAATCGGTAAGAGACATCATAGATCGCACCATATCTAATAAAGTACGATTACGACATTTGGACACACCATTACGCTGTGGTGTACCAGGCGGTGTCAACTATGAAACAATTCCACATTGTCTTAAGTGAGCACCAAACTCATAACTCAGATATTCTCCGCCTTGATCAGATCGTAGGAACTTGATCGTCTTGCTATGATGATTTCAACTTGACTCTGAAACTGTTTAATCTTTTCAAATGTTTCATACTTGTGCTTCATCAAGTAGATATAGCCATACCTACTCAAATGGTAAGTGATGGTGAGAAATTAACGATATCCGCCGCACGCATCTATGCTCATTGGTCCACACACATCAGTATGTACGATCTGGAATAAGCCACTTGCATGCTCCATTGTTCCACAAAACGGAGTCTTAGTCATCTTGCCCATGAGGCATGGTTCGCATGTGTCAAGTGATTCAAATTCAAGTGACTCCAAAAGTTCATCAACATGGAGTTTCTTCATGCGCTTAACACGAATATGACCTAAGCGGTAGTGCCACAAGAAAGTGGCGCTATCATTGTTAAGTCCACATCTTTTGGCTCAATGTTATGGATATAAGTGTCATCACAATCGATATTCAATATGAACAAACCCCTCACATTGGGTGCATGACCATAAAATAGATTACTCATATAAATAGAACAACCATTATTTTCTGACTTACACGAGTAACCATCTTGCAGTAAACAAGATCCAGATATAATTTTCATGCTCAACGCAGGCACTAAATAACAATTATTTAAGTTCTTAACTAATCCCGATGGTAACAGAAGTGAGATCGTGCCGACGGCGATCGCATCAACCTTGGAACCATTTCCCACGCGCATTGTCACTTCTTCCTTCGTCAGCCTTCGTTTATTCCACAGTTCCTGTATCGAGTTGCAAATGTGAGCAAGAGAACCGGTAGCAAATACCCAGGCACTACTACGAGAGTTGGTGAGGTACACATCAATAACATGTATATCATATATACCTTGTTTGGCATTGGCCGCCTTCTTATCGGCCAGATACTTGGGGCAGTTGCGCTTCCAGTGACCAGTCCCCTTGCAATAATAGCACTCAGTTTCCGGCTTAGGCCCAACCATGGGTTTCTTCGTTAGAGGGGCAACATCTTTGCCACTCTTCTTGGAGTTACCCTTCTTGCCTGTGCCGTTTTTCTTGAAGCTAGTGGTCTTATTGACCATCAGCATCGCAAATAACTCGTAGGGTGTCTTATTCATCCCTTGCATGTTATAGTTAAGCACGAAGCTTTTATAGCTAGGTGGCATTGACTGAACAATTATGTCACTGATAGCTTCTTGTGGAAGAGCGATCCCCACCTCAACTAGACAGTTCGAGTACCCAGACATTTTGAGCACATGTTCACTGAGAGACGAATTTTCCTCCATTTTGCAAGCATAGAACTTATCGGAGATTTCGTACCTCTCGTTCTGCGCATTCTTTCCAAAGATAAACTCCAACTCCTGGAACATCTCATATGCTCCATGACATTCAAAACGTCTTTGAAGTCCCGGTTCTAAGCCATACAAAACTGCACATTGAACTAGTGAGTAGTCATCCTCACGTGCTTGCCAAGCGTTCAAAACGTCTTGGTCAGCCGTAGCGAGTGGTTCATCTCCTAGAGCTGCATCAAGGACATAATTCTTTTGGCCAGCTTGGAGGATAGCCTCAGATTTCGAGCCGAATCGACAAAGTTGCTACCATCATCTTTCAGCTTAGCTTTCTCTAGGAACGTATTGAAATTCAGGGTTGCTACTACGCGAGCCATTGATCTACAACATAAAATTCTACGTAGACTATGTTCAAGACAATTGAGTTTAGCTAATAATATTAATAATAAACTCCCACTCAAATAGACATCCATCTAGTCATTCGAGTGTCGCATGATCCAAATTCACTAACTCAAGTCTGATCATCACGTGAGTTGAGTATAGTTTCAGTGGTGAACATCTCCATGTTGATCATATAAACTATATGATTCATGCTCGACCTTTCGCTTTCTTATGTTCCGAGGCCATGTGTGTACATGCTAGGCTTGTCATGTTTAACCCGAGTGTTCCGCATGTGCAACTTTTTTGCACATGTTGTATGTGAACGTTGACTCTATCACACCGGATCATCACGTGGTGTCTCGAAACGATGAACTGTTGCAACGGTGCACAGTCGTGGAGAACACAATTTTATCTTGAAATTCTAGTGAGGGATCACCTTATAATGCTATTATCGTTTTAAGAAAAATAAGGTGCATAAAAGGATTAACATCACATGCAAATCATAAGTGACATGATATGGCCATGATCTTGTGCTTCTTGATCTCCATCAGCAATGCACCTGCATGATCTTCGTCGTCACTGGCGCCACACCATGATCTCCATCATTGTGCCGCCATCGAGTTTGTCATGCTATCTATTCTATTACTACTAAAGCTACTACCTAGCAATATAGTAAACGCATCTGCAAGAACAAACGTTAGTTTAAAGATAACCCTATGGATCCTGCCGGTTGTCGTAGCATCGACGTGCAAGTTGATATTTAACTATTACAACATGATCATCTCATACATCCAATATATCATATCGTGTCTTTGGCCATATAACATCACATGCATACCCTGCAAAAACAAGTTAGACGTCCTCTAATTTGTTGTTGCATGTTTTACGAGGCTGCTATGGGTATCTAGTATGATCGCATCTTATTTACACAAAGCCACAACAGTGATATGCAAATTGCTATTTAACCTTATCCAAGGACCGCCTCGGTCAAATCCGATTCAACTAAAGTTGAAGAAATAGACACCCGTCAGTCATCTTTATGCAACAAGTTGCATGTCAGTCAATGAAACCGGTCTCTCGTAAGCGTACGAGTAAGGTTGGTCCGGGACGCTTCAATCCAACAATACCGCCAAATCAAGAAAAGACTAAGGAGGACAGAAAATTGAACATCAACACCCACAAACTCTTTTGTGTTCTACTCGAGATATCATCTACGCATGAACCTAGCTTTGATACCACTGTTGGGGAACGTTGCATGGGAAACAAAAAAATTCCTACGTACACGAAGACCTATCATGGTGATGATCATCTACGAGAGGGAGATCGGATCTAGATACCCTTGTAGATCGCTAAGTGGGAAGCGTTAAGAAATGCGGTTGATGTAGTGGAACTTCTTCACGATCCAAATCGCCGCCATCCCACGATCCGTCCCGATCTACCACCGAGCGGACGGCACGTCCACGTCCAGCACACGTACATCTCGATGACGATCTCCGCCTTCTTGATCCATCAAGAGAGAGGAAGAGGTAGCTGAATTCTCCGGCAGCAGGACGGCGTGGCGGTGATGATGCTGGAGCTACACCGGTAGGACTTCATCATGCTGTACCGATCTAGGTACGATACGTCATGAAGTAGTGGAGGGAGAGAGGTTTGCACAAAGGCTTGAAGTGCAAAAACCCTCTCCAACCTCCACTATATGTAGGACGAACCAGGGGTGGCTGCCTTGCCTTCTACTCCAAGTAGGAGGGGTCGGCCGATCCAAGGAGGAACGTTTCCTCCTCCAATTCGGTTTGGAGGAGGAGTCATTTCCTTCTTGCCCACCTCCTCTCTATTTTTTTCCTTTATTGTTGCCTTAGCCGAAATAGCTTAATTGGGCTGGCCTCACTATCCCACTAAGGTCTGGTGCGCCACCCATGGGCCTATTAGGTTCTCTCCAGGGTGGGTGGCCCCTCCCGGTAAAACCTCGGAAACCCTTCGTCACTCCCGGTACTTTACCGGTAATGCCCGAAATCTTTTCGGAAGCCAAATGCAACAATCCTATATATCAATCTTTGTTTCCGGACCATTCCGGAGACACTCGTGACTTCAGGGATCTCATCCGGAACTCCGAACAACATTCGGTTGCCAACATCAATAATTCAACTATACCGAAAACGTCACCGAACCTTAAGTGTGCAGACCTGTGGGTTCCAGAAACATGTAGACATGACGGAGATACTCTCTCGAGAATATCCAATAGCGGGACCCAGACGTCCATATTGGATCCTACATATTCTATGAAGATCTTATTGGTTGAACCTATATGCCTAGGATTCACACAATCCCTTATACCATTCCCTTTGTCCTTCGGTACGTTACTTGCCCAAGATTCGATCGTCGGTATCTCCATACCTATTTACTTCTCGTTACAAGATAACATGACAAAATCTTTAGTCACATTGATTGCAAGGCTTGTTTGTGATGTTGTATTACCGAGTGGGCCCCGAGATACCTCTCGGTCACACGGAGTGACAAACCCTAGTCTTGATCAATGCTAACTCAATGGACACCCTCTGAGATGCCTGTAGAGTACCTTTATAGTCACCCAGTAACGTTGCAATGTTTGATACACACAAGGCATTCCTCCAGTGGAACTGAGTTACATGATCTCATGGTGATTGGAATGAATACTTGACATGCAGGAAACATAGCAATAAAATGACATGGTCATATGCTACATTTATAGTTTGGGTCTTGTCCATCACATCATTCTCCTAATGACGTGATCCCGTCATCAAGTAACAACATTTGTCTATGGCTAGGAAACCTTAACCATCCTCGACCAATAGGCTAGTCAATTAGAGAATTACTAGGGACATTGTTTTGTATGTATATCCACACATGCATTTATGTTTCCATTTGATACAATTATAGCATGGATAATAAACGATTATCTCGAAACAAGAAATATAATAATAACTATTTTATTATTGCCTCTAGGGCATATTTCCAATAGAGGGATCCCTTCCAGCCCCGGCGATAAGGGAAGAGGACCCGGGCTGCCGCTATATATAGAGGATAGGTTACTTCGTAGAGGGGAGATTCATTCATTTAGCCCACTAGCACCGCGCAGAGGTCACCCAACATCCGGAGGACCTCGAACACTATACTAGTTCATCCATCAACCTCCACGAGAGGCAATCCACCAAAGTTGGAGTAGGGTATTACGCTTCTCAGCGGCCCGAACCTGGGTAAACTGCGATGTTTTGTGTCTTCCTCACCATCGAGTGAGCTCTCTGCCATCCTGAGCGAGTAGCTAGTCAGGCGAACCAAGGCTGTCAAGTGGCCTCCGCAGGCGCCCCTGTGTTCAAATCTTTAGGGTGTTGCAGAGCCCAAAATCTGAGATTTGGCGCGCTAGGTAGGGGGCACGTGTCGAGGCCTCCACGCCAACAGCAAGAGCCAGGCCTCGACTCGGCAACTCCATGGCGAGTGCGACCACCAACAGCCGCCGGTCCCTCGTGGTGGACGCCGTCCGTGTGAACAGCGTCGCCTTGCGGTCGCTTGCATTCTCAGTGGATCGCAGCGCCACCTTCTGGCCGTCACATCAAGCGCTTCCTACAGCGCGAGTGTGCGGCACACCCAAGGCCCGAGCCCGTGGAACACCACGTATGGCCGAAGGTCAATATCACCTTCGGCCCCATTGATCACCCCAAGGCAACGACAACCTCCAGGACACTCCATATGATGTGCAATCGACCATACGCGGTGTGGCCATCTCCAAGACCCTCGTCAAAAATGGCACGGGTCTCAACGTCCTCCCAAGAGGCATTCAACGCGCTACAGTTGACCGGAGAGCAGCTTGCGCCTTCAAGGCCTTTCTCTGGGGTGGTGGCAGGATATGTCACCCTTGTGGGACGAGTTCGCCTCCTCGTCACCTTCAGCACCCGCTCCAACTTCCGCACCGAGCAGATCGACTTCGACGTCACACACATCCACCTTCCGTACAACACAATACTCAGCTACCCCGCCCTCACAGTTCATGGAAGTAATGCACCGAGGCTACAACGTCGTCAAGATGCCCGAGAGCGGCGGTGTGCTCACCGTCGTGGGAGACGTCAAGGACGGGTCTCGGACATTTGAGCTCTACCAAAAGGCCGCGGTTGTGGTGCGTGCCAACCTCAAGGGCGCAACGCACGCGGCGGAAGACCCTGGGGACATCCTTGACGTCATGCCCGTGAAGAAGAAGCAGTTGTTCTCCCAGGACCGGGCGGAAACAAAGCAAGTATCGGTGGACCAAAGAAGCTTGGCTCCCACCTTCACCATCGGCGCAAGCATCCCCCAAGGGCAAGAGAAGGCATTGGTGGGTCTCCTCAAGGTGAACAAGGACGCGTTTTCGTGGAGCTCCTCCGACCTGGTGGTGGTCCCGAAGGACGTCATTGAGCACCACCTCATGGTGTGCCCAAACGCGTGCCCAGTGAAGAAGAAAGCAAGAAGGCAAGCGCCGAAGAAGCACGCGTTCATCGCTCAGGAGGTGCACAAACTGAAGGAAGCAGGGGTTATTCGGGACGTGTGCTACCCGGAGTGGATGGCCAACCCGAGAGTCGTCCCGAAGAAGTGCGGGAAGGAGCGCATGTGCGTCGACTTCATGAGCCTCAACAAGGCTTGCCCTCAGGACCCGTTCCTGCTACCACGCATTGACCAGATCGTGGACTCCACCACGGAATGCGACTCCTATGCTTCCTGTATGCATTCTCGGGTTACCACCAGATCAAGATGGCGGTGGAAGACGTCGAGAAGACAAATTTCCTCTCTCCGTGTGGGGTATACTGCTACGAGTGCATGCCCTTCGGGCTGCGGAACATCGGGGCAACCTTCCAGCGGTTAATGCATATCACTCTGGGACCGCAGCTCGGGAGGAACGCAGAGGCCTATGTCGACGACATCATGGTCAAGTCAAGGCAGGCAAAGACCCTAGTAGAGGACCTGCAGGAGACCTTCGCCAGCCTAAGAGAGGTGAACCTGAAGCTCAACCCCAAGAAGTGTGTCTTCGTGCTCCCATCAGGCAAACTGCTCAGTTTCCTGGTGTCGCACCGGGGGATCGAGGCAAACCCGGTGAAGGTCAATGCCATAAACAATATGAGCGCGCCCACAACCCTTAAGGAGATGTAGATGTTGGCGGGGTATGTTACATCCTTGGGTTGTTTCATCTCCAAGGTCGCGGAGCGGGCATTGCCTTTCTTCAAGATCATGAAAAGAAAGGGGGCCTTCGAATGGACCCCGGAGGCCGACGCAGCCTTCAATGAACTCAAGTAGTACCTCACGAGCCCGCCGGTCATGTGCCCCCCGCCCATGGGAGCCTCTACTTCTGTACCTTGCTGCCACCCCCACTCCGCCAGCATCGTGTTGGTGCGAGTAAGGGAGGAGCGAACCAGAAGGGCGCCACTTCGGAGAACCCCGGTGGCCCCCCACCCACGGGGTCTGGGGGCTCACACGACTCGCGGGCTCCAGTTCCCCCACAGGCAGAAGAACTAGAGGCTCGGGCCATAGGGTCGGGGCATGCATGCTCAGCCCTCCTGAGGCCCCATCCCCTCCTCCAGACCGCGAGGCGCCTGAAGCTCCAGATCTTTCCGGGGAGCATGACGCCCCGGGGGGGGGGGCATCCTCGTCGAGCACCCGATATACTTCATCAGCACGGTGTTGCTGGATGCATTCTTACGTTATCCCATGCAGCAGAAACTTCTCGTTGCTTCACGCAAGCTGCGCCACTACTTTCAGGGGCATGCAATCAAGGACGTCTCGTCCTACCCCTTGGAGAAGATCCTACATAACCCAAACGTGGCAGGAAGGGTTGCAGAATGAAACATCGAGCATCAGGCCTTCAACATCGAATTCATTACGGCCAGGGTCATCAAGGGAGCGGCCTTGGCCGACTTCGTGGTGGAGTGGATGGATGCACCGGACCGGGGGTGGAAGGGAGCCAGTCCCTTGCCCCTGGTGTGGAGGCACCCGAGGGATGGACTATGCACTTCAATGGAGACTTCACACTCAAGGTAGCAGGGGCTGGAATCGTGCTCACTTCCCCGACGAGAGACAAGCTCCGCTACGTCGTGCAGCTCTGCTTCCAGCATGGGGAGAAGGTCTACAACTACATAGTGGAGTACGAGGGCCTCATCGCCGCTCTCAAGGCGGCGGTGGCCTTGTGGATCCGGCGCCTCGCCGTTATGGGCGACTCCCAGCTTCTCGTCAACTTCTCCAACAAAGAGTACAAGCCCAAGGACGAGCACATGGAAGCGTATCTGCAAGAGGTACGTACAATTGAGAAACCTTTTCAGGGCCTAAAGCTGCAGCACGTCCCGCGTGGCAAGAACAGCGAGGCGGACGACATCGCCAATAGAGCTTCGTGCCACAAGGCTCAAGAGCCAGACGTCGTCGAGGAGCGACTCTTCGATCCTTCCGCAACACCGTCACCCGTGGACCTGGTGCCACGAGGAGAGGAGCTCCCCCCGGCACCGCTCTCGGGGGCTCCTGACTGCGGCCAGGCCTCGGGGGGCTCGACTCCTCCTGGCCCTGGAGGCGCAGACCGATAATTGGATGCAGGAACTCAGGGCGTAGCTGCTCCATGGCACATTTCCAGAGAAGGAGGAAGACACGGAGTGCGTAGCATGACAAGCCTCGGCCTACTGCTTGCGGGACGGTGATTTGTAAGGCAAGCGCCCGGACGACTTTACGCTGTGGTGCATTTCCAGGGAGCAGGGGCGCGAAGTACTAGCCAACATCCACGGAGGGGGCTGCAGGCATCACTCCTCTTTGTGCACGCTCGCAGGTAAGGCGTTCAGGTCAGGATTCTACTGGCCTACGACATTGGACGACGCAACCGAGTTGGTCCGGTCTTGCGAGGCCTGCCAATTCCATGCCAAGCAGATCCACAAGCCCGTGCGGAGCCTCAAGACCATCCCGCTTTCCTGGCCCTTCACGATCTGGGGGCTGGACATACAGGGCCCTTCCCGCGGGCGGCGGGCAGCTTCCGTTACCTCTACGTCGCCATCGACAAATTCACCAGGTGGGCGGAGGTGGAGCTCGTGCACACCATCCCTGCAGGGTCGACCTTCAAGTTCATCAAGGGCCTCGTGAGCCGCTACGGCGTCCCCAACCGCATCATCACTGACAATGGTTCGCAGTTCACCAGTGAGCTCTTCAAGGTTTACTCCTAGGAACGCAGGTATGCTACGCATCGGTGGCCCACCCGCGGAGCAATGGCCAGGCGGAGCACGCCAACGCAGAGGTCCTGCGGGGCCTCAAGGTGAGAAGCTTCAAGAAGAAGCTCGAAGCTCGCGGCCGGGGTTGGGTCGACGAGCTGTCGTCGGTGCTATGGTCCATCCTCACCACCGCGACTAAGCCCACCGGCGAAACCCCGTTCTTCCTCGTCTACGAAGCCAAGGCGGTCCTTCCCCATGAGATCAAGGACCGGTCCCCGCGGGTCATGGCGTTCGATGAGGAGCGTCAGGTGGCTGCACGGGGGATGGACCTCGTGCTTGGTGAGGAGGCAAGCCGCCGGGCCTCACTCTGAGCCGCGAGGTATCAGCAGGTCTTACGATGCTATCACTGTCGCAACATCCGCTCCTGGACCCTTTAAGTCGGTGACCTCGTCCTGAGGTGAGTTCAATCTAGGGAGGGCTTGCATAAGCTCTCACCCATGTGGGAGGGCCCGTTCAAGGTCGTCCATGTCTCCAGGGTTGGCACCGTGCACCTGGAGACTCAAGATGGAGTTCCCATCCAGAACGCCTGGAACATCCAACATCTCCAGAAGTTCTACCCATAACGCCTCAGCAACACGTCTGTATCGTCCTTCATTTCTTCCGGAACCTACTTTATCCCGTGACACTCTCACGTAACAACGAGCCGAGGCTGTATACGCCCTAGGCCCCCCGAGGACGCGGAAGGGGCCCATCCCGCGCCGAGTGGATGACCTATGCTCTGCGCTGGGTAAAAACGGAGGCAATCAACTCAGTCCGCCAATGAATATGCCCGTAGGTGGCAATGAAATCAACTCAGTCCACCAATGACTCGGGGGTAGGGACACTCGCGAGGCCAAAGCGTCCTCGCGACCTCCCAGATACACCCCCACCGTGGCACTCTCATGTAATAACGAGCCGAGGCTGTATATGCGACGCCTAGTGGAAGAAGTACACCCGTGCAGGGTTTTGAATCTATTTGAATAGCCGCATCCTCGGATACGGACTGCTTGGAAACATTATGTGCTACATAGACAATTCAAATAGATAGTCTAAAATGCAGAAGATAAGTGTGAGTGTCATGGGTGGCCTTCCTGTAGGGAGATGGGCGAGGATCCATAGTAGTGTATTGCTTTAGTGAATATGTCGACTCGTGTGTGCTATCCCACCACAAACATACTACTTGTAGTCATAGTACAGGTCAGCCAAGAGTCAAAGTTGCCTTGCTGCAATAAACTCCACAACCCCTTTGTTGACAATGATGCATATGTAGATAGTTCTGATGTAAGTCTTGTTGAGTACCTTTGTACTGATGGTTGCTTATTTATGTTTTTGCACATGAGACCTTAGAATGACTATTAGTTCTACACGATGTATTCGATGTTGACCGAAATAGATTGGGAATCCCAGACAGAGGTCTAGCTCCTTTGGTAGGGTCGTTGTAGATTTTCACACTCCTCCAGCCACTTTTATTAGATGTGTGTACCCAAACATGTTATGCTCCCGCTTGATGCTTGTATGACTTGACTGTTGGGTCATGTGACCCCTCTTTGTAATATCACACTATGTTGACTCTTATGAGTCTTTAATAAATGCTTGAGTCGTAGAATTGTGTTGTGATGCCATGTTGTATCTACACATATCGTGCATATTGTGTGTATGTTTTGGAATGCATTGTATGTGTGGGATTCGACACCTAGTTGTGTGCTTTTAGTAGCCTTCTTTGTGGGGAAATGTCTCTTTGTGCTTGCACTGAGCCTTTGTAGCTTGCTATTACTCCTGATACATTTATTGACCAACAGGTATCCTTCTTTCCTGTTGTGTATGTCCCCACGGGGGAAATGTCACGCGATGTAATGGAGTCCATGTAGACTCATCTACACTTGCTTATGACCGACACCTTCATTGCTGGGTTAGTATGCATGTCCCTGTCCAGTTGTTCCACTTGGGTCCATAACTAGTCATGTGGACCCGGGTTCATTGACATATGATTGCTAGCGACACATTCATATATGTGAGCCAAAAGACGCCATCGGTCCCGGCCAAGGTAAGGTGGTAGAGATGGAGTTTACCATGTGTGAGGCCGCAAAGTGATGTGATCTTTACATGCAGGATTCATATGGCTTAGGATCGGGGTCCCGACAGTCTAGCTAGATATGACTACCTAATTAAGAATCATGCTAGAATAACTGGGTTTCTTCTCAATATGAGGAGGGAAGAGAGATGAGGAAGATGAAGAGCAAGAGGAAGAAGAAGGTAATATACTAGGTGTATACACAAGGGTGACTAGGTGGGAAGCATTGCGACTTTAGTACTGGCGTCGCTAGACAATACAACACCAACACTAATATGTGTACTCCTGGCATCCCATTGTATGCTACGCCGGTGTTATGGGGGCACAAAACTTGACCAGGAAAATAGACCACAAAATATATTTTTGGTGTCCGAACAAAGCCTACACCATAGATATAACAAATACTGCCGCTGTAACGCCAGCCTAGTACGCCAAGAGTAATTTACACATGCACACAACATTGGATTCCACATACATCCAACACCATCACTAAGCTAATAGCTATGTCGTATGAATATAGCCCAAGCGAGCACTATTTGAAAATATTTGTGTTGGTGTTGCTGAGAAATGGCGTGCCAAGAACAAGTGTTGTGGCTAATCATTTCTCCACTAGTGAATGGACATCATCTTATATGTTCTTCACACCATGTCCATAGATATCCTTGTATTTGTTCCTTGTGTGGGACTAAACCACGTAGGTGAGAATAGTACGAAACAACAAGGATAGCTCCCAACTCAAGATGATCTTCATCAACTATGAGTTTCCACCACTACATTACTGTAACACCCAAGATGCGATCCTATCCTTATTTTGGCATGAGGGCCTCGACAGGGATAGAAGCGCATCTTGTTGTTTAGCAAGAATGGATATCGTTACAAGTACATATAAAGACGAGATGAGTATATGGAGTTGGCTTACACTCGCCACAAGCTACAACATGATGATCTCAATACGAACACATATTCAATCACCAAATCGGAAGAGCAGGGTTTGACTACGAACGTAATCAAACGATAAAACGACATCCACCCTTGCTATCCTAGGCTGCCGGCCTCTAACCCATCCTATGATCTATGATGATGAAGAAGAAGAAACTCCAAATAGAACAATCATCGCGCTCACGTCAAATTATTGCTTTACCTGTACCTTCAAATATTGTTGTAATAACCTCTAAGCCACAAAGAATCACCAGTCTCGTTTCGAAAGGTATCAAGACTGGAAAAGCTTAATGGGTGAGTTAAGGTTAAGTGGTGAGGCTAGAACAAGCACTAAGCATTTACTTGGTTGTCTAACTTAGGATACAAGAACAAGAGGGTGGTGATCTATGCATAAACGGACATGAACTAATAATGATCATAAGTGATCCTGAACAACTACTTACGAGTCAAGTATAGCCCCACCGTGTCATCTCTTGGATAAGAACTCACGAGAAGAGACAGTCACAGTTACGCACAGAATTGGCATATTTCAATTAAGTTTACTTCAAGTTTGCTATGATCGGATGTTGAACAAAGTTTCCAACTTTCCACATAACCATGGGCACGACTTTCCAAAAGATATTAACCTTGCAGGGGTGCTCCAACTAGTCCATCACAAGCTACCACAAGCTCCATGGAATAATCTCCACAACGGAGGACTCGTGGTATCGTGGGAAATTGCGATCGAAATCCTCAACCTCGAGATAGCCCAAAGTATCCTCGGAATACCACGCAGAAGACGTTCGAGAAGGGCAATACAAATCCAGCAAGGTTGCCCAACATGTCGACGATCCTGATAGGAGCCGTGTATCTCGTTCTCAGGGCACAATTGATGAGTTATAGTTACCGAGTTGCCTCGGGGAGCATTAGTAAGTTGTTCTGGGTTTGACCAGCACTCACGAGGAGCATTGGCCTAGGGGTTGATTAATAATCAAACGGGTGATCAATGCATTATGCAAATTTTATTGGCAGTTATTAAGCAAATATTACCACGTTGGGCCTTGCCACGTGATTTTTATCCCAAAACAAAATCAAGTGGGTCCCCATAACAACCCCAAACATGTTAGGAGCACACAATATGGAACATAACACCAATACACGAGTAACTAGGCCGGGAAAGGTGGAACAAAACACCGAGCTAGAAGGCCAAGCCTTCGACCTTTTACCAAGTATATAAGTGCATTAAAATAAATAGCAATAATATGGTGACATCACAAGGAATCCATGTTGTCACATGGAAAGCAACTGCACCTGCAACTAGCAACGCTCTAAAAAGGGTTGAGCAAGTAGTAAAGATCCAAACAAAGGTTTGTTGGGATGTGGAGGGAGGTTCGAGAGTTTTCATGGCAATGTTGGGAGGATTGACATAACACGTGGTAGGCAGCGAGACATAGCGATAGAAACGAGACAACTAGCATAGCAATGAGATCCTTCTTGGAAGAAGAATGAATCCATGAATAAGTCAAAACAACATAGTCGAACGAATGCTCACTTCAAAACGCTTTCGGAACTCTATCGAGAAGAAACGATATAGAAATAAACAATCAACACACGATAAACACCACAACATATTCATAGCATGATGCATAATCAAATATGATGCATGTCCATTTAAATATGCATGACATGACAAAGCACAACAATTTTTACTACACATTAAAAGAAGCTCAATATGCAACCAAACATGGATGAAAGTTGGTTATTGTGAATCTATGCAAAATTTCAAACATGTTGCATATATAAATTATTTTAACCTGATGCATGGTTGTGAAGTTACTATATGCATCACCATTGAGGGTTTTTTTGTTAGACGGACAATTCACAGATTAATAGAGACATTCGTAGACGCGAAAAAACCCCTAAACCGTGTGTGACTCAACTAAATGATGTATGCAGCGAGGAATAGGCTCTCGGTTGCTCACCATGGGCATGGGCCTCACGGCTAGGCTCGAGGCGGCGTGCAGTGGCTTGGAGAAATCACTAGTTAGCGAATAGACCTTCCAACGATTACTCCCACCTTCACAGGTTGCGACAAATGGTGCACTGCATGCATGCCACTTGTCGCAACCTGGGAGTTTTTCCTTTTTCGTAGATTCATATTTTCAAAATGTTTTATCTCCTAAACCTTGCGTTCAAATCTCGAACCGTTTTCACTGTTGGCATTCTCGCATCGAGATCTTGAAAACTACATCCCATGTTGATAGGTTTTGATTAACTTTTTTTCATGAAAAAAACCGGACAAAAAAATCGTGCCTCACGCGATAGAAAAAAAACAGAAAACACGCTTTTTTCCCTTTCCGAGAGGCACGGGTCGTGCCTCTCGTGAAGGCAAAACCGTGCCTCTCGCGGAAGCAAAACCGTGCCTCTCGCGGAAAAAAGAGAGCAGAAAACGCGTTTTTTTCCTTTTCGGGAGAGGCACGGGCGTGCCTCTCGCAAAGGAAAAACCATGACTTTCACGGAAGCAAAACCATGCCTCTGGCAAAAAACCAGAAAACGCGTTTTTTTACCTTTCGGGAGAGGCACGGGCGTGCCTCTCGTGAAGGCAAAACCGTGCCTTTCGTTGAAGAAAAACCATGCCTCTCGAAAAAATACATAAAACACATCTTTTCCTGAAAGGCAGGGCGTGCCTGTCGCGAAGGCAAAACCGTGCCTTTTGTGAAAGCAAAACCGTGCCTCTCGCAAAAAAATGAAAACGCGTTTTTTTTCTTTTCGAAGAGGCACGGCTGTGCCTCTTGCGAAGGAAAAACGGTGCATCTTGCTGAAGCAAAACTGCGCCTCTCGCAAAAAATAGCAAACAAGTTTTTCGCGTAAAAAAAGAAAACACGTTATTTTTTTCGTCCAAAAGTTACGAATGACAGGTGAAAAACTATAACACCAAAAAAATTGGAAAAACCACTTAAAAAGGCAAATAACGCATGCCAGATCCGACACCTACATGATGGGGCCAACGGGAAGCTCGAGGACGGCCATAGTGGATGGGGCGAGGCAGGGGATGGCACTGGTCATTGGGAAGATCGAGCGGCGGTAGCGTCGCTTCGATGGTCGGCGACGGTAGGGGCCGGCAGCGGCGGGTTCAATTGGGCAGAGCTCCGACGTTGTTTAGGGCCTCGGGTTCGGGATAACTGGTTCGTGTAGATGCAGAGCAGAGGGAGGTGTGAGAAAGAGAGGAGGAAGAGTTGGGATGGAGAAGGAAGTGGCGGCGGACCATCCTGCTCGAGGGCTGGTGATGCGCGGCAGGCTCCAGCGAGCTGTCGCTGGTAGGGCGACGCGGCTTCATTCCCTCGCCGTGGGAGGCAACGTGGGTCGTTGGATGTGAGATCTGGCGGTCCAGATCAGGAAAGTTCAAGCTGCCTGGTTGGAAGGATGGATCCCGAGGAAGGCACAAAGTGGTTAGCGGCGCTGCGGGAATTGTGGGAGTTGTCTGCTAAGCTAGGGTTTCATCAGCTATATATAGCATGTAGGTTAGGTTATGTGCTACATGGATCATTCGACTTAGATTGGACGGTCGGGAATATTTGGTTAGATAGTCCAAATGAAAAACTGGTGATGAATTGGGGTATTTCGAGGTTGATCCGGATCTAATAGTCACGATCGTCGTGTTCGGGTCCACGGGGAGTCTTCGGGCTAGGTTGTGAGCACCCTGGTGCACTGTGAGAGAGGCTAGGCAGAGATGAGACGGAAGTCGGGCAGCCTCGCAACAACTTTTTAATACCGAAACCTGTGATAATTTGACCGACTGTAGTGTCGCTATAGATTTATCCGGTGGGGTATCAAACGGCCTTCGATTGCGAAGGAATTTGGCATGCGGCCTACCTATACTATAATAAGACCGCACGCCAACTTTCACGCCAATCCGAAAACATTTTATACACTTCTATAAAAACAATATTTTAATGATGTCGTTGGTGCATGCATGTGTGGTTGGTCTCAAAATGGTCAATGACAAGGACGGAGAGAACATGCAATTAATAACGAATGAAAGTTTTGAAAAAAATGAAGGTAGCGGAGTGTCGATGCAATGTGGATGATGTGCATGATGCGATGATGAATGCAACAACCAAATAATTAACATGGTGATAACGGAATATATGGGGACTCTTCTAAAGCATCGGTTATGGTATGTTACAAACACCTACATGAAGTCTTCAGCGACAAAGCCCAAGGTTAGTTTGTCCCTCTTATGGGCGATGTCAAATCAAGGGGGAGCTTTCCTATGAGACTTGAATCAAAGTATCTCACAAGATGTGAACATATTTTAATCTTTATGTAAAAGTGGTAACCAACTTGTGCTTAAATGATGAGTATGACCTATGATCACGTATTCTTACTCGACTCCTAAGTCAATATACTCATATATAAATGACTTCGTTATCACCAAAGTGCTTGTTAGATACTAGAGTGGTTGTGCATGTTTGCCATGTTTTATTTGACACCTTATTGTGTGAACATGTTGGTATGCATATTTTTATCCATTCGAGGACATGCAATTATTTTTAATTGGCTTTCATTTTCTTTGGCCAATTGGATGTACAAGAATGCGTAAGCACCCCTCTCTAGCTATCTACGTTTTTTGTCTCAAATTCTATTCATACTTCATCGCAAAGTTTGAGCAAGCACTTTTCAGACCCTTTATGTAATAAGCACTCGGAGTTCCGTTTCGACAAGGGCTAACTTCCAAAACCTCCCATGTGTCACTCGGTGTAACCAACTCCAAAAACTCAGTTCAACTTTTGCACCTCGGTACCACCGAAATCAAAATCTTGGCCTCATCGAGTTTCTCTCTCCTATGGAAGTTAAGAAACTCGGTGGGACCCGACAGCAGAAGAGTATATCTACACATAGACCCGAAATTGAGAATTACTTCAAAATCTCGGCTTCCTGCAACCCTCCGTTGCCATGCTCAAAATTTAAGGATGTCTACCTTGTCTCCCGCGTGCCGTCGCCACTGGAGTCCGCCACCTTCGACGATAATCTGCCCTGTCGTCATTGCCGTAGCGAGTTCTTTACCGCATTTGGTTCAGAACTTGACCCCTTTTACGCTCTCACTCCTAATCTTGTGCAATAGGTCATGTTCATTTTCATGAAATGGATTGAAACACGTCTATCCATGAGAAAACACCATAATGATAGTCGAACAAAAAAATAGGTTTAGGGTTCAACTATGTGCATCTCGGTGTCACCGAGTGCAAACGAATTGGTACCACCAATTCGGGTTTTAGGGTTCAGGACGTTCTGAGTGAGCCTGAGATACTATTTTTGTTGAAACCCAAAATGGTGACCAAGTCTGTGTTAAGGAGAAAGTCAGTCTCGGAGCCTCCAAAAACCAAAACTCGATGGAACCGAAACCCACATAGCAGAATTATGAAACTAAGATTTTGATTTCAAATTTTGGGAAAGCAACTGTGATTTGTGATGCTTATCTTTTCCCTCTTCATAACTATTTACTGGGTCAGCTTGTGAGTGCACCATGTCAGGTTCAGAGGATAGTCAGAATTCCTTCAAAGAGCACAGTGTTGATCTGGTTTTAGGCACTAGTCCTGAGGCAAGCCAGTCAGACCTAGGCACCCCTGGCTCACATGATCTTCCCAAGGCAGCCACTAGGGCAAGGAAGAAGTTGAACTTAGATGAGGAATATGCAAATTTTGTTCCTCATGAGGATGCATCCTAGAGAAAAACTGAAAGGAAAGAAAGCATAACAGCTAGAAAGATTCTAGAATACGTCACAGCTAAGTGGGGGTTGTCTCTATCTTCAGAGCAACCATGTGGAACTCGAAGGACGAAAACTTTGGAAAAAAGTCTTGGAAGAAGAGGCACATAACGAGGTATGTTAAAGATGTTGTGCACCCCTCCACTCCAAAGTATCTTGATTAGGACGAAGAGGAAGAGGAGGTCCCCAATGCTAGTCCACCATCTTCCAAGCAAGAGAAACTTATGAAACATGATATGCCAAGCAACCCTGCATCTAAGTTTAAACCTTCTGCTCTCCAGGTCAACAAGCCAGCTACCAACAAGACCAAGAAAACCACAAGAGACATTCTAGCAGCTGACAAGAACAAAGGAACAACCTCCATGGAAGCTGATATAGAAGAAGAGGAGATTGTTGTTTTGAGGAAGCTTAGACCTCATTGGCACGAACACAATGATGCTCATCCTATAGCTAAAAACATGAAGGAGAGAAAAGGATCAAGGGCTCGGGAACTGGAGAGCTGCTCATCCCTATGTGTCACAAGAAGGACTGTCGTAGTACCCGCTTCCACAATAAGGAGCACCAAGATTTCTATGAGTCTGTCTTGTTAGACAAGAGTCCAACTGTCAGTGACATGAGGTATATTGACTGGAAGTACGTCAAGGAGAATGAAGACTACTTCCCTCATGTGCAAGAGAACTTAAGGGCCATAGACATTGAGAACTTTTTTGGTAGAGAGATGACCGCATGGAATGATGAGATGATCATGCAATTTTACACTACAACTCATTTCTATCGAGATGGTAAATTGTATGGATGACTAAAGTCACCAGGTACCAATCTTCTGTTTATGAGTGGGCTACCATCTTAGTGTTGGAAATATGCCCTAGAGGCAAAAATAAAATAGTTATTATTATATTTCCTGTTTCAAGATAATCATTTATTATCCATGATGTAACAGTATTGAATGGAAACGTAAATGCATGTGTGGATATATAGACAAAACTATGTCCCTAGTGCGTCTCTAGTTGACTAGCATGTTGATCGAGGATGGTTAAAGTTTCCTAGCCATAGACAATTGTTGTCACTTGATGACGGCATCACATCTTTAGTAGAATGATGTGATGGATAAGACCCAAACTATAAACGTAGCATATGATCGTGTCATTTTGTTCCTATTGTTTTCTGCATGTCAAGTATTCATTCCTATGACCATGAGATCATGTAACTCACTGACACCGGAGGAATGCCTTGTGTGTATCAAACGTCGCAACATTACTGGGTCACTCTAAAGGTGCTCTACACGCATCTCCGAAGGTGTCCGTTGAGTTAGAATGGATCAAGACCGGGATTTGTCACTCTGTGTGACAGAGAGGTATCTCGGGGCCCTCTCGGTAATGCAACATCACATACAAGCCTTGCAAGAAATGTGACTAAAGAGTTAGTCACGAGATCTTGTATTACGGAACGAGTAAAGAGACTTGCCAGTAACGAGATTGAAATAGGTATGGAGATAACGACGATCAAATGTCGGGCAAGTAACATACTAAAGGACAAAGGGAATCGTATACAAGATTATGTGAATCCTTGACATAGAGGTTCAACCGATAAGATCTTCTTAGAATATGTAGGATCCAATATGGACATCCAGGTCCCCCTATTGGATATTGACTAGAGAGTGTCTTAGGTCATGTGTACATAGTTCTCGAACCCGTAGGGTCTACACACTTAAGGTTCGGCTATGTTTTGGTATAGTTGAGTTGTAGGTGCTGGTGACCGAAGTTTTGTTCGGAGTCCCGGATAAGGTCATTGACATCACGAGGAGTTTGAGAATGGTCTGGAAACAAAGATTGATATATAGGAAGTTGGTATTTGGATTCCGGAAGGATTTCGGGCATTACCGGCAGTGTACCCGGAGTGACGAATGGGTACCGGGGGTCCACTAGGTGGGCCCGCCACTCCCCAAGAGG
Organism: Hordeum vulgare subsp. vulgare; assembly: GCF_904849725.1. Classification (NCBI taxonomy): domain Eukaryota; kingdom Viridiplantae; phylum Streptophyta; class Magnoliopsida; order Poales; family Poaceae; genus Hordeum; species Hordeum vulgare. The sequence goes on from NC_058522.1 coordinate 162,903,564, forward strand.
GCCACGTGGACTTGATGGTGGTGCAACATCCCTTGATGGGATGACTAGTCAACCAAAGAAAGCCCATGTGGTAAAAAGGGGAAAAACCAAAAAGAGCTGGACAACTTGGGGAGGAGTCCTAATCCAAGTAGGATTGGAGGAGGACTCCTCCTCTCCTATAAGGCCGAGCCCAAGGGAGGTTCCATTGGTGCTCAAGGCTAGCCACACCTTCCTCCTATATATATACTAGAGGTTTGAGGGTTTTTGAGACAAAATTTCAGCCACATGCTACCCTCTCCTCTACTTTGTAGTTCTTCCTCTAGATCGGGTTTCTGCGTTGCTTAGGCGAAGCCGTGTAGGAATAGATCACCACCATCACCGGCATGCCATCACGCTGCTGGAGAACTCATCTACTTCCCCGTCCGTTCAGTGCTAGATCGGGACTGATCGTGGAACGGCGGCGATTTGGATCGTGAAGACGTTCCACTACATCAACCGCGTTTCTTCATGCTTCCCGCTTAGCGATCTACAAGGGTATGTAGATCAGATCTCCCTCTTGTAGATGATCATCACCATGATAGGCCTTCGTGTGCGTAGGAAAATTTTATGTTTCCCATGCAACTTTCCCCAACAGTGGCATCATGAGCTAGGTTCATGCGTAGATGAAATCTCGAGTAGAACACAAAAGAGTTTGTGGGCGTTGATGTTCTATTTGCTGCCTTCCTTAGTCTTTTCTTGATTCGGCGGTATTGTTAGATTGAAGCGGCCTGGACCAACCTTACTCGTACGCTTAAGAGAGACCGGTTTCATCGACTAACATGCAAGTTGTTGCATAAAGATGAATGGGGGTGGCTGTTTCTTCAACTTTAGTTGAATCGGATTTGACCGAGGCGGTCCTTGGAGAAGGTTAAATAGAAATTTGCATATCAGCATTGTGGCTTTGCGTAAGTAAGATGCCATCGGACTAGATACCCATAGCAGCCACGTAAAACATGCAACAAAAAATTAGAGGACGTCTAACTTGTTTTTGCAGGGTATGCATGTGATGTGATATGGCCAAATACATGATGTGATATATCGGACATATGAGATGATCATGTTGTAAATAGTTAAATATCGACTTGCACGTCGATGCTACGGCAACCGGCAGGAGCCATAGGGTTGTCTTTAAACTAACGTTTGTGCTTGCAGATGCGTTTACTATATTGCTAGGTAGTAGCTTTAGTAGTAATAGCATAGATAGCACAACAACCTCGATGGTGGCACAATGATGTAGATCATGATGATGGAGATCATGTTGTGGCGCCGGTGATGATGAAGATCATGCCAGTGCTTTGGTGATGGAGATCAAGAAGCACAAAATCCTGGACATATCATGTTACTTATGATTTGCATGTGATGTTAATCTTTTATGCACCTTATTTTGCTTAGAACGGCAGTAGCATTGTAAGGTGACCCCTCACTAAAATTTCAAGATAAAATTGTGTTCTCCCCGAATGTGCACCGTTGCGACAGTTCGTTGTTTCGAGACACCACGTGATGATCGGGTGTGATAGACTCAACGTTCACATACAATGGGTGCAAAAGAGTTGCACACGCGGAACACTGGGTTAAACTTGACGAGCCTAGCATGTATAGACATGGCCTCGGAACACAAGAGACCGAAAGGTCGAGCATGAATCGTATAGTAGATATAATCAAACATGGATATATTCACCACTAAAACTATACTCAACTAACGTGATGATCGGACTTGAGTTAGTGAATTTCGATCATGCGACACTCAAATGACTAGAGGGATGTCTATTTGAGTGGGAGTTTATTAGTAATATGATTAGCTAAACTCAATTGTATTGAACATAGTCTAAGTAATCTTTGCAAAACTTTATGTTGTAGATCAATGGATCGCGCAGTAGCAACCCTGAACTTCAATACGTTCCTAGAGAAAGCTAAGCTGAAAGATGATGGTAGCAAGTTTGTAGACTAGGCTCGAAATATTAGGCTTATCCTCCAAGCTGGGGAAAAGAATTATGTATGTGATGCAGCGCTAGGAGATTAACCACCCGCTACGGCTGACCAAGATGTTTTCAACGCTTGGCAAGCTCGTAAGGATGACTACTCACTAGTTCAATGTGCAGTTTTGTATGGCTTAGAACCGGGACTTCAAAGACGTTTTGAATGTCATGGAGCATATGAGATGTTCCAGGAGTTAAAGTTTATCTTTCAGAAAAATGCTCGGATCGAGAGGTATGAGACCTCCGGTAAGTTCTATGCTTGCAAAATGGAGGAGAATTCGTCTGTCAGGGAACATGTGCTCAAAATGTCTGGGCACTCAAACTGTCTAGCTGAGCTGGGGATCGCTCTCCCGCAAGAAGCTATCACTGACACCTAGCTACAAGAGCTTCGTGTTGAACTATAACATGCAAGGGATGAATAACTCACCCGGCGAGTTATTTGCGATGCTGAAAGTCGCTGAGTCAGAAATCCAGAAAGAACATCAAGTGTTCATGGTCAATAAAACCACTAGTTCAAAGAAAAACGGCAAAGGCAAGAAGGGTTACTCCAAGAAGAGTGGCAAAGTTGTTGCCCCTCCGACGAAGAAACCCAAGGCTGGGCCTAAGCCGGAAACTGAGTGCTATTATTGCAAGGGGACTGGTCACTGGAAGCGCAACTGCCCCAAGTATCTGACCGATAAGAAGGCGGCCAATGCCAAACAAGGTATATATGATATGCATGTTATTGATGTGTACCTCACCAACTCTCATAGTAGTGCCTAGGTATTTGATACAGGTTTTGTTGCTCAAATTTGCAACTCGGAATAGGAACTGCGGAATAAATGACGGATGGCGAAGGTTGAAGTGACGATGCGCGTGGGAAATGGTTCCAAGGTTGATGCGATCGCCGTCGGCACGGTCTCACTTCTGTTACCATCGGGATTAGTTATGAAGTTAAATAATTGTTATTTAGTGCCTGCGTTGAGCATGAACATTATATCTGGATCTTGTTTATTGTGAGGCGGTTACTCATTTAAGTTTGATAATAATGGTTGTTCTATTTATATGAGTAATATCTTTTATGGTCATGCACCCAATATGAGGGGTTTGTTCATGTTGAATCTCGATTGTGATGACACTCATATCCATAACATTGAGACCAAAAGATGTAGAGTTAACAATGATAATGCCACTTTCTTATGGCACTGCCGCTTAGGTCATATTGGTGTTAAGCGCATGAAGAAACTCCATGCTTATTGGAGATCAATGGGCATAGAGGCGCGTGGTGGATATCGTTATTTTCTCACCTTCAGTGATGATTTGAGTAGGTATGGCTATATATGCTTGATGAAGCACATGTCTGAAACGTTTGAAAAGTTTCAGCAATTTTAGAATGAAGTTGAAAATCATCATACCAAGAAGATCAAGTTCCTACGATCTGATCGAGGGGTAGAGTATCTGAGTTACGAGTTTGGTGCTCACTTAAGACAATGTGGAATTGTTTCACAGTTAAGACCGCATGGAACACCACATCGTAATGGTGTCCGAACGTTGTAATCGTACTTTATTAGATATGGTGCGATCTATGATGTCTCTTACCGATTTGCCGCTACCATTTTGGGGCTATGCATTAGAGACAACTGCATTCACTTTAAATAGGGCACCATCAAAATCCATTGGGGCGACACCATATGAGCTATGGTATGGCAAGAAGCCAAAGTTATCGTTTCTTAAAGTTTTTGGATGCGATGCTTATGTCAAAAAGCTTCATCCGAAAAAGGTGGAACCCAAAGCGGAAAAGTGCGTCTTCGTAGGTTACCAAAAAGAGACAGTTGGTTATACCTTCTATCTCAGATCCGAGGGGAAAGTGTTTGTCGCTAAGAGCGGAGCTTTTCTTGAGAAAGAGTTTCTCTCAAAAGAATTGAGTGGGAAGAAGATATAACTTGATGAGGTTACAGAACCTGTGCTTCAACAAGATGGTGGCGCAGGGCAAAAAGAATTTTTTGTCGAGGCAACACCAGTTGAAGAGGAAGCTAATGATGATGATCATGAAGCTTCAGATCAAGTTACTGTCGGACCTTGCAGGTCGACAATAGCACGTACTGCTCCCGAGTGGTACGGGAATCATGTCTTGTCTATCATGTTGTTAGATAACAATGAGCCTGTGAATTATGGAGAAGCAATGGTGGGCCAAGATTCCAACATATGGTTAGAAGCCATGAAACGTGAGACAAAATCTATGTATGAAAACAAAGTGTGGACTTTGGAAGTATTAGCTGAAGGTCGCAAGGCTATTCAGAATAAATGGATCTTTAAGAAGAAGACAGATGCAGACGGTAATGTGACCGTTTATACAGCTCGACTGGTGGCAAAGTGTTTTTCACAAGTTTAAGGAGTTGACTACGATGATACATTCTCACCCGTAGTGATGCTTAAGTCTATCTGAATCATGTTAGCAATAGCTGCATTTTTCGATTATGAAATTTGGCAGATGGATATCAAAACGACGTTCCATAAGGGGTTTTTTAAGGAAGAGTTGTATATGATACAACACGAAGGTTTTGTCAATCCAGAGAATGCTGACAAGGTATGCAAGCTCCAGCGATCCATTTATGGACTTGTGCAAGCATCTCGGAGTTGGAATCAACGCTTTGATGAGGTGATCAAGGCGTTTGGGTTTATACAAGTTTTTGGAGAAGCTTGTATTTACAAGAAAGTGAGTGGGAGATCTATAGCATTTCTAATATTATAGGTGGATGACATATTGCTGATTTGAAACAATGTGGAGTTTTTGCAAAACACAAAGGTTTAATTGAATAGATGTTTTTCAATGAAAACCTAGGAGAAGCTGCTTACATATTAGGAATAAAGATCTATAGAGATAGGTCGAGGCGCCTAATAGCTCTTTCACAAAGCACATACCTTGATAAAGTTTTGAAGAAGTTCAAAATGGAACAATCCAAGAAGGGGTTGTTGCCTATGTTACAAGGTATAAAGTTGAGTAAGATTCAATGTCCAGAACTGCACAAGATAAAGAAAATATGAGTGTCGTCCCCTATGCTACAACCATAGGGTCTATCATGTATGCAACGTTGTGCACAAGACCGGATGTCAGCATGGCCATAAGTATGACAGGCAGGTTTCAAAGTGATGCAAGAGTGGAACACTAGGTGGCGGTCAAGAATATTCTGAAGTACCTAAAAAGGACTAAGGAAATTTTTCTCGTTTATGGGGTGAGAAGAGCTCGTCGTAAAGGGTTACATGGATGCAAGCTTTGACACTGATCTGGATGACTATAAGTCGCATACCGGATACATATTTGTTCTTAACGGGGGTGCGGTAACCTGGTGCAGTTTCCAAGAAAAGTGTCGTAGCTGATTCTCCATGCGAAGCGGAGTACATAGCTGCCTCAGAGGCGGCCAAGGAGGGTGTGTGGATGAAGCAGTTCCTGTCAGATATTGGAGTAGTGCCAAGTGCACTGGATCCAATCAATCTGTTCTGTGATAACACTAGTGCCATTGCTCTAGCCAAGGAACCAAGGTTTCACAAGAGGACAAGACACATAAAGCGACGCTTCAACGCCATCTGCGATTACATCAAGGAGGAACACATAAATATTTGCAAAGTGCACACGAATCTGAATGTTGCAGATCTGCTGACTAAACCTCTACCACTAGAAAAGCATGAACAACACCAGAACTGTATGGGTGTTAGATTCATTACATTGTAAATCACATGAAGATGTGAGGCTATATTATTGACTCTAGTGTAAGTGGGAGACTGTTGGAAATATGCCCTAGAGGCAATAATAAAATAGTTATTATTATATTTCCTGTTTCAAGATAATCATTTATTATCCATGCTATAACTCTATTGATTGGAAACATAAATGCATGTGTGGATATATAGACAAAACTATGTCCCTAGTGAGTCTCTAGTTGACTTGCCTGTTGATCTAGGATGGTTAAGGTTTCCTAGCCATAGACAAGTGTTTTCACTTGATGACGGGATCACATCATTAGGAGAATGATGTGATGTACAAGACCCAAATTATAAACATAGCATATGATCCTGTCATTTTGTTGATATTGTTTTCTGCATGTCAAGTATTCATTCCTATGACCATGAGATCATGTAACTCACTGACACCGGAGGAATGCCTTGTGTATATCTAACGTTGGAACGTTACTGGGTGACTATAAAGGTGCTCTACAGGCATCTCCTAAGGTGTCCATTGTGTTAGCATGGATCAAGACTAGGATTTGTCATTCTGTGTGACGGAGAGGTATCTCGGGGCCCACATGTAATGTAACATCACATATAAGCCTTGCAAGCAATGTGACTAAAGAGTTAGTCACGGGATATTGTATTACGGAACTAGTAAAGAGACTTTCCAGTAACGAGATTGAAATAGGTATGGAGATAACGACGATCGAATCTCGGGCAAATAACAAACCAAAGGACAAAAGGAATGGTATACGGGATTATGTGAATCCTTGATAAAGAGTTTCAACCGATAAGATCTTCATAGAATATGTAGGATCCAATATGGACATCCAGGTCCCTCTATTGGATGTTGACCACGGAGTGCCTCGGGTCATGTGTACATAGTTCTAGAACCCCCAGGGTCTACACACTTAAGGTTCAGTGACGTTTGGGTAGAGTTGAGTTGTAGGTGCTGGTGACCGAAGTTTTGTTCGGAGTCCCGGATAAGATCCCAGATGTCACGAGGAGTTCTGGAATGGTCTGGAAAATGAAGATTGATATGTAGGAAGTTGGTATTTGGATCCCGGAAGGATTTCGCGCATTACCGGCAGTGTACCGGGAGTGACGAACGGGTACCGGGGGTCCACCAGGTGGGCCCACCACTCCCTAAGAGGGCCATGTGGACTTGATGGTGGCGCAACAGCCCTTGATGGGATCAGTAGTCAACCAAATAAAGCCCATGAGGTAAAAAGTAGAAAAACAAAAAGAGGTGGACAACTTGGGGAGGAGTCCTAATCCAAGTAGGAGTGGAGGAGGACTCCTCCTCTCCTATTCGGTCGAGCCCAAGGGAGGTTCCCTTGGTGCTCAAGGCTAGTCCCTCCTTCCTCCTATATATACTAGAGGTCTCAGGGTTTTTGAGACAAAATTTCAGCCACGGGCTACCCTATCCTCTAGTTTGTAGTTCTTCCTATAGATCGGGTCTGGGTTGTGCTTAGACAAAGCCGTGCAGGAATAGATCACCACCGTCACCAGCGTGCCGTCACGCTGCCGGAGAACTCATCTACTTTCCCGTCTCTCTTGCTGGATCAAGAAGGCGGAGATTGTCATCGAGCTGTATGTGTGCTGAACACGGATGTGCCGTCCGTTCGGTGCTAGATAGGGACGGATCGTGGGACGGCGGCGATTTGGATCGCGAAGACGTTCCACTACATCAACCGTGTTTCTTAACGGTTCCCGCTTAGCGATCTACAAGTGTATGTAGGTCCGATCTCCCTCTCGGAGATGAGAAGCACCATGATAGGTCTTCGTGTGCGTAGGAATTTATTTTGTTTCCCATGCAGCATTCCCCAACACTTAGGAGCCCAGAGGTGTAGGATGCAGATCTGGATGTTTATGATGAGGTCAATATGAACCACAACTCCATGACCAACAACTATAAGTCGGTTCCCCAGGAATATTTGAACTCCCACAAGGTTGGATCTGTCTACTTCTTGCAAGTAGGACTACCCACCACCAACACTATTATGAGGTACACCTTGATGCCCAAATCAGGTGATGACAAGATGACCAGGGGTACTCCATATACATGATTCATCATATGGAGACCCACACCATGATTAGGGTGATGGATTTACTTGACGATACAATCAAGAGGACTGCTGCTCACCAGAAAAGGTCATGTGGATATGCTCCATATATTCAGTTGTTGATCAACTCCAAGGTCGGAAAGAGCATTTATCTACTTGATCGTCAACACCTGCCACTCAAGCCAGAATTCGAGGATAATGTTGTGGTGATGGATCCAAGCCATCCCACTTCAGCTACAACCTAGCCTGAGGTAGAGGCTAAAGTCCAGGGAGAGGTAGCCAGAGCCACTAGTACTCGAGTGCTCAGGAACAAAGTAGATCAAATGACATATCTTATCAGCACCATCCAAGGGATGGAGAAGAACGTCAAAGACATTCTGCTGAACCAGAATAGCCTGAAGAGGATAGTGGAAACAAAATTTCATGACCTGGATATCAAGGTGACTAAGATGACTATCACGGTAACCCAGTTGAACTGGTAGGTAGATGCAGTGCCTCCTCCTAGCTCGACTTTTGATGATTATAGTTCTCTGCTCCAGAGACACACTCATTTCAAGACACAAGCTAGATCTTTTGTCATGCCAGCTACAGAGATGAGACCATCTTCATCAGCTCCAACATCAGCTCCTACACCTCCAGTGTCTACACTACCACCTCATAGGACATCAGTTGAAGCTTTGTCGATGCTCTCTTATCGACTCCTTCCATGCTTACCGGAGTAGACTCATCGCCCCATGGAGCACACCATGCCCAGAGCGACACTTAGCTCTGTACCGTCAAGCTTTTTGGTAACTTGTTTCCCAAGGGGGAGAAGTATTATAGATCTTAGGGATTCGAGAGAGAATGTATTGCTTTTTTTGCTCTTCCTCTTTCTGAAAACATTTGCTTTACCATATGGATGCCTTAAACCTTGGTGTGATTGATCATACGCTTTATGTTTGGTGCTACTATTTACTATCTTTGAGATATCTATGTGATGATCATTCACTCATTACTGGTGTTATGTGGATTGTAACCCATTCAAATCATTTATGCGCACCACCAAGATGTACGTGACATGGAAGAGCGACCCATGAGCCTAATCAATTGTGCATTTGCACTCAAACGAAAATTTAAAATAATGTGCAAATTTAGGGGGAGCTCTTGCTTATAACATACTTATCAAAGCGATGATACTATTCATTGATTATATTTTATGTCAAAGCTTTGATCTATATGTTGTCATCAATTACCCAAAAGGGGGAGATTGAAATCACAAATTCTCCCTATGTGGCTTTGGTAATTAATAACAACGCATATTTATTTGGACTAATGATTCCACCAAGTATATTTCAAGAAAAGTTCAATGAATGGATTGGATAAGGATTGAGAGAAGATCCCCTAGATGCAAGAAACATGTATTGGCAACAAGCTTCGAGACTCTACATTTTGCTTTTCGTGAGAAATTGCACTTGAGTCCATAAGAAATAAAATACTATTAAAAGGGGATGAGGTGTCTATGATGATCTGGTTACTCAGGTGCTTAGAGTTAGACACTAAAAATACTCATGAAATGCTCCCACAAAATATTATGTCGAAACCCGAAATTCCAAATTCGGTGCCACCAACATTTTCAAATTGGCCCTACCGAGTTTTACCCTAGACAAAATCCACAACCAATCGAACAATCTCGGTTCCACGAAGTTTGATTTTGGTCTGACCGATTTTTTTACCAACTCATTGGTTAGCCGTTTGCCAAAATTGGAATCTCCGAGGTTGGATAACTGTCTAGGCCAGCCAGAATCGGTCTCAACGTAACGCCAAAATTTTCCACATTTTGCACTAGTCGGTGCAACCGAGTTTTTACTTCAGTTCCACCGAGTTGGGCAATAATGTTTTAACGGATGGATTTTTTGAGATGCCATATATACCCCTACAATATCCTCTCATGTCAAGAGGATGCACCCAGAATGAACCAACACTTTCCCCAACCATTTTCTGAGAGAGATCCACCTATGTATGTGTTGAGATCAAGATATTCCATTCCTTCCATATGAATCTTGATTTCAAGCCTTCCTAAGTTGCTATCCACCCAATCAATGTCTACTACCAAAGCCAAATCTGTGAGAGAGTGATTGAGTGTTGAGGAAACTATCTTTTGAAGCACAAGAGCAAGGAGTTCATCATACTACCACATCTATTACCTTTTTGAGAGTGGTGTCTCCTAGCTTGGTTAGATGTCACTTGGGAGCCTCCGACTTCGTGTGGAGTTGAACCAAGAAGTTTTTAAGGGAAAGGAGATCCCCTACTTCGTAAAGATCTACCCTGAGTGAGGCTAGTCCTTCGTGGACATAAGCCATGGTGGAATAGACATTTTTTGCTTCTATGTGGACCCTTCGTGGGTAGAGCCCTCTGTGGACTCTCAATGTTGTTACCCTCCTTCGGTTTAAGTCTCCATCAACATGGACTTACGATAACACCACCTATCAGAACCAGTCCAAAAATCTATCCATCATCTTTGTGTTTGATCTTCCTATCCCTACCCTCTACTTCCATGTGCATGTCTTTACTTTCCGCTGCTATACTATTAGACTTGCATGCGTATGGTGTGATTGACTTGCTACAATTGCTAAAACTTGTCCACAACTAAAATTGGGAAAAGGCTAAATTTTTATTTGGTCAAGTAGTCTAATCACCCCCTGCTCTAGATATACTTTAGATCCTAAATCATCTAGCTTTCCTACATCTCTAATTGGCATTTGAATTATATTCGCAAACCCTCACAAAATACTTTGGTCAAAAAAATATAAGAGGAGGTAACATGATACCCCAAAAGTGAGAAGAAAATAGTGCCAAAATTAATTTAAAGTCAAATTTGCTTTTATTTGGAATTTTCAAAAATGGTTTTTATAAAGTATTTATTTTTCTCCTGAAAATAGTTCAAATGTTTCTTTGATTAATTTCATGAATTTTGGGATATGATGCCATATATTTATTCTCGCTTTTATATCTTGTTTGATTGATCAGTTTTTTTAAAAAGAAAATAAAATCTTGAAACAAGCCCGCCAAGCCCACGGCCTAGCAAGGCAGCACACAAGCCCAGATCCACCCCACCAATCCGAATATAATCGGATTGGCTATCGAATCCGTGCTTGATCCCCCCTCTCTCTAACGCACTAGCCCCACAACCCCGGGGGGGGGGGGGGGATACCGTGTCAGTCATCACTTTCCTTCCCTAACCCCTTTCCTTTCCCTCCTAGTGACCGAACACCACCCCAGATCTCCTTACTTTTCCTCACCGCCCTACCCCGCACCCTTCCGCCCTAAAATATAACCTCCCCACACCCCTCTTCGCCACGAGTTCGTCTCGAGAGCCATCGCACTGAGTGCACACCCTTGCCAGAGTTACCGAATGCCACCATCGCTATTTGTTTTGCCCTTCTCAACTCCGACCACCCCGACCCTCTCTGACACCATCCACCTCGCCTCGTCATTGTCAGCATCACCAGGATGCTTCAGCGACACCCGGACACCCTCCCTTGCAGACCGAGAGCCTCGGACGCCGCGAGAGCCTTATCGGAGATCTACCCCGCCCCGTTGTGACCTCCCTCCCTCTCTACACTGTCCGAAATAGATCTAGTGGCATAGATTAGATCACTTAACACACATATGGTTTTATTTTATGCACTGTCTGTCCACTCCATTCCACTCGCACACACACACCCTTAACAAATCACAAACCGCCATGTAGCCCATCGCCCGAGGGGTAATTTTTTTTTCCGTTTTAAACAAAATAAGTTTGTGTTTAGAATAGTATCTCCTAGAGTATTTAATGTTTTTAGGTGATTCATTTTTTGCATTAGGTTTTGAACTTTATGAACTTTCCGTAGATACCATGTTTGACTATATTTGAAAAGTTTAAGTTTTGAATTTGATGAAATTTGTTCAAACCACTATTTTGATGAATATCTTGAGTTTAAAAATAGATTTTTAATTGATTGTTTTTCCTGCTGTTTTGTATTAGGATGGTTCATCTAGTAGTAATTTTCAAATTATTTTATTTTAATTTAAAACTGCATTTTAACCAAAACAGTATTGTTTAGTATTTATAGGTATTGTGCTATTTCCATTAGTTTTAATTGTTTTAAATTACTTTATTTGGTATTTTTTTAAAGTTTAATTTAGTTTCTGCTGGTTAATAGTAGGTATTTTATTTTTTGTTGAAAACTATTTTTATTATTCTTGTTTCTTTTGTTTTGAAGGAAACCTTGTTTTATGCATAAGTAGAATTATAAATGATTTCAAGTTGATTCTTATTGTATAGAAATTGTAGGAAGTTTTATTTATGTTGTTCTAATAAAACTTTAATTTTCTTTTCTATTAAAATTTGTTAGTTGCAGAAAACTAGTTATAGTTTGTTTTACATTAGTAAAGCTTTTCAATTGAGGTTTTGGTGAATTGTTTGGTTTGCCTTTAGTATCTTTCGTTGTTTGTTTTATTGGTTGCCTTATTATTAGTTTTACTTGCTGTTATTTATTGTTTGTGTATATTTTTGCTTAACTATGCTATTTTTTATTGCTTTGTTACATCATCCGTAGTGTGAACTTGCTATTACAAGTCACTAGCGTTTCAAGATCATCGGGAAGGCAAGTCACTTTGATCATTGTTTCACCTATGTTTTATTTTGCATTAGTTACCACTTAGCACCATGCATGCTGGTAGGTTACATTGATATGTTGTTCTTGTAAGTAGTATCATGAGGTAGGAATATCCCACTCCCTTGACATAAATGCTCGGGATTTGTGATATAATTTTAGTTGCTACTCTCTAGTAGACGGGGTTGGTTGAGTGTTTTCATGGAAGCTGTGATGATAAATTTTGAACAAGACCCAAGAGTCATGACTTCAAGACTAAATGATGCAATGCACCTCTGGGTGGAAATTGGATAAACGACGCCCTAGAGGAACAAATGGTTAGACTAGATGTTGCTGGAGAAGTGTGAGTATTCATATGGAAAGATCAACCCACGCACGAAGAGATCGATGGATACTTCAACACCCGAGGCTTACCTTCATAGCCACAATCCATTATGGGCTCTAGATTGGTTGGACATTGTAACTCTAGCCAGACGGTGTTACGACTGGATGTCACCGGCAGGGCCCCAGAGGAAGTCTTTGGAAGACCCTCCTTCGATCATCCGATTCTCAAACACCGTGCAGTGTGTGTACTTCAATCAAGACGACGGAATCTTGTGGGGAAAGTGTGCAAGACTCTGCAGAGTACGAGAAATATAATCGATCGGCTGTGGTCACTGTTACCAGGGCTGCCACCATAGTTGCAAGGCCTGAAATGGCCTCCAATGTAGCTAAGAGGCATGCGGCGGCCTACTCCGTCGCCTTTTAGTCCCGCCCCCGCCACTTTTTGCCTGCTGCAATTGCGTTGAGTTCTTCCTCGGCTGCTTCCTCTTAGCACTTTCTCGCCATTTCTATAGCTTTAGATCCCTAGCCACATTGTAGATGTAGGGGCATATGTGGATGGCATTTGTAGATGCAATAGATTGTTCCACACCGACACTGAGACGACACTTATCCACACCGTGGACGAACACATCGAAGGCGAAATCTTGGACAAATAAAGCGATGTCAATATGCATCCAAGACTAAAACTTGGGGTCATCGTTGTCGTCGGTAGTCGCGACAAACGGAGTTTTACCATTGACCAACATGGGGGACAGCGCATTAGAATCCTCAGTCCCGTTGTCATCGGGCGTGACAGCTGGTTGTTTCCCATTACACTCCATGGCGGCCAACATGTCGGAATCCTCTATCATGTCATCATCCAACACTATCAGGATGACACCATACACTTCCCCATGGTTGAGCATCGGTTCCATTTGGTATGTGTGTGTGGTGGCGAGCTATCGGCGGCAAAAAAATTGTTAGCCGCCGCGGGTTGGATATTTTATAGGTCGTAGTCGGGTTTGGGATTTTACTTAGCACATTACCCTTTGCATTGACTCAAGCTTGCGGTTGCCTGGGCATCGCACACGGTTAGAGTAGAAAACTCATGTCTATTGAGTTAAAATCGCATATGGTTGTTTCGTCATATTTGTTTGATATTTTAGATAATAACATCTTTTGGGAAAACATCAAAAAATGCGAGATATGATCAAAACACAAACACATCGGCCCAAATATATACTCCCTCTATTCCTATATATAAGTCTTTTTAGAGATTCCAGTACAGACTTAATACGGAGCAAAATAGGCGAATCTACACTTTAAAGTATGTATATATATACATATGTATGTACTTCATAGTGAAATCTCCAAGAACACTTCTATTTAGGAATGGATGAGGTATATATGTGTACAAACAGGGTGTTGTCGTGTTCAAATTCCCAATGCAGAACTTTGATGTGGCACATGATGCATATATATATGCATGGCAAAAAGTGTCAAGTGTGACACAAAAGGGTTCATGACATAAACGTAGGATGTTTCCCATACACACTGTGTCGGAGGAGGGGATCCAATGAACACATGACCTGGCTCAAATTTTTCACACATTTAGTCATGCCTCACTTGTCATAAGACAACCAAGAGAATTTATACCTTAATTTGATGAAGCCATCATATTTTTTTGTCGATCAAGAGGGATATATAGACCACGTGGTCTAACGAGTTGGAGCATCGCCGAAGATGGGACGGGTGAGGCTATAGAAAAACAACAACATCTGCTTGTGGCAAAATGTATATAGGAAAAGGGTGTGGTTCGGTGTTTAAATACACAATGCGCACCACTATGATGTTGCATGCATGCACATGGCTGAGAAAACTGGACACACGAGCCGCGCTAATACTTGTGATATGCGTTGGGTTTTTTGTGAAGAGGAACAGGTTATCGCACCACAATGTGGGTAAGTATTTCCCTCAGTTAAGAAACCAAGTTTTATCGAAAAATAGGAATATCAACCACAACCATCTTGAGTGGGTGCACGTAAAAGAACAAACATCTTGCACCCAACGTAGGCAAGAGGGTTCTCAATCCTCTTGTCTTGTTATTTGCAAGCAAGTGAGGTGTGTAGATAATCGTAGATAGCAAGATAACATAAAACTAGTAAATAATATCAAGGTAATGAATGTTTTAGCAATATGTTTTGAATAGACCCGGGGGGCATATCTTTCATAATGGCATCTCTCATGAAAAATAGCATACGGTGGGTAAAAAAAAGTTGTTGGGAATTGAGAGAAAAGTGGATAGTTATGCGATATTCATGGTAATGATCTTGTGTATATATGCATCACGTCCATAAACAAATAGGCTGAATCCTGCCTGCACCTATTACTATTACTCCACTCATCAACCGCTATCCAGCATGCATCTAGAGTATTAAGTAAAACAATGTAATGCATGGAGAACAATGACATCATGTAGACAAAGTAAACTCAAGTGATACGAATAAACCCCATCATTATATCCATAGTAGCTGCAACACAAAGACGAATCTTGTCCCCTTCTGTCACCGTGATATAGAAATTCGCCAGGTTGAACCTACCACAACAAACCACTCTCACCGAAGAAATATCGACCTAGTTGGCCAAATTATTTCAATAAATCAGAGAGAATTACGATGCTATCATAATCATGCACATAAGCATCATATAAGTATTTAGAGGAGACTCAAAAATTTATTATGAATAATCTGAACATAAGCCCACAATTCATTGGATCCCAACTAACGCATCGCACAAAAGCAATTACATTATATGGATCAAAGCAAAGATGTTATGATCATTGTATTGAAGATCCAAGAGAGAGAGAGAGAATTGCCATCTAAGTACTGACTATGGCCCCGTAGGTCTATGCTGAACTACTCACACATCATAGTGAGGACAACAAGGTTGATCATGATGCCCTATGTGATCGATCTCCCTCCGACATAGTGCCAAAATGGAGCTCTAGATGTCCTCCCGTTCGAACAAAGACTTGGAGCGGTGTAAAAAGTGTTTCAGGACTCCTTGTGGTGTTTTTAGGGTAGATGAGAATTTATAATCCAAAGAACGGAGTTGGGAGGGCCATGAGGGAGGCACAAGCCATCAAGGCGCTCCCAGGCCTCGCCGTGTTGGCTTGTGGGGCCATCCTGAGGCCTCCAGCCTTCTTTGATGCTCGTTGGTATTCTTTTGGTCTATAAAAATCACCAAAAAGTTTCAGGGCAGTTGGACTTCGTTTCGTATGGAAAACCTGAAAAGTGAAAAACACACAAAAACATCAATTGGCATTGGGCACTAGGTAAATAGGTTAGTGCTCAAAAATAATATAAACTCGTAAATAAATACCCCAAAAGTATTCTAGATTGATAATATATCAATATGGAACAATAAAAAATTATTGATACGCTGGAGACGTATGAAGCATCCCCAAGCTTAATTCCTACTACTCATCGAGTAGGTAAATGATAAAGACATAATTTTTGATGTGACATGCTATCCATGATGTAACCTTATGCGTGTATGCTCATTGAGTAATAATGAATTAACACATATTAACACATAATAATTATAGGTATAAGTATAAAATCATTATTTTTAAAGTATACGATCCTCAAAGATTGTTTTACCCCCATCCATCTTTATTATATTAGCAAGGCATGGATCCATCTTCACCATGTTAATAAAAGGTTTCCTCATCCATGGCCTCTCCCTAGATGAGGAGAGGTTCTCCCCTCTGGTCATTGGCCGACATGCCTCCGTGAGGGGCGAGAGCCCCTCTGATACTGGATATCTCCATGTGTTCCCTCCTACTTTAGGTGTTGTTTTCTGGCCCTTCATCGTTTCTTAAATATCTAGAGAACCGTAAATCTGATCGGGCTAAAATTCTGAGGGGAGTTTTATCAGAAATTACCTTTCTTGCGGTGAAAGTAGGGTCCCAACCGAGTTAAGGAGGAGCAGGCACCCCCTGGTCACGCCTTGTTGCCTTGTGAGAGCCTCGCGCATCATATGGCGTTGGTTCTTCTTCCCAAAATTCACATATATTCCAAAAAAATCTTTGTAATTTTTTATCGCATCTGGACTCCATTTGATATGAAATTTTTGCCAAACAAAAACACACAAAAATTAGGTACTTTCACTTGGCATTGGATAAGTAAGTTAGTCCCAAAAAATAATATTAAGTGTTGCCAAAAGTACATTAAATTTGTAGAATATTGGCATGAATACTTCATAAACTATCGATACGTTGGACACATATGAGCATCCCCAAGCTTAATTCCTGCTCGTCCTCGAGTAGATAAATGATAAAAGAAATAATTTATGAAGTGTGAATGCTACCATAGTATATAATTTTGATGGATGTTACTACCAATCACTTTTTCTAGCATCATAAAACAACAACTCTTTTATCATAAAGCTTCTCTTGATGAAGTAACAAGCTATTCACATGTTAAAGTATAGACCATAAACTATTTTTAAAATTATCAAACAATATTCTCAGTCACCAAACAACTACAATTCGTCTTATTCGAGGAAGGGTCTTTGTAAGAGCTTTGATTTAGCAAATACAACATACTCAACTATCATTTTGTCTTCCATGGTTGCTGACACTCAAGGCATATATTTAGAACAAGAAGTTTCAATAAAGTAGATAGGAAAATAGGGGCTTAATGTTTTACCTCCCAACATATTTATCTCAGGGATACTGTCAACAATAATGAATCATGATCACCTATATCGAACTGGATATATGTGCCTGGATCTATCCCCGCCACATGATGCTTACCACTAAAGAATTAATAAATTGGAATAGGGATGAACATTATTGACTCTTTCATAAAAGTAAATTAATGTCCCTTCATAGAGGGAAGTGGAGGTTGTCATGCGCTTTTTATTTTTGGATGTGCAATCTCTTAATGAAAAGGAACGTCACTTTATATTGCCCCTTGTGATGGTAAACTTTATTATGCAGTCTGTCGCTTTTATTTGTTCACCATCAAAAGTTCGTACAAAGCTTATTTCCCCTTGCAATAAAAGATCATACATATTTAGGAGAAATTTTTATTTCTTCTTACACCGATAAGAACTTTCTTGAAAGATCTTATTCAGTCCATAGGTAGATATGGTGGACTCTCATGTTAAGAAACTTGGTTTAAGGGTTATGGATGTACAAGTAGTATCTCTACTTAGTGCGATTTTTTGAGCTTGCAAAATATCTAAAGCAAGCACCACATGTTAGAGGATCCATGACAATATAAATTCTATGTGAATATAAGCAAACATAAACATTACATTGTCTTCCTTCTCCAACGTCAACTACTGGATCAAGTCCGCAAACAGTTATTGGGTGCTCACTATCAAAGAAGATGTCCAAGATAGTATATATATATATATATATATATATATATATGAACTCTCTCTTCCTTCAATATTCTTTCACGAATTGTTCAAGTGACCAATGCTATGTTTGCTAACGGCCAATATTTTTTTTCTTGTACTCCTAGTATGTGAAGTCACTACTCCCCATGGAGCAAGCATATGAAGCTTATATAATTTCACATTTTATGACACTAAATTCATTGAACGTTTTCACTTAGATATAAGTGAAGCACAAGAGTGATCATCAAACTACTCTCAACAAGATATAAGCAATGATGACGAAATCGTTAAATGGTAGTTGCTCTCTCAGCTTGGGAGTAGTAATTAACCGCTGAATCGGCCAATTAACTGGATTAATTGGTTGACCATTAATTGGTGTAATTTTAAACTAAATCGAAGAAAATTTTGTATGGAATAAATAACATTACAAAATGAAACTGATGGCACAATTTTCTTTTCTCAATAGATCACAAACATGTATACAATAACAATCATCCATGCGGGCATAAAAATCATATACAAACATGTATACAACGAAATTTTTTGTTGATTTTGTCCTGGGACGAAACTCTGAGAGATGGCGCCACACAACGGCGACAAACAAAGGGAAGGTCACGACGGGCTCATAGGGCATTTAAATGGGTTGATTGTTGGAGGCGGTAGGTCGCGAAGGAGGAGGGGAAGTAGTAGCGCACACAGGAAGAAGAGAAAGCGGCAACACACACGAGAGGAGGGGAAGCAACATCGCCTGGATGATGACCTGGCCAACCGCCATCTAGGTCGGGATGGGTTGACACGAGCGGGATGGGTTGGGTGGAGGGCTAAACTCTAGCTCTTTAAGATCGGGAGGGGCTGGAAGGGGTCATGGGTCAAATAATCAGTCTTCTCTTTCCTAAAAGTTAACGTTCCTACAACGATTATTTGGTGTGAAAACTGATTAGTCGGTCTAAAAAACCATTTAATTGGTGTGACCGGTACTTGTGATCTGCGCTGGGTTTTCTGTGAAGAGGAACGAGTTATCACATCACAATGTTGGTAAGTATTTCCCTCAGTTATGAAACCAAGCTTTATCGAGTCAATCGGAATATCAACCACAAACGCCTTAAGCGGCTGCACATAAAAGAACAAACAACTTGCACCCAATGCGGGCAAGAGGGTTTTCAATCCCCTTGATCTTGTTATTTGCAAACGAGTGAGGTGTGTATATAATTGTAGATAATTGTAAATTTAAAAATAAGAGGAAAACAAGTAAAAGGCAGCAAGGTATTGAAGGTTTTGTAAATATATGGTGAGTAGACCCGGGGGGCATACTTTTCCCTAATGGCATCAGTCATGAAAAACAACATACGGTGGGCAAACAAATTACTGTTGGGCAATTGGCAAAAAAGCGGATAGTTATGCGATATTCACGAAAATGACCATGTGTATATGGGCATCACCTCCATAAACAAATAGGATAACTCCTGCCTGCACCTGTTACTATTACTCCACTCATCCACCAATATTGAGCATGCATCTAGAGTATTAAGTAAAACAGAGTAATGCATGGAGGACGATGACATGATGTAGACAAAGTAAACTCAATCTATATGGATAAACCCCATCGTGTTATCCTTAGTAGCATCAACACAAAGACGCATCTTGTCCCCTTCTGTCATTGGGAAATAGAAATTCGCTAGGTTCAACTTACTACAACTCACCCCTCTCATCGAAGAAATATCAATCTAGTTGGCCAAACTATTTCAATAGATCGTGGAGAATTACGAAGATATCATAATCATGCACATAAGAATCATATTATTACTCATAGAAGACCCAAATATTTATCGTGAATTATCTGAATATAAACCCACAATTCATCGGATCCCAAAAAACGCACCGCACAAAAGGAACTACATCGTATGGTTAAAAGTGAAGATGCAATTATCATTGTATTAAAGATCAAGAGAGGGGGAGAAAGAGATTGCCATCTAGGTACTAGCTATGGACCTGTAGGTCTACGGTGAACTACTCAGACAACATCATGAGGGCAGCAAGGTTGATGAAGAGGCCCTCCGTGATTGACCCCCCCTCTGGCAGGGTGCCGGAATGGACTTCTAGATGGCCTCGTGTCGGAATAGAGACTAGCGACCACGTAAAACGTGTTTCGGGATTGCTTCCCGGGTTTTTAGGTTATATGAGAATTTATAAGCCAGAGAAGAGAGTCCGGAGGTCCTCGAGGGGCCCACGAGCCAACAACCCCTCCAAGGCACATTGGGTTGGCTTGTGGGGCCCTCACGTGGACTCCAGCCTTCTGTCGATTCTTGTTGGTTTTATTTTGGTCGAGAAAAAATCTACGAAAAGTCTCATGTCAATTGGACTTCATTTCGTATGGTAAACCTGTAAAGTGAAAAACATGCAAAAAACAACAACTGGAACTAGGCACTGGTTCAATAGGTTAGTGTTAAAAAATAATATAATTTGGTAAATAAATACCCAAACAGAATTCTAGAATGATAATATATTGACATCGACCAATAATAAATTATAGATGTGTTTGAGACGTATCATTTAGGGACCATTTAATCGGCGTGACAAGTTAACACGATGAATAGGTGTTATTTGATTCGGTCACCCGATGAGTAGCGTTTTACCGGCCAATTAAATGATTAATTGCATGAATTCTTGAATAGTGTATATAAGTCAAGTTCATAGATCATTGTTTAATTAATATATAGAGACCAATATCCCAACTCTAAAAATATAAGTGAAGCACATGAAGCATCCTATAAAGCCATACTGAAAAGATTTAAGTGAAGCACATGAAGCATTCTATAAACCAACCAAGGATTATCTCATACCAGCATGGTGCACAGAACAAAAGGGAAAATTAAACACAAATATGCTCAAATAATAGTACATGTGAATGAATGAAAACTTAGGATCAACATTGGCTCACCAATAATAATTGACGAAGAGAGGTGGGATGCGTAGCATCCCCAAGCTTAGATGCTTGAAATTTCTTTAAATATTTACTTGGGGTGCCTTGGGTATACCCAAGATTGAGATTTTGTATACCGCTCAATCCTCTCATATCCTGGTTTCATCTAAGTCCCAAAAACATCATCCACACAAAACTTGAAAAGAACTTGTGAGATAAGTTACTACACACAAGAATAAATCTACAGTTCATGTACTACCAAGACAAGTGGAATAATAATTTTCAAACATTATGTATTGTATACTATCATTCTCGTAATTTATATCTCATGAAAACTCTAGGATAAGTAAATAACAAAACAATGACAGCAATTTGTCCAAACAAAATAGTCTTTAGTGATTCATTTAAATAGTGTACTTATGTATCTCTCAAAATTCTGAAAGTTTATGACAAGATAAATAATTTCTATGATAGTACTGTATCAAAATTTCAGAAACTTTCTATGTTCCAGTGAAATCTCATAATTCAAATATTACAACAAAAGTTTCTATTTTCATACAGTACACCTCACACATGCAATTCAAGCATTCTAAAGGCAATTCTTGGAACTGTTTATTGAAAAACAAGATTATAAGTAACAAAAAGCAAATACTAACAAAATAAAATGATTCTCCAAGCAGAACCATATTATGTGACGATTAAAAATATAGCTCCAAGTAAGATATACCGATAGTGTTGAAGAAGAAAGAGGGGATGCCTTACGGGGCACCCCAAACCTTAGATGATTGAGTATTCCTTGGATATTCCGTGGGTATCCCCAATCTTAGGGTATTCATGCTCCACATTCTTCTCATATTGGTATCTAACCCAAAACTTGAAAACTTTAATCACACAAAACTTAACACAACCCTCGTCAGATCCGTTAGTATAATAGGCAAATCATAAACTTTAGGTACTCCTATGAACTGATTCATATAGTTACTGCATAAGATACTGTATTCTAGATTCTCCATGGCTTATAACCCCCCCCCTATACAATCCATAGCATCATCAAAACAAGCAAACTATGCAAGAAAAAACATGATCGGTCTAAAACAGGATAGTCTGTAATGATCAGCACAAATACCAAGCTTCTGTAACTAAAATATGCTAAACACTTAGGAGGTCTTGGGGAATTTTTATATTAATGGTGTGTAAAACATTGAGATCAAAAATCCTTTCCAGTAAAATCACAAAAATTATGCACTCGATGTCAATTTTTTGTTTTTGCACCGTATCAATTCTACTTATCATCCAAATCATCCCAAAAGCTTTACCTCCAAAATTATTGAAATAAGAGATACAAAACATGATTACTAAATTATTTTAATCATGTGAACGCACAAAAAGATAAAGGATAAGTGTTGGGTTGTCTCCCAACAAGCGCTCTTCTTTAAAGTCTTTTAGTTAGGCATGATAATATCAATGATGCTCACATAAGATAGTAGATGAAACATGCAAAGGAGCACATGAATATTATGAAGAGAACATTATTTTTATGGTACAGTAGTAAATGCAAGGGAATAATTATTTTTATGAGAAACTTCCATTAAAAATCTACATTTTTTCCATGAGCATGAATACAAGTGTATAAGGTCGATCCTCACTTCTTCAATGCATAACTTTCCAATCGCTTCTCTTTTTAAATTGACAAGTAAAAAAATTGTTTTTTTATTTTTTCATTTTTTTGTTTCACCCACAACTAAAGAAATAACACAATAAAATATAAATAAAGCAAAAAAAAAATCTACTTAGTGATAGAAGCAAACAAGCATCCACGAAAATATTAACCCCACGTTATTGCTCCCCGACAACGGTGCGAGAAAAGAGCTTGATAATCCCCAAGTAAAAGGAATCATCATATCATTTTCCAAACATGGAAGGGGTAAGTATGGAATGTCGAAACCACAAGGAGCTAAACGTAAGATCAATATTCTCTCAAGTCCTATCTACCACCGAGATGACTCTACATACACCCAACATTTGCTTCTATCTAGTAACTCGAAATAAAACTGCGTGGGTATAAAAAGGATAGCTTTGCATGATATTCAAGAATTAAAATATGAAAATAGTCGCTGCCTATATAAATTTAGAATATATTACAAATAGAGAATGTGGAATAATGATGGTATGGTGTGCAGAATCATCCTAAGAAATTGATAACAAGATCCTTAATCATTCATGCAATTTTATACTTGGGAGAGGCATGAGCTAACATACTTTCCATACTTGGATCATATGAACTTATGTTTTGATATCTAGCAAGCATCCGCAACTACTATAAATCATTAAGGTGAACCCAACCATAGAATTAAACATGAAGTCCCATTTACTCCCATACGTAAACAACCCCCTTACTAAGGTTTAAGCTTCTGTCACTCTAGCCACCTACTATAAGAGAATCATGAACATACTGCAAACCCCACAACAATAATTACCTCACTTGTGTGCCCTGTGAAGTGCACCATAGGAAAACACCAAAATAAAACATACACTCAAACCAATCAAGATCATGCATCAACCCAAAGGACAACATATATCTACTCAAACATCACAGGATGGAAAAACATCATTGATTAACAATATGTGGCATGAAACACCATGTTCAAGTAGGGGATTACAACGGGGTGCGGGAGAGTTGACCGCCATAGATAGAAGAGGGAAGGTGATGGATATGGTGATGTTGATGAAGATGATCACCGCGGGGATGGTTCACCCGGTGGCACTCTGGTGCAACCGGAAGAGAGGGGGAGAGAGTCTCCCCCATTAGATTTCCTCCTCCATCTCTCCCTAGAAGAGGAGAGGTTCTCCCCTCTTGTACTTGGCTGACATGACTCCTGGAGGGCGAGATCCCCTCCGAGATTGGATCCCTCTCTGAGTTTCTCTCCTATTTTCTATGTTGTTTTGTGGCCCTTCACCGTTTCTTAAATATTTGGAGATTTCTAACTCCGTCGGGCTGAAATTTTTATGGTATTTTTATCAAAAAATTATATTTCTTGCGGTCAAAGTAGGGAGACAACCGACTTAGGGAAGAGCTACACGGCATCAGGGCGCGGCCACCCCCCTTGTCGTGAATTGTTGACTTGTGAGAGCCTCGGGCATCCTATGGCATTGATTCTTCTTCCCAAAATTCACATATATTCGAAAAAAATCCCTGTAAATTTATATCGCAGTTGGACAACGTTTCATATGGAATTTCTGTGAAACACAAAAGACACAAAAAACAGGAACTGCCACTTGGCACTGGATAAGTAGGTTAGTCCTAAAAAATAATATAAAGTGTTGCCAAAATATATTAAAGTTGTAGAATATTGGCATCAATACTTCGTAAATTATCAATACGTTGGATACGTAGCAGTATCTCGTAGCTATTTCTCCAAAGGTGACCCTGGGTGTTGAACCCATGAGATGAAGATTCACATGAAGAAATGGTCTCTAGCAAGCTTTTGCCAAAGTGTCAAATCCAGTTTTTGACCGTACCAACTAGCCAATTGTGATTCAAATACTTGTAATAAAATCAAGGTATGGGAATGAGGTCTTAATGCTTACAACCATGTGTTGATGTTGGGATTAAAAATTATATTAGCTTGTTCTCGGGAATTATCCCACCAAGAGGTGCTTCCGTCGTATCGGAGTGGGGAATGTGCCCAAATAACATCTTAATAGGCATGACTCGTGCATCAAGAATCATTTGTCATGCCGAAGGCCTTATTCGTCTTGCTGGATTGTCCCGATAATTAAGATAATAATATCAGACAAAAGCATTGAGTGTTTAATGACTACACATCATGAATCCCCAAGGATATTATACATGTTATCCTACTAAACCTTATTGCCAACGGTGTCCGGTATAACACTCCACGGTCCCCTTGGTCCTAGCCTCACTGATGCTCAACCTCCATGATCCTGGGTACCTGCTACTTATAAATTGTGTTGGCTTTTTCTCCAAAAAGGAAGGGAGATGCAACATGGTAATGATAAGTATTTCCCTCAGTGAGAACCAAGGTTGTCGAACCAATCGGAGAATCATACAAACTCTTGTCGTGAGCACCTACACACAAAGGAGCAAACACTTGCACCCAATGCGGGCAAGAGGGTTGTCAAGGCCCTTGAACTCATTACTTGCAAGGATTAAAAGTGATAGAAAGATAATATAAATATGAAATAATATAATAAAATATAAATGGCAGCAATATTTTTTGGGTTTTTAGTAATATGTATTACGTAGACCCGAGGGCCATAGTTTTTGCTAGTGGCATCTCTCTTGAAAATAGTCTCAAAGGAGTAAAAGTGGAGAAGAAAGTCTCTCATCAAATTGGCGGACCAACGGGCTATGGATATGACCATCAATCGATATCAATGTGAAGAGTAGGGATTGCCATGCAACGGATGCACTAGAGCTATAAGTGTATGAAATCTCAAATAAAGGTAAGTGGGTGTGCATCCAACCTGCTTGGTCATGAAGACATCGAGCATTTGAGGACGCTCATGAAGACCTCGAGCATTTGAGGAAGCCCATCACCGAAATATTCAAGCCAAGTTCTATAATGAAAAATTCCCACTAGCATATGAAAATGAAAAATCAAGATATTGTGTGTATGCAGAACACGGTGCTCCCTCTAAGCACAAGTATAGAAAAAGAAGATTGTAGCACTGCCTCTTCTCTCTTTTCTCTCATTTTATTTATTTTTATTTTTATTTTCCCTTTTTCTTTTTTCTTTTCGTTTTTTCATTTTTTGTTCCTTTTTTTCGGAGTCTCGTCCAACTTGTGGGGCAATCATATTCTCCATCTTCCTTTCCTTAGTGAGATTGTACTTTAATAATGATGAACATAACACTTCTATTTACTTACAACTCAGTGAAGATATAAAAGAAATAACTCTATATGAATGCCTCAAGAAGTGTAACATGATGTGCAATGCTCTAGTGTAATATGAAAATAATGATGAGCGATGTCTTTGCCACGAACACTATGTCTAGTATATGATCATGCAAAGCAATTTCAAGACGAACACACAAGTCATGTGATGTAAGGGTGGAAGTTGCATGAAAAATATCTAGTAATGTCTATGGAAATGCCATGATAGGTAGGTATGGTGGCTCCTTTGGGCAAGATGTAGGGAGGCTTATGTGTGATAGAGTGTATCATATCACGGGGTTTGGATGCACCAGCGAAAGCTGCACCGATACTCGAGGTGAGAACATACAATGCACGATATCAAAGAGGCTAGCAAATATGAAAAGGTGAGACTGCGCTTATCCATGGTTTAAAATTAGTCATAAAGAACTCATATACTTATTATAAAGCCTATTATCTCTCTTGAAGCTAAACGTGAGAATGGTTATTAAAAAACCGGGTGTAGCGGTTCGGTTCTTACTTTGGGTTTGATTGGTTCAGGTTTTATTGGGCTGAGATTTTTTTAGTTTGGTTTTGGTTTGGGTATGTGGAGAAACCAGTTTGGGTATAGTTGGTTATGGGTTTAAACGGTTTGGTTATTAGCGGTTAAAAACTATGGGTCCAAACCGGCTTCTAGGCATTGGTTATATGCAATAATCAACGACGACCGAGAACGAGTATCTTTGATCCGCATGCATGTTGTAATGCACTATGTAATTATGTATTATGGGGAAACAACAGATGAAAATCGGAAGTGTTTTCTTGTGATTTTGATAAGCAATTTTGTTTTAATACACTTGTTAGTGAGCTTTTCAGCCATGGGCATGTTCTTTTTGCCTCTTACTGTGTGCTGACTGTATCTTAAGGATTACTTTGTTTCTAAACTGTTGTAGATGCACTGATGCCTTTTCTATCTCATTTGTTTCTTAATATGTTAATTTGTGCAATCGTATGTACATTAAAGAAAACCCATGGTTATGTACTGGGTTTAAACCCACGGTTATGTATTGGGTTTAAATTGATTTGGGTGGCAAAAATAATGGGTTTCGTTTCTGTTGGGCTAAAAATGACACTAGATGGGTATGGTTCAAGTATGGTTTTGAGAGATAAATGAGAGGGGTATGGTTCAAGTATGGTTCTAGTATGAAACCATTCCCAGGTTTACTTGAAGCAAAGTATTATCACACACCACTAGGGAGAAGGTTGGTAGGAGTTAACCATCACACACCTCCAACCCAAACAACACTTAGGATTTCATTCACGCATAAGAACGATCACACATCATCATCATTCCATAAGAAATATTTATAATGATTAATTAATAACATGCTTTAATACCGATATTTATAATAAAAACAATCATGTATTCATGTCCTTTCATATTACTACATCAATGTCATTAACCCACAATTCTGCTTAATGTGCTACATGAAGGTTTTTATTATATCATCCTTGAATATCTATCATTTTTAGTCTAGTCTTATAACCAATGAAAATTACCGTTACTGATTATTAGACTCTTAGAAAAAATATAAGTGAAGAATGAGAGTGCAATTATTTCAATATAATCTACATGCCACGTTTCTCTAAAACAGATAAGTGAAGTACTAGAGCAACTACTTAGCTCAAAAGACATAAGTGAAACACATAGAGTATTCTAAAAAATCATGATGAACATGCATCTCTCACAAATAGGTGTGTCAAGAAAACAGTTATAGTGCAAAACTAAAAAGAAAGCAAACTATAAAACACTACGCTCCAAGCAAAACACATATCATGTGATAAATAAAAATATAGCTTGGAGTGACATACCGATGGAATGGAGACGAAAGAGGGGATTCCCGGAAAGGCATCCCCAAGATTAAATGCTTCAGTCTTCTTATAATATTACCTTGGGGTGCCCTGGGAATCCCCAAGTTTATGGTCTTGCCGCTCCTTATTCCTTCCTCAATCGTGATCACGCTCAAAACTTGAAAACTTCAGCACATAAAACTCAATACGTATCTCGTGAGATCCGTTAGTATAATAGGAAAATCATAAAATTTAGGTACTTCTATAAATTTATTAATATTTATTTATTACATATGGTGTTGTATTATAACTTCTCCATGGCTTATACCCCCTCATATGATCCATAGCATTATCAAAACAAGTAAACTAAGCCAACAAAACAGTAGAATTTGTCTAAAAAAGAATAGTTTGTAATGATTAGCTCTAAAATCATACTTATGTAACTATAAAAATTTCATATAAAATAGTAAAACCTAGGGAATTTGTATATAAGTTCTGTGTAAAAAATTCAGATCAAGAATACGTTCGAGTAAAATGACAAAAATTCTGCACTAGGCGTAAAAGTTTCTGTATTCAATTATAATATCATCCAAATCAATCCCAAAGGATTTACTTGGCACAAACACTAAATAAAACATAAAATCACAATAATTATAGTATAAATAATAATGTATCATCACATTAACATAGAGTATAGCAACAAATTAAGATAGCTATTGGGTTGCGTCCCAACAAGCGTTATCGTTTGATGCCCCAACCTAGGCATAATGCATAAGCGTAAAAGTTTGTATTTTCAAGTGATATCATCTTTGACAGTCATTCCATAGGTGGCCCTAATGATAGATTCATAATATGTTTTAATTCTCTTTCTAGTGAAGTTTTCCATCCATTTATTTAATCGGAATTGGAGTGTTATGTTTCCTTCCTTCATATCAATAATAGCACCTATAGTTCGTAAGACAGGTCTACCAAGTATTATTGTGTAAGACAGATTGTATTAGGTATCAAGCCCAATGAAATCTACAAGCACGTGATTTAAATGAACAATAATAGGCAATTTAAGGGAACAATCTTGTATACCAGTGAGACCAAGCACATCACAAAGATATTTAGGTATAGTAGAAACACAAGCACCAAGGTCACACAAAGCATTATAATTATACTATTAAGATAAATTTTAATAGTAGGTTACCATTCATCATGTAACTTTATAGATATTTGAAAGCACATATGCTCCCTTCGTGGTTCTGAAAATTAATGACAACATACATTGTCTCTTGGACTAACACTTTTACATAGTGTATTTCAAATATAGTCCACAGAGATGATTAGCTAAGGATTGTGAGGAGAAACCCCAATGAAGAAAAGAAATATGATTGCCCAAGATTCAAGCTTCAATATATACTCTATATTTTATATTTTTGAGAAATCACATTTGAGTCCATAGGAAAGCCAATACAGTTAAAAGGGGATGAGGTGACTATGATGATCTGGTTGCTCAAGTGCTTAGAGATTAGCCACCAAAAGTACTCGTGAAATTCTCCCACAAATAATATGTCCAAAACACAAAGTCAAATTTTGCGCCACCAAGTTTTTCCATTTTTGCCAAACCCAGTTTACCCTAGACCGATCCAGAGCCAAACCCCAGAATCTCGATACTACCAAATCCAGTTTCGGTGCAACCGAAAATAGTGACAAACCTACTGATGTCGATTTGATTAAAATCAGAATTCCCAACTTTAGCAAATCAGTGTCACTGGGTTTTATATCTGCCTAAGGCAACCACCGACCGAGATTTTTATATTGGTCTCAGCGAAACGCCAAAAATTGCCAATTTTTGCACTAGTCGGTGCAACCGAGTTTTTACTTTGGTTTCACCGAGTTGGACAATTATGTTCTAATGGTTGAATTTGTTGCAATGCCTATATATACCCCTCCACCAACCTCTCTTCATAGAGGAAGCAATCAGAACAAATCAACACTTTCCCCATCCATTTTTCTGAGAGAGAGCCACCTACTCATGTCTTGGGATCAAGATATTCCATTCGTACCATATGAATCTTGATTTCTAGGCTCCCCAAGGTGATTTACACCTAATCAATCTCTTCTACCCCTGCAAAATTTGTGAGAGAGTGATTGAGTGTTGAGCAGAGTGCATTTTAAAGCACAAGAGCAAGGAGGTCATCATACTACCACGTCTATTACCTTTTGGAGAGTGGTGTCTCTTATATTGATTAGGTGTCGTTTGGGAGCCTCCGACTTCGTGTGGAGTTGAACCAATAAGTTTGTAAGGTCAAGGAGATCGCCTACTTCATGAAGATATACCCGGAGTGAGGCTAGTCCTTCATGGACTTAATCTGTGAGGGAATAGACAAGGTTTCTTCTCCATGGAACCTTCATGGGTTGAGCCCTTTGTGGACTCTCGCGGTCGTTACCCTCCATGTATTGAAGTCTCCATGAACATGTACGTACAATATCAGTATCAGAACCACACCAAAAAACACCATGCCATCTTTGCGTTTGATCTTCCTAGACTCTAATCCTCACTTCCATGTGCATGTCTTTACTTTCTGTAGCTATATTCATAGACTTTCATGTGTAGGATGGGTTTGACTTGCTAAATGCTAAAATCTGCCAACCATTAAAATTGGGAAAAGGCTAGGTTTTAATTTGTCAAGTAGTCTATTCACCCCCTCTAGACATCCCATCTAGTGATCCCATAATTGGTATCAGAGCTTTGGTGTCCATAGCCTTGATTTAATCACCACTACATGAAGATCGATGTGTGTAGTTTCGAGAATCTTAGTTGTTGAGTGCCTATTCTCAATGGGGAGTACTATAGTCAATGGAAAGATTAAATACATGATATCCTTAATAAATTCCATTTTAGCAACTATGTTGAAAATCCCTATGTTCCTCCCATTGATCCCTTACACCCTTCTCATAAGGAAGAATTTCATATGCTTTGCAATCTTAGAACTGTTAATCTTATCATTAGAGGATTGCTAAGAATTGTGTTAAATCAAATAAAGAACTTTCAGTGTGCTTATACTTTGTGTAATCATTTTGAGAAAAGATATCCCAATTATTCCTTGAAAAATCTTGATGTCATTTTCCAGAAATCTAATATATTTCATAAAATGAAGCCCAATGATACAAACTTTGATAATTACTTGTTTGAGCTTGGTGACCTCATGCGTGCTAAGGGAGATGTCATTACCACCAATAACATCATTGTTGAGGCTATTCGCATTCATAAACTTGAACATTGTTATGATCAAAATTCTAATGAATCTCTTGATTCTTGTGACTAGGATATTACATTTCACGATGAAAATGTGGAGCATGGCTACTACGATGAAGACAAGAGGTTTAACATTGAATGTGAGAAGACCATGAGGAGCCTAAGTTCTATGGTTAACCTTAGAGACTACATGGATGGAGGAAAGGGGTGGATTCTCGATAGTGGATGCACCGATCACATGACCGGAGATAGAGAAATGTTTCAAGAGATCACACAAAATCATGGACCAGGAAGGTATGTGATCTTTGGAGACAACTCCAAGGGTAAGGTACTAGGTCTTGGTAAGGTGGTCATATCTCATGATAGATCTTTTCAAAATGCCATGCTTGTTGAATCCCTTGGCTACAATCTTCTTTCCATATCTAGACTAGCAGACTTTGCTTTCAGTGTGCTATTTATGGAAGTTTATTGCCAAGTGTTTTTTCAACATAATGATAACATAGTCTTTACCAGTTTTCGTAGAGGTGATCTCTACATTGTTAATTTGACTAAAAAAAATCCAAACCTTGTACATATATTATTGCAAAATCATCTAAAGGTTAGTTAGAAGGCTAGGACATGTTGGTATGCGTAATCTAGACAAGTTTATGAAAGGAGATCATATTTTTGGTTGTAAAGATGTTAACTTTCACAAAAATAAACTATGTAGTGCTTGTCAAGCAGGTAAACAAGTAGGTGGAAGTCATCCCGTGAAGAACATCATGACTACTAGAAGGCCACTCTAGCTGCTTCACATGGATCTCTTTGGTCCCAATGCTTACAAGAGCCTCGGTGGAAATTCTCATGGTCTAGTCATTGTTGATGATTTTACCAGATTTACGTGGGTATTCTTTCTTGATGACAAGTCTCAAGTACAAAGATCTTCAAGAACTTTGCTCCGAAATGGATCAAAAATGGATCGACAAAAGATCTTCCAGATTTAGCCTCGGTGGAAGTCAGTTTGTAGTGAAGATCAAGAAAGTTCAGAGCAACAATGGATCGGAGTTCAAGAACACTAATGTGGATACTTTCCTTGACAAACAAGGTACCTCACATGAGTTCTCGACTACATACACACTTCAGCAAAATGGAGTTGTTGAGAGGAAGAACCAGACTCTCTTAGAGATGGCTAGAACGAAGCTCGATGAATACAAGACACTAATACACTTTTTGGCACAAGCCGTGGAAACAACTTGTCATGCCACAGACCGACTCTACCTTCACAAGCTTCTCGGTGAAATAGAATATGAACTACTCACCAGTAACAAACCCCAAGTTGTATACTTCGGGTATTCAAGTCAGAGTACTACATCTTTGATAAGCATCTTCGTTCTAAATTTGCTCCTAAATCTCATTAAGGTTTCCTACTTGGTTACACATCAAACTCTCACACATACCGTGTCGACAACAACTTCACTCAAAAAGTTTTGAAGAGATGGTAGATGTGAAGTTTGATAAATCTAATGGTTCACAAGTCAAACAATTGCCAAATGATGTAGGAGATAAGGAACCTTCAGAAGACATTCAAGACTTCACCATCCTCCATCGACAATATTTGTCCCAAGGACGTGAAGGAAATTAATTCATCAACACAATTGGAATCTCCTACTTCACATCAAGGTGAACCACGAAATGACATGGAGGCATCCACAAGTGGTACATGACAAGAAGAAGAGGCGGAAGAAGTATATAGTGATGATCCACCTCAACATCCTTCACCACCACCTCAAGGAGATGAGACCTTCAACAACAATGAAGAAGAAGATGATGAAGAGGAAGCTCCACCATCCAACAAGCAAAAGCTATCACAAGTTCGAGCACGAGCGAACAAGAACCGTCCACTAGATCAAATCCTCGGTGATGTACAATCCAAGAGAATCACTCGCTCTAAAACTCGTTTAGTTAACTTTTGTGTGCATTACTCATTTATCTCTAGCATTGAGCCTATGAAGGTAGAATAAGAACTTCAAGACCCAGATTGGGTGAATGCCATTTATGGAGAGCTACACAACTTTAAGAGGAATGAAGTATGGACACTAGTGGAGAAGACCAAGGACGATCACAACATCATTGGTACAAAATGGGTCTTTCAGAACAAGCAAGATGAAGATGGCCAAGTGGTACACAACTAGTCACATCTCGTAGCTCAAGGTTACATGCAAGTCGAAGGTTTCGACTACGGTGAGACCTATGCTCCCGTTGCTAGAATTGAGGCCATTCACATTCTTCTTGCTTATGCGAGTCACTACGATATTACTCTTTACCAAGTGGATATCAAAAGTGCTTTTCTAAATGGTGAAATTGAGGAGGAAGTTTATGTTAAACAACCTCTCATCTTTGTAAAACCTAAGAAACCTAATCATGTTTATAAACTTCATAAAGCTCTATATGGTCTTAAACAAGCCCCTCTAGCTTGGTACAAGTGCCTAACGAAATTTATAATTGATAAGGGTTTTGAGATTGGAAAAACTGACACAACCTTCTCCACTAGAAGAGTTAATGGAGAATTATTTGTATGTCAAATCTATGTGGATGATATTATATTTGGATCTATTAACCCGCATTTTAATAAAAAAATTGGAAGGTGATGTCTGAGAAGTAGGAGATGTCGATGATGTGTGAGCTTAAATTCTTTCTTGGTTTGCAAATCAAGCAAACAAGACAAGGTATGTTTATCTCTTAAACCAAGTATACCAAGCACTTGATCAAGAAGTTCAACATGCAAGATTGCAAATACATGAAAACTCTCATGCCTAGTAGTGGACATGTTGACCTCACCAAGGAGGAGAAACCGGTTGATCAAAAGGTTTATCGATCAACGATCGGTTCATTGCTATATCTATCCACATCATGTCCCGATATAATGCTAAGTGTGTGCATGCGTGCCCTATATCAAGCGGCACCCAAGGAGTGTCATCTAAAGGTCATTAAAAGAATTGTGAGATGGTTGATACATATTCCAAACTTTGGCATTTGGTATCCCAAGGGATCTGCTTTTAATCTTGTTGGCTATTCCGACTCGGACTATGCCAAAGACAAGGTTGATGGAAAATCCACCTTGGGTACATGTCAATTTCTTGGGAGAGCTCTTGTGTCTTGGTCCTCCAAGAAACAAAACTCGGTATCTCTATCTACCGCTGAAGTGGAATACATTTCCGCGGGATCATGTTGTGCGCAATTGCTATGGATGACTCAAACTCTTCAGGATTATGGGATACAGGTGAAAAATGTTCCATTGTTGTGTGACAATGAAAGTGTTGTCAAGATTGCTCATAATCCCGTGCAACATTCTCGAACAGAACATATTCAACTTTTGCATCATTTCATTCATGATCATGTTCGCAAAGGAGATATTACTCTCAAGCATATTCGTACCGAAAAACAATTGGCCGATACCTTTACCAAATCACTTGATGAGAAAGTGTTTTGTCACTTGAGGAGTGATTTGAACATCAGTGATGCTTTGAACATGAGCTAGATTCACTCGTATGCATGCAAGGGCATGAGCTTACTTGACTACTCCATGATTCTATTGATCTGACACTATCTTATATCTTGGAAAATTATGCTCCCTTGTATTGCATCTAACCTTTTGTCGGTACTTGGAGGAACTACACTCCACAAGATTGCCATCAACTCACATCAAAAGCAATCTTGTCATGGCCAAGTATCAACAACCCTTTCTTTGAGGATGAAGGAAGAAGAAACTCAAATCATACTCTTGACACCTATTTGTTAAATAAATTCACTCTTGTCAATTGGATATATCATGTTGGTCCTTACATGAATAACAATTTTAGGTGAAAAGTGAACAAAAACAACAAGGATTGCTCCAAATTCGAGATGAACTTCATCAACATTGAGCATCCACAACAAGTTCACCTACGCGCCTTGTCATCAACATCTTTCCAAAGGTATGTACTCATATCCTTGATAAAGCTTTACTCCAAGTCATGAGGCAAAACAACTCAAGTGATATGAAGACATTAAAATGCTTAACAAAAAACGGTAACCCCATTTTGAGCATAATGAGGAGTATGACCTGTGATCAAACATTCTTGCTTGGCACCTTAAGTCAATATACTTTAATATAGGTGACCTAGTCACTGACCAACAACTACATGAAGTGTCTCATATGGTTCATATTATAGTTGCATGCTTTCTAGGAACCATTCAATCTCCATCTAGTTGTGAAAATTACTTGCAAATTTGTTGGAAAATTCCTTGAAAATCATTTTAATATTCTCTGACAGCATTTGCCAAACAATTTGAACGACTTCATAGTCAAAATGGACAAGAAAGATTTTTGTTTGATAAACGAAACACCATATTTTCAAGTAGTTTAGATTGCATTTGCAACTCGGTCAGTCCGAATTGGGAAAATTGGTCATACCTATTTCTCCGAGAGGCCCAAGATCACTTTCAGTTATACCGATTTACTTTGCCTCGGAGCCTATGAATTCTGAAACTACTTGAGTTGTTTGCCTTTTCTTAACTTTTTAAAAGGGGGAGGAATAGATATGAAAGGAGGACAAATGTCATGGATCCCTTACTCAAGGGGGAGAAACATCAAGGAACCCTAACCTATATTAAAGAGGGAGAAATTATCAAGGATCCCTTACTCTCAAGGTACCCGTACCGTCTAACCTTTTTTGGAATATAATGCCATAGGGGGAGAAATATCAAAGCTTATGCTTCAAGGGGGAGAAATATCAAAGCTTATGCTTACCCAAAGGGGGAGATATCTCCTAGGGGGAGAACTACAATAAGGGGGAGAGAAAGTTTTATCTAAGTTTTATTTTCCTTTTTGTATTAGACTTGTCTCACCCTACCTACTCCCAAAATCTACATGCTGAGATTCAGAGGGAGAGCAAAACCTACATATTCATACTTACGGGAGAAAGTTCTAAATGCTCTTGGAGACATATCTATCTTGACAAATAGGTGGAGAAATATCTATCATCAAATCCTATTTTAAATATGTCTTCCATGTCTTGGTACTATTGAAGCTCTTTGCATCTTTACAATCGAATACTCTTGTGTTATGTAACAATTGTTTTCTCAAGTGTGTTCCTAATGTTAAGATGCTCAAGAACTCCAAGGTAAGTATATGCATCGTATCCTTGTTCAGGATAATATCTTGTATCTTGCACATATTGTTTGCAAGAGTGATTCTTGAACATGGAAACCTTTCACTCACATGTGTTTGATGCATATAACTAAGGTATACATGACTCATCATGTCCCTTTCTACAATGTGTGTATCCCTGAAGACCAAAGATACAGTCCTTTAAAAGGAATAACACACGTTTAGGGGGAGCTTGTATCATTCATGTATCCTTCAAAGTTGTCATATTTTACTACCTATCCATGTTTAAAGCTTTGATTGTATGTTGTCATCAATTACCAAAAAGGGGGATATCGAAGTCACATGTGCTCCCTTGGCGGTTTTCGTATTTCATGGCAACATACATTGTCTCTTGGACTATAACTTTTACCTAGTGTATTACAGATATAATCCACAAAGAGAATTGGCTAAGTAATTTGAGGAAAAGCCCCAAGGAAGAAAAGAAATAGGACTGTCCAATCTTCAAGCTTCTAGACTCTACATTTTATATTTTGTGAGAAATCACATTTGAGTCCATAGGAACACGAATACTATTAAAAGGGGATGAGGTGACAATGATGATCTGGTTGCTCAAGTGCTTAGAGATTTGCCACCAAAAATACGCATAAAATTGCCCCACAAATGTATTTTTTCCAAACCACAAATATATTTCGAGCCCACCAAGTTTATCCTAGACAGATCTAGAGCCAAACCCTAGAATCCAATACTACCAAGTCCAGTTTCGGTGCAACCGAAAACAATGACCAACCTAGTGATTTCTATTTGATTAAAATCAGAATTCCTGATTTTAGCAAATCGGTGTCATCGAGTTTGATATCTTCCTAGGCTATCCAAAATCGGACCGGCCGAGATTTCTATATTGGTCTCACCGAAAAGATAAACGTTGTCGCATTTTGCACTAGTCGGTGCAACCAAGTTCTTACTTCAGATTCACCGAGTTGGCAAATAATGTTGTAACACTTGGATTTTTGGAGAT
Organism: Hordeum vulgare subsp. vulgare; assembly: GCF_904849725.1. NCBI lineage: Eukaryota > Viridiplantae > Streptophyta > Magnoliopsida > Poales > Poaceae > Hordeum > Hordeum vulgare. The sequence goes on from NC_058522.1 coordinate 162,940,712, forward strand.
GCCTATATATATATATATATATATATAGCCCTCCACCAACCTCTCTTTGTACTTGAAGCACTCAAAATGAACAAACACTTGCCTTGTCCATTTTTCTAAGAGAGAGCCACCTTCTAATGTGTTGATATCAAGATATTCCATTCCTACCATATGAATCTTGATTTCAAGCTTCCCCAAGTTGCTTTCCACCCAATCAATCTCTTCTATTCATGCCAAATCTGTGAGAGAGTGATTGAGTGTTGAGGATTTCAGTGTCAAAACCGGTTGATCTCGAGTAGGGGGTCCGAACTGTAGATCTTGGATTGATGGGTAACAAGGGATGAAGGAGATGATGTGTTAGCTAGGTTCGGGCCCTCTTCATGGAGGTAAAACCCTACGTCATGTTCTTGTTGTATTTACGAAGTAGTACAGATTATAGAGTTGATCTATCTCGAGATCGGATGTTGTGGTCCAAAACCCTAATCATAGTGAACGTATGAATATGAGATTGTCTATCGACTAGCCTGGCATGTGTTTATATAATGCAGCATATGCCTTGGATAACAAGAGTCCTAGTCGGATATGTTCGTATAAAGGATTCCTTGCCTTGATCACCAAGTCTTGTGGAATCTTCCTCGTATATGTCATAGGCTGCCCGAAGTAGCCCATGAGTCTAGCCTGTAGAGATAGTCCTGCGGCATGAGGACCCCTTAGTCCCGGACTCCCTGAGTAGCCCCCGAAATGGCCACCAATGCCATAGTCTTGATACTCAACATCTTCACGTGCAAGTTCTTCTCCCCATTTATGTTCGGCCAACACCAGTTCGACCACTGTTGACTTCCCGATTTCCTAGTATAGGTCTTGAAGTTAGGGATGCTGCTTGGTTCTTCTGAACTATTCTTCATCTTTGATCGTTTGTCTTGAAAATTGGTTCAACAAATCTTCCCATGTTCGATCTTGAGGAACTCCCAGCTGAATTGAAAGAGTTCACATGGAGCCCTTTAAGATTTTTGCCTTTATTAATACCTCATTATTTTTATGCACACCTCGAGTTTGAAGTGTTTCCCATGTGGTGATGTCCTCTTGCATGCGAGCTCCAACATCGGACTGCATCTGAGGTGTCTTTTTGCAGCCGAGCTCCAACACCATATTTGGTGTTTAAGGAGCCAAACACTTGGATCCGAGCTTTATGCTAGACTTCTTTAGACGTGATGCACCACCTCAGCTGTGGGATGATTTTCGTGGATATTTTAAATTGTTGCAATTTATTCTCGGTCGAGATGTATAGCCAGTAGTCCTCAAGGCGCGTGTTGGTCTAAAACTAGGGATGCACGTGAAGGATAAAAAACTCTGATCGTAGTAGCCCGTGATACCCATGTGGATTCGCGAAACTGGCCTCGGGATCAACTCCTAGCTCGGCAGCATACTTAGGTACGAAAACGCAGCATGCACAATCCTCGAGACTCAGGTTGGCTGTAGCCGACCAACCTAAGGATTGTAATCTCCTCAGAAACTGTCATGTATTTTTGCTGTATGTTTTGACAATGTCGAAGTACAGATCGGCTGGAAAGATGCCGAATTACGGGTCGGAATAGATTTCCCGAGCTGAAATACCAAGCCGAACACCTCGAACAAGAAGATGTCTCGCCTCCTAAAAGGAAAAAACATAAAAATAGGTTAAAGGTGTCAGAAGCACGGAAAACCAAAAACTTTACGTGTGAACTAAATCAAGTTTCTTGGTGCCAATCTAAAAATCGGTCTTAAAATTACTTTGTGCTTCCGTCGTTGATAACCCACAAGTATAGGGGATCGCAACCGTTTTCGAGGGTAGAGTATTCAACCCAAATTTGTTGATTCGACACAAGGGGAAGCCAAAGAATATTCTCAAGTATTAGCAGTTGAGTTGTAAATTCAACCACACCAGAAAGACTTAGTATCTGCACCAAAGTATCAGTAGCAAGGCAGTGTGATAGCAACAGTAGCAACAGTAACCAGTAGCAACAATGACAACAGTAGCGACAGAGTAACAGTAGCAGCAGCAACAGCACTAGCGACAGAGTAACAGTAGCAGCAGCAACAACAATAGCGAGAGAGTAACAGTAGCAGCAGTGACAGCAGCAGCAACAAAGTAACGTAGCAAGGACCAGTAGGAAAAACTCATAGGCATTGGATCGGTGATGGATGATTATGCCAAATGGTATTCATCATGCAACATTTATAACACGGAGAGATAAGTAACTAGCTCTAGTTCGTCAATGTAATGTAGGCATGTATTCCGTATGAAGTCATACATGCTTAGGGAAAAGAACTTGCATGACATCTATTGTACATCCCTCCCGTGGCAGCGGGGTCCTAATGGAAACTACAGGATATTAAGGTTCTCCTTTTAATAGAGAACCGGACCAACGCATTAACACTTAGTGAATACATGAACTCCTCATACTATGGTCATCTCCGGGAGTGGTTCCGGCTATTGTCACTCCGGGGTTGCTGGGTCATAACACATAGTATGTGAGTACAACTTGCAAGATAGGATCAAGAACACACATATATTGGCGACAAACATAACAGGTTCAGATATGAAATCATGGGACTCGGGCCCTAGTGACAAGCATTAAGCATGGCAAAGTAGTAGCAACATCAATCTCATAACATAGTGGATACTAGGGATCAGTCCCTGTTAAAACTAACTCGATTACATGATAGATCTCTGTCGGGACCCCGATCCTAAGCCATAGGAATCCAGCTTGTAACACATCGCATCCCTTTGTGGTCTCACGCACGGTTAACTCCACGGCTGCAGCCTTACCTTAGCCGGGACCGTTTGCGTCTTTTGACTCACGTATGCGATAGTGTCGCTAGCAATCCAATGTCAAAGAACCCGGATCGACATGTCTAGTCATAAACCAAAGTGGCAGTACCGCACAAGGACAGGCATACATGACCCAACAAAGCAGGTGTCGGTCATCAGCGAATGTAGACGAGTCGTAGGATGCTACAAGGACTCCATTACATCGCGTGACATTTCCCCAAAAAGGACAGACACAGCAGCTAAGAAGGACACATGCCGGTCAAGCAATGTGTCCGGAGCAGTAGTGAACTACCAAGGCTCATTGGATCACAAAGGGGCATTTCCTTGTAAGGAGTGCTACTAAAGTTCACGACTAAGTAATCGAACCCCATACATATCAAGTATGACACACGTACGCATGGCATACCGATATGTATAGATACATCGATGGCATCACAACATAACCATAAACATACAAGCTTTTATTAAAAAGGCTCGGAAGAGCCACACACATAATATTACACATTAAGGGTCTCACGACCCATAATAGCAGTCATTCAGTTACAAGCCAGCGGAAGAGTTTAAACTGTCTGAGTACAGACAGGGCAACTAGAAGGCACATGGCCTGACTATACTACAGATCCAACGTAGGGCCAGATCGTAGCTGGGACACCAACTACTCGTCGTCGTCGATGTCTACGAAGAACCCTCCATTAGGGTCATTAGCAACCTCTGCAACATTTATTAAGAAAACATGAGTACGAAGGTACTCAGCAAGACTTTTCGGATAACTAAGTACTCATGCAAGGTATCAAAAGGTATTGTGGGGTTTCATGCGGAAAGCCAGCATTTGACTCGTGGCTAGACAACTTGCATTTTTAAATAATTTTGACAACTTGATTTCTCGCACACGAGTCCACTAAAACCACAACAATACACTATCGTGGAATCATTCCGTCTCCGTACGGAAATGCCGTCCACGACACTCACGCTTATCTTGGCAATTTTATGAGTAGCCATTGAAGTTATCTATGAACAACATATGTCTCCAAGTAGTCCATATCCGCGGACGCGGCTATTCGAATAAATCATAACCCTGCAGGGGTGTACTTCGTCACACACGCTCTCCCCACTTATCGCCATGTGCACGTCATGCACCTCGGCAACCTTCAAGCGGAAGCCCAGCGAGGGAGTCGGCCACGACCGTTAACCACACTAGTGCCTAGTCCAGGTTTATCGCCTATCTGAGAGTAACCCATACGGAAGTCCGGCCGGGGTTTCCCCCACGGCCTCAAACAATGTGCGCAGGGTTCCCAACCCCACCATCCGGGTGCCACTTGGTACACCGTGCCACTGCCTACCGCATCACAGCCCACCTCTCAGGTCAGCACCATGCACGGCCTCCAGCATTACTATAAACACCAGAAACTACTTGCAATTCCTGGACCGAGTACTACGCGGTTAATAGGCCGAGCGGGGTCTTATTTCAGGGCCCAGCATGTGGTAGTATCTAGTCTTGGATCACATACACGGAACTCAGTTCCTATGGACGGTTCCAATGAAACAACCCGCCATGTACTCCTACACAGCCTTTCACCGGTACCTTTACCAAATCAAGTTCAACACACAACCTTTGCTTACCGAACACATTCCACAATTCTGTTCATCTCCCAGATGACAGACCATACACAACTCTAAGCATAGCATGCATAGCAGGATAAGGCACATCATAGCTCAAGGAACTACCAGGTATGCTAGGTTGCAAGGTTCGGCTATTTACTGTGACAAGGTTAGGTCATGCAAAGGAAGTGGGTTCAACTATCATGGCAAAAGCAGTTGAAGCATTTGATCTTAATGCAATAAATAGGTGCAGGAGCAAGAACATGGGATTTATCGGGATGATCAAAAGGGTTGCTTGCCTTGTTGCTCAGAGGAGGAACGATATCCGTCAGACGGATATTCGGTGGAATCCGGGGGTGCGGAGCCTACCGAAATGAATGGCAACAATCAATAACAATCATATGCAAACAAGATGATGCATGAGCATGGCACGAGAATGCAAAGTGATAGGTTATTACAATCAACATGTATTAGATTTAGAGTTGATTTGAATCACATTCGAATATCAATTCAAACGGGGTATTCACGGGTACCGGTTTAATTGACTCGACTTGATGCTCAGATCAACTTGATGTTAGTATGCATGAGATGTCATGTTATGGTACTGATTTGTAACTAGGACAGTGTGTGATCATGACATTCATAATGAAATTTGAATATTTTTCCAAATTCCATTTATGAAGTAATTATAAGAATGGAATTATTCATTATTCTTCATGTTAGGGTTCTGTAACTTTTTCAAACATGAATGAAAGTAGCATATTCAGATTCCTTGAATTTTTCTGATACTTTTTCATATATAAATTATTTTCATTGGATTTACAGATTAATTTCTATGAATTTTTGAAGTTTTAAACATTTCTGGAATTATTTTTATACTGGAAATTCTCTTTATTGCATCAGCCTGACGTCAGCAGGTCAGCCGACCTGTTCAGGTCAAACCTGACAGGGGGGACCCACTGGTCAGCCTCTCTGGGACTAATCCCTCACTGACCAGCCCCTAAACTGAGTTGACTTGGCCTTGGGCCCACTGTCAGCGAGAGATTAAGCTCCTAATCTACTGGATTAGCTTTGCCACGTCGGCCCCCACCGGAGCATGGCTGGCCTCGACCACGGGCGCGGCGGAGGGCTCGCCGGAGAGAGCTAGACAGCGCATCGGCCGTCGGTTTTGGGCGCAGAAAGGAGCTACGGGTAGCTGGTGCAACACCACATCTAGCGGGGGCATCAGGGGAGGCTAGGGTCGCCGGGAGAGGCGCCGGCGACGAGCCGAAGCGGCGGCCGAAGCTCGGCCCTCTATGATCGATGGCTCTAGGGCACGGGGAGGCAGCTGAAGGGCTCATCACACTCCTGGAGGCTCCAGGAGCTCGATCCCTAGCTCGAGCGCGTGGATCAGACACCACAGCGACGGCGACGACATGACCGGCGGCGAGGAGCTCTCGGCCTTGGTGGGGAACGGGGCTATGGTTCACGGAAGAGCGTGGGGCGAGAGGGGAAACGACGACGAGCTCACGGCGGTTCCGATGGTGTTGTTGAGGGGCTCGGGGGTGCGCCGGAGGGGGCGAATCGACGGGAGAGGTCCGGCGGCCGGAGGTGGAAGACGATGGCGTTGGGACGATGCAGAGCTCGAGGTAGCTTCGACTTCTGTAGAGAGGACCAGCTCGACGAGGCAAATCTGCTGGACTACTCGGAGGAAGGTTCCCTTGGCTGGAAGCGCTGCGGCTCGAGCTCGAGCTCGTGGTAATGGCGGCAGCAGGAGGGAGGAAAAGATCCGAGAGGAGGGGGAAACCGGTGCTAGGGAATGGATAGAGGAGGCCCCGGGGAGCTTATCCCCGTTGTCGCGCTGTCCCGGGGGCTCTGGAGCTCGCCACGGCGAAGCAGGAGGTGGAGGGGGCCGTTGTGGTCGATCTCCCCTCTGCCAGAAGGCAGAGGAAGAAGATGACCCTGCCCCTGGTGGGCTGTGCCTCCTCAGGCGACAAGTAATGTTTTTCTTCCTCTTATTTCTTATCTATTTTGTTCTGTTTTGCTAACTAATGTTTTGCTATTTATTTCAGCTCCAAAATGGTGGTAAAAACTATTTTAAACACACCTGGATATCTGTTATAATATTCCCAACCATTTCCAAAGTTTTCAACATTTTTGAAAATTTATAGTTTCTGATTTCAAATTTAAAACTTGAAACCAGTAGCTTTTTGCATTTATTAAAAATGCTTAAAGTGTCAAGAAAATAGTTTTCTCCAATGCTCATTTACTTTCATGATTTATCAGAAAGTTTGAACATTTCTTGAGGCCATTTTGGGTTCATTGATTTTAACTACTTTGAGTTTTCCTTTATTTAAAGTAGTGGCTAGGGTTTTGAGTTTTTCCTTTGCCACTTTCTTGTTCTTGATGGAGAATTATTAGATGCAAATGCAAAGAAGACATGAGCACAAGACTAACTTGCTTAAGGTGTCAGGGATGTGACAACTCACCCCCACTCAAAAGAATCTCGTCCCGAGATTTAGAAGTCGTCGGGAATAACGCAGGATACTCAAGTCGGAGACGATCCTCCCTTTCCCAAGTTGCCTCCTTTTTAGAATGATTTGACCATTGAACTTTAAGAAACGTGAGGTTTCGACGTCGAGTGGTACGCTCAGCTTGATCAAGAATACGCACGGGGTATTCTCGGTATGAAAGGTTATCTTGGAGATCAAGCGTTTCGTGGTCCACTTCACGGATAGGATCCGAAAAGCAACGCCTGAGTTGCGAGACGTGGAAAACATCATGAACCTTGGAAAGATGCGGAGGAAGTTCCAACTGGTAGGCAACTTCTCCTCGTTTGGCAAGAATGCGAAAAGGACCAATGTAACGAGGAGCTAACTTGCCCTTGATACCGAATCGATGGGTACCCTTCAAAGGTGTAACCCGAAGGTAAGCCTTCTCGTCAACTTCAAAGGTCACAGCCTTATGATGACGATCATATTGGCTCTTTTGACGAGACTGGGCTGTTTTCAACTTTTCACGAATAATGCGAACCTGCTCTTCTGCATCCTGGATCATATCCGGGCCAAAGAGTTGCCTCTCTCCGGTTTCTGACCAATTTAGAGGTGTTCGACATCTTCGTCCATAGAGAACTTCAAAAGGGGCTTTGCCCAAGCTTGATTGGTAACTATTGTTATAAGCGAATTCGGCGAATGGAAGACACTTCTCCCAATTCATCCCGAACGATATAACACAAGCTCGGAGCATATCTTCTAGAATTTGATTCCCTCTTTCTACTTGACCACTTGATTGGGGATGGAAAGCAGTGCTAAAAGATAAGTGAGTCCCCATGGCATTCTGGAAACTTTCCCAGAAGCGAGAAGTAAAGATACTTCCACGGTCTGAGTTAATCTCCAGGGGAACACCATGAAGCGACACTATTCGAGAGATATATAACTCTGCTAGCTGGCTAGCTGTTATACTCTCACAAACGGGTAGAAAATGAGCCACTTTGGAAAGACGGTCAATGACCACAAAGATAGCATTATTTCCTTTCTTGGTCTTGGGAAATCCGGTAATGAAATCCATGCTAACTTTATCCCATTTCCATTCAGGAATAGCTAGAGGTTGAAGGGTGCTAGCAGGCCTTTGATGTTCTGCCTTAACTCGACGACAAACGTCGCAGTTAGCAACGAACTCAGCAATTTCTCTCTTCATCCTAGTCCACCAGAACCTCTGGCGTAGGTCCTGATACATCTTAGTACTACCAGGATGAATGGTGAGACGAGAATCATGAGCCTCCTTAAGGATTAACTGCCTTAGATGTGGGTTCTTAGGAACCACTAAACGATTCTGGAAGAACACAACACCTTGACCGTTCATGGAAAATTCTTTAGCGTTTCCGCTAAAAATATTCTCCTTGATCCATGATATACCCTTGTCACGCTTTTGGCCAGCTATAATTTGATCCTTAAGAGTAGGCTTCGCCACCAGGGTAGAAAGGAATCCTTGAGGAACAATATGAAGAATCAACTTCCGAAAGTCCTCATGGAGATGTGGTTGACCTTGTTGTAGCATCAAATTGTTACAATAAGATTTACGACTTAGTGCATCGGCCATAACATTGGCCTTCCCCGGGGTGTAAGTTATCCCTAAGTCGTAATCCGAGATCAACTCAACCCACACGCTTTGCCTGAGATTCAAATCCGGCTGGGTGAAAATATATTTCAGACTTTGGTGATCAGTGAATATTTCGCAACGATTACCCAGAAGGTAATGTCGCCAGGTTTTTAGTGCATGGACCACAGCTGCAAGCTCAAGGTCATGTGTGGGATAATTATCCTCATGTGGACGCAACTGTCGAGATGCGTATGCGATCACATGACGATCTTGCATGAGAATGCAACCCAATCCTTGTCGCGAGGCGTCGCAATAGATAACAAAGTCCTTAGAAAAATCTGGTGGTAGCAACACAGGTGCGGAAGTCAGGCCTCTTTTCAGTTCCTGAAAACTATGCTCGCACTGTGGTGTCCACTCGAACTTTTTATCTTTCTTGAGGAGTTTAGTTAGAGGCTTTGCAACCTTGGAGAAATTCTCGACAAAGCGGCGACAATAGCTCGCTAGACCAAGAAAACTCCTAACTTGCTTAACCGATTCAGGTTGAGTCCAATCAAGGATAGCTTGAACTCTCTCGATATTGACAACAATACCCTTACCAGAGATTACGTGTCCTACATAGGTCACTTCTGGTAACCAGAATTCACATTTTGAAAATTTGGCATAAAGGCGATGCTCTCGAAGTTTCATCAATACCAGCCTTAGATGCTCGGCATGTTCTTGTTCATTCTTCGAGTAGATGAGAATATCATCGACGTATACCACGACGAATTTATCCAAATACTCCATGAAGATTGAGTTCATCAGTCGAGAGAAGGTGGCTGGGGCATTGGTTAGCCCGAAGGACATGACGGTGTACTCATATTGGCCATAACGAGTAACAAAAGCCGTTTTTGGAATGTCCCCGTTCTTAATCTTGATTTGATGGTATCCCAACCTCAAATCCATTTTGGAGAAGACTGAGGATCCAGCGAGCTGATCGTACATGTCGTTGATCCTGGGGAGCGGATACTTGTTCTTTATGGTGACCAGATTAACTGGTCGGTAATCTACAACCATGCGATCCGTTCCGTCTTTCTTCTTGACGAAGAGGACGGGACAAGCCCAAGGAGAAAAGCTAGGACGAATGAAACCTTTGTTCAAGGCCTCATATAATTGCTTCTTAAGTTCGGCTAGCTCCAGGGGTGCCATCTTATATGGTCTTCTGGCTATTGGGACAGTTCCCGGAACAAGATCTATCACGAACTCTACATCTCTGTCAAGTGGAATTCCTGGCAGTTCCTCTGGAAAGACATCCGGGAAGTCACGGACTACCGGAGTGTCCTCAAGTTCCGGAAGAGGGCTGACACTTAAGGAATAGAGCTGGCATCTAGAAACTCGAGTGGAGACATTTACTATCTCACCCGAGGGATGGGTAAGATGGACATTTCTAGAATGAGTATCAATCTTGGTATAGTGAGCTAACTTCCAATCCATGCCCAAGATGATATTAATATCCGAAGATTCCAAGGCTATCAATGAGGCTAGAAAAACTAGCCTATCTACTAGAATTTCATTGTCATAGGTTATCCTAGAGGTTTGCCATTTACTACGAGGGGTTTGGACAACCAATGGGATTGGCATATCACAAAAAGACATGTTATGCAACTGTGCATAACTTTCTGAAATGAAGGAATGAGAAGACCCAGTTTCAAAGAGAACAGACGCTGGGTGATGATTAACAAGAAGCGTACCCAGCATGACATCGGGATCCTCTGCAGCTTCTTCTGCTGACACATAGTCCACACGGCCACGTGCAGGAGTTGGCTTCACATAGTAAGCTTTGCCTGACTTGTCTTGCCCGACAGACTTTCCAGGTTGCTTGGCACCCACATTTTGAGGACACTCACTCGAATAGTGCCCTGGTTCTCCACACTTCTAGCATATCACTTGGTTGGCACGTGGTGCAGCATTGCTAGCTGGACCACCATAAGCTTTTGCTGGAGGGTTGGCCTGATTCGTCGGAGGCGCCACGTAGAATGGCCTCGGAGTGTATCTAGGCGGCAGAGAACTGTTTGGAACCCACAGCCTGCGTTTTGGAAACGCGGAACCAGAAGATGAGCCAAAGTCACGGGAGTGCTTCCTTGTGGCCTCGAAGTCAGTATGACCAGTCTCCGCACTGATCGCCTTGTTGACCAGGGCCTGAAAGCTTGCACACTCATGGAGGCGCAGGTCACGACGGAGCTCAGGGCTCAGACCCTTACGGAATCTTGCTTGCTTCTTGGCGTCGGTAGACACATCCTCTGTTGCATAGCGGGCGAGATTACCGAACTCGCGGCTATAGGCATCCACAGACAACTTACCCTGAGTGAAGGCACATAACTCCTTTCTCTTTCTGTCCATCAGGCCCTCTGGAATATGGTGCAGACGAAAAGCGGCACTGAAGTCTGCCCATGTGGCTACTGGTTCAGCGGGACGCGTAGCTTCAAAGTTCTCCCACCACAGATTGGCGGGTCCTTCCAGGAAATACGCCGCAAAGGTCACCTTGTCGGCCTCAGACACATTCGCAGAGCGAATCTTGCGTGAGATGCTGCACAGCCAGTTGTCAGCGTCGAGGGGATCGACGGAATGATGAAACTTTGGAGGATTCAACTTCACAAAGTCATTGAGGGACACTACGGCATTCCTAGGCTGTCGAGCCGTATTCTGCTCAATACGCTCTAACAGTCGGTTGGTCTCTCTTTTATTTCTCTCTGCCTCAAGCATCACTTCCACCAGAGAAGGCGGGTGAGGCAGGTCTTCCTGCGACGCTTGACTACCCTCGCCTTGCTCATGAGCAGGGGCACGGTTCAACCTGGTGAACACCATCCTGACAAACAAACTCATAGCTTAGACCAATATCATATCAATACTAGCTATGGATTAAGAATGTACTCAACACACGGAATTTGGAAATGAATATCCGAACAGCATGGTAACAAGCAACTGCTATATGTACACCATGGTTCATACACACCCTTACATAGTTCAGTACAAACTTACTCGAAGAGCAAACTACTGAAATTATGAAACTACTCATCAGAGGCTTACAAGCTTCCTATACATTATTTATCTAGGCCTCCGGAATTCATTTCACATTACATGCATACTTCACCAGTCATGCAGGACTGTGAACGTACGGCTACTACCATACTATCCATCCGCTCACAGCTCAGGCATCCGCATAGAACATCTCATAGAGATTACCTCCATGACCTCGTAGCTCAACTTGCGGATCAGGAAACACTCTAGCCTGAGATCCCTGGGATCCATAAGGACACAAATGTGGCCTTGGTCCCCTGATTGGTGGTAAGAGGGGTCCCCGAAGAGGTGTGACTCCTCCTATAGCTGGCCAGTCAACGTGAGCCGGAAGATGGGTCCTAACAGGGGTCAGCATCTCCAACTCTCCATACCCTGTCTGTACTACCGGTGCCTGCTGCGTCAAAGCTGTCCACAGACGGGCACGGGTAGCATAAAGCTCCATACGGGGAGCACGAGCATCCCTGTCTCTGTTCTCTAGCATCTCAACAGTGGACTGCAGTAGTGGATCCTCCATAGAAGAATCAAAATAGACTCCACTGAGGTATCCCTCTTCGCCAGGCTGAGAGGCCGGAACATAGCAGAACTCTGAATTCTGCAGCAGTGCATGTCTCGCTCTCATAATGGTCAGCATTGAATAGGCAGCATCCTGTACTGCCATGTCAACGGTGACCCCAACCCATAGGACCAATGGATTGGCTTCTCAGCTCCAGGGTAGTCTGGAAATACCCTAACAGTGCAGATGTACTGGCTCTGGTTGAAGTCTCGGTACTGTTCCTCCACTGTGTACTCGGGGTACCAGCGGTAACCGCACACGGACATCACCCTGACCAGCATGGCCGTATGACCCGGCACATCAATGCACCTGGTCAGACGTACCACCTGACGAGAAGGACGGCCAGGCATCTGTAAATAGAGAGTAATGCAAAAGCATTAGAGCTCTGAATGAAAAATTGGGCAGCATAACGGCTGTAAATGCTCAAAAACAAATTTTGAGACAACCCAAAAATGGAATAGCGTAACCACTCAACTATCAAGTTCAACTCCCTGATCATCAAACCTACTTCCTTTTCCTAGGAATGACAGAAACAACATATCTCTTGACCCGTAGTCCTATAATCTACCGATCAGAACACGAGCCTAGAAGAAGATGAGTAACCTAGTCCTTAATTCCCGCAGAAAAGACGAGGATGACCAGAATAGAATAACTTGAGAAGAGAACAAGAGTCTTACGTTCCCTTCCACAAACAATTCCCTTATATATAACTAAAGCAATTCTAGACTCAACTTCAACCAGTTTGGCTTAGTAATCCTACAATCAGTCAGGCTCTGATACCAATGTTGTCGGGACCCCAATCCTAAGCCATAGGAATCCAGCCTGAAACACATCGCATCCCTTTGTGGTCTCACACACGGTTAACTCCACGGCTGCAGCCTTACCTTAGCCGGGACCGTTTGCGTCTTTTGACTCACGTATGGAATAGTGTCGCTAGCAATCCAATGTCAAAGAACCCGGATCGACATGTCTAGTCATAAACCAAAGTGGCAGTACCGCACAAGTACAGGCATACATGACCCAACAAAGCAGGTGTCGGTCATCAGCGAATGTAGACGAATCGTAGCATGCTACAAGGACTCCATTACATCGCATGACATTTCCCCAAAGGGGACAGACACAGCAGCTAAGAAGGACACATGCCGGTCAACGAATGTGTCCGGAGCAGTAGCGAACTACCAAGGCTCATTGGATCACAAAGTGGCATTTCCTTGTAAGGAGTGCTACTAAAGTTCACGACTAAGTAATCGAACCGCATACATATGAAGTATGACACACGTACGCATGGAATACCGATATGTATAGATACATCGATGGCATCACAACATAACCATAAACATACAAGCTTTTATTAAAAAGGCTCGGAAGAGCCACACACATAATATTACACATTAAGGGTCTCACGACCCATAATAGCATTCATTCAGTTACAAGCCAGCGGAAGAGTTTAAACTGTCTGAGTACAGACACGGCAACTAGAAGGCACATGGCCTGACTATACTACAGATCCAACGTAGGGCCAGATCGTAGCTGGGCACCAGCTACTCGTCGTCGATGTCTACGAAGAACCCTCCATTAGGGTCATTAGCAACCTCTGCAACATTTATTAAGCAAACATGAGTACGAAGGTACTCAGCAAGACTTTTAGGATAACTAAGTAGTCATGCAAGGTATCAAAAGGTATTGTGGGGTTTCATGCGGAAAGCCAGCATTTGACTCGTGGCTAGACAACTTGCATTTTTAAATAATTTTGACAACTTGATTTCTCGCACACGAGTCCACTAACACCACAACAATACACTATCGTGGAATCATTCCGTCTCCGTACGGAAATGCCATCCACGACACTCAAGCTTATCTTGGCAATTTTATGAGTAGCCATTGAAGTTATCTATGAACAACATATGTCTCCAAGTAGTCCATATCCGCGGACGCGGCTATTCGAATAAATCATAACCCTGCAGGGGTGTACTTCGTCACACACGCTCTCGCCACTTATCGCCATGTGCACGTCATGCACCTCGGCAACCTTCAAGCGGAAGCCCAGCGAGGGAGTCGGCCACGACCGTTAACCACACTAGTGCCTAGTCCAGGTTTATCGCCTATCTGAGAGTAACCCGTACGGAAGTCCGGCCGGGGTTTCCCCCACGGCCTCAAACAATGTGCGCAGGGTTCCCAAGCCCACCATCCGGGTGCCACTTGGTACACCGTGCCACTGCCTACCGCGTCACAGCCCACCTCTCAGGTCAGCACCATGCACGGCCTCCAGCATTACTATAAACACCAGAAACTACTTGCAATTCCTGGACCGAGTACTACGCGGTTAATAGGCCGAGCGGGGTCATATTTCAGGGCCCAGCATGTGGTAGTATCTAGTCTTGGATTACATACACGGAACTCAGTTCCTATGGACGGTTCCAATGAAACAACCCGCCATGTACTCCTACACAGCCTTTCACCGGTACCTTTACCAAATCAAGTTCAACACACAACCTTTGCTTACCGAACACATTCCACAATTCTGTTCATCTCCCAGATGACAGACCATACACAACTCTAAGCATAGCATGCATAGAAGGATAAGGCACATCATAGCTCAAGCAACTACCAGGTATGCTAGGTTGCAAGGTTCGGCTATTTACTGTGACAAGGTTAGGTCATGCAAAGGAAGTGGATTCAACTATCGTGGCAAAAGCAGTTGAAGCATTTGATCTTAATGCAATAAATAGGTGTAGCAGCAAGAACATGGGATTTATCGGGATGATCAAAAGAGTTGCTTGCCTTGTTGCTCAGAGGAGGAACGATATCCGTCAGACGGATATTCGGTGGAATCCGGGGGTGCGGAGCCTACCGGAATGAATGGCAACAATCAATAACAATCATATGCAAACAAGATGATGCATGAGCATGGCACGAGAATGCAAAGTGATAGGTTATTACAATCAACATGTATTAGATTTAGAGTTGATTTGAATCACATTCGAATATCAATTCAAACGGGGTATTCACGGGTACCGGTTTAATTGACTCGACCTGATGCTCAGATCAACTTGATGTTAGCATGCATGAGATGTCATGTTATGGTACTTATTTGTAACTAGGACAGCGTGTGATCATGGCATTCATAATGAAATTTGAATATTTTTCCAAATTCCATTTATGAAGTAATTATAAGAATGGAATTATTCATTATTCTTCATGTTAGGGTTCTGTAACTTTTTCAAACATGAATGAAAATAGCATATTCAGATTCCTTGAATTTTTCTGATACTTTTTCATCTATAAATTATTTTCATTGGAGTTACAGATTAATTTCTATGAATTTTTGAAGTTTTAAACATTTCTGGAATTATTTTTATACTGGAAATTCTCTTTATTGCATCAGCCAGACGTCAACAGGTCAGCCGACCTGTTTAGGTCAAACCTGACAGAGGGGACCCACTGGTCAGCCTCTCTGGGACTAATCCCGCACTGACCAGCCCCTAAACTGAGTTGACTTGGCCTTGGGCCCACTGTCAGCGAGAGATTAAGCTCCTAATCTACTGGATTAGCTTTGCCACGTCGGCCCCCACCGGAGCATGGCCGGCGACGACCACGGGCGCGGCGGAGGGCTCGCCGGAGAGAGCTAGACAGCGCATCGGCCGTCGGTTTTGGGCGCAGAAAGGAGCTACGGGTAGCTGGTGCAACGCCGCATCTAGCGGGGGCATCAGGGGAGGCTAGGGTCGCCGGGAGAGGCGCCGGCGATGAGCCGAAGCGGCGGCCGAAGCTCGGCCCTCTACGAGCGATGGCTCTAGGGCACGGGGAGGCAGCTGAAGGGCTCATCACACTCCTGGAGGCTCCAAGAGCTCGATCCCTAGCTCGAGCGCGTGGATCAGACACCACAGCGACGACGACGACATGACCGGCGGCGAGGAGCTCTCGGCCTTGGTGGGGAACGGGGCTACGGTGCACGGAAGAGCGTGGGGCGAGAGGGGAAATGACGACGAGCTCACGGCGGTTCCGATGGTGTTGTTGAGGGGCTCGGGGGTGCGCCGGAGGGAGCGAATCAACGGGAGAGGTCCGGCGGCCGGAGGTGGAAGACGATGGCGTTGGGGCGATGCAGAGCTCGGGGAAGCTTCGGCTTCTGTAGAGAGGACCAGCTCGACGAGGCGAAGCTGCTGGACTACTCGGAGGAAGGTTCCCGTGGCTAGAAGCGCTGCGGCTCGAGCTCGAGCTCGTGGTAATGGCGGCAGCAGGAGGGAGGAAAAGATCCGAGAGGAGGGGGAAACCGTTTCTGGGGAATGGATAGAGGAGGCCCCGGGGAGCTTATCCCCGTTGTCGCGCTGTCCCGGGGGCTCTGGAGCTCGCCACGGCGAAGCAGGAGGTGGAGGGGGCCTCCATGGTCGATCTCCCCTCTGCCAGAAGGCAGAGGAAGAAGACGACCCTTCCCCTGGTGGGCTGGGCCCCCTCAGGCGACAGGTAATGTTTTTCTTCCTCTTATTTCTTTTCTGTTTTGTTCTGTTTTGCTAACTAATGTTTTGCTATTTATTTTCAGCTCCAAAATAGTGGTAAAAACTATTTTAAACACACCTGAATATTTGTTATAATATTCCCAACCATTTCCAAAGTTTTCAACATTTTTGAAAATTTATAGTTTCTCATTTCAAATTTAAAACTTGAAACCAGTAGCTTTTTGCATTTATTTAAAATGCTTAAAGTGTCAAGAAAATAGTTTTCTCCAATGCTCATTTACTTTCATGATTTATCAGAAAGTTTGAACATTTCTTGAGGCCATTTTGGGTTCATTGATTTTAACTACTTTGAGTTTTCCTTTATTTAAAGTAGTGGCTAGGGTTTTGAGTTTTTCCTTTGCCACTTTCTTGTTCTTGATGGAGAATTATTAGATGCAAATGCAAAGAAGACATGAGCACAAGACTAACTTGCTTAAGGTGTCAGGGATGTGACAATCTCATCCAACCCATCACCGTCCAGCAAGCCTATGATGAGATTACTCACGAATGGTGAAGAGCATCATGGAATTGGCGATGAAGGAAGGTTGGTGATGACGATGGCGACGATCTCCCCACTCCGGAGCCCAAAACAGACTCCAGATCTGCCCTCCAGAGGAAGAACGGGTGGTGGCGGCACCTCTGTATCGTAAAACGCGATGAACTCTCCTCGATTTTTTTCGGACGAAAGGGACTAAATAGAGCTGGAATTGGAGGCAGTGGAGCTTCGTGGGCCCCACAAGCTTGCCAGGCGCGGCCAGGGGGTCATGCCTGGTGGACTTGTGGGCTCCACGCTCCACTTCTTCGGTTGATTCTTGCGCCAGTATTTTTTATATATTCCACAAAAAATCCTCGAAAATTTCCACGTCATTCCGACAACTTTTATTTCTGCGCAAAAACAACACCATGGCAATTCTTGTGAAAACAGCGTTAATCCGGGTTAGTTCCATTCCAATCATGCAAATAAGAGTTCAAAACAAGGGCAAAAGAGCTTGGGAAAGTAGATTCGACTGAGACGTATCAACTCCCCCAAGCTTGAAGCCTTGCTTGTCCTCAAGCAATTCAGTTGACAAACTAAAAGAGACAAAAGAAAACCTTTTACGAACTCTGTTTGATCTTGTTGTTGCAACTATGTCTAACTCATATCCAGAATTTCAGCAAGATCACAAGCAAACCACAAAAGCAAATGACATCTAGGTCTCACGGTAAACTCACATCAATGGCATAATCAACTAGCGAGCAATAATAATGAGTTTCAAACATCAACACTTCAATCAAAACAATCATGAAGCAGTGTGAACAGATGGTATCTCGCTAGCTCTTTCTGAGACCGCAAAACATAAGTGCAGAGCACCTTCAAAGACCAAGGGCTGACTAAACATTGTAATTCATGGCAAAGAAGATCCAGTCACAGTCATACTCAATATCAGTCAAAAGCAAAGCATAAAAATGACAGAGGTGCTCTCTAATTGGTGCTTTTATAAGAAGAGGATGACTCAACAGAAACATAAATAGACAGGCCCTTTGCAGAGGGAAGCATTGATTTGCAGAGGTGCCAGAGCTGAAGCTTTGAAGACAGAGATAATAATTTTGGGTGGCATGCTTTCATTGTCAACGCAATGACAAAGAGTTTTCATCATCTTCCATGCTACACATAGTATAGGCGGTTACCAAACAGAAAAGTAAAGTTTTGAGTCCCCCACCACCGATCAATCACATTCCACGACTAGCCGAATACTCGGGTGCCGTCCATACCAACATCAATCCAAGGGGAGTTTTGTTTGCAATTATATTTTCGATTTGAGCATGGAACTGGGCATTCCAATTACCGGCCCCTTTCTCGTGACTGATAGTGAATAAACACATATCGAGGATAACACGCCTAGCATGGAAGATACTGATCGCCCCTTGTCACCACATGAGCGGTTCGGGCATGCAAAACAGATTATTTATTGATGGTTTAGAGAGTGGCACATGCAAATTTACTTGGAACGGCAGGTAGATACCGCATATAGGTAGGTATGGTGGACTCATATAGAACAACTTTGGGTTTAGGGGAGTGGATGCACAAGCAGTATTCCCGCTTAGTACAAGTGAAAGCTAGCAAAAGACTGGGAAGCGACCAACTAGAGAGCGACAACTGTCATCAAAATGCATTGAGATTAACCAACATTGAGTGCAAGCATGAGTAGGACATAAATCACCATGATCATGAATATCATAGAGGCTATGTTGATTTTGTTTCAACTACATGCGTAAACATGCGCCAAGTCAATCCACTTGACACATTCAAAGGAGGATACCATCCTATCATACTACATCATAATCATCTCAAGATTCATGATGGCATCCAAGACAAACCATTATAAGCTCCTAGCTAATTAAGCATGGCATCAGAAACTATGATCTCTAAGTTGTCAATGCAAACATGTTTCTCTCACAACAAAGCTGAATCTGGAACTATGAGCGAGTCATATTTACAAAAACAAAATAGATCAAGTTCATACCAGCTTTTCCAGGCTTAGTCACTTCATCATATATTGTCATTATTGCCTTTCACTTGCACGACCGAATGATGTGAAAAATAATAAGAATGCTCATGCATTGGACTACGCTGGAATCTGCAAGCAAACACAAAGGAGAAGACAAAGTAATATGGCTCTTTGACAGATAAACAGATATGCATGCGAGAGCCACTCAACATTGTAACCATGGTCTTCTACCTTGACCCAAAGAAAAAGAAAACTATTTACACGGGAAAGCTCCCAACAAGAAGGAAGAACAAGAAATCTTTTTGGGTTTTCTCAAACTAGACAAACACACGAGAAGAAAATGAGAAAAATAAATAAACTAGCATGGATGATACAGTGGCAAAGTGTGAACACCGACTAACAAAGTGAAAGCGTAAGCATGAATATAAAGTCGGTGAGAAACACGTACTCCGCCAAGCTTAGGCTTTTGGCCTAAGTTGGCCTACTCCCAAGGTAATTGGACCAATGGAGGAGTCACATACCAAGGAACAATTTCCCCAAAACAGTTTGGTGAATGGGGCTTTGCACAAGGAGATCGAAAATCGTAGCAAGAAGAGCAAGAACACATGTTTGAGCTGCGAAACGATTTTTCCTGGAGGTAGGAGAAGCATATGAGATCTAGAATAAGTGGAGGTGGTACATGTGGGCCCCACATGCCTGGTAGGCGCGACCAGGGGGGTGCCCGCGCCTCCACGGCTTATGACCCACTGGTTCAGCTCCCTGACTAGCTCTTCGTCTCAGAATTTTTTAAAAATTCCAGAAAAATTCATACTTGATTTTCACGGCATTCGAAGAACTTTTATTTTCGGGGTACTTTTCTACGGGACGCTCAAAGCAGAAAATAGGAAAAACTAAAGCTAAATCTATCATTTTTCTTCTAAGCAACCGATGGTGAAAGCTTGGAACAGAGGTTTGTGACTCTCGATTCATCCATCCCATGGTCATCGAAAGAAATCTGTCAATGAGGTTGATCAAGTCTCCTTGACAACTTTTTCGAATCGCAAAAGGGAACGGAGAATTTTTGAATAGCCACTAGGTTACCTCAATGGGGATGTGCATATCCCCAACAAGCAAATCATACTTCATCTTAACAGTATGTATAGGGCATTCAAAGCTCCCAATAAGAATCGATGAAGTTTTTTCGATAGCATTGATACAATGTACTCGATATTGTTTCTTCGAAAAGTGCACCGTATGCTCATTACCGTTGACATGGAAAGTGACATTGCCTTTCTTGCAATCAATGACAGCCCCTGCAGTGTTTAAAAAGAGTCTTCCAAGGATGACCGCCATAGCATCATCCTCGGTAATATCCAGGATAACAAAGTCTGTTAAGATAGTAACGTTTGCAACCACAACAGGCACATCCTCGCAAATGCCGATAGGGAAAGCAGTTGATTTGTCGGCCATTTGCAGAGAGATTTCAGTGGGTGTCAACTTATCCAGTTCAAGGCTACGATAAAGAGAGAGAGGCATAACACTAACACCAGCTCGAAGGTCGCATAAAGCTGTTCTAACGTAGTTGCCTTTAAGGGAGCAAGGTATAGTGGGCACTCCGGGATGACCTAATTTCTCAGGAGTATCACCCTTGAAGGTATAATTAATGAGCATGGTGGAAATCTCAGCCTCATGTATCCTCCTCTTATTAGTCACAATATCCTTCATATACTTAGCATACAGAGACATTTTGAGCTTCTGTGTCAAACGCATTGGCAGAAAGACAGGTCTAATCATTTCAACGAATCGCTCAAAATCCTAATCATCCTTTTTCTTGGATGGTTTGGGAGGAAAGGGCATGGGTTTCTGAACCCATGGTTCCCTTTCTTTACCATGCTTCCTAGCAGCAAAGTCGTTCTTATCGTATCTCTTATTCTTAGGCTGTGGGTTATCAAGATCAACTGGTTCAATCTCCACATCCTTATCATTGCTAGGTTGAGCATCAACATGAACATCACTATCGATATTATCATTAGGCTCATGTTCATCACCAGATTGTGTTTCAGCATCAGAAACAGAGACATATTTTGGATTCTCGAGTGTAACAGGGTTGCTAGCGTGAAAGTTCCTATCATCTTTGTTTTTCTTTCTAGGATGACTAGGTGCATAAGTGCTGACTCCTTGAGAATCTTGTTCAATTCTCTTATGATGACCCTCATGATACAAAGGTTCCTGCGTCATTCTACCGCCTCTAGTGACGACTCTGACAAAATTGTCATTCAACTCATTTAGCAAGTCATTTTGAGGCTTAAGTACTTGTTCTACTTGAGTAGTAACCATAGAGGCATGTTTACTCAACAGCTTAAGATCATTGACGTTTCTATCCACACAAGCACTTAAATGACTAAGCATACGAGCATTCTGTTCCAAGTGTCTGCTAGCATAATCATTGAAACTCTGTTGTTTGGCAACAAAGTTATCAAATTCATCCAGGCATAAGCTAGCAGGTTTATCAAACGAATGTCACTCTCATCGAATCTACGACGAGAATTTACCTCTACTACCTGTATCGGGTTATCAAGACCATGGATCTCTTCGATAGGTGGTAGATTTTTGACATCTTCAGATTTAATGCCTTTCTCTTTCATAGATTTCTTAGCTTCTTGCCTATCTTCAGGGCTGAGGAATAGAATACCTCTTTTCTTCGGAGTTGGGTTCAGAGGTGGTTCGGGGATAGTCCAAGCATTCTCATTGCACAAGATGTTATTCAATAGGATCTCAACTTGTTCAACGGTTCATTCCCTAAAAACATAACCAGTACAACTATCTAGGTGGTCTCTAGAGGCATCAGTAAGTCCATTATAGAAGATATCAAGTATTTCATTCTTCTCAAGAGGGTGATCAGGCAAAGCAATCAGTAGCTGGATAAGCCTCCCCCAAGCTTGTGAGAGACTCTCTTCTTCAACTTGCGCAAAGTTGTATATTTCCTGCAAGGCAGCTTACTTCTTATGGGTAGGTAAATATTTTTCAGAGAAGTAGTAGATCATATCCTGGGGGCTACGCACACAACCAGGAGCAAGAGAAGTGAACCAAGTCTTAGCATCATCCTTTAGAAAGAAAGGAAACAACTTTAGAATAAAGTAGTGGTGGATCTTTTCCTCACTCGTGAATAGGGTGGCTATATCGTGCAGTTTGGTAAGATGTGCTACAACCATTTCAGACTCATAACCGTGAAAAGGATCAGATTCGACCAGAGTGATTAACTTAGGGTCGATAGAGAATTCACAATCCTCATCGGTCACAAAGATAGGCGAGTAGCAAACTTCGGGTCGATTTCATCCTAGCGTTCAGAGATTTTTCTTTCCACTTGCGCAGTAATTTCTCAACATCATAGCTATCCTTACAAGAAAAAAAGTCCTGAGCTATCTCTTCCTCCATAACATAACCCTTAGGCATATCAGGCAATTCATATCTAGGAGAGCTAGTTCTTACACACAAAATAGGAGGTTCTACTTCAATAATCTCAGCAGTTTCAGAAGTATCATCACATCTAGCGGCAACTCTAGCAATTTTTGCATCAAGGAATGCACCTAGTGGCAAAGCAGTATCAAGTATAGCATCATCACAAGCATCATGGACAACAGAAGTAGCTTCATCAAGCACAGGCGACACATCAAAATTTCTAGCAGGAGGTGGTGTCGCAAAACTTACTCATAACTGAAGGAGAATCAAGTGCACAGCTAGATGGCAGTTGCTTACCTGTCCTCGTAGTTGAGGGCAATACTTTTGTTTTTGGATCTCTCGGATTCCTCATACTGATCAACAGACGTAGAGACCAAGTGACTCAAAGAATAGAGCAATTCTTCCCCGGCAACGGCGCGAGAAAAAGGTCTTGATAACCCACAAGTATAGGGGATTGCAACAGTTTTTGAGGGTAGAATAGTCAACCCAAATTTGTTGATTCGACACAAGGGGAAGCCAAAGAAAATTCTCAAGTATTAGCAGTTGAGTTGTGAATTCATCCACACCTGAAAGACTTAGTATCTGCAGAAAAATATCACTAGCAAGGTAGTGTGATAGCAACAGTAGCAATAGTAACCAGTAGAAGCAGTGAAAGTAGTAGCGACAGAGTAAGAGTAGCAACAACAACAACAATATCGAGAGAGTAATAGTAGCAGCAGCAACAGCAATAGCGATAGAGTAATAGTAGCAACAGTGACAACAGTAGCAGAAAAGTAACGTAGCAAGGACCAGTAGGAAAAACTCATAGGCAACGGATCGGTGATGGATGATTATGCCGGATGGTATTCATCATGCAACAGTTATAACACGGAGAGATAAGTAACTAGCTCCAGTTCATCAATGTAATGTAGGCATGTATTATGTATGTAGTCATACGTGCTTAGGGAAAAGAACTTGCATGACATCTATTGTCCATCCCTCCTGTGGCAGCGGGGTCCTAATGGAAACTACAGATATTAAGGTTCTCCTTTTAATAGAGAACCGGACCAATGCATTAACACTTAGTGCATACATTAACTCCTCATACTATGGTCATCTCCGGGAGTGGTTCCGGCTATTGGCACTCCGGGGTTGCTGGGTCATAACACATAGTATGTGACTACAACTTGCAAGATAGGAGCAAGAACACACATATATTGGCGACAACATAATAGGTTCAGATATGAAATCATGGCACTCGGGCCCTAGTGACAAGCATTATGCATGGCAAAGTAGTAGCAACATCAATCTTAGAACATAGTGGATACTAGGGATCAATCCTCGTCAAAACTAACTCGATTACATGATAGATCTCATCCAACCCATCACCGTCCAGCAAGCCTACGATGAGATTACTCACGAACGGTGAAGAGCATCATGGAATTGGCGATGAAGGAAGGTCGGTGATGACGATGGCGCCGATCTCCCCTCTACGGAGCCCAGAACAGACTCCAGATCTACCCTCTAGAGGAAGGATAGGTGGTGGTGGCGCCTCCGTATCGTAAAACGCGATGAACTCTCCTCCTCGATTTTTTTGGACAAAAGGGACTAAATAGAGCTATAATTGGAGGCGGTGGAGCTTCATGGGCCCCACAAGCCTGCCAGGCGCTGCCAGGGGGGCCCGCGCCTGGTGGGCTTGTGGGCTCCACGCTCCACTGCTTCGGTTGATTCTTGCGCCGGTATTTTTACATATTCCACAAAAAATCCTCGTAAATTTCCAGGTCATTCTGAGAACTTTTATTGCTGCGCAAAAACAACACCATCGCAATTCTACTGAAAACATCGTTAGTCCGGGTTAGTTCCATTCAAATCATTTAAATTAGAGTCCAAAACAAGGGCAAAAGAGTTTGGAAAAGTAGATACGATGGAGACGTATCAGCCGTGCTTTAACATGAGACATCCGATCTAAAGATTTCAAGCGGGTCAACCTCCAGCTTCAACCTCCATATCCCAAAGGCGGAGTGTTTCTCCGAGGCTAGTTTAGCGAACTAAACTCGAGTGGCTTTAGAAAGAAACCAGAGTATCTGGCTATTAACCAAACACATCCAAATCGAAAGAGGAGTAGTAGGAAAAGACTTTGCAACGACCAAGAATAAAACACATATATTAAAAAATGGCTCATATAAATTTAAGAACCCCGAGTAACATGGATAAAGAAAGTGTTTTGAACAAAGAACGCTCTTAACAAGCTAAGTTTTTCACAAACAACTTTTTTGTTTAACACAAATATAATGCTTGGTTGAACCGCACAGAAATTAGAAATTCAGAAAAAGGTTGAGCATGAAAGCGATTTTGCTGGTTAATATGCTTGGTGCGGCATGGGTCGATATTATAGCGGGTCAAGGTCACAGCCCCCAACCCGGTCCTAAGGTGCCCGAGCGAAGAGCTCAGCTTGATAAAGTGGCGATGCAACATGGTCGATGTGGCGAGGTAAATCCCTCGGTCCAGCTATCTTGACAAAGTTGATGGGCTGGTGACACTGAAGTCCCCGGAGCAGGTTGATGACGAGATGGTGAAGCCCTCGGTTTAGCCAATGTGCCAGAACAGGTCGGTATGGTGACTTTGGAGCTCCCATGCTAGCCAACGCGTCGCACCAGGCCAGTGTGTTAAACGTAGGTTTAAAGAAGCGACAACGCGGCGATGCAGAAGCAGGTCGGAATTTGTGATGGAGTCAATGCTGGCTTGATGAAGCAACGACGCGCCCGACCCATGCAACCGGTGGGTGACGAGGTTCTCTTAATGATTATTCGTCCCTCGCGATGCCGAACTCTTGGTCGGCCAAGATCATGATTTGAGATGGTCATCATTAGCTCAATAGAGCGGCAACGCAGTCCATGTCGGCACAACTCCGAAGCCATAGAGCAACGTGGTCGGGCCAATTTGACACCGGCGCGATGATTAAGATTGCTTTGGAAAAGGCTCAAAATTTATGGGCATGTGCTTTAGAATTAATTATAATACCTTAAAAAATTCCTTCACAAAGGATGTCCCAAACCCCATTCATGAACAAAGATGAACTCGGTTCAGATTCGTTTTTGCAAAGAAAATGGATCCGAACAATTGATGCACTCATCGTCGTTTCCTGGAGTTGGAATGGTTTGGTTGAGCTGAAATTTTGAGGGGTGACCTATATAGGAATTCCGCAGACCTAAACTCATCCATATTCCCGTCCAGATTCGAGAGGTCTCTAGTATACCAGAGATCGCCAGAGATTCCTCCATCGGAATGCGTCGAAATTTTTCAGGGTTGTTGTAGATAAAATTCCACACAACTCCACTGAAGCAATCGTTAAAGCGACGCTCGAGGAAACGGGAATGACGAACACAAATTCGATGTACAAAAAAAATCCAATCAATCTGCAAACGAGCCACCAATCCTTCTGTTGATCGCACAGCAGGGCTCTCAATGAAAGCACCAATGTTGGTGTGAAAACCAGCTGATCTCAAGTAGGGGGTCTGAACTATGGATCTTGGATCGATGGGTAACAATGGACAAAGGAGAGGATGTTTTACCCAAGTTTGGACCCTCTTGATAGAGGTAAAACCCTACGTCCTGCTCTTGTTGTATTGACGAAGTAGTACAGAGTACATAGTTGATCTATCTCGAGATTGGATGTTGTGGTCTAAATCCCTAATCATAATGAACGTATGAATACGAGATTGTCTATCAACTAGCTTGGCCTCAGTTTATAAAATGCATCATAGCCCTAGGATAACAAGAGTCCTAGTCGGCTACGTCGGTATAGAGGAGTCCTTGCCTTGATCACCAAGTCTCGTGGAATCTTACTCATATATGTCATCGGCTGCCCGAAGTATCCCATGAGTCTAGCCCATAGAGATAAGCCAGCGGCCAGAGGACCCCTTAGTCCTGGACTCCCTCAGAGGAGACTATCTTTTAAAGAACAAGAGAAAGGAGTTCATCATACTACCACATCTCCTAGATTAGTTACATGTCACTTGGGAGCCTCCGACTTTGTGTGGAGTTGAACCAAGAAGTTTGTAAGGGCAAGGATATCGCCTACTTCATGAAGATCTACCCTCGAGTGAGGCTAGTCCTTCGTGGATGTAAGCAATGATGGAATAGACAAGGTTGCTTCTTCGTGGACCCTTCGTGGGTTGATCCCTCCGTGGAATCTCGCGGCTGTTACCCTTCGTGTGGCGAAGTATCCATCAATGTGGATGTACGATTGCACCACCTATCGGAACCATGCCAAAAATCGCCGTGTCATCTTTGCGTTTGATCTTACTAAACTCTACTCCTCACTTTCATGTGCATGTCTTTACTTTCTGCTGCTATACTCATAGACTTACATGTGTAGGTTGTATTTGACTTGCTAAATGTTAAAATCTGCCAACCATTAAAATTGAGAAAAGGTTAGGTTTTAATTTGTCAAGTAGTCTACTCACCCCCTCCGGTCTAGACATCCCATCTAGTGATCCCATAGTATTGAAACTTCTAAATCAAGTTTCTCTTCATGAGCTTTACTCATAGCTTCTACCATATGTTTAGTAAAAGCTTGGGCTAATTATTGATTGAAGCAAGGAAATACATGATACTAAAGATCAACTTTCAAAAGTAAAGTCCTTGTAATCCAAGATAGTTGGCACATCACTAGGTAAAGTTTCAACCTCACCAAGCCTACTTTTTTTCATTTTTGTCATTAAGATCATAACCCTCCGAATAAACAGGACACCTTATAGCTAAAGTTGACTCATCTATAGTACCATTATCATCAAGTTTCATATTAGTAAATAAAGATTCAATAGGAGAAACAGCCAATCATTTTAAGAACTTCATAATGATTACGGTAAAAACCGGGTGGAAGAGCTTTTCCTAAGAATTCTTGCTTAGCTCTCAACTTACCGTTCCCCTCCTTACATTCATTAATCGAGACTTAGATAAATTAACGGACTCATTAATATCATGCTTAGGTGGATTTTTTTTATTTTTAAGAGTTTCCGCATCTTGAGAAATCCTATCCATATTTCTAGCCATATCGTCAAATTTATGCAGTTTTTCTTCTACCATAGTATTGAAAATCTTTTGAAAACTAATAATTTATGTAATGGTATTCTCAAGATCATAGGGTATCCCATTGTTATTAGAAGAATAATTTCGTAGGAATTACAATAATTATAGAGGAATTATTGGGGTAAGGTCTAGCATTGAAATTCCCTCTATAAGCGATACTGTTGAAACCATTTCGAGAGACACCATTCACATCAATATCATTATTATTTTGCTCAATAAAAGTAGATAGTCGCATATCATTTAGATCAACATGAGGATGTTTATTAGCAACCATATTCGTAAGAGAATCCATTTTAGCACTCAAAGTAGCAAATTTTTCAAAAAGAATATACATTTTTACTAGTTGGAGCTCGCTCGGTGTGCCATTGAGAATAATTTGTAATGATATTGTCCAGAAGTTTTGTAGCCTATCCCAATGTCACTTCCAAAAAGGTCCCACCTGTAGCAGAATCTAGAAGATTTCTATATACAAAGTTTAGTCGCACATAGAAATTTTGTATAATCATCCATAAAATCAAAATATGCATGGGACAATTCCTAATCATCAATTTCATTCGCCCCCTTGCTTGTGCAACATGTTCTTTATCATGTTGTTTAAAATTCATAACGTGATTACAAAGAGAGATAATTTTAGCATGAGGAAAATACTTAGCAATAAAATCATATTTAGAATTATCCCATTTTTCAATACTATTACGAGGTAAAAATGAAAATCATGCTTTTGGTTTATCTTTTAGTGAAAAGGGAAATAATTTTAATTTGACTACATCATTTTCCATATCCTTGTTCGTTTGCATATCACATAATTCCATAAAAGTATTGAGAAGCAATGCTGGATCCAAATTAGGACTTCCAGAAAATGCTGGATAGCAATGCAACATTGATATCATAAAACTACGCACTAGTGGACGGTGGTATAGGAGTACTAATAAAATCATTGTTATTAGCATTCGAGAAGTCACACAACTTGGTATTACCTTGAGACAAAGTCATGAAGCAAGCAAACTAACAACTAAAGCAAGCAAACGAGTGAACTAGCAAAGGTAACTATTTTGTGTTTTTGATAGTTTTAGACAAGCAAATATAAAGGCAAATAAAAAGTTGAAGAAGTGAATGATAATTTGTATGAAGGAACCTGATAAGAAATTGATGTTGTCTCCGTGGTAACGGCGCCAGAAATTGTTGCTACAACTTCTAAATGTTGTTGGGTTTTTCCCTGAAGAGGAGGGCACATGCAGCATAGTAGAGATAAGTATTTCCCTCATTAATACCAAGGTTATCGAACCAATAGGAGAATCACGCAAACTCTTTTTATCCTCACCTACACACAAAAGAGGAGCCACTTGGACCCAACACGGGCAAGAGGGTTGTCAAGCCCCTTGAAGTCGTTACTTGCAAGTATTAAATAATGATAGAAATATAATATAAATATTAAATAGAATAGAGACATATAAATGGCAGCTATATTTTTGGGTTTTTAGTAATATGTTTTATGTATACCGTGGGGCCATATTTTTCGCTAGTGGTATCTTTGTTGAAGATAGCATATGGTGGGTAGACAAATTATTGTTGCGTAATTGATAGAATAGCGCATAGTTATGAAATATTTATTCACGACAATGATCATTTATATAGGCATAATGTCCATAAACAAGTAGACCGACCCATGCCTACATCTACTACCATTACTCCACTCATCGACCGCTATCCAACATGCATCTAGAATATTAAGTATAAAATAGACTAATGCTTGGAGCAAGGTGACATGATGTAGACAACGTAAACTCAATTAATATGATTGAATCACATCGTTTTATCCAAAATGTCAGAAATACAAATACGTGTCATGTCCCTTTGTGTCATTGGGATTTAGCACCACAAGATTGAAACCATCACAACGCACCTGCCACACTGAAGATGAACCAATCTAGTTGGCCTAACTAAATCGATAGATCAGAGAGAAATACGAAGCTATAACAATCATGCATATAAGAAACCAACAAGGACTCAACAAATTTTCATGAATAATCTGATCATACACCCACAATTCATTGGATCTGAGCAAACACACCACAAAGAAGATTACATCAAATAGATCACCGCAAGAATCGGGGTGAACTTTGTATAGAAGAACATAGAGAGAGAGATCGCCATCTTGGTACTATATAGGGACCCGTAGGTCTATCGTAGACTACTCACACAGCGTCATGGGAGCATCAAGGCTGATGTAGAGGCCCTCTGAGATTCATCTCCCCTCCGGAAGGGCACCGAAATAGGGCTCCAAATGGGATCACGTGGGAACAAAGACTTGCGGTGGCGGAAAAAGTTTTTCACGTGGCTCTCTGGTGTTTTCCTAATTTTAGAAGATTCATAGACGTGGATTTAGGTCACGAGGTGTCAGGTGGTGGCCCCAAGTCATCAGGGTACACCTACCCCCCGGGGCGCGCCATGTTGCCTTGTCACCACCGCGTGTGGTGTCTAGTATCCCTCTGAAGCTTTGAGGTCTTATTTTTGTCCATAAAAATCATCAAAAAATTTAATGGCATTTAGACTTCATTGGTACTGGTTT
The DNA here is from genome assembly GCF_904849725.1 of Hordeum vulgare subsp. vulgare. Lineage (NCBI taxonomy): Eukaryota > Viridiplantae > Streptophyta > Magnoliopsida > Poales > Poaceae > Hordeum > Hordeum vulgare. The sequence continues at coordinate 162,970,845 of NC_058522.1, forward strand.
CCTCAAAAGCCAAAAACACGCACAAAACAACAACTGGCACCAGGCACTAAGTTAATTGGTTAGTTCTCAAAAATGATATAAAACATGATATAAATGCATATATAGCATCCAAAAATGATAATGTAATAGCATGGTACAATCAAAAATTATAGGTACCTTAGAGACATGTCAGTACATGCAAGGATGAAAATTGCACACAAGACAAGAGATACTTCACGAACCTATTTTATTTCACACATACGTGAAGTTGTATTAAAGAGTTCCATTGATCCCTTCACCAAATACCTAGGGTTGCAAGGCTCATTCCATTCCCCATAACTTACTGAAATACTCACACATGTAGACGAGATGGCAAGAAGAAAACATTGAAGAACACATCTAGGGATTGATTGATTGCAATATGTCTTACAATGGATGCCTTGTGCGATGTACGGTTGCAAGTATGAACTACATGAGAGAGCACTATGGTGGTGGAGATGGCCATGAAGATGAAAATGGCGACAGCTAGGATTTGTGGATGAAGATGACGACGAAGAGGTTCTTGCTGTGCTGGAAGCCTCTTTGTTGAAATTTCAAGGGGGGTACCCTTTATAAAAGTTGTTCAGGTGGACGACTTGCCTCGGTTTCCATGCCAAACGACCGCTCATGTGAGTGTGTGCGGTCACATGGAACATCGTCTTTGAGTCTGGTGACCTTCTGGCACCTCCTGGTGACTTATTTCTTCTCGATTTTCCCTCCTTTCCTTTTTCTCTCATGATTTATTCCCTTTTAAGCCCATTTCCTAAGGAAAATATCAAAGAGAGGATTTATGGAATCATTTGCATTAATTAGTCATTAGCGGCAATATCGGAGTGAATATGTCTCTTTTAATGAAATATATCCATTTAAACAAGGTTGAAATGAATGTAAAAATATCATTCATCAACTTCCCCAAGATTATACTTGATCGTCCTTGATCAATATAGAGAGAAATTCAAAGCATAAGGAACTCAGTTGTTTAAACCAAAATTATGAGAAGGTTATGGTTCACTTACGATCGGTATGCCTACATAGCCCTCCACTTCTTGACGTATGACCTCCACTTTTTTGATCTAATAGACAAAACAACTTTGGAACGCTTAATTTCATTTAATCTAGACAACACTTGCTTGTCGGGAATGTAGAGAATAGTTTCTTAAGATAGATCCATGAAAACATAAGTTAGGAAGTAGAAAACATGTAGTAAAACATGATGCTCATGTGCTCCTGAGCACACCTAGAATTGTCTCCTCCTCTAGGCTCTTAAATAGTTTGTCTCAATAATTGTTTGATGGAACTTTGAGTGTCACGTGAAGGAAATTATGCCAAATAAATGGTCATGCATAGGTTTTCGTAGTGGCTTAATGTTTGGGAACAATGGACCTTTAGAATAATGTCTCTTTAGAGATTTTTTATCATTCCCCTTTATTTACTAAATACACACCCACTCAAGAGAAAGTCGGATAATGTTTGTTTGCAGTGTTTCCACTATGTAGGGTAACAAACTCATAGTTGAAATCCGAGCTAACGCTCTTGATGGATCATTCATTGGCCAGCGGAATCCTAAACATAACATCAAGAAGGGTGACGAAGCCACATTTACACACGTAAATGCATATATAGTAGCAAAGTTCATGGCACCAGTCGGAGGCTGTAACATCATGTTGAGATATACAACACAATTGTTTTTGCATAATTTCACCCACCTTTCAACTAAGTTCATCTAGACAATTTAATCTACAAGTGCCATAAAGTCTATTAAAATTAACAACACAGGTTCAGCATGTTAAACATCACTTCCACTACATTTTCACAACTCCCAAGTCTTGAAAGACTTTCTATTGTGCAAAGTTATATTTGGTTAATTTCATATTATTCGAAAACTATCCCACGAGAAGTCTTATTGTATAAACTAAAGAAAACAAAGGCTACAAAATTATTTCAGCTAGTAGAGGAGAACATTTGTATAAACTATCAATACTCACTCCCATATACACATATCACACTTACAACTACTACATGTACCAAGTATCGAAGTGCAAAAGATGGGGTCGTAGGACATACCTTCATGGTTGCAAATTTACATACTTTCTTCTTACTCTTGCATTTCTTGTTGTCCTGGCATAGATCAACCCCTCTAAAAAATGCAAATGAACTCCAAGGGGCTAAATGAAGAACAAGAGCAAAGCAAAGCTTATTCTATTTCTTGGTTTTGGGTTTTTTGAAAACTAGCTTGCAGCCAAAAAAACACAAACGCAAAAGAAAATAAAAAAGAAAATTGTTGGAACAAGCCAACATGGGTGTTTTGAAGCTCCTCGAGCTTAACTACAACTTCATTATCATTTATTCAAATACCGACACATCTTGACGTAGAAGTGGTGATAAGCTCCCCCAAGCTTAGGCTCTTTCAAGCCCAAACCAACAAGATCATTATGGTGATTGGTGATACGTCTCCAACGTATCTATAATTTTTTATTGTTCCATCCTATTATGTTATCATTTCAGAACACTTTTTATGCATTTATCTACTAATTTATATTACTTTTAAGCACTAACCTATTGACCCAGTGTCCAGTGGAGTTGCTATTTTCTGCATGTTTATCCACTTTCCAAGTTCCAGTACCAAACGAAGCCCAATAGACCTCAATTTTTTTGTGAATTTTTTCTAGACCAAAACAAGACGTGGAGTATCAAAACAAGGCTGGAGGACACATGAGGCACCCACAAGCCAACATGGTGTGGTTTGGGGGGCGCCCTTATGTCTTGTGGACGCCTCATGGCTCTGCAGGCCCCATTCTCTACCTATAAATTCTTATTTACCCTAAAACCATTGAGGGAGGTCTGAAAAAGTTTTTACCCCACCACAAGTCTCTGTTCCTATGGGAGGCCATATAGAGCTCCGTTCTGGCACTCTACCGGAGGGGGTCGATCACTGAGGGCTTCTTCATCAACCTTGCTGCCCTCATGATGATGTGTGAGTAGTTCACCATAGACCAACGGGTCCATAGCAGTACCTAGATGGTAATCTCTCTCTCTCTCTCTCTCTCTATTTGACCTTCAATACAATGATCATCGCATCGTCGCTTTTATCCATATGATGTAACTCTTTTGTACGATGCGTTTATTGGGATCCGACGAATTGTGGGTTTATGTTTACATTATTCATGATAAATATTTGAGTCTCCGCTGATATATAATATGATTCTTATGTCCATGATTACAATAGCTTCGTAATTCTCTGATCTATTGAAATAATTTGGCAAACTAGATTGATATTTCTTTGGTGAGAGAGGTGGGTTGTAGTAGGTTCAACCTGGTGAGTTTCTATATCTCAGTGATAGAAGGGGACAAGTTCCATCTTTGTGTTGGTGCTACTAAGGGTAAAACGATGGGGTTTATTCATAGTGTTTGAGATTACTATGTCCACATCATGTCATCTTACTCCAAGCATTACTTCATTCGACATGAACTTAATACGTATTAAGGCAAGCATATAAGCATTCTTGAAGTGAAGTAATAGTGATAGGTGCATGCAGGATTCAGCCTATTTTTTATGACGTGATGCCTTAATATACATGATCATTGCCGTGAAAATCGCATAACTATCTTCTCTTCTATTAATTTCACAATAGTAATTTGTTTACCCACCGTGTGCTATTTCCATCAGAGATGCCATTAGGGAAAGATATGGCACAACATATTGCTAAAACCTCCAAAACCTTGCCGCCATTTATTTGCTTTTATTTTATTTTTCATTTTACAATTATCTACACTTATCTACACACCTTATTCGCTTGCAAATAACGAGACCAAGGGGATTGACAACCCTCTTTCCCGCGTTGGGTGTAAGTTATTTGTTCTTTTCTGTGCACCCACAAAATAAGTTTGTGGTTGATATTCCTATTGGTTCGATAAACCTTGTTTTTTTAATTGAGGGAAATACTTACCCACTTTGTGCTGCCATAACCCGTTCCTCTTCACGGAAAACACAATGCAGATCACTAGTATCGGGAAGGAGTTTTGGCGCCGTTGCCGGGGAATATCATCACCAACTATCAAGTAAGTCCACACAAAATTTCATTCACTTGTTCCTATTTTTATCTAATAGTATATTTAGATTGTCTCCTATAAAAAGTAAAAATACACAAATATTTATCTTTTCTTGCTTAGCTAGTCACTAGATTGCATCTTCGCTCTCTATTTTGCTTGTTACACTTGTTACTTTGCTCACATAGTCACCATGTCTCAAGATGCTACTAAGTTATGTGACTTTTCACTTACTAATAATAATAATTTTACTAGTAATCCTATACCACCCGCCACTAGTGCGGGTGCTTTTGATATTAATGCTTCATTGCTAAATCTTGTCATGAAAGATCAATTTTCGAGAAGTCCTAATGAGGATACCGCTTCACATCTCAATAATTTTGTGGAACTTTGTGATATGCAAATGAAAAATGACCTCGACAATGATATTGTGAAATTAAAATTCTTGGTTTTCATCTTTGCCACGTAATAGTAATGGAACATGGGATAAGTGTAAAGATTCTTGCATTTCCAAGTATTTTCCTCCTGCTATGATCGTCTCCATAAGAAATCAAATAATGAATTTTAAATAGAAAGAACATGAACATGCTTCTCAAGCTTGGGCCATAATGAAGTTGATGATAAGAAATTTCCCAACTCATTGTTTAAACGTATGATGATTATTCAAAATTTCTATGCGGGACTATACTTTTCATGCAGAAATCTTCTAGATTCTGCCGTAGGTGGTACCTTCATGGAGGTAACCTTAGGAGAGTCCTCTAAACTTCTGGAGAACATCATGGTCAAGTATTCTCAATGGCATAGCGAACGAGCTCCAAGTGATAAGAAGGTAAATTATGTTGAAGAAATTGCTACTTTGAGTGAAAAAGTGGATGCTCTTATGAACTTGGTTGCCAATAAAAAATACTCATGTTCCTCCAAATGATATTCCTTTGTCTACCTTGGTTGAACAAAATAATGATGCTATTGATGTTAACTTCATCTCTCGAAATAATTTTAACAACAATGCTTGTATAGGTAATTTCAATCCTAGGTCGTATCCCGATAATTCTTCCGAGAACTATAAAAATTCTTATCGCAATTCCTATGGAAATTCTTCTACAAATTCTAATGGATACCCTCACATCTTGAGAACACAATTAAGGAATTCATTAATTCAGAAAAGGTTTTCAATACTATGGTAGAGGAAAAATTGCATATTGTCGATACTTTGGCTAAGAATGTGGATAGATTTGCACTTGATGTAGAAACTCTTAAAAGTACAATTTTGCCTCCTAAGCATGATCTTATTGATAATATTAAATCTATCCAAGTTTCAATCAATGAGAGTAAGGTGAGGACTGCTAAATTGCGAGCTAAGCGAGAATTCCTAGAAAGGGCTCTTTCACCCGGTTTTTGCCATAATCATGATGAAGAACTTAAAATGATTGGTACTTATCCTATTCAATCTTTGTTTAATTATTTGAATACTAATGATAAAGGGACATGAGATGAGTCAACTTTAGTTAAGGAGCAATCCCTTTGCTTGGATGGTGATGATCCAAACGATAAAATTCAAAAAAATGGGTTTATAGCGCTCAAAACATTAACTAGTATTGTGCCTAGTATCTTGGATTACAAGGACTTAAATTATGATAATTGACATTTAGTAGAATCTATTTCCTTGCTGCAATCTATTATTAGCTCACCCAGAGCTTATGAACAAAATAAAGCTTTTCCTCAACATATAGTAGAAGGCATTGTAAGTGCATCTAGTGCCCCTTAGTGATTTTGGTGTATTGACGACTTATAGGTTAAGGGACTAATATGCTTGTGAGTGTACACGGGCTCTACAAGTTCCTGAGGAGTTTGAGTTATTCAAAGAATATCGACCCCTGGAAACGAATATACTTTCCTGAAGATTTTGAAAGTGAGGAAATTGGTGTATCCTCGAAGATATTGATGCAAGCACTTTGAAACGTGAAGAATTTTGTTTTCGTAGTTTCATTTCATTTATTTTGAGTCATAGGAACACCATATCGTTAAAGGGGGTTGAGGTAAAACTAAGGAAAAATTTCCATCTAATGCTCATTTCAAAGCCTAAACATATCCAATCCTTCGAGTGAACCCATTGGAAATCTTTTATAGTTTAGTCAATTTCTTTAGTGACAGAGACAAAGATCTTCTGGTCTCTGAGGAAATTTCTCTAACTGAGAAGTTAGGATCTCGCCAGTGCGAATTGCCTACAAGTGAGGAATATCACAAACATGAGGATGTTCACGTCTTGAAAGTGTTCACCCTCGCTGCGCCGCGTGCCAGCTGTCCCCAAACCTAATCCACATAACGGTCATATCATTGTGTAATTTATGTCAAATCATGTCAAGTATGCTGCCTAGCTATAAATAGCCGTCCCCATAACCACTAGCTGGTTGTCTGCTCTGAGAGACAACTTGACACATGTCATTTGACAGCATCCCATCCTGTGCGGATTTCGAGGGAAAATCATCAATGAGGAAAACCCAAAACACCCAAATGAAAACCAAAAAACCCAAAGTGATTGAGCATTAATGAAGATAGTGTACCTATGTGGAATCGATGTTTGTTACCTTTGAAGATTGTGCATGTTCCAGACGGTTAGGAATCACTCGTATAGAGCATCTAGCAATAAATTGTCGATTGTTCGGTGATCGAGTTTATGAGGGTTTGGAAGTCTACCCTCAAGACTTACCATGACTGTTGGTCGAGAACTGTGTGTCCGTAGCTCAAGGAGAATACGGTAAGGACTAAGTGTCCTTGGACTGTGTGTCCTTTGGTTTAAATACCAAGCTGCTCCAAACCATACATACGACTGTCACAACAATCGGAACTGGGTCATCAAATCACTGTCTACACCGACTACCTGGTTCTATTTCCTCAACCCTTCTATTTCCTCATTTGTAAGTTGATGAAATTGAGCATTATTGTTGGAACAATTTGACTGAAAACTTTCTCAATTTCCTCATCTCAAATTCTTCACGCCAATTGTTCTTCACCTCCTTATCCTGGTCACGCTAATCGTGCCAAGTATTTGTTTCATTCCATCATGATGACCATGGTTTTTCCATATTATGCTTATGTGTGTGTACTTATTCTGCTCCAAGTAGTTCGTTACTTAGCAATTTCCTCACGTGGGCATTCCTCTGTGAAAGATTCATAAAAATCGTCTATTCACCCCCCTCTAGTCGATATAACACAGTTTCAATTGGTATCATACCAAGGTACTCCCTTGTTCATTGTGATTTTGGTTTAACCACCTGGAGTGTAAGTTATGTCGACTACATGTATGATCAAGGTATCTGCGGAATGTCCTTCCTTTGAAGGGATGGATTACCCCTACTGGAAGAACAAGATGTGCATGCATCTTGAAGCAATTGACAATAATCTCTGGTATGTTTTGGAAAATGGTGTTCCCTCTGTCACCCCAAATATCAACGCTGCTGATGTGAAGGATTCAAGCAACTCGACTCTCAAGCGAAGAATATCATCTATGGCCATCTAAGCAAAGGTCAGTATGGCAGAGTGAGTGCTTTGGGACCGGCAAAGCTCATCTGGGACAAGTTGTCCAAAGTCAACGAAGGAGTCACTACTCAACGTGACTCTTAGGTTGATGTTCTTCGCAATCTCTTCAACCACTTCAAAAGACCCGAAAATGAAAATTGTCAGCAAACATTCGATTGCTTCACTGATATCTCCAATGAGCTATAGGCCCTTGGTGCCACTCACATCACCGACCATGAGGTGGTGAAGAAATTGTTGAGATCTCTTGATTCTTCATTTGATACACTGGTTCTAATATTCAAGAGCGTGGAGACTACAAGTCACTAGATCTTGCTAATATTCTTGAGAGACTCAATACTCATCAATTCCAACAATCTGAGAACAGAGATCTCTATGGACCAACCTATGGAAGATCTCGTGCGCTGAAGGCAAAGGCTGATTTCTCATGTGAAGAAGAAGAAACGGATTGAAATTTTGGTTTTCCTGAAGAACTTGGTCAGCAAATTGCAATTCTTGTGAGGAAATTCCAGAATTTCTTCACACGAGGTTAAGAGATGTGAGGAAACCAAAATCTTCATCTGAGGACTACTAGAAGTATGGTCAGTACATTGTTGATTGTCCTCGCTAGGTAAAGGAATAAAAGATGAAGAAGTACAAGGATGACCTTTCTGATGACTCAAAGGAAAAGAAGAAACCTCAAAATCCTCATCATCAAAGTCATCATCGCACAAGAAGAACAATTTTAGAAAGCTCAGGCTCTTATTGGGAAGGAAATTAATTATGAGGAAGAATTTGAGGAATGTGATGAAGTGGAAGGATCTGAGGAGGACTCATAGTATGGTGTGGAAAATCTAGCCCTTGCTACCACATTCGTGTGCAAGTCCATCTTAAACCTTGAAGAAAATGACTATGTCAACAACACTGTTGACTCTGACGACGACTTTGCTCCCACCTATAGCTTCATGGGAAAAGGTGCCAAGTTACCCAAACACACTTCCTCTTCTGAATCAAGTGACAATGAACCTCATGATTATGAGAAACCCAGTTACTACAAACTTGCTAATATTCCCACTAAACAACAAAATGCTCTTGAAAAGCTTCAAACACATCTAGACGAAAGCGATGACCTGTTGAATGAGGAAATGGATCGGACTCAAACTCTGTTTGATGATATTCAAAGGCTTCAGTCTAAGTTTGATAGTCTTCAAGAAAGTCATGACACTCTCTTGTCTGATCATGAGAAGCTTTCTTATGAATTTCTTCAGAGAAAGCAAGATCTTGAGATACTAAGAGTATCTCATGATGATCTTCAAAGTGAAAATGATTCTTTGCTCGCTCGACATATCAGTTCCTCTTAGGAAGAATTCAATCCACCATGCATGAAATACATCGAACATGAAACTCCTAATTCTTCACGTGAATGTTCAAATGCTTCTATTGCTACAAATTCTTCAACTATATATGTGGTCACTAATTCCTCACTTGAGGAACACACAAATGTCACCGACGAAAATGCAGGATTGAAGGAATTGTATGTGATAGGCATATACAAAAGTCTCAAAGGGCATCAAACCCTTTGCAATGTGCTCAAAAAGCATATTCTGAACACAAACCATAGGAAAGAGTGTATTGCATTTGAGAGGAAAATGAATGCTAATGGATCATACTGGAAACCTGAGCAGTATCCAAAAACCTCGTGGGTTGCTGTAAAAGGACCTCCTGTAGATCCATCTAAATTGCCAGGCTTTACGTGTGAAACTTCATATTCATGTGATGTATCATTCGACTCTAACTATCAACTGTTCAAAAATCAAAATGGTGAATTATTTTCTAGATATGTTGGAACTAACTTCAGAAATGGACCACCCTTGGGGAAAATCTGGGTTCCCAGAAGTAGCTTGGAAAGTCTTCAGGTGATTGTCCTCATGACGCCGCTCGTGAAGAACAAGAACTCGAGATCAAATTCCTCAAGTGGACCAAAGTCTTCACGAGGATAAAATTCCTCAAATGGTCAAAATTCTGCTCATACTCGTGCTAAGGCTTCTCGTATGTAGGCAAACTACAGGGGTCATGAATATGTGCATTATTCCTTAAATCATTATGTTCATAAATCCTCGAAGAATTTCTCTACATATGCATTTGAGTACACTAACCCTCTTCCTGTGAAACAAAGTGCATTAGCTTCAATGCCTAAGTTCTCATATGGTGCTCGTACGATCATGAACTCTATGCCACCTCTTCAGATGTGGGTGGGGAAGAAATTGAACTAACCATTTATGCAGGTCACGTCTCCACAAGAACTTGATCGTGTGAAGAATTTGCTAGAGATTTGAGGAAATGCTTGAAAGGACACAAGCTAATAATGATAAAATGATTATCATTTCACACATCCTCACATTATCTTAACTCTACACTATGTGATGAAATTCATGTCCGATGAATTTTATATCATATTCTTCACTCTAAAGCATATGAGATGGTAAGTTGTACTAATTCATCTATAGGATGGTGACACCCCAAAAGCCACTGAGTGGGTTCTTGACAATGGATGTACTAATCACATGATTGGTGACAAGAGTCTATTGATGAACATTCCATTAACTCCATCACCACTGAATCGTATCACGTACGCAAACAAAGGAACAAAGCAAGGTATTGGGTCTTCGTAAGATTTCTATATCCAAAGACCAACACATGGACAAATTCATGCTTTTCGTATCCCTTGGGTTTAACCTCATGTCAGTCTCAATGCTTTGTGGTCTTGATATAATTGTCATATTTGGAAAATATCGTTGCGTAGTCATCATGGAATCTGAAAAATCCAGAGTCTTCAAAGGCTTTAGGAGAGGAGACTTGTACATTACTGCTTTCTCAGAGGTCCACAGCCAGCCATGTGTCCACTTGAAAAAGCCTAAGAGGGCTGGCTATGTCATCAAAGAATTGGTGATGCAGGCATGAGCAATCTGCACTCTTGTGGAGAAGAAGCATGTCATTGGCATCAAGGGTGTCAAATTCCTCAAGGATGATCTATGCGGGTCTTGTGAGTCTAGAAGATGACCAGATCTAAGCACCCCTCAAAGACTATCATGACCACCACTCATCCTTTTCAATTGCTCCACATGGACCTCATTGGACCTACTCATTATGCCACACTAACCAATGCAGCATCTCTATATGGATTTCTCATTGTTGATGATTATTCATGTTACACTTGGGTGCATATTATCTGTTACAAAACTGAAGTGGAGGAAGTCTTCAACCGATTTTCCTCAAGGGGCTCGATGAACTTCAATGTCAAGATCAAACACATTAGGAGTGATAATGGGACACAGTTCAAAAAAACTAGTCTTGATGATTAATTATATTGATGAACTTGGTATTACTCAGGAGCTGTCTACCCCATATAGTCCTTAGCGGAATGGCGTCGTGGAGCACAATAACACGACTCTAGTAGAGATGGCTTGAACTATGCTTGAAGAATATCAGACCCCTCGTCGCTTCTAGCCTGAGTCAACTAACACTGCCTGCCACATCATCAACAAGGTAAACCTTCACAAATTCCTCAAGAATACCTCATATGAACTCCTTACTGACAAGAAACAGAATGTAAGTTATTTCAAAATCCTTGGTGCAAGATGCTGGATTAGAAATCCTCATCACAGTTCTAAATTTTCACCAAAAGAAAATGAGGATTATATGCTTGGTTACCGAAATGACTCACATACCTATAAAGTCTTCAACAACTACCACAACAAAGTTGTTTAAACTATAGATGTGCGGTTTGATGAAACTAACAACTCGCAAAGGGAGCACCTTCTCTTGTACTAGATGAAATGCCTCCTGAGGAATCCATTAGGTTCAAGGCTAGTAAAGATATTATCCCCACTAAAGAACCTCTAACTGTTGAAGAAGTCATCCCAAACAACAAAGAAATTCGAACTGGTGCACGTGAGGAAACTGCTTCTGATCAAATTCCTCAACCCGAACAAAGCCATCAACCTGCGCATCAAAAGGTTGCAAATGAAGTGCAAATTGACGAAATCCTCGATCACATCAATGCACCAGGTCTCCTTACTCGCTCAAAAGCTTCACATTTAACTAATTGTTTTGGGCATTCCTCCTTTGTATCTATCATAGAACCCTCAAAGGTCAATGTAGCCTTCATGGAGCCTGAGTGGATACAAGTAATGCAAGAGTAACTACATCAATTCAAACTTAACAATGTATGGGAACTTTTCAAGCAGCCAGATATTCGCAAGCACAATATCATCGGTAGCAAGTGGATCTACCAAAACAAGCAAGACGAAGATGGTGAGGTAGTGAGGAATAAGCCACGATCAGTAGTACAAGGCTACACACAGGTTGAGGGAATTGACTTTAATGAAACTTTTGCACCTCTTTCTAGACTTGAAGCTATTCATATATTGCTTGCTTATGCTAACCATCACAATATCACCTTATATAAAATGGATGTGAAAAGTGCATTCCTCAATGGTAAGCTTGAAGAAGAAGTATATGTTGCTTAGGTCCAGGTTTTGAAGACTCAAAGCATCCTGACAAAGTCTTCAAAAGTAACAAGGTTCTCTATTGCCTCAAGCAGGCCCCTCGGGCGTGGTATGACACGTTGAAGGAATTCCTCATGCATAAATGCTTCAAAGCCGGTTCACTTGATCCAACTCTTCTCACAAAATCCTATGACCATGAAATATTCTTGTGCCAAATATATGTAGACAACATTATGATTAGTTGTACTGACAAACATTAAAGTGACGAATTTGGCTACATGGTGGGTGAAGAATATGAAATGTCCATGATGGGGGAGTTGAAATTCTTCCTAAGTCTTCCTATTTGTGAACAACACAATTGTATCTTCATCTCTGAAGAAAAGTACCTCAAGGATGTCCTGAAGAAATACCACATGCAAAACTACAAAGGCATCAAGATTCCAATGCCTACCCATGGCCACCTCTGCACAGACGAAAATGGTAATCATTTCGGTCAGAAGGTATATCGCTCCGTGATTGGCTCTTGATTGTAACTATGTGCATCTCTGCCAGATATTATGCTTGGTGTTTGCATGTGTGCCCGTTTCCAAGAAACACCGAAGGAATCACACCATAAGGTTGTGAAGCATGTTCTTTGATATCTAGCTCACACACCAATGCTTGTATTATGGTACCCCAAGGGATCAAATGTTCATCTCGCTGGATATTCTGACTAACTGTGCTAGTGACCGTTTGGATCGCAAGTCAACATCAGGCACATGCCATTTAAGCGGACGATCCTTAGTGTGTTGGTCCTCGAAGAAATAGAACTGCGTGTCACTTTCAGTAACTGAAGCAGAGTATATTGCTGCTAGTTCGTGATGTGCTCAACTACTGTGAATGAAGCAAACCCGCAGGACTATGGCATCAATGTGAAGATTGTGCCACTCTACTACGACAATGAGAGTGCGATCAAGATTGCAGACAATCCAGTACAAAACTTGAAGACAAAGCACATCCAGATTCGTCATCAGTTTCTTCGTGATCATGTACTCAAGGGAAACATCTTCCTCGACCACATGAATACTGAAGAACAACTGGCAGATATCTTCACCATGCCCTTGTATGAAAAGTGATTTTGCAAGTTGCGGTGTGAGCTAAATATCTTAGAATCTTGAATGTTCTGTGAAAGGACACACATCCTAAAACTTCTGCAAAATCGATGACTTAGATGTGCAACAGACGAAGTAACATTTTTCTTCAATCAATGAAGACTAACCATCTAAGTGTGAAGAAATTAATAAAGAATTTGAGTCTTAGGATCCTTCAAAATTTTTACACGGTGTCTGAAATCATCATTCTTATACGATGGGTTACGCCACCAACCTAAGTTGAAATTCTTGAAAGTTGAGATTTTTGCAAATTCTATAAATCTTCAAATCTTCAAATTCCTCAAAGATTGCAAATTCCTCAAAAATTCAAATTCTTAAAACTTCTACAACATATGCTCTTCATTGACTGTATACACATATATTTACGTTTCAGCTTTAAAAGTCCTCAACAACATTCCCTTATTACTAAGTCTTCAAGTTAGTTTTATTCTAAGTTAATGTGATCAGAACCGTTCCCCCTCTATGCCAAGCTCAACCTAGTCTGTTCTCAAATTCTTCATATGTGTTCTACTTAAAACATGTTTAAAGTCTTCACTAAGTCTTTGTCAGCTGAAGAATTTGTGAACAAAATCTTCAAAAATATCTTATCAGAATTTTGGTCGTTGCCGCTCAAACCACTCCCACTACCCACATCTGGATAACACACGATCTCCCACTAACTCCACCTATTAATACGTGGGTTACACATGTCAATCAGAGAGGAAGAGTTAGGGGTAGTTTGGTCTGAAATCTTCGGGCCGGACTGTATTCACATGGGCTAAAAATACCCCTTCATCCCTTTAGTAACTCTTTTCCTCTTGATCTCACTCTTCACCGCTCAAAGCTCGAACCTAGCGACGCCCGTGGAAATTATCATCGCCGGAGAGGAATAGCTTCACTGCCTCGACCTCCTCGTCGCCGTACTCACACCAGCCGCGGACTTCCTTACTCTGTTGCCGCCATAGCTATCTTCTGCCGTCTTTTTAGGGCGTAGAAGATCTAACCCGACAAACTTCTCCGTGTTTGTTACGTACTTCAGCGAGGGTAATTAAAATCTAATTTTACTACCCTTGTAGATCTTTGTGTTTCCATAAAATCTTCAAAAGGTGTGTATTAAAAACACATCCATCATACGAACACTTCGCACTGAATCCCAATACATGTATACAAAAAAAACGCAAGACATGCATACAAAAAATTGAGAGGAGATGGCCAGAGAATGGAAGGAGTGCAGATATGTGACTCCCAATACATGTAGAAATTCGCACTAAATCCTCCATGCCCCAGACATCCTCTTGTTGAAGGCCAAATCGATGATCCCACTAGCATCATCATGGTGAGGAATTTCCTGCAGAATGGGCTGAACGTGAGGCAAAGTTGCAGAAAATTGCAAAATATGCCATGAGGAAATTCAACTTGGAGACTGTTGCTGCAGCTACTGTTGGTACCTCCTCTGACGATGAAGTTTCTCACATTGAAATAACTCCAAAGCAAGTTGTGGTGAAGACATCGGCTGTGAAGACAAATCTTCAACATCAGAATCCTCACTACAAATTTCTCAACCACCTCCAACTATGGCTGCAACTTCCTTAGCGACTACCGCAAAGTCCTAAATACCAGTGCAATGGGAAACAGGTTAGCGAAACTTTGGTAATTGCAATTCCCTCGGGACCCTCTACATCTGGCTCTGCACACACTTATTCAAGTGCAACCATGGAGAAAAAGGTGACTGTTACGCAACGTAAAAGACCATGCCCTAACAAGGTGGTCTTCAATATTCCCTCAGGATCTAAGTAAGATGATGATGATGATGAATAATTAGCTCAAATCATAAGAAACAAACAAGAGAGGGTTGCTCAGGCCAAATGCACAAATATTCTCATGATGTTGTATCCCATGGTAGTGCTAGACTTCATCGACCTCTAGTATCAAAATCGTCAGACTGCTATTGATGATTTGCAACTTCCACGTGGGCCAAGCCATGTGTTAGCATCATTTATCTCTCTAGAGAAATGGAAAGTTGAGAAGGCCAAGAGGGCCAGAAAGGAACAAACTAAGAAGGGGAGATTTTTGAAAAACAACATGCTCTCTTTAACGTCTGAACAACTTGTTTCCACACAGACTCAGATCAAAAACCTCAGTGAAGAATACAGTCTCTATCGTGCGGACCGGAAATGTGCAAAGGTCAGATTCGTCAACATGCCGACCAAGGCCATGATGGATCATAACACCAGGGTTGCAGCCCGAACGCAACAACAAATTCCTCTCGCTAGCTCCTCCGCACAACCTACTACAGAAATTGTCGGGCCTGGAGAAATTCAAGTGTCTGAAGATATTGCACCTAAAGAACCTGTTAGGCCAGTTAAAGAAAATGATCTAGCCAGGACGAGTGCATCAACCGTGTGTGAAGAATCTTCTCCAACCACAAAATCATCAAGAGTGAAGAAACTGACACTTCCTTTTAGACCAAAAGTGAAGAAAACCAAGGTTGTTGAAAAGGAAGCCCCTAAAAAGCAAAAAACCATCAACTAGCACAGATTCCTCAGAAGCAAAACGCTTGAGGACTTTAACAAGTTCCTCAAATGCAACAATTGATGCCACTCCTATCAGTGTGGTACCCTCTTACGAGATGGTGCCATTTGGTGAAGAGCATGTCATCCCCGAAGTAGATGAAGAAATGTAAGATACTCGTTGTGCTGCTTCCACAGTGCCGATCAATGAAGAAATTGAAGTGGAACCAAACACTTCGATCCGTCAAGCATCATCACCTCCGCCTCGGTTCTCTACTGAAGAGGCGGGTGTTGAAGAAATGGAGGAAGATGTGGATATTGGCTGCCACAAACCTGTCATCAACGATGAACATTGGCAATCATATCATCCCAATTTACTGCTAGCCACTCCACTTCCTCGAAATCCTTAGTCCCTTGCTGTTACTGAGGAAATTCATACTGGGTCTGATGATCGACACACTCCGATGAAATAATTCCAGACGAATAAACAACTGCATCAGCTGAAGAACTGTAAATCAAACCACCACTGAGGATATTGATGCACGTGTCATTGATGAATCTGCAATGCATATTCGTCACACTGAAGAAACTATGGCAAAATAAACTGCTCCTCAAGCTGAAGCTACTACTGATGAGACTCTTTTCCAACATCCTATATCAGTAGTTGTTGTGCCTCAAGCTCCTCAGACTGAAGAAGAGCTCCGAGGACTTGGCCGAAGATATAAGCCAAGACACTTCAGGCATTCAAAGGTACAAATAGAATCAAATTCCTTAAGGAGAATTTTTTTGATGAACATCATTTCTTCATTGATGCAAATCCATATGACTGGATAAGGCACAAGAGGTTCTGTACTTCCACGCAAATGAACTTCTCCGGTGTTGTGCTCTTTGGGAAGAACAAGCTTTTCCATCACAATCAAATTCCTCATGCAGACATGGAATTCATTCCTTGCTTCACGCGAGTCCTCAGTGTTCTTCATGATGCTGGCCTATTGACATTACGCCTGGATATATGTGACTCGAATGAAGAGCTAATTCTTCAATTCTATGCCACTTTGCATCTTTCTGGTGAAGCTTAAGACATAAACACTTGGGTTCTTGACTGGATGACCGAAGATACACACTACATTGCTCCTGCAATGGAATTGCTTCATGTGGCCTCAGTGGGAATCCCCTCAGAAGGAGCCAGCTGCATCTATGATGAACCTGAGTTGCCCAATCACCTGATGCAAGTGCTGATGAAGCCTTTCACTCCTGGCAAGCCACCAAGAACCACATTCCTCATCAAGGACCTGTTGTATGTGCCAAGGACAGTGTACCGCATCTTGATCAAAACCATTAGCCCCATCAAGGGTCATAATTCTGAAAAAGAAGACGTGGTAGGAATCACGAAAAAATTGTTATTCAACATTATTCATGGGATTACCAGAAATCTTAACGACTTCTTCATCGGCACTTTGGACAACATTGCAATGTCACATTTTGAATTGAAGCCCTATGCGCCATGGATCAGGGAATTCATCAGGGCCAGATCCTCAATTACTTACAAGGCTGATTTCCAAAATCACTTCAATTATCTGCCCCCACTCAAAGTCCTCAAGAAAACGTTCAAGCAAATTGAAGTCAACGGAAAAACTATTATTGATGAAGGACCTCGTACCCTTGATGGACAATTTCGCAAAGCAGCATCCTACTCCAGCAATGATGACATTGCATCACAAGACTCTGTTGCAAAAGCCTTAGCTCAAATTCCTCGTGAGACCGCCCCGCGCGTGATGAATCACCGTGAACTCCTGCTAAGTCTTCATCAGAAGGTTGCTCACAATCACAAGTGGGTAAGGCATCAGATTGGTGCAATTGTCCGTGATCTAAATCTAACGCATAATGTTGTGTGGAAGAACCAGTACTATCTTCATGAAATCCTAGATCGCACATGGGCCACTCTGTCTCACCTCAAGACTCCTGAAGAACTAAAGGAGATGGAATTTTAGTGGGACTTTGATTGTTCGTGGCCGCCGGAGAAGAAATTCATGAAGGTTAAAGTTCATGTGCTGGTGATTAGCTCACTTCCTTCATCACGCTCAACTAATGAAATTGAGGATCTTCACGACACTGTTGCCGGTCCTTCCAAGACAAACGACCCCGACAACACTATCGCTCCTCCTCCACCAACAACTTGAAATACTTCAGGGGCGTTAATCATCAACTTCATCATTTTTGTCACTTGATGACAAAGGGGGGGACATATGAGTTAGTCTTCAAGCGGGTCTATCTTATTCGCTATTTTTTTAAGTTGCAACTCTTGTTCTTCTGAAGTGTTTGGCTGTATGAGTTGTAAACTTAGGTCTGGTGGGGGTCTGACACTTTTGAACTGTTTTCTTCGCATGATTATTCCTCATATTGATTAATGCGCACATGCTGAAATTCGCCACACACCACTTTCCATCATGCATTTCAATTTCCTCATGATACAAGTTAAATACGTGCATGGATTACAAGATATAGGGGGGATCTCCATGGTATAAACCTACAATATGCATTTGTATTCCAAAGCAAATTATTCAAATATGCACATCTTCAGGGGGAGTTCATCTATATCTTGCAATGAAATTCCTCAAACTTTGTATTTGAAACTTCATATATTATCCCCGTTGAAACCTTAACCTATTTGTCATCAATCACCAAAAAGGGGGAGATTGTAAGTGCATCTAGTGCCCCTTAGTGATTTTGGTGTATTGAAGACTTATAGGTAAATGGACAAATACGTTTGTGAGTGTACACGGGCTCTATAAGTCACTGAGATGTTTGAGTTATTCGAAGAATATCGACCCTTAAAAATGAATGTCTTCGGCTAAACACATTGATACTTTCCATAAGATTTTGAAAATGAGGATATTGGTGCGTCCTTGAAGATATTGATGCAAGGACTTTGAAGCATGAAGACTTTAGTTTCCATAGTTTCATTTCCTTTCTTTCGAGTCATCGGAACACGGTACTGTTAAAGGGGGTCGAGGTAAAACTAAGGAAAAGTTTCCAAGTGATGCTCATATGAAAGCCTAAACACATCCGATCCTTCAAGTGAAGCCTTTGGAAAACTTTTGCCGTTTAGTCAATTTAGTCGGTAACAAAGACGAGGATCTTATCATCTCTGAGGAAATTGCTCTAACTGAGAAGTTTGGATTTCGTGAGTGTGAATGTCCTATATGTGAGGAATATGAGAGACATGAGGACTTTCACAGCTTGAAATTTCCAACCTTGTTGCGCCGCGCGCCAGCTGTCCCCAAACCTTATCCACATAATAGTCATATAATTGGGGCATTTATGTCAAATCATGTCGGAATTTCTCCTCGGCTATAACTACCCCCCCATAACCACTAGCTGGTTGGCTGCTATGAGAGAGAACTTGATTCTTGTTATTTGAGAGCATCCCATCATTAGCGAGGAAAACCCTAAACACCCAAACCAAAACCCCAAAACCCGAAGTGATTGAGTAGCACTAAAGAGGATGTTCTTGTGTGGAACCTACACTTGTTACCTTCGAAGACTATGCATCTTCCACACGGTTAGGCGTCACTAGTATAGAGCATCCATCGGTAAATTGTGGGTTATCGGGTGACCGAGTTTGTGAGAGTTTGGAAGTCTGCCCGGAAGACTTACCATGAGTGTTGGATGAGGACTTTGTGTCATTAACTCAAGGAGAATACGATAAGGACTAAGTGTCCTGGGATTGTGTGTGCTTTGGTTTAAATACCAAGCCGCTCCAAACGAGACGTACGACTATCACATCAGTTGGAACTGGGTAATCAAATCACTGCCTTCATCGAGTACCTCATTCTATTTCCTAATTTGTATGTTGATGAAATTGATAATTACTATTTGAATAAATTAAATGAAGACTTTCTCAATTTATTCATCTCAAATTCATCACCCCACTTGTTCTGCACCTGCTTATCCTAGCCAGGCTACTCACGCTAATTATTTATTTAATTCCACCATGATGACCATGATTTTTCCATATTATGCTTAAGCCAGAGTACTTATTCCACTTCAAGTATTTCTTTACTTAGCAATTTCCTGACAGGGACATTCCTATGTGACGAATTCATAAAAAACGCCTATTCACCCCCCACTAGTCGATATAACGCACTTTCAGCCATGGTAAAAGCTTATGATGAGAAACTTGAGCTTGAAGTCTCTATTCCTAGAAATTTACTCGATGGGTGGTAACCTACTAGAAAAATTAAGATAAATAAATATGAAATCAATTCTTTGTGTGGCCTTGGTGCTAGTGTTTCAAATATACCCAAAGCTTTGTGTGATGTCCTTGGTCTCACCAATATTGAAGAATGTTCCCTTAACTTGCATCTTGTGGATTCTACCATTAATAAACCCTTAGGTAGAACTAATAATGCTCTTATCATTGCAAACAAAAATTATGTGCATGTAGATCTTATTGTGTTTGATATTGATTGCAATCCTACTTGTCATATTATAATTGGAAGACCTTTCCTATGAACTATAGGTGCAATCATTGATATGAAAGATGCCAACATAAGGTTCCACTTCCCTTTAAAGAAAGGGATGAAACACTTCCCTAGAAAGATAATAAAACCACCTTATGGATTAAATGTCAAGGATGACAACACTTGAAACTATGCAATATGCCTAGCTAGGGGCGCAAAAGGTAGCGCTTATTCGGAGGCAACCCAATAGTTATCTTTATTTATTTTCCTTACTTTATGTTAGTGTGTGATAACATGATTATTGCCTCTGTAGTAATTGTGTTTTTCTGTTTCAATTAGTGTTTATGCCAAGTAAAGCATTTGGGATGATTTACATGATGACTAGAATTGATAAGGTGCAAAAACAGAAACTTTGACGACCAATGCAGTTTTTCTCCGATTTTAGTGGAACGTATTTTTAAGATGAAATTTTACACAATACTGATATAAAAGTTACTCAGGTTTTCCTATTTTTTCAGAATTTTTGGAGTTATGGAAGTATGGCAATTAAATATATTACTATAGACTGTTGTGTTTTAAAAAGATTCTGTTTTTTTTTGCATGCATAGTTTGTGTGTTTTGATTATGCTATGGATTATATTGGGGGGGTCTAAGCCATGGAGAAGTTAGAATACAATACCTTATGCTAAAATAAAATAAGAATCAATTTACAACAGTACCTAAATGTGTTTATTATGTTTCCTATAATAAGTTTTGTTGAGTTTTGTGTGATTGAAGTTTTCAAGTTTTTGGTATTATCTCGGTGGACAAAGGAATGAAAACAGGCAATGGCCGAAGCTTGGGGATTCCCAAGGCACTCCAAGGAAATATTCTAGAAAGGCTAAACCGTCTAAGCTTGGGATGCCCAGGGAAGGCATCCCCTCTTTCGTCTCAATCTATTGGTATCTTACTTGGAGCTACATTTTTATTCGTCACATGTATGAGTTTTGCTTGGAGCGTCGTTTGCTTTTGTTTACTTTTACTTTAAGTATGCCACAATCATTGTTTGCTAGAATAATCTATGTGCTTCACTTATATCTTTTAAGCTTAGTAGTTGCTCTAGTACTCCACTTATATCTTTTTGAGCACGGTGGCATGTAAATTTTACACAAATACGATTCTCTCATTCCTCACTTATATTTGTTTGAGAGTTAGTAAATAGTTACGGTAATTTGCATGGGTCATAATACTAGATCATAAAGAATGAATGTTCAGTAAGTGATTATTAAAACCATCATCTAGCACATATAGAGAAATTGTGGTTAATGATATTGAGGTGGTGATATCAAAAGGAGTGAGTGCATAATAATTAATTTAGAGAGGTGTTTCTATTAAGAGATGTTAAAACCTCTTGATCATCTGCAAAATAAAAGGGCATGGTGATGATGTGTGAGCATTTCTATTCCTCGTTGAAAACCTAGTGTTGTTTTGAGTCGGAGTCGCGCGATGGTTGATTCCTACCAACCCTCTCCCTCGGGGCATGCGAGTAGTACTTTGATTTTTGATAAGACTAATAAAACTTTGCATTAAGTATATGAGTTCTTTATGACTAATGTCCCACCATGGACATACGCAATCTCACCTCCTCATAATTGCTAGTCTCTCCAGTACCGCACATTGCCCATTCTCACATCTTGGATTGATGCAACTTCCGCCGTTGCAACCAAACCCCATGACATGATATTCTCTATTGCACATAATCCTTATTATATCCTCCTGAAAAAAACAGCCATACTTACCTATTATGGCATTTCCATAGCCATTCCAAGATATATTACCATGCAAATTCCATCGTCACTTCACATGAGTAGTTCGTTCACCATCATACTTCCTTGCATGATCACATAGAGCTGACATGGTATTTGTGGCAAAGAGACCGTTGATAATAGAATTTGTGGCAAAGACACAAAATATCATATGCTGAATATATGTCTTGCTAGATCATTGCACATCCTGGTACAGTGCGAGAGGCATTCATATTGGAGTCATGTTGCTTCATTCATCATATCAAGTTATCCATAAGTCGTAAGTAAATAAAAGTGTTATGATCATCATTATTAGAGCATGATTATAATTATTAGAGCATTTTACTAGTGAGGAAATAAAGATGGGGGAGGTCAAATGAGCCCACCATAATAAAAAAATAATGAGACAAAAAGATAGAAGGGACTTTGCTACTATCCTTTAGCACACTTGTGCCTCAAAGTAGCACCATGTTCATCATGTAGAGAGTATCATGTTATATCATTCATATGCTAGTGGGAATAAAAATAATAATAAACTTGGCTTGTATATTCCGATAATAGGCTTCCTCAAATGCCCGAGGTCTTCATGAGAAAGTAAGTGGGGTGCACACCACACCTAGCTTCACTGGAGCTTTAATACACTTATAGCTCTAGTGCATCATTTTCATGGTAGTCCCTACTCCTTGTGTCAATATATGCCGATGGGTATCTCCATAATCCGTTGGTTCGCCTAGTTGATATGAGGCTATGTTCTCCACTTTTCAATCCCTTTGAAACCTACCACCTTACTGATTCCACCTGTATGCTATGTCCAATGGTTCACACTCATGTATTGTGTGAAGAATAAAAGGTTGATGCATATTGAAAAGGTATGTTCCAATTGCCTGACTTGGATACTGTGGTGCTTGACATTTGTAGTTATGTGGTGAAGATGGAGCCATGCCTTGCTAATATAATAAAGATGGATGGAGTTGAAACAATCTTTGAGGATCATACACTTTGAAAAAATAATTGTTTTGTTGTTTATACTTATAAATATTGATGTCTTAATATATTTTAATTAATTATTTCTCAATGAGAATACATCCATAAGAATACATCATGGGTTGCATCTCACATCAAAAATTCTATTTTTATAATTTACCTACTCGAGGACGAGTAGGAATTAAGCTTGGGGTGCTTGATACGTCTTCAATGTATCTATAATTTTTTATTGTTATCATTTTAGAACACTTCTTATGCATTTATCTACCAATTTTTATATTATGGAGCACTAACCTATTGACCCAGTATCGAGTTTCAGTTCTTGTTTTCTGCATGTTTTTCCACTTTTTAGGTTCCAGTACCAAACGAAGCCCAATTGACTTGAAACGTTTTGTGGTTTTTTCTGGACCAAAACAAGACCATGGAGCATGGGAAGAAGGCCGGAGGGCGCACGAGACCCCACAAGCTAACAGGGAACGATCTGGGGGGCCTGATGCTTGTGTCTGCCTCGTGGCTCTCCTGACCCCATTCTCTCGACTATAAATTCTTATTTACCCTATAACCTTCAAGGGAGGTCCCTAAACACTTTTTATGCCCCCAGAAGTCTCTGTTTCGACGGGAGGCCATCTAGAGCTTTGTTTCGGCACTCTGTCGGAGGGGGTCGATCATGGAGGACTTCTTCATCAACCTTGTTTTCCTCATGATGATGTGTGAGTAGTTCACCATAGACCAACGGGTCAATAGGAGTACCTAGATGGAAATCTATCTCTCTCTTTGATCTTCAATACAATGATCATCGCATATTCACTTTCATCCATATGATGTAACTCTTTTCTATGGTGCGTTTGTTGGTATCCGATGAATTGTGGGTTCATGTTCAGATTATTCATGATAAATATTTGAGTCTCCTATGATATATAATATGATTCTTATGTGCATGATTATGATAGTTTCGTAATTCTCTCCGATCTATGGAAATAGTTTGGCCAACTAAACTGATATTTCTTCGGTGAGAGAGGTGTGTTCTAGTAGGTTCAACCTGGCAAGTTTCTATATCCCAGCGAGAGAAGGGGACAAGTTGTGTCTTTGTGTTGCCGTTACTAAGGGTAAAAACAATGGGGGTTATTCGTGTTGTTTGAGTTTACTTTGTCTACATCATGTCATCTTACTCCAAGCATTACTTCTTTCGTCATGAACTTAATACATAGAGAGGCAAGCATAGAAGCGCTCTTGAAGTGAAGTACTAGCAATAGGTGCAGGCATGAGACATACCATTTTTTTATGGATGTGATGCCTATATTTACATGATCACTACCGTGGAAATCGCATAACTATCCACTCTTTTATCAATATCCCAATTGTAATTTGTTTACCCATTGTGTGCTCTTTTCATGAGAGATGCCATTAGGGAAAGCTATGGCCCCCGGGTCTATACACAACATATTGCTAAAACCTCCAATACCTTGCTGCCATCTATTTTATTTTGCATCTTACAATTATCTACACACCTCATTTTCTTGCAAATAACGAGGCCAAGGGGATTGACAACCCTCTTGCCCGCGTTGAGTGCAAGCAGTTTGTTCTTTTGTGTGCAGCCACTAAAGACGATTATGGTTGATATTCCTATTGGTTCGATAAACCTTGGTCTCATAAATGAGGGAAATACTTACCCACTTTCTGATGTGATAACCCATTCCTCTTCATGGAAAACCCAATGCAGATCATGTGTATCAGTTGGTTAGGAGCCCGCTCCTCTCTCCAGTTGGAGAAGTCCCCATTGATGTTGGTGTCGTGCCTCTCGAGGATGATATGAGGTTGATCATATCATGGATAGAGCCCTGAAGGTTGTTGAGGTCCGTGTAGGTGGTGTAGTCTTGCATTTGGCATTAACCCAATTTATATATGAGAGAGTATTAAGAAACTCAAGCGTCAATTCTTCATAAAACTCACATCCCTCATAGACAAAATGGTGCAACCCAACATTTCGACAAAGCAAATTCAAATCATAAGTAATACGTAGCTTGGAGAGAGTATTGACAAAATCCCATTTGGTTGCTTTGAAATTCCTTGTGGTGATCTTGTGGAACTTTTTCCTTGCTCCACGGTCGGTGAATAGGATCCCCTGAGTGAAAACTTCTTGCGGTTGTGCGGTGCATGAAATCAAACCACCACGCACACGAGAAGACCTCTGTGTAAACATCTATAAAACATTTTTTCAGTCCAGTATCATACTCCTCTAAAAACATCGACAAATCCATGCCAAACTCAAGTTTGAATAGATATATACATATCCCAGACATGACAATGCTAGGCATGTAGAATTTGGATTCGTGAAAAATAAATTGGGGATCAAGGAGAAACATACAATAGGTCGATCACACGGAAGGATCCAAACTGAAAACAAACGAGTAGAGAGATTGGGTCAAGTTTTCGTATGGTTTGGAGAGATTTGGAGGTATAAAACAAAGGAAAGAAATAGATGGGGGTGAAATTCATCCTTCCTCGAACTTATTGGAGCACCCAACATGCAAAACGATCGCTCATATGGGTGCAAGCGCACTCATGGAACAATATTTTCAACCCGGTTTAACTCCCCTTTGCATGCGTGCAAATCAAACGACCGCTGAAACAGACGTCGGCGCCCATTTTGAACATCGTCGTTCATTCTATTCTTTTTGTGTTCGAGGTAGAAAATGTCAAGCGACCGCTCGAACAGGCGCATGCGCCCATTTGGAACATCATCGAATGCTCTGGACTCATCGATGGTGTTTGCGGAGAATCACAACAACCATAAAAACGGGAGTGTGTGCTCGTTGATACGCCATTCTTTATGTTGCCTCTGGTTGTTGTGCACCGGAAACTCCTATAGGTCAAACGAACATGTGTAGGATTGAAAGCACAGTTGCTCCCTAAGGCGGTTTTGGTAATTAATAACAACATATGTATATTGAACTAATGATTCTATCCAAGTATATTTCAAAAAAGTTCAAAGATGCATTGGCTAAAGGATTGTGAGGACAAACTAATTTAATGCAAGGAAAGGAATAGGATTGGGCAAGCTTCAAGCAAGAGGACTCTACATTTTATATTTGTGGGAAATAACTTCTGAGTCCATAGGAAAGCCAATACTATTAAAAAGGGGTGAGATATTTATGATGAATTGGTTGCTCAAGTTCTTAGAGACAGCCACTAAAAATAATCAGCATTCTCTCACAAATATCTCTGTCGAAAGCCTACACATCAAAATCGGTGCCACCAAGAATTACATTTTGGCCTTACCATTTTCCCCTGTGACACAACCTTTACCACCAACTTTCATATCGGTGCCACCAAAAGACACTGACAAACTTTCTAGTATGTTGATTTCAAGAATTGAAAATTTCAATTTTTTCAAGCAGACTCACCGAGAATTGGAAACTGCCCTAGGTCATCGAATTGGTACCACCGAGATTCATATATCGGTCTCCCCGAGAATCGAAAATTTGCCACATTTAGTGCAACTCGGTACCACCAAGATTCATTTCGGTGTCACCGAGATGGGAATAATATTGTAACGGTTGGATTTTGGGAGATGCCTATATATACCCCTCCA
This sequence comes from Hordeum vulgare subsp. vulgare, assembly GCF_904849725.1. Lineage (NCBI taxonomy): Eukaryota > Viridiplantae > Streptophyta > Magnoliopsida > Poales > Poaceae > Hordeum > Hordeum vulgare. Next base: position 162,997,394 of record NC_058522.1, read on the forward strand.
CCTCCTCTCATTCGTAGAGGAAGCGCTTAGAACACACTCAACTTGCCATATCCATTTTTCTGAGAGAGAGCCACCTACACATGTGTTGAGATCAGGAGATTCCAATCCATCCATTTCAAACTTAATCTCTAGCCTCCCCAATTTGCTTTCCACCAAATCCGTCTCTCTTACCGATGTCAAATTTATGAGAGACTGATCGAGTGTTGAGGAGACTATCTTTTGAAGCACAAGGGCAAGGATTTCATCGTTCTACCGCATCTATTAACTTTTGGAGGGTGGTGCCTCCTAGACTGGTAAGGTGTCGCTTGGGATCCTCCTACTTCGTGTTGTGGAGTTGAACCAAGAAGTTTGTACGGGCAAGCAGAACGCCTACTTCGTGAAGTTCTACCTTGGGTGAGGCTAGTCCTGTGTGGACGTAAACCATGGTCGAATTGACAAGGTCTCTTCTTCGTGGATCCCTTGTGGGTGGAGCCCTCCATGGACTCTTGCAGCCGTTAGCCTCCATGGATTGAAGTCTCCACTAACGTTGACGTACTGTAGCACCACCTATTCGAACCACGCCAAAAATTGCTGAGTCAACCTTTGCATTTGATCTTGCTTCCCTACCCTGTACTTATATTTGCATGTATTTAATTTCCGCTGCTATACTCTTAGATATGCATGTGTAGGATGAACTTGACTAGTCATAATTGTTAAAACTGGCCCACAACTAAAACACAGAAAAGGCTAAGTTTTTATTTGGTCAAGTAGTCTAATCACCCCCCTTTAGACATACTTCGGATCCTACAGGTTATTTCAGAGCTTTGGTATCCATTGCATTGGTTTCAAAACCTTGGAGAGTATGGCCTCTAGTAAGGGAAATTGCCACTGTAGAGGTCCATATTTTGATGGTACAAACTTTGCTAGTTGGAAGCATAAGATGAAAATGCATATTCTTGGTCACAACCCTATCGTTTGAGATGTTGTTCGTGCTGGTCTGCAAGGTGATTTCTTCGGTGATGGAAGGGAACCGGATCGCCATGTGACAGTAGAATAATTGAAGATGTTGCAATACAATGCTCAAACCTGGGAAATTCTATTCAAATGCCCGTGTCCGGAAGAATTCAACAAAATCAGCCGCCTTGAGAATGCAAAGGAAATTTGGGACACGTTAGTTGATATGCACGAAGGTACACAATCTGTGAGGGAATCTAAGTTGGATATGCTACAATGTCAGCTTGAGTACTAAGAAACTCAAGCGTCAATTCTTCATAAAACTCACATCCCGGCATTTTGAAAAAGCAAATTGTAATCATGAGTGATACCTCGATTGGTGAGAGTATTCACAAAAGCCCATTTGGTTTCTTTGAACTTCCTTGTGGTGATCTTTTGGAACTTCTCCCTTCTCCACGGTTGGTGAAGACAATCCCCTGAGTGAAAACTTCTTGTGGTTGTCCGGTGAATGAACTCAAACCACGACACATATGAGAAGACTTTGTGTAAACATCTACAAAGCAGGTTTTCAGTCCAACATAATGAAACAATAATGATCCTACGGTACTCACAACATCTTACTCCTACAAAAACATAAAAAAAATCCATGCCAAACTCAAGTTTGAATAGAAATATACATATCCTAGACATGGCAATGCTAGGCATGTAGAACGTGGATTCGTACAAAATAAATTGGGCGTCAAGGACAAACGTACAATAGATCGATCACATGGAAGGATTAAAACTGATAACAAACGAGTAGAGAAATCATGTGAAGTTTTCCTATGGATTGGAGAGGTTTGGATGAAGAAGAAGAAAAGAAAGAGATGGGGGTAATACATCCTTCCTCGGACTTATTGGAGCACCCGACATGAAAAACGACCGCTCATATGGGTGCAAGTGCCCACATGGAATGATGTTCTCAACCCGGTTTAACTCACCTTTGCGTGTGTGCGGATGACACGACCGATGAAAAGGACATCGACGCCCGTTTTGAACATCGTCATTCGTTCCATTCTTTTTGTACTCCTGGTAGAAAATGTCAAACGACCGCTCTGCCGAGTGCATGCGCCCGTTGGGAACATCGTCGAATGCTCTGGACTCATCGATGGTTTCTGCAGAGAATCACAATGACCATAGAAACTAGAGTGTGCACTCGTTGATACGCCATCCTTCTCCGTGTTGCCTCTGGTTGTTTTGCACCGGAACCTCCTACAGCTCAAACGAACGTGTGTAGGACCGAAAGCACAATTGCCCCCTAAGGTGGTTTTGGTAATTAATAACAACATATATATATTGAACTAGTGATTCTATCCAAGTATATTTCAAAAATATTCAAAGATGCATTGGCTAAAGGATTGTGAGGAGAAACCCCTTGATGCAAGGAAAGGAATAGGATTGACCAAGCTTCAAGCAAGAGGACTCCACATTTTATATTTGTGAGAAATCACTTTTGTGTCCATAGGAAAGACAATACTGTTAAAAATGGGTGAGGTATTTATGGTGAATTGGTTGCTTAAGTGCTTAGAGATATCCACCAAAAATACTCACCATTCTCTCACAAATATCTCTGTCCAAACCCTACACATCAAAATCGGTGCCACCAAGAATTCCAATTTGGCCCTACCGATTTTCCTGAGTAACAGAACCTTTGCCAAACCGTAATCTCACAGTACCACCAACTTTCATATCGGTGCCATCGAAACACAATGACCAACTTTATGGTATGTCGATTTCTAGAATCAGAATATTTGAGTTTTGAAATTTGTCTCCTCGAGAATTGAAAACTGCCTTAGGGCATCGAATCGGTACCACCGAGATTCCTATATTAGTCTCACTAAGAATTCAAAATTTCCCACATTTAGTGCAACTCGGTACTACCGAGATTCATTTAGGTGTCACCGAGTTTTGCTATAATGTTGTAACGGTTGGATTTTGGGAGATGCCTATATATACACCTCCACCTTCTCTCATTCATAGAAGAAGCACTCAAAACACACACATCTTGCCATATCCATTTTTCTGAGAGAGAGCCACCTACTCAGGTGTCGAGATCAAAATATTGCAATCCATCCATTTGAAACTTGATCTCTAGCTTCCCCAAATTGCTTTCTACCAAATCGATCTCTCTTACCCATGTCAAATCTATGAGAGAGTGATTGAATGTTGAGGAGACTATGTTTTTAAGCACAAGAACAAGGAGTTCATCGTTCTACTGCATCTATTACCTTTTGAAGGGTGGTGCCTCCTACATTGGTTAGGTGTCACTTGGGAGCCTCCTACTTCGTGTTGTGAAGTAGTACCAAGAAATTTGTACGGGCAAGGAGAACGCCTATTTTGTGAAGATGTACCTTGGATGAAGCTAGTCATGTGTATACGTAAGTCGGTGGAATAGACAATTTCGCTTCTTTGTGGTCCCCTGGTGGGTGGAGCCCTCCATGGACTCTCGTAGCTGTTACACTCTGTAGATTGAATTCTCCTCGAACATGGACGTACGATAGCACCACCTATCGGAACCATGCCAAAAAATTGTCGTGTCGACCTTTGCATTTGATCTTCTTTCCCTACTCTCTACTTACATTTGCAACTCTTTACTTTTCACTGCTATACTCTTAGATATGCATGTGTAGGTGAACTTGACTAGTCATAATTGTTAAAAATGGCCCACAGCTAAAATTGGGAAATGGCTAAGTTTCTAATCACCCCCCTCTAGACATATTTCGGATCCTACAAGTGGTATCAGAGCCTTGGTCTCCATGGCATTGGTTTCACAACCTAGTAGAGTATGGCGTCTAGTGAGGGAAATTACCACCGTCGAGGTCCATATTTCGATGGCACTATATTCGCTAGTTGGAAGCATAAGATGAAAATGCATATTCTTGGTCACAAACCTGTCGTTAGGGATGTTATTCATGTTGGTGTGCAATGTGATTTCTTCGGTGATGGAAGGGAACTGGATCACGATGTGATAGCGGAAGAATTGAATATGTTGCAATACAATTGCCAAGCATGCGGTATTATATACAAATGCATGTGTCCCAAAGAATTCAACAAAATCAGCCGCCTTGAGAATGCAAAGGAAATTTGGGACACATTAGTTGATATGCATGAAGGTACAAAATCTGTCAGGGAATCTAAGTTGCATATGCTACAATGTTATCTTGACAAGTTCAAGATGAAGGATGGTGAAGGAGTCGCTGAGATTTACTCTAGGCTAGCTCTCATCACAAATGAGATTGCCGGTTTAGGAAGCGAAGAGATGATCGAGAAATTCATCACCAAGAAGATACTTAGAGCCTTGGATGGAAGATACGACACCGTGTGCACATTGATCTGACTGATAGCAAACTACAAGGACCTCAAGCCAACGGAATTCATTGCAAGGATTGTCGCTCAGGAAATGTCCATCAAGTACAAAGATGAGCTGCACAAAAAGTCAAGTGATGCTTACAAAGCATCAAGTGATACTCCCGCTACTTCAAATGACAACTTTGTTACCAATGAAGAGATAAGCCTCATGGTCACGATATTCAACAAGTTCTATACGAGTAGAGGCAAAGAGAGAAGCTCTAGCTCAAGACATGAAGAGATGCGTTCATCTAGTCATAACAAAACTGCTACAATTGTGGAAATCTCGGACACTATTCCAATGAGTGCTCGACACCCCACAAACAAAGAGAAGAGTCACCTAAAAGACGAAGCTCAAGAGAAGAGTCACCTTGCAGAGAGAGGAGTAGAGAAGATCGTTATGAACGAAGACACTCTCAGAGAAGTAAGGAATCAGAGAAGAAGGACAAGTACACCAAGAGCCACTCAATAAGAAGACATCAAGCTCATGTTGGTGAATCAGTATCCGGCTCCGAGTCCGACAACCAATCCGAGAGAAGCTACCACTCCAACTTTGACTATAGTCAAGATGAAGGTGTTGCCGGTCTTGCACTCATTTCCTCGAACTCCTACGAAATATTTGATTCACAAAATGAAGGGATTGGAAACTGCTTCATGGATAAAGGCCCCAAGGTATCACGCCCCGAGTATTTTGACTTTGATAGTGATGAGGCTGATTTGTTATTAGAAGATGACTTGCTCTTTGATAAAACTAGTGACAATGATAAAAATGAACTTGATAATAATCATGCTAGTCAAGATAAGTCGAATGATGATGATAAGAAAGAGAATGAATTACTCACTAAAGAACTATACACTCTTAAGTTAGCTCATGAAACTACTCTAGAAGATCATAGAGAGCTTGCAGGAACTCATGAGAAGGTATGCTTTGAGAAGCTAAATTTAGAGCAAGAGCGTGAGTTTATAGAAGCAATCAATGATGATCTTCGAAAAGAAGAGTTCTTATTATCTAGACAAACAATTACTCTTGTCTACTTTTGTTCCACAAGTTAAATCTAAGAACACTAGTAACAAAGGCAAGAAAGTTTCTTCATCTAGTAACAACAAGTCTGAAGTTAAATCAAATGATGTTGTTGCTAGTAGCTCTCTTGACTCCACTAATGATTCTCTTAGCCAAGTTGCACTTGAGAAAGAAAACGATTTATTGAAAGGAATTATAGAGAGAGGTGTCCTCAAGAGTCTTGCTGGAAGTAAGCAATTCGAAGTAATTGTACGCAAGCAAGGAGGACATCGAAAGAAGCAAGGTGTTGGCTACCTCAACGCCAGCAGAGTTGAATGGGAAGAAGGTCAATATCCCAACTCGAAGTTTGTTCCCCAAAAGGAGAAGTATGATCCTAAGCTCCCCAAAGGAACAAGCTCTCACGATAACCTTCTACCACACGACCAAAAGGGCATGCCTCAAGAGGAGATTGACTCAATTGAGAAAGAATCCCAAGCCAAGGTCAAGTGGATTCCCATGGACACTACTAGCACTACTTCATCTAGTGCTACCACAACTCCAAGGATCCCCATCAAGTTGATGTGGGTACCCAATAAGAAGAACAAGAGGAGTTCTTGAGGGGTGACTGTCGGTGCCAAAACCGACACATCTCGGGTAGGTGGTCCCGAACTGTGGACCTTGAATCAATGGTTTGCAAGAAGAAGGGGGAGACAACAGTGGACCCAGGTTCGGGCCCTCCTATTGAGGTAATACCTCATACATCTCCAACGTATCTATAATTTTTGCTGGTTCCATGCTATTATCTTGTAAAACTTTGGATGTTTTGTATGCCTTTTATATCTTTTTTGGGACTAACTTATTAACTCAGTGCCAAGTGCCAGTTCATGTTTTTTCCGTGTTTTTGACCCCTTTCAGAGGAGAATATTAAACGGAGTCCAAACGGAATAAAACTTCCAAAAATATTTTTTCCGGAACAAAAGATACGCACGGGGCGTGAGAACCAAGGCAGAGGCCACCAAGGGAGGCCACAGGCCCCCTAGGCGCGGCTAGGGGGCCCACCCCTAGCAGGCTTGTGGGCCCCCTGTGGCTCGTCTGCCCTACTTCTTCCGCCTATAAATCTCCAAAAAATCAAAAACCACGGGAGAGATCCACGAAAATACTTTTTCGCCGCCGCAAGCTTCTATCTCCCCCAGATCCAATCCGGGGCACGTTCTGGTGCCCTGCCGGAGGGGGATTCAGATATGGAGGGCTTCTTCATCAACACCATTGCGTCTCCGATGATGCGTGAGTAGTTAACCATAGACCTTCGGGTCCATAGCTAGTAGCTAGATGGCTTCTTCTCTCTCTTGGATCTTCAATACAAAGTTCTCCATGATCTTCATGGAGATCTATCCGATGTAATCTTCTTTTGCGGTGTATTTGTCGAGATCCGATGAATTGTGGATTTATGATCAGATTATCTATGAATGTTATTTAAGTTTCTTCTGATCTCTTATATGCATGATTCATATCCTTGTAATTCTCTTCGAGTTGTCGCTTTTGTTTGGCCAACTTGATCTATGATTCTTGCAATGGGAGAAGTGCTTGGTTTTGGGTTCATACCGTGCGGTGACCTCACCCAGTGACAGAAGGGGTAGCGACGCACGCATCGTGTTGTTGCCATCAAGAGTAAAAATATGGGGTTTATATCTATTGCATGAATTTATCCCTCTACATCATGTCATCTTGCTTAAGGCGTTAATCTGTTGGTCATGAACTCAATACACTAGATGCATGCTGGATAGCGGTCAATGTGTGGAGTAATAGTAGTAGTTGCACACAGTATCGGTCTACTTGTCTCGGACGTGATGCCTATATGTATGATCATTGCCTTAGATATCGTCATGACTTTGCGCGGTTCTATCAATTGCTCGACAGTAATTCGTTCACCCACCTAATATTTGCTATCTTGAGAGAAGCCTCTAGTGAACACTATGGCCCCCGGGTATACTTCACACCATATTTTCAGCCCTACACTTTTACTTCGTTGCACTTTATGACTTCAGATCTCACTTTGCAATCAATCTTGAAGGGATTGACAACCCCTTTATAGCGTTGGGTGCAAGCTCGTTTGTGATTGCGCAGGTACTCTGGATACTTGGCTTGATTCTCCTACTGGATTGATACCTTTGTTCTGAAACTGATGGAAATACTTACTGCTACTGTGCTGCATCACCCTTTCCTTTTCAAGGGAAAAACCAACACAAGCTCAAGAGGTAGCAAGAAGAATTTCTGGCGCCGTTGCCGGGGAGGATCAAGTCAAGAATAGTGTCCCGTCAACGTGTCAATTTCTGGCACCGGGGATTATTCTAAGTGAAGCTTATCCAAGTAAGTGTCGCAAACTCATCTCTTGCATTTACTTTTTTGCCTCTCGTTTTCCTCTCCCCCACTTCTGAAAAACAAAAATTTACAAATTTTTTTGCCTTTTTCGTTCGCCCTTTTCTCTCGGTTGATTTCTGTTCATTTGTGTGCCACTAGTGCGGAATCATACGAAATCAATGCTGCTTTGCTGAATCTTGTTATGAAATAGCAATTCTCCGGCCTTCCTAGTGAAGATGCCGCATCCCATCTTAATACATTCATTGAGCTTTGCGATATGCAAAAGAAGAAAGATGTGGATAATGATGTGATTAAATTGAAGCTATTTCCGTTCTTGTTGCGAGATCGAGCAAAAACTTGGTTTTCATGTTTGCCCAAAAATAGTATTGATTCTTGGACCAAGTGCAAAGATGCTTTTATATCCAAGTATTTTCCGCCTTCTAAGATTATCTCTCTCCGTAATGATATCACGAATTTTAAGAAACTTGATCATGAACATGTTGCACAATCTTGGGAGAGAATGAAATTGATGATTAGAAATTGTCCCGCTCATGGCTTGAGTCTTTGGATGATTATACAAATCTTCTATGCTGGTTTGAATTTCGCTTCAAGAAATATCTTGGACTCTGCCTCCGGTGGAACGTTCATGGAAATGACATTAGGAGAATCCACAAAACTCATAGACAATATTATGACAAACTATTCTCGATGGCACACTGAAAGGTCACCTACTAGTAAAAAGGTACACACTGTAGAAGAAATTAACTCATTGAGTGCTAAGATGGACGAGTTAATGAAATTGTTTGCTAGTAAAGGTGCTCCTTTAGATCCAAATGATATGCCCTTGTGTTCCTTGATTGAGAGTAGCAACGAAAGCTTGGACGTTAACTTTGTTGGTAGGAATTTCGGCAACAACAATGCTTTTAGAGGGAACTATATTCCTATGCCTTTTCCTAGAAATCCCTCTAATAACTTTGGCAACTACTACAACAATGCTCAATAAATTACCCTCTGATCTAGAGAGTAATATCAAAGAGTTTATCAACTCGCAAAAGATTTTCAATGCGTCCATAGAAGAAAAACTTCTAAAAATTGATGATTTGGCGAGGAGTGTTGATAGAATGTCTATTGATATTGATGCTTTGGAAGTTAGATGTGCTCCTCCCAAGATCAATATGGATGAAACTTTGAAAGCTATGCGTGTTACCATGAATGAGAGTAAAGAAAGAACCGCCCAAATTCGTGCTAGACATGAATGGCTTAAAAAGGCGTGTTCTCGTGATGAGAATCACGAAGATCTTAAGGTGCTTGGTGTGACTTCCATTGAATCCTTGTTTTCTAGTGTCAAACCTAATTATGATGGGGCTGGATATGAATCCACCTTGGTTGAAAAACGTCCCAATGATTCGGAGTCTATCTATCTTGATGCTAAAAGCATTGAAAGTGGATTAGAGGATATTAAAACTTTGAGTAGTAATGAAACTACTACTTTGGATTTCAAGGAATTTAATTATGATAGTTGCTCATTGATTGAATGTATTTCCTTGATGCAATCCATGCTAAACTCTCCACACGTTATAGCCAAAATAAGGCCTTTACCGATAATATCGTCGATGCTATGATGAAATCTCTTGAAGAGAAACTTGAGTTGTAAGTTTCTATTGCTAGAAAGCATCATGATGAGTTGGAACCTACTATCAAAATCAAGATCAAAAACTATGAATACAATGCTTTGTGTGATTTGGGTTCTAGTGTTTCCGCGATTCCAATGTCTTTATGTGATGTTCTAGGCTTTAATGAGATTTAGGAGTGCTCTCTTAATTTGCATCTAGCGGATTCTACTGTTAAGAAACCCATGGGAAGTATCAATGATTTTCTTATTATTGCAAATAGGAACTATGTACCCGTGGATTTCATTTTGCTTGATATTGATTGCAATCCTACATGTCCTATCATTCTTGGTAGACCTTTCCTAAGGACTGTTGGTGCTATCATCGATTTGAAGGAAGGGAATATTAGATTTCAATTTCCTTTAAATAAGGTCATGGAGCATTTTCCTAGAAAGAAAATAAGATTTCCTTATGAATCCATGATGAGGGCTACTTATGGTTTGAGTACCAAGGACGACGATACGTGATTCTATCACCTTATGCCTAGCTAAGAGCATTAAACAATAGCGCTTGTTGGGAGGCAACCCAATGAATTTATCTTTGCTTTTTGCTTTCTGTTTTGTTGCATCCACACCATCATAATTCTGTTATGATTGTGTCCTTTGTGTTTCTTTTTTGTGTTTGAGCCAAGTAAAACCTTTATGACTAGTTTGGTGATGGTTGTTTGATCCTGCTAGAAAAAGACAGAAACTTTTCGCTCACGAAATTATTTTTCACTTTTATCCAGAAAGAGCTTTTGAGTTGATTATTTTTGCTGCTGGTTGATATGCCAATTTCCCAAACTGTCGTAATGTTTCAGAAGTTTTGAGATACCAGAAGTATACAAAGTATACAGATTGCTACAGACTCATTTGTTTTTGATAGATTCTGTTTTTGTTGTGTTGGTTGCTTGTTTTGATGAAACTATGGATAGTGTCGGGGGGTACTAGTCATGGAAAAGTGAGAATAGAGCAATCTAACACCAATATAAATAGAAATCAAGTTTGCTACAGTGTCTCAAGAGGTGGTAGTTTGTTTGCTTGTGCTAATGATATCACGAGTTTCTGTTTAAGTTTTGTGTTGTGAAGTTTTCAAGTTTTGGGTGATGTTCTCGTGGACAAAGGGATAAAGAGTGGAAAGAGCTCAAGCTTGGGGATGCCCAAGGCATCCCAAGCTAAATTCAAGGACACCAAAAAGCCTAAGCTTGGGGATGCCCCGGGAGGGCATCCCCTCTTTCGTCTTCAATCCATCGGTAACATTACTTGGAGCTATATTTTTATTCACCACATGATATGTGTTTTTCTTGGAGCGTCTTGTATCGTAGTAGTCTTTTCTTTTTATGTGTCACAATCATCCTTGCTACACACCTTTTGAGAGAGACATGCACTCATCGTGAATTTGTTAGAATACTCTTTGAGCTTCGCTTATATCTTATGAGTTAGGCAAATTTAGCTCACATGTGCTTCACTTAGATCTTTCAGAGCACGGCGGTGTCATATTTTGGAGAAGTAAGAACTCTCGGTCTTCACTTATATCTTTTTGAGAGTGATCTCTCTGAGTAACTTGGTAGTTGGCTTGTGCTATGAAAGTAGTCCCAAAGGTCATAGGAATCCAAAGAGGATACAATAAAACTCCATCTTCATGTGCATTGATTAGAAAGTGAAGTTTGATTCCTCTCAAATAGTTTTGATACATGGATTTGGTGATATTAGGAGTTATGTTAGTAGGGTGTTGTGAATCTAGAAATACTTGTGGTGAAGCAAGTGATTCCCGTAACATGCACGTATGGTGAACCGCTATGTTAGGAAGTCGGAGCATAATTGATCTATTGATTTTCATCCTTTCTATTGTGGTCGGGATCGCGCGATGGTTAACACCTACCAACCCTTCCCCAGTAGTATGCGTTTAGCACTTCGTTTTGATTACTAATAAAAACTTTCGCAATAAGTATGTGAGTTCTTCATGACTAATGTGAGTCCATGGTATAGATGCACTTTCACATTTCACCATTGCTAGCCTCTCTAGTGCCGCGCAACTTTCGCCGGTGCACAAACCCACCATATGCCTTCCTCAAAACAGCCACCATAGCTGCCTACTATGGAATTTTCATAGCCATTCCGAGATATATTTCCATGCAATTCCCACCGTTCCGTCTCATGACTTGTGCCGTCACTCTCATATTGCCATTGCATGATCGTAAGATAGCTAGCGAGTCATACGCCAAGCTAGATCGTTGCACATCCCGGTACACCGTCGAAGGCATTTCCTATAGAGGCATCATCGTTCTAAGCTTTGAGCTATGAGTAAATTAAAGTGTGATGATCATCATTATTAGAGCATTGTCCCATGTGAGGAAATAAAAAACAAAAGAGGCCAAAGTTGCCCACAAAAAAGAGAGATATGGAAAGAGGCCAAAGAGCCCAAACAAAAAAAAGAGAGAAAAAGAGAGAAGGGACAATGCTACTATCTTTTTCCACACTTGAGCTTCATAATAGCACCATGTTCTTCATGATTGAGAGTCTCTCATTTTGTCACCACCATATGCTAGTGGGAATCTTCATTATATAACTTGGCTTGTATATTCCAATGATGGGCTTCCTCAAAATTGCCCTAGGTCTTCGTGAGCAAGCAAGTTGGATGCACACCCACTAGTTCTACTTTTGAGATTTCACATACTTATAGCTCTAGGTGCATCCATTGCATGGTAATCCCTACTCTTTCACATTGATATCTATTGATGGGCATCTCCATATCCCTTTGATACGCCGAGTCGATGTGACCATCTCCTCCTTTTTGTCTCACAACCTCCACCACACTCTATTCCACCTATAGTGCTATATCCATGGCTCACGCTCATGTATTGCGTGAGAATTGAAAAAGGTTTGAGAAAATAAGAGTGCGAAAACAATTACTTGGACAATACCGGGGTTGTGCATGATTTAAATTAGTTGTGTGGGGATGATGGAGCATAGCCAAATTATATTTTTTTGTAGGGATAACTTTCTTTGGCCTTGTTATTTCGAAATTGCATGATTACCTTGCTAGTTTGCTTGAAGTATTATTGTTTTCATGTCAACAACAAACTATTGTTTTGAATCTTACGGATCTGAACATTCATGTCACATGAAAGAAGTTACAAAGGACAAATATGCTAGGTAGCATTCCACATAAAAAAATATGTCTTTATCACTTCCCTACTTGAGGACGAGTAGGAGTTAAGCTTGGGGATGCTTGATACGTCTCCAACGTGTCTATAATTTTTTCTAGTTCCATGCTATTATCTTGTCAAACTTTGGATGTTTTGTATGCCTTTTATATCTTTTTGGGACTGACTTATTAAATCAGTGCCAAGTGCCAGTTCCTGTTTTTCCGTGTTTTTGACCCTTTTCAGTGGAGAATATTAAACGGAGTCCAAACAGAATAAAACTTCCGAAAAGATTTTTTTTCCGGAACATAAGATACGCAGGGGGCGTGAGAACCAAGGCAGAGGCCACCAGGGGAGGCCACAAGACACCTAGGCGCGGCCAGGGGGACCCGCACCTAACAGGCTTGTGGGCCCCGTGTGGCTCGTCTTCCCTTCTTCTTCCGCCTATAAATCTTTGAAAAATCAAAAACGACGGGAGAGATCCACGAAAATACTTTTCCGCCGCCGCTAGTTTTTGTCTCCGCAAGATCCCATCTGGGAACGTTCTGGTGCCCTACCGGAGGGCGGATTCGGATACGGAGGGCTTCTTCATCAACAACATTGCATCTCCAATGATGCGTGAGTAGTTCACCATAGACCTTCGGGTCCATAGCTAGTAGCTAGATGGCTTCTTCTCTTTTTGGACCTTCAATAAAAAGTTCTCCATGATCTGAATGAAGATTTATCCGATGTAATCTTCTTTTGTGGTGTGTTTGTCGAGATCCGATGAATTGTGGATTTATGATCTGATAATCTATCAATCTTATTTGAGTTTCTTCTGATCTCTTATATGCATGATTTCATATCCTTGTAATTCTCTTCGAGTTGTGGGATTTGTTTGGCCAACTTGATCTATGAGTCTTGCAATGGGAGAAGTGCTTGGTTTTGGGTTCATACCGTGCGGTGACCTCACCCAGAGACAGAAGGGGTAGCGAGGCACACATCGTGTTGTTTCCATCAAGGCTAAAAAGATGGGGTTTATATCTATTGCATGCATTTATCCCTCTACATCACGTCGTCTTGCTTAAGGCGTCACTCTGTTCGTCCTGAACTCAATACACTAGATGCATGCTCGATAGTGGTCGATGTGTGGAGTAATAGTAGTAGATGCAGACAGTATTGGTCTACTTATCTCGGACGTGATGCCTATATGTATGATCATTGCATTAGATATCGTCAGGACTTTGCGCGGTTCTATCAATTGCTCGACAGTAATTCATTCACCCACCGTAATATTTGCTATCCTGAGAGAAGCCTCTAGTGAACACTATGGCCCCCGGGTCTACTTCACACCATATTTTCAGCCCTACACTTTTACTTTTTTTGCACTTTCCGCCTTCAGATCTCACTTTGCAATCAATCTTGAAGGGATTGACAACCCCTTTATAGCGTTGGGTGCAAGCTCGTTTGTGATTGCGCAGGTACTCTGGACACTTGGCTTGATTCTCCTACTCGATTGATTCCTTGGTTCTCAAACTGGGGGAAATACTTACTGCTACTATGCTGCATCACCCTTTCCTCTTCAAGGGAAAAACCAATGCAAGCTCAAGAGGTAGCAATACCCTACGTGTTGCTTGATTGTATTGATGAAGATGATTACAGAGTAGATCTACCTCGAGATTGTATATACTAAACCCTAGATGATTCTGCCCCCTCTACACGCATAGGGATCTCTCGTTTATATAGACACCAAGGACCCTAGGGTTTACAAGTTACCGACTATCAGTCGGGGATAGATGAGCCGACCTAGTCCTACTAAGCTTGGAGTACACGCCAATCTTCGGGATATTCCTTCCAGAGTAGAGGTTATCATAAGGCCCGATCTTCTAGAGTACAACCCAATGGGCCCACTCATTACTAACTAACTGGCCCCCCGAGGACCCTAGAATCCTAGACTCCCTCAGTGGCCCCCAAATTACCATGCTACGCTAGTGCATTCAGTTTTCGGCTACCCCACATATCGCTAGTAATCGTCTTGCAAGGTAAGTTCCACTCATTATCGGCTGACTCTGATTTGACCGCTTCAGTAACCTGCATGTCTTTTAAAACTGGCAATTTTTTCAATAAAGGCATTTAAAAGCCCATGTGTGAATAGTCCCTTAATTGGCAGGCTTTCCTGACGAAAGGTTGCCTGAAACTGTAGCTTGGGGCCATATTTCAAGGGGCACGTCCTCTCGAAGAGATCGTCCTTCCGCATTTACTGGGATATGAATGACCGCATAGGTTTACCTATGCGCACAATGACTCGATAATGTTTTTAGGGGGGTGGCGGAGTAACGGGCGCAGTAAGAGGGACCCTAGGTATTACAGTCCCTTATAAAAAGGAACAAAGTTCTTAAGATCTTTACCACCTGCATCTGCGAACAATGATGAAGGAGGCTCTCAGGGCAAGTGGGAGGTGTCGACCATCTCGAACGCTGACATTCGGGAGCTAAAACACTCCGGATACCTTTCCCCGACATTGACCACTGGGCGGCGGAGGCAGGCCAGGTAATCCCTACACCAAGGCTGGGTAAGCGGGTAGTGTTCATGCCCCCATTTCCTTCAGGGCCTAGGCTTTCCCCTCCATCCTTTCTCCAGGTGCCTCATGTTCTACTATGTATTGGATTCCACGACCTCCCTCCCAATTCCATCATGCACCCTCCTTCATCATTACATGTGAAGCTTTCTTGCGGGTTTATCCGCATTTCAGGATCTGGCTCAAGACATTCAACATCAACCCAAAATTTGTGAGCAGACAACACCACTACGGGAATAAGCTTCTTTGCCGTCTGCCATCACAGACGGCAAAGAGTATATCACAAACGGCAAAAAGTATATCACAGACACAAAGAATCCCACTGTCGGCAAAATTTCTGCGTCAACCTACGACGGCATTGTAGCTTCTTTGCCGTCTACCTCACCTAAGCGAACGACAAAGAGCTTTGCTGTCAGCTTTTCATAAGAGCAGTCGGCAAATATGTCGAGATGGCAGCCGGTAGGCGTTGCCTCCGTTAGGGGCTAATGGAGGCTTTGCCGTCTGCCTCCCCCCTCTTCTTTGCCGTCTTCCTCCACCTCCTCCTCCCCCTCCTCTGTGCCGTCTTCTTTGCCGTCTGCCTCCCCCCTCTTCTTTGCCGTCTGCCTCCCCCCTCTTCTTTGTCGTCTGCCTCCACCTCCTCCTCCCCCTCCTCCTCCCCCTCCTCTGTGCCCTCTTCTTTTCCGTCTGGCCCCCCTGGAAGCAGACGACAAATATACTATATGGCCAACTGCTACTGCCCAAGTTGCACAGCTGGGCGCCATGTGGCACCTTTGCCGTTGGTCAGCTGATGGCAAAGGCCTTTGCCATCAGCTGGCAGACGGCAAAGAGCCCATATTGTCATAGTTTTGTTTGTTTTGTTTATTTCACAGCACATATACATATACATAGCACATATATAGGTCACAACACATATACATATACATGGCACATATATAGGTCACAACACATATTCATAGCACAAAGTTTCATCCATATTCATAACATATATATAGGTCACAACACATATACATATAGTTCCACACATATTGTTCATCCATATATACATATACATATAATTCCACATTGTTCATCAACTCAAATGAAAACTAGAACTAAAGCACTCCATCAATGCCAGCTTCCATGCATGTAGTACATGCAATCTACAAAATGGGAATAAGAAAGTCAGAAAAAGAACAACAACACCATATATATGACAAATAATCTGAACTGAAGAAGAAAGAGAAGAAGCAAGAAGTGACCAAGGAGAAGAAAAACAAGAACGAGGAGGAGGAGGATGAGAAGGAGAAGGAGAAGGAGGAGGAGAAGAAGGAGGAGAAGAAGGACGAGAGAAGAAGAAGGAGAAGAAGGAGGGCTCCTTCTCCTTCTTCTTCTCTTCTTCTCCTCCTCCTTCTTCTTCTTCTCCTTCTCCTTCTCCTTCTCTTATTCTTCTTCTTCTTCCTTATTTTAATTTCTCCTCTTCTCCTCTTCTTGCAGCTAAATTAGCTAACTATGTCTTTTTGCAGCTAAATGGGCTAATTATGTCATTCTAGAGGAAAACAAGCTAAGTATATAATATTAATGAGCTAACCAAGGTTCTTATGCCATTTTGAGCTTATTATGTCTTTTAGGAGCTTAATTAGTCATTATATTGAGCTAACCGAGGTTCTTATGATGTTTTTACCTAACTAAGCTAATTATGTCATTTTGGATGATAATTGGCTAAGTATGTCTTTGTTGGGGAAAATAAGCTAAACTGAAGAAGAAGAGGAGAAGAAGGAGGGAAGAAGAAGGAGAATAAGGAGGGCTCCTTCTCCTCGTTCTCCTTCTTCTCTTCTTCTTCTCCTCCTTCTCCTTCTTCTCTTCCTCTTCTCCTCCTCCTTCTTCTCCTTCTCCTTCTCTTCTCTTTCTCTTCTTCTTTTTGTTCTTCCTTTTTCATTTCTCCTCTTCTCCTCTTCTTAGAGCTAAATTAGCATACTATGTCTTTTTGGACCTAAATGGGCTAATTATGTCATTATAGAGGAAAACAAGCTAAGTATATAATATTAATGAGCTAACCAAGGTTCTTATGCCATTTTGAGCTTATAATGTCTTTTTGGAGCTAAATTGGCTATTTATGTCATTGTTGGGGAAATTAAGGCAAGGAGAATATGAAAAAGGAGAAGAAAGAGGAGGAGCAGAAGAATAAGAAAAATTAAGAAGAAGGAGGAGGAGGAGGAGGAGAAGGACTAGAAGGTCCTTGTCCTTCTCCTCCTTCTCCTCCTCCTCCTCCTCCTCCTTCTCCTTCTTCTCTTCTTCTTCTTCTTTCTTTATTTTTATTTTCCCTATTTCTTCTCCTCTTCTCCTCTTCTTGGAGCTAAATTAGCTAACTATGTCTTTTTGGAGCTAAATGGGCTAATTATCCCATTTTAGAGGAAAACATACTAAGTATATAATATTAATGAGCTAACCAAGGTTCTTATGCCATTTTGAGGTTATAATGTATTTTTGGAGCTAAATTGGCTAATTATGTCATTGTAGGGGAAATTAAGGCAAGGAGAATATGAAAGAGGAGAAGAAAGAGGAGGAGGAGGAGAAGAAGAAGAAATAAAGAAGAAGGAGGAGAAGGAGGATGAGGAGGAGAAGGACTAGAAGGTCCTTGGCCTTCTCCTCCTTCTCCTCCTCCTCCTCCTCCTCCTCCTTATTCTCTTCTTCTTCTTCTTCTTTCTTTTCATTTTTCCTATTTCTTCTCCTCTTCTCCTCTTCTTGGAGCTAAATTAGCTAACTATGTCTTTTTCAAGCTAAATGGGCTTATTATCCCATTTTAGAGGAAAACAAGCTAAGTATATAATATTAATGAGCTAACCAGGGTTCTTTTGCCATTTTGAGGTTATTAGGGCATTTTGGAGCTAAATGGGCTAATTATGTCACTGTTGGGGAAATTAAGGCCAGGAGAATATGAAAGAGGAGAAGAAAGAGGAGGAGGAGGAGAAGAAGAAGAAATAAATAAGAAGGAGGAGAAGGAGGAGGAGGAGAAGAAGGACTAGAAGGTCCTTGGCCTTCTCCTCCTCCTCCTCCTTCTCCTTCTTCTCCTCCTCCTTCTTCTCCTTCTGCTTCTCTTATCTTTCTCTTCTTCTTTTTGTTCTTCCTTTTCATTTCTCCTCTTCTCCTATTCTTGGAGCTAAATTACCTAACTATGTATTTGTGGAGCTAAATGGGCTAATTATGTCATTGTTGGGGAAGTTAAGGCAAGGAGAATATGAAAGAGGAGAAGAGAAACTTACTGTAGTGGTCATCAAGGAGGAGAAATACCTGGAGAAGGGTCGTGCGATGCCGCTCGGGAGTTATTCTGCAGAATTGATATTTTGCAATGTCTCAGTTCGCATGATGACACTCAATTATTAATACTTGTTTACAATGAAACTCACCGTGTCAATCAAAGAGAAGACGGGCATCGGCGGAGGGACTTGACCGCTCTTCTCGCACAGACCCCGAAGAGTGGGTCGTATTAGTTAGTAATGAAACAGACATTACACACATGATTTGGCTAATGTGAAAAACAAACTTACCACAAAAAGCTCGTACAGGACCCGTTGACCCACCTCATTCTGGGACCTCTCCTCCTCAATCAATTCTGCCGTGGTGTGGTCCCTCTCATCAAGAGCAGCCTGAAGAGTAGCCTGGCTTGCCAATCTCTCTTCCTCAAGATCAGCCTGGTTTGCCAATCTCTCTTTCTCAACAGCAGCCTCGTTTGCCAATATCTCTTTCTGAAGAGCAGCCTGAAACACCATTCCTCGTTACCACAGTAATGATCTATGGTGAAACACATAATGAAATGGATGAAAGTGTTCTTAGTCCGTACAACTAACCTCGATGGCAAGATCGACTGGCCGTGGACGACGCGTTATCTCAGGACAGCTGCTCGACTGGCGTGCCTTGATCTCCGGGAGAGTGAGTGGACAACGTATTATCCCATCTCCAATGGCTATCGAGCCATGGGGCCTCCCACCACCAGATATCATCACCAGCTCTGGATCCAAAAGTTCTTGGATAGGGTTACAGTCATCCCCTTTCGTAGCCTTCCCCGCGTCCCTGTATGCCACGAGCTTGTGGTGGGATTATATGTTGGTGAAGTTATTGGGATCATCCAGGTCAGACTCACAGAATGCTTTCGCCTTCTTGTACGAGGCGGTATGGGCCATGCCATAAAGGTCGTACAAGTGTGGCATCTCCGTCTTTTTGTGATGCGCCTAAAAGAGAGGAACAAAATATTAGCATGAAGAATGAATTGCATGAATCATGAAGCAAATCACATACCCAGTTTCGTCCGAACTGAAGTAAGTTGGCGCTGCCTTGATGGTGTGGCACACCAACCATTTGGCTACGCCGATCCTTCGGATTCTCGTGGATGGCTCGCCAGCTGCCTGTGCACCACTCATCAACCAACGCCTCCCAACAACCCATCTTATCCGCACACCATCTCTGGGGCACCTGTAAGTTATTATAAAGAATTTTGAGTGCTACGCCTATGAATGAAATCAAGAAAACTACATAGAAGGACTTAAGAATACACTACTGAAATTCAGAAATTTGCCGTCTGCCAAGGCGGACGGCAAAGGGGGCAACCACGGACGGCAAAGGCTTTGCCATCTGCCCCCTCATGGCAAAGTAGACGGTAAAAAAATTCCGGTGAAGAGGCTCTTTGCCGTCTGCTTTCACAAAGCGGACGGCAAAGAATCTTTGCCATGAGGGGGCAGACGGCAAAATAAGTGGGACGGCATATATTGCAACGTCCCCGTTAAGTGTTAACGGTAGGCCTCCTCTCTTTGCCGTCTGCCTCCCCCCCTTTGCCATGTGGGGGCAGACGGCAAAGAGGGGAGAGAGAGGGGGCAGATTCTCTCTTTGCCGTCTGCCTCCCCCCCCCCTTTGCCATGTGGGGGCAGACGGCAAAGAGGGGAGAGAGGGGGGGCAGATTCTCTCTTTGTCGTCTGCCTCCCCCCCCTTTGCCATGTTGGGGCAGACGGCAAAGAAGGGAGAGAGAGGGGGCAGATTCTCTCTTTGCCGTCTGCCTCCCCCCCTTTGCCATGTGGGGGCAGACGGCAAAGAGGGGAGAGAGAGGGGGCAGATTCTCTCTTTGCCGTCTGCCTCCCCCCCTTTGCCATGTGGGGGCAGACGGCAAAGAGGGGAGAGAGAGGGGGCAGATTCTCTCTTTGTCGTCTGCCTCCCCCCTTTGCCATGTGGGGGCAGACGGCAAAGAGGGGAGAGAGAGGGGGCAGATTCCCCCTTTGCCGTCTGCCTCCACCCCTTTGCCATGTGTTGGCAGACGGCAAAGAGGGGAACCAGCCCCTTATTTATTTATTTTTTGTTATATCCAGCATTTTTAACAATAATCAGGATATATATATATTTGACATAAATAAATTTCTTTCCGTACTCATAACCATATTAAAATAACTCTCATCCATAGTGCATACATATTATGGAAGTTACATCCGTACCAAACCATATATTACACCAGTTTCATCCACGTGCATACAAAGTTTCATATATTCATATACTACAATAGTTTCAATACAACCCATGGTACAAGAAATCATCTTCAAGCATTCCATCAACCAAGCTTCCCGTGAAGTGAAGGTAATCTGCAAAATGACAAATAAGAAAGTTAGAAAAATAATACTAGATGAAGTAGTGTATATATAGGTTATTTCGGAGAGAAATTAGCTAAGTATAGACCATTTAGGAGCTAACTAAGCTAATTATGTCATTTAGGTGGAACCCTAGCTAACTATAGGAGAAGAGAAAGAGAAGAAGAAGTAAAAGAAGGAGGAGGAGGAGGAGAAGGAGAAGGAAGAGGAGAAGAAGAAGAAAAAGGAGGAGGAGGAGGAGGAGAAGGAGAAGGAAGAGGAGAAGAAGAAGAAGGAGAAGAAGGAGAAGAAGAAGGAGAAGAAGGAGAAGAAGAAGGAGAAGGAGCGGGAGCTAATTATGTCATTTTGGAGCTAATTATGTCATTTCGAGGATAATTAGCTAACTATAGGTCATTTTTTATTAAATAGGCCATTTTGGAGCTAACTAAGCTAATTATGTCATTTCGTAGGATAATTAGCCAATTTAGCCTTTCTTGGATAAGTCTAAGCTACGTAGAAGAAGAGATAGAGAAGAAGAAGTAAAATAAGGAGGAGGAGGAGGAGGAGAAGAAGAAGGAAGAGGAGAAGAAGAAGAAAAGAAGAAGGAGAAGGAGAAGAAGAAGGAGAAGGAGAAGGAGGAAGAAGGAGGAAGAAGAAGGGGAAGGAGGAGCTCCTTCTCCTTCTCCTCCTTCTTCTCCTTCTTCTTCTCCTCCTCCCTCTCCTCCTTCTTCTTCTCCTTTTTCCTCTTCCTTCCTTTCATTTTCCTCTTTTTCTCTTCTTGTCCCCTTCTTCGGGCTAAATTGGCTAACAATGCCTTTTTGGAGCTAATTATGTCATTTCGAGGATAATTAGCTAAGTATAGGTCATTTTTTATTAAATAGGCCATTTTGGAGCTAACTAAGCTAATTATGTCATTTCGTAGGATAATTAGCCAATGTAGCCTTCCTTGGATAAGTCTAAGCTACGTAAAATAAGAAGCAAAGAACACCGAGGACGCTGTTGGGCTTGCGGACACCCTTGGCAACAATCCAACCCCTACAGTATGACAAATTAAAGCCAAAACATTAGATATTTGAGAAAACGCGAAGGCAAAAGGTTAAATAAGATTAAATTAACTTACTTGTCCCCATTTGGCCTAATCGAGCACCTCTGCTCGGGGGTCGCTGGCACGAGCGGGAGCCCCGAACTACCACGCTGGTAGACGGTATCCCCCTCACCCAGCTCCTCGTCGCTACCCGCATGGCCAGTTGGCTCTGGCCAGGGATCCCACTGGGTCTCTTGGGACGTACCCTCATCCCTGCTGTGATCCGCAGTCGTGTGGAAGGAAGCCTCTGGGACACGAGTCTCGTGGGTCAAACGCTCGTCGACCTGAGGCTCGTCGACCCGAGGCTCGTGAACCGGAGACCGTGTAGCCTCCACCTCAGACGAATCCACCCTAGAAGTCCTCCTGTGCTCAGGTGAATCAGCTTGGGGTGGTGGCGGAGACCATGTAGCCCTACCTCTCCCGCGGCCACGTGTACCTTTAGTACAACATAAATACCAACATGAGTAATAAAATGTATATAAATACCAATATGCATACAACATGAGTACAACATAAATACCAACATGAATACAACGTGTACCTTTAGTGCCTCTCGGCTTCGCGGGTGGTCGACCTCCTCTCACGGGGGCCGCTCCTTGCATAGTAGAGAGCAACACTCTCCGAAGAGGTGAGGCAGGAATGGAAGTACCCATCCCATCACCCGCCGACGAAGAAGCAGCCGCGGCATGCTTTCGACCCTTTCCCACCATCTTTCAACACCTGTCATGACAAAGAGTAAATGAAATTAGTACAACATAAATACCAACATGACTAATAAAAATTGAATACCTAACATGAACTCAAAATTTATATATAGTATAATAGTTGAATACCTGACATGAACTAATAACAATCGTCCTCGTCTATATATGCTTCGGGGTCAATAAATGCATCATGATCATCACTATCATCAATAAATGCATCATCATCATCACTATCTAGAAGAACATGTGGAAGGCCACCATTATGTAATCGGTCAAGAAGTGACAGGTCATCCGCAGCAGTAACCTCTTCTTCTTCCAGCTCTTCCTCTTCGGGCTCAGGGGTTAAGACGGATTCACTGTCGCTGTCTACTTCAATGTTCTGGGGTGAATTAGAGCGGTTCTTGAAACGTTTCTTGGACATATGTGTTTCTTGGAAGAATTCTCCTTCATATGTGTCTGGGTTAATGTGAGGTTCGTAATCCTCTTCATTGAGGGTAGGTGGTCTAAAATGTGGTGGCACTTCATAAACGACATCCCAACCTTTGAGATTTGGATCAGTTTGGCAGGCCCACGGTAGATAGAAAACTTGTGTCGCCTGTTGAGCCGTAATATAGACATCGGGAACATCTAAGTGGGTGTTTTGGTTGATTTCGACTAGTCCTATATGTTCATGAGTCCTTCTAGTCTTTCTCGGCTCAAACCAATAACATTTGAAGACTACGACGGTCGGTGGGTTTTCACCATAGAATAGAAGTTCATAAATTGCTTCAACCCTTCCATAATACTCGGTGTCTCCTTCGCTGGTAGCAGAGACAGAACAATTTGTAGTCTTTAGGTCGGGCATAGATAGCTCTTTGCCAAAGGTACGAAAGTGATACCGTTGATGTTGTATTTGTCAAATGAACGGACCTTATAGTCAAAACCATTAGCGACTTGTCTCAACTCAGCGTCCATAGACTCTGCATCAGCCTACAAGTTTAATACGAAAGAATGGATGCATTAGCCGCAAATTAGACCAATAAGTCAAATGGGCCCTTAATGGTAATTAATTACCCTTTGTTTGAACCAAGAGATGAAACCAGGATAGTCGCCTCCATGCTTTGCGAGAAGCTCATACTCTTCGACGGAATCCTTTTCGATGACCGCTCCATCCGAGAATTCGGCGACGTATCGACTATATCAAATATCTGGGAATAAGAGTGGTTCAAAGCAATTAGAAGTTGCGGAACAATAAATTACCGAGAACTTACTCGATGTACGGCCGCACTTCTGTTAGGTTGGTGAAGATATACAATGAAATGGTCTGCCATTCTTCGACATCCAACGATTTCCCTTTCGAAGCACCGGATGGTGCGAGCTTACCTTTGAATAGGCTGAGGTTGGATCGAACTTTTTCTCGATCGCCATCATTGTACCGAGGCTTCAGGTTATGCAAATGATAATTTTTGGCTTCGTAGTGTGCTGTCACGAAGTTTGCCACCTCCTCAGTAATGAATGCCTCGGCCATCGATGCTTCAATTCTACGTTTATTTTTACACTTAGCTCGAAGCGTCTTCTGCATCCTCTCAGTTGAGTAGCACCATCGATTTTGAACGGGCCCCCCCATTCTTGCCTCGGTCGGGAGATGCAAAATCAAATGTTGCATTGGATTAAAGAAGCCCGGTGGAAAGATCTTTTCTAATTTGCAGACCAACTCCGGCGCCAACTCTTCCATTTCATCTAGCACGCCAGGCGATAGTTCTTTCGCACAAAGAGAACGGAAGAAATAGCTCAGCTCTGCCAGTACTAGCCATTCATCCTCAGGGATAAAGCCACGCAACATCACCGGCATTACCTGCTCAATCCATATGTGCCAATCATGACTCTTGAGCCCCAATATTTTCAATTTCTCAAGACTCGCTCCCCTCTTTAGATTCGGAGCATACCCATCGGGGAACATCAACTGCATTTTCACCCACAATAGCATTTCCCTCATAGCTGGCCTTTCAAGATTGAACCATGCCTTTGGCTTCGCTATGCTTTGCTTTCCTTTCCGTTGTCGCAAGTTTTGCAACGGTCTATCACATAGAGCCTCCAGGTCGATTCTAGCCTTAGGATTATCTTTTGACTTCCCCTCTATGCCGAACAATGTACCAAAAATGGCCTCCGCAATATTCTTTTCAGTGTGCATCACGTCAATGTTGTGTGGGCAAAGGAGGTCTTTGAAGTAAGGGAGTTCCCATAAGCATGACTTGTGAGTCCAGGCGTGTTCCGTATTATACCCTTTGAAGTATCCTGGACGCAAAGGATCGGGCTCGAGAGCGTTTAACTGATCAAGGGTTTGTTGGCCTGTCAACGCAGCTGCTGCAGTGTTTTTGACAACTCTACCTTTGATGAAATTCTTCTTGTCTTTTCTGAACTTATGGTCACGATCCAGGAATTGTCTATGCATGTCGAAGCAAGAATATTTGCGACCAGCCTGCAGCCAACGGAACTGAAGAGCTGCCTTGCATGTGGTGCACGGGAACCTTCCATGCACACACCAGCCAGCGAATAGCGCAAACGCCGGATAATCATGCGTCGAGTACATGTACCACACATGCATTTTGAAATTTGTTTTGGTAGCCGCGTCGTAGGTCTTGATCCCATTATCCCAGGCTTCTTGCAACTCATCCTTAAGCGGCTGCATGTACACATTCATATTCTTCCCCGGATAGTTGGGCCCTGGAATTATCAACGTCAGGAAAATGTTCTTTCTTTTCATAATCTCTCCGGGTGGCAAATTTAGTGGAATGACAAATACAGGCCAACAACTGTATTGTGCTGCCATCATACCATACACATTGAACCCATCCGTGTTGATGGCAACTCTAGGTTGCCTTGGATCTTCCGATTTATCCTTATGTAATGCATCGAAGTGCCTCCACGCAAAACCATCTGAAGTGTGTACCAGCATCTTGTTCCCATCCGCATCTAGTTCGGTTCTTTTGCCCAATTTGTGCCATGTCATCTGTCTGGCCGTCTCTTCGACCATGAAAAGACGTTGAAGTCTTGGTATGATGGGCAGATATCGAAGAACACTAATGGGGATTTTGGTCTGATTCTTCTCACCCATGCCGTTGTCTACCACAATATACCTGGAAGAATTGCAAATGGGGCAATAGTTCAAGGCCGCATACTCAAGCCTAAATAAGGCACATCCATTCTCACAGGCATGTATCTTCTCATAGGGCATCTTAAGTACACGGAGGATTTTCTCTGACTGGTACAGGTTTGCAGGCAGTACATGGCCTTTGGGTAGAAAGCGTCCAAATATCGTCATCATCGCGTCGTAGCATTCTCTGCCTAGGTTGACTTGAGCCTTCAGAGCCATTACTTGCGCGATGGCATCCAGCTGACAAAGCTCAGTCTGCTCGTGGAGAGGACGTTTTGAAGACTCCAGCATTTCATAGAAGGCCTTTGCAGATTCCTCCATCTCATCATCCGAATCCCGAGCATCATCAAAGTCTTGCACCATGTCTTCAATCCCGGTACCATGCTCGTCGGTGCGACGACGAATCACCTCAGCTCTGGCACGTTGGTCAGACTCACCATGAAAAGTCCACACCGTATAATTAGGCGTAAAACCCCACTTCTGCAAGTGTTTACCCATTTCAAACTTTGTCTGCTTTTTCCAGTTGTCGCAGTTGGGACAGGGGCACCATGTTTTTTGCTGGCCATTTGCAAATGCGGCTCTCACAAACCCCCTGGTTTTTTTGAACCATTTATGGGTCATGTCTTTCTGACTAGGGTGACCAGTGTACATCCATGCACGATCACTCATGTTGCCTAGCTACCTATGGGGGCACAAGAAATAAATACATAATTCATCATCTATATTCATACGCTAATCAAGTTTGTCAGTTTTATTACGTCCATGCAACCTACACGCTAATAGGTAAAGATAGGTCCTAATCCCACCCGAGTATGTGTAGACTGGGTTCGTTTTCCCATGCTCTGCTCTAGATGCGACGCAGAATTTTGGCAGCACCTCCCCGCTGTTCTCCTGATACACGTCTCGGCAATAAGCAGAGAGGATGTGTACCCGGAGAACAACAGGGGAGGCACTGACGAAATTCCGCATCGGATCCGGAGCACAGCATACGAGAAAACAAACCCAATCTACACATACTCGGGCTGTCCATGGATAATGTTGGACAATTCGAAAGGATGGCGGTTATAAATATGCAAAGGAATGCATATTTATAGATGTCGCCCTTTCGAACGGGAGACGCATACTGGTCACGCATACTCATGATTGAAGAAACCTATAGCTAGCAAGTTTCATTGGCACGAAGACCGGGACAGAGCAAATTAAGGGGGTAGGAGGAGAAGTCATTTGTGCTCACCAACAAACGGAAGGGCGGAGCTCGTCCAACGCACGTGGAGGTCGTCGAACAACTGCACATTGAAATTCACCCGATCAACACAAATACGATGTTTTTATAATTAACATGATCGGAAAATATGTGACCTAACTCATAATTTACAAAACTATGACCCCGTGGGCCTCTGGAAGGCCGAAAAGCACCTTCTCGTTCAAAAGAAGGCAGAAGAGGTGTCGGGGGTCGGGGCTTAGTGGCGTCGGGAGTCAGTGCCGTCGAGGGTCGGTGGCATCGGGGGTCGGGGGTTAGTGGCGTCGGTTGTGGGGGGTCAGTGGCGTCGGGGGTCCAAGGTCAGTGGCGTCGGGGGTCCACGGTCAGTGACGTCGGGTGTCAGTGGCGTCGGGGGTCGGGGGTTGGTGGCGTCGAGCATCGGGGGTCGGGAGTCGTGGGCCGAGGGTCTGGGTCGGGGGCAGTGGCGTCGGGGGTCGAGGGTTAGTGGCGTCGGGGGTCAGTGGCGTCGGGGGTCGGGGGTCGGGGGTCAGTGGCGTCGGAGGTCGATGGTCGGGGGTCAGTGGCGTCGGGCGTCAGGGGTCGGGGGTCGAGGGTCAGTTTCGGGGTGCCGGGGTTCCCTTTTCCTCTTCTTTCTTCTTCTCCTCTCTCCTCTTTTTCTTCTTCTTCTTCTTCTTCTTCTTCTTTTTTCTCCTCCTACTCCCCCTCCTCTTTTTCTCCTTCTATTCTTTTTCTTCTTCTTCTTCTTCTTCTTCTTCTTCTTCTTCTTCTTTCTCCTCCTCTTTCTCCTCCTCCTCCTCTCCTCTTCTTCTTCTTCTTCTTCTTCTTCTTCTTCCTTTTTCTCCTCCTCCTCCTCCTCTTCTTCTTCTTCTCCTTCTTCTCCTGCTTTTTTTCCTTCTGCTTTTTTTCTTCTAACCTAACTAACTAACCTAATTAGCCTAATAATCTAACCAAATAAACTAACTAAATTACCCTATATATAATAAAAAAACTAACTAAAGTAATTAACTTTTTTAAAAAGAAAAACAGGAAAAACTCACCGGCAGGGGGCGGCGGCAGGGGGCGGCGGCGGCAGGGGGCGCGCGGCTGGGGGCTCGCCGCAGGGGGCGTCGGCGGCAGGGGGCGGCGACGGCAGGGGGCGCAATGCAGGTGGCGCGCAGTAGGGGGCGGCGGCGGCAGGGGGCGGCGACGGCAGGGGGCGCAATGCAGGTGGCGCGGGCGCGCGGCAGGGGGCGGCGGCGGCAGGGGGCGGCGGCAGGGGGCGGTGACAGGGGGCGGCGGCGGCAGGGGGCGCGCCGCAGGGGAGGTGCTCACCGTGGGGGTGGGTCGCCGCGGGGAGGTGCCCTCGCGGGGAGGGGATCCCACGGGGAGGGGGTCGCCGGGGGGGTGGGCTCGCCGGGGGGGTGGGCTCGCCGCGGGGAGGGGATCTCGCGGGGAGGGGGTCGCCGCCGTGGAGAGAGAGAGTGGTCGGGGTGAGAGAGAGAGAGAGAGACAGTGAGCGAGGGGGGGTAACGGCCGTTATAGGGCTGCCCCTTTGCCGTCCGCCCCCCGATGGCAAAGGGCCGTATGGCAGACGGCAAAGGCCCGCGGACGGCAAAGGCCCCCGGATTTCGGACACGGCAGGCATGGGACCCACGCGTCCCCTTTGCCGTCTGCCCTGGGGCTCTTTGCCGTCTGCTGGCAGACGGCAAAGGACCCACACATGGCAAATAGTATTTTTGCCATGTGTCAGTTCTTTGCCGTCTGTATTGTGTCAACTGATGGCAAAGAGGTTCTTTGCCGTCAGCCAGCAGACGGTAAAGAACTGGCTGACGGCAAATTTCTGGATTCCAGTAGTGATAGGTAATTACCTTCATGTATTGCTCCTTCTTCAGAAACTTTCCGCGGCAATCCTTCTTCTGCTTCTTAATACCACGTGTGGGGTAGTAGTCTCGAATAGCCTGCGGCCGAGCCTCGTGGCGTAAGTTCTGTAGTAACTGCCTACACTCGGCCTCGAGAACCTTGGCCGCCTCGTCCTCATATCCATCCTCACACCTATGGAAGGTCTGCAATCAAACGTGAAAACACCGATTAGTACAATAATTAGCTATGTTGTTAATTTTAGATTGTGTAAAAGGATAATTTACCCAAAAGCTCTTGATCACCATCTCGGCCCTCGTGTGGCACAAGACACCATCTATAATCTCCTCCAGCGGGGCCTGCGCAACCTGGTAGTGCTCCCAGGAAAATTCTAGTGTAGGAACCTGACCCTGACCAGGCAACGTGACAAACCCCGGGAAATTTGTCTGGCAAAACACACCAAGGACGGAGTTCGGCTTGCGCAATCAAGAGGGTGTACCTATCCCCTGCAGTATGATAAGGTCAACGCATTAGATATTTGAACAAAGTTGAAGGTAAAAGCTAAAAAAAGAGTAAATGTTCTTACCTATCTCCTTCAGGTTTAATAACCGGCCTCTGCTCGCAGGTAGCCGGCACGACCGGGAGACGTGTACTACCACGTTTGTACACGTGGCCTCGTCCACCTGCACATCGCCCTCACTATCCGTAAACTCATCCCCGCCATCCCTGCCCCCTGAGCCACCCGGACCCTCTGTCCAATCCGGCAACTCGGTCCGATCCGGCCAAGTATCCCATCCGGGCCTCTCCACGTTGGGTGAATCCTATGGAACCGTAGTCTCGTGTGCCGAATGCACCTCGACCCGAGGTTGATCCTGGACCAGAGTCTCATGGGACGAATGCCCGTCAACACCAGGCTCCTGGACCGGAGTCCCCGTAGCCTGCTCCGCACACGGGTCGTCCATAGTAGTCCTATGCTCGGGTGAATGAGCTGGTGGTGGTGGCGAGAATGGCTCAATAGTCCTCCTGGATCTTCCGCGGCCACCACCTCTCCATGTACCCTTCCCCTTCTTCCCTACCCGACCAGCACCTCTCCCAGTGGGCAATGCCGCCGATGAAGAAGAACCCACAGGTGGTGTCGACAGACTGTCTGCCATGGCTCTACGAAGACATAGGGGTCGAAGGGAAGTACCACCCCTCGTGCGGGGCGGCTGGGAAGAACCCGTCGAGCGCTCTGGACTAGCGCCCACCATCTTTCAGCACCTGGTGACCTGCCATGATAAAGATTAAAAGAAATTAGTACAACATAAAAAAATTGAATAACTGAAATGAATAATAATATGTACATGAATAATAAAGATTAAAAAATATATAATTTAAGTTGTGAATCTTACAAACTAATAATCATCATCAATAGATGCATCATCATCATCACTATCACGCATGTCTTCATGAATGACGTGCTCGTCGGGTTCAACGGCGTGAAGTTGTGAAAGGCCTTTCTTTAATCGTTGAAGCATGGACAGGTCATTCGCATCAGTAACCTCTACGAGTTCTAGGTCTTCTGGTTCCGACTCAGGGGTGGAGTTGGATTCATTGTCGCTGTCTACTTCCATGTTCTTGGGTGAAGCACAACGGTTCTTCAATCGTTTCTTGGAAAGACGTGTTTCTTGGAAGAATTCTCCATCATATGTGTGTGGGTTAATGTGAGGTTCATAATCCTGTTCATTTGGGAGAGGTGGTCTGACATGTGGCGGCACTTCATAAACAACATACCAACCTTCCAGATTCGTATCCGTTTGGCATGCCCACGGTAGATAGAAAACTTGGGTCGCCTGTTGAGCCGTAATATAGACATCGGGAACATCTAAATGGGTGTTTGGATTGATTTCGACTAGTCCTATATGTTCATGAGTCCTTCTAGTCTCCTTCGGCTGGAACCAATAACATTTTAAGACTACGACGTTCGGTGGGTTTTCACCATTGAATTGAAGTTCATAAATTGCTTGAACTCTTCCATAATACTCGATAACACCTTCGCCGATAGCAGAGACACCACAATTTGTAGATTTCCGGTCGGGCATAGATAGGCCTTCGCCAAAGGTACGAAAGAGATACCCGTTGATGTTGTATTTCTCAAATGAACGGACCTTATAGTCAAAACCATTAGCGACTTGTCTCAATTAGGCGTCCATAGACTCTGAATTAGCCTACAAGTTCAATACGAAACGATTGTTGCATTAGCCGCAAGTTCGACCAAGAAATGAAATGGTCCATTATTGATAATTACCGTTTGTTTGAACCAAGAGATGAAACCGGGATAGCCGCCTCTTGTCTTTGACAGAAGATCATACTCTTCGACGGAATCATTTTCGATCACCGCTCCATCCGAGAATTTGGCGACGTAACGGCTGTTTGAAATATCCGGGAATAAGAGCAGTTCAAATGAATTAGAAGTTACGAGAAAATGTGCCGAGAACTCCCTCGATGTACAGCCGCACTTCTGTTAGCTTGTTGAAGATATACAACGAAATGTTCCGCCATTCTTCAACATCCAACGTTATTGGTTTCGAAGCACCAGCTGGTGCGAGCTTCCCTTTGAATAGGTTGGGGTTGGACCGACCTTTTTTAGGGTCTGCATCATTGTGCCGAGGCTTCGGGTTATGCAAATGATGATTTTTGGCTTCATAGTGTGCTGTCACAAAATTTGCCACCTCCTCAGTAATGAATGCCTCAGCCATCGGTGCTTCAATTCTACGCTTATTTTTACATTTAGCTCGAAGGGTCGTCTGCATCCTCTTAGTTGCATAGCACCAACGATCATGC
This sequence comes from Hordeum vulgare subsp. vulgare, assembly GCF_904849725.1. Lineage (NCBI taxonomy): Eukaryota > Viridiplantae > Streptophyta > Magnoliopsida > Poales > Poaceae > Hordeum > Hordeum vulgare. Next base: position 163,028,807 of record NC_058522.1, read on the forward strand.
ACGGGCCCACCCAATCTTGCCTCGGTCGGTAGATGTAAAATCAAATGCTGCATTGGATTAAAGAAGCCGGTGGAAAGATCTTCTCTAACATGCACAACAACTCCGGTACAAACTCCTCCATGTCTTCTACCACGCCAGGCGACAATTCTTTCGCACAAAGAACACGGAAGAAATAGCTCAGCTCCGCCAGTACTAGCCATTCATCCTCACGAATAAAGCCACGTAACATCACCGGCATTACCCGCTCTAGCCATATGTGCCAATCATGACTCTTGAGACCAAAGATTTTTATTTTTTCAAGACTCGCTCCCCTCTTTAGATTCGCTGCATACCCATCGGGGAACATCAAGTGCATTTTGACCCACAAGATAATTTCCCTCATAGCTGGCCTTCCAAGATTGAACCAGGCCTTTGGCTTCGACCACTTCTCCTTTCCTTTGCCTTCTCGCATGTTTTGTAACGAGCTATGACATAGTGTCTCTTGATCGACTCTAGCCTTAATATTATCCTTTGTCTTCCCATCTATGTCGAACAATGTACCAAAAATAGCCTCTCCGATATTCTTTTCAGTGTGCATCATGTCGATATTGTGTGGAAGAAGGAGGTCTTTGAAGTAAGGTAGATCCCAGAAGCATGGCTTGTGAGTCCAGGCGTGTTTTGAATTATACCCCTTGAAATACCCTGGACGCTCTGGATGAGGCTCGAGGGCGTTTAACTGATCGAGGATCTGTTGGCCTGTCAACGCAGGTGGTGCCAAGTTTTTGACAACTTTACCTTTGGTAAAGGTCTTCTTGTATTTTCTGAACTGATGGTCAGGATCCAGGAACTGTCTATACAAGTCAAAGCAAGAATACTTCCTACCCTCCTGCAACCAATGAAACTGAAGAGCTGCCTTGCATTGGGGGCACGGGAACCTTCCATGCACACACCATCCAGATAATAGTACAAGTACCACACATGCATTTTGAAGTTATGTTTTCTAACGGCATCGTATGTCTTGACCCCATTATCCCAAGCGTCTTCCAATTCATCCTTAAGTGGCTGCAGGTACACATTCATATTCTTCCCCAGATAATTGGGCCCTGGAATTATCAACGGCAGAAATATGTTCTTTCTTTGCATAATCTGTCCGGGGGGGGAGATTGAGTGGAATGACAAATACAGGCCAACAACTATATTTAGTTGCCGTCATGCCGAAGGGATTAAAACCATCCATGGCGATGAAGACTCGAGGATTCCTTGGATCTGCCGCTTTATCCTGATGCAATCCATTGAATTGTTTCCACGCTTCCCCATCCGATGTGTGTACCACCAGCTTATTCCCATCCGCATCTAGTTCGGTTCTTTTGCCCAATTTGTGCCAGGTCATCTATTTGGCTGTCTCTTCAACCATGAAAAGACGTTAAAATCTTGGTATGATTGGCATATACCGAAGAACACTAACTGCGATTTTGGTCTGCCTCTTCTGACCTATACCGTTGTCTACCACAAGATACCTGCAAGACTCGCAATTGGGACAATAGTCCAAGTGTGCATACTCCTTCCTAAATAAGACACATCCTTTCTCACATGCATCTATCTTCTCATAGGGCATCTTAAGTACACGAAATATTTTTTCTGACTGGTACAGTTTTGCAGGCATGACATGGCCTTTGGGTAGGAAGCGTCCAAATAGTGTCATCATTGCATCATAGCATTCTCTTCCCAAGTTGAACTGAGCCTTCAGAGCCATTACTTGTGCAATTGCATCCAGCTGACAGAGCTCAGTGTGCTCACGGAGAGGACGTTTTGAAGACTCCAACATTTCATAAAAGGCCTTTGCAGATTCCTCCATCTCATCTTCCGAATCCCGAGCATCATCAAAGTCTTGCACCATGTCTTCGATCCCGGTACCATGCTCGTCCGTGCGACGCCGGACCACCTCAGCTCTTCTGCGTTGTATAGACTCACCATGAAATGTCCACACTGTATAACTAGGCTTAAAACCCCTCCTCTGCAGGTGTTTAATCATTACATCCTCTGTCGTCTTTTTTAGTTGTCGCATCGAGGACAGGGGCCATAGTTTCTTTCCTCGCCATTTGGCAATGCGGCTTTCACAAATTCCTTTGTTTTTACAAACCATTCCTTCGTCATCTCTTTCTGACTAGGGTGACCGGTATACATCCACGCACGATCACTCATCTTGCCTAGCTACTAAAGAGAGAAGAAATATATTTATATATAATTTAGCATTTATATTCATCGGTTAATCAGGTTCGCCATTTTTATTACGTCCAGGCAAAGTACACGCTAATAGGTAAAGATAGGTCCTAATCCCACTCGAGTATGTGTAGATTGGGTTCGTTTTCCCATGCTCTGCTCCGGATCCAACGCAAAATTTTGGCAGCACCTCCCCGCTGTTCTCCAGATACACATCTCTGCAATAAACAGAGAGGATGTGCATCCGGAGAACAACAGGGAGGCACTGACGAAATTCCGCATCGGATCCAGAGCACAGCATACGGGAAAACGAACCCAATCTACACATACTCGGGTTGTCCATGGATAATGTTGGACAATTCGAAAGGATGGCGGTTATAAATATACAAAGACATGCATATTTATATATGTCGCCCTTTCAAACGGGAGACGCATACTGGTCACGCATACTGATAAATTAATTTAATTACCGAAATCTAGAAAGTTTGATCCGGAAACCGAGCCACAGCAAATGAAGGGGCGAGGAGGAGATGAAATTTGTACTGACCCACGAATGCAGGGGCGGAGCTCGTACAACGCACGGGGAGGTCTTCGCACAGCAGACCTCACAGCGACGAGACAACTATCACATGTAAATCCACCCAATCAACACAAATATTCCAATTATGTCATTTTAGAGGAAAACAAGTTAAGAATATAATATTCATGAGCTAACCAAGGTTTTTATGCCATTTTGTAGCTAAATGGTCTAATTATCTCATTGTTGGGGAAAATAAGGTAAGGAGAATAAGATATAGGAGAAGAAAGAGGAGGAGGAGGAGAAGAAGAAGAAGAAATCAAGAAGAAGGAGAAGGAGGAGGAGGAGAAGAAGGAGAAGGAGGAGAAGGTATTCTTCTTCTCTTCTTCTCTTCTTCTTCTCTTCTTCTTTTCTTCTTCTCCTTCTTATTTTTGTCTCCTCCTCCTCCTCCTCCTCTTCTTCTTCTTCTTCTTCTTCTCCTCCTCCTCTTCTCCTCTTCTCATCCTCCTCCTCTTCTTCTTCTTCCTATTATTTCTATTAAGCTAACTAACTAAGTAAACCTAACTAACCAAGCTAACTAAACCTATCGCTAAACCTATATAGCACTAAACAACAAAAAAATAACAAAAACAGAATCTACCACTAAGTAACTAAAAAAGAATCAAGCTACCACTAAATACCAAACAATAAAAAATCAACTTCTTCTTCTTTTTTCTCTTCTTCTCCTTCTTATTATTTTCTTATTCTCTTCTTCTCTTCTTCTTTACTTCTTCTCCTTCTTATTTTTTTCTTCTCTTCTTCTTCTTCTTCTTCTTCTTCTTCTTCTTGTCCTTCTTATTTTTTTCTTCTCCTCTTATTCTTCTTCTTCTTCTTCTTCTTCTTCTCCTCCTCCTCCTCCTCCTCCTACTCCTCTACTTCTTCTCCTCTTCTCGTCCTCCTCCTCCTCCTCTTCTCCTCTTCTCCTCTTCTCCTCCACCACCTAACTAACCAAGCTAACTAACTAACGTAACTAATTTAACAAGCTACCACTAATTAACAAAACTACTAAAACTAATTAACAAGCTACCACTAATTAACAAAACTACTAAAACTAATTAACAAGCTACCACTAATTAACAAAACAAAACAAGAACAACTACTAAAACTACTAAAACTACTAACAAGAAAAACTACTAAAACTACTAACAAGAACAACTACTAAAACTACTACCACTAATACTACTAACAAGAAAAAAAATCATGCGGGTGCGGGGGAGGGGTGCTGGGGGGTGGGGGCTCATCGGGAGGGGGGGCTGTGGCGGGGCCGGGGGTGTTGGGGGTGGCGCGGCGGCGCTGGGGGTGCCAGGGGCGGCGGCGCAACGGTGGTGAGGCAGGGGCGACGGGGGCGAGGTGGGGCAGCGGCGCCAGGGGGTCTGGGACGCCGAGGCGGCGACGAGGGTGGTGGGGCAGCGGCGGGGGGGGGGGGCGACAGGGGCGTCTGCGCGACGGTGGTGGCGGCGGTGGGCTTCGGGGAGAGGAGTGGGAGAGAGAGAGGGGCGGGGTGAGCCGTGGATGAGAGAGAGAGGGGCAGGGTGGGGGCAAAGAGCCGTTAACGGAGTTACCTCTTTGTCGTCTGCCGGCGGACGGCAAAGAGTCTAGACTCTTTGCCGTCTACTTCTGGACTCTTTGTCGTCCGCTAGCAGACGGCAAAGAAGGGCTTTCAGTTTGCCCTAACATCCCCGCGGTCAGGTGGGCCCATCTACATGTTTGCCGTCTGCTGTGAGACTCTTTGTCGTCTGCTAGCTGACGGCAAAGATGTGACTAATGGAAAAAATACTCTGTGCCATCAGCCAGTGCTTTGCCGTCTACTTTGTGGAAGCTAACGGCAAAGACACTCTTTGCCATCAGCTAGCACACGGCAAAGATTTGGCAGATGGCAAAAAACTGTTTTCTAGTAGTGCACACCGATAGCGGCGGGGCGGTGATAAGAAAGCTTTGCAAGGTAGTATGGCCTGAGGGCACCTTCATAGACACTATCAAGGGCTGGCGGAAGGAGTGGTTCTACATCACCGAACCACGGAAGGCGAACCGGGCAACGTCCGCCGATTTCAAGTCCATCCCTCAAGTGAAGCTAACCTCCTGGTCAAAGAAGGCATAGACTAGGCGTTTTCTAGGGATGTGAGGATGATGCAAAAATTCCTCAAAGAGATGGTGGAGGGAAACATCCAACTGACCGATGTGATCCAAGTTGCTCTTTATCGACACATCCTACCATGCCAGCATCGGGTATATCCGATGTGGGTTTACAAGCCTGATGACCCCAAGGTCATAAAGGAGTTCTTCCGCATGACCCACGGGGATGTATGGCGGGCTTTGTTCAAGCTGCAACCAGTGTGGCCAGCCAAGGACGAGGACAGAGGTCTGGATGACAAGAAACCTCCAGTCGAGGTATGTGCGAGTGTTATTTATGTCCCAAAGTTCCGATTTCCTTTTTGGAGATCTAAACTCTCCCCAAATTGTTTCAACAGGAGTGGCTGGCCCAGGCCAAAACCAACACGAACCAGCCCCTCTACCTGAAGGGCTTGGTTCCGACTTGCTAACTGCAATGTTGGTTCCGAAACCGTATAGAGCGCCAGAGCCGAAGAAGAAGGAGAATCGGGAAGGTCTCCCTTCCAGGGGTCCCCCGGACACAAAGTCCCGATGTCCACATGATACTAAGTCCAAAGACACGCATGTTTCCTCTACCCGAGAGGTGGAGGACGTAGAAGAGGAGGGCGGGTATGGACTCCTCCACATATAAGAAGAGAGCCCTGCAGGAGGTGGCGAAAGAAGTCGTGCCTCCTAGGGCCCCAAAGAGGCCTTGCAAAAGCAATGTCATTTCTCTTGACAACTTCCCGGATTCCGACGACGAGATAGGGGACTTCGAGATGGTTCCCCACTGAGCCCCTAGGTTGAAACTCCTGGCTCAAAGGTATGAAATCCGTTGACTTAATTGGGTGAATTTATACCGAGTTCTATAGTAATTCGTCAACATATATTGTCAGTAATCACAGCCCCGTCTGAGATCTTCCAGCGGATCAGGTCTCGGAGGGAGATTCACTGCCAGCCGAGCTGGCGGAGAGTGGGAACGTGTCCCGCACCTCCCTTCCCCAAGCCTCCGAGGATGCCGTTGAGGTGGCCTCCCACCGAGCCTCGCTTAATGCAGGGGAGAGGAGGTGATGGCCGAGGTAAATACCTTGGACATCGAGGACCGCGAGTTTCCGGTTACCAAAGATGTGCCCGCCACCGTGAACCAGGAGGCTCTAATTAGGGCCAACTCCCCGGTAAACACTACCCGGGAGATTGGCCCTTCAGAAGGTGGAAAGGAGGGTCGGAATTCGACCGAGCTCCCTCCAACATCCTTGCAGCCACCCTTTGTGTCGCCCGTGCTAGAACGGATTATGGTCGAGGGGTCAGTAGTGAAGGAGGACATCCTAGCCAACTCCTGCATTGCTGATGAACACTGCACCTTAATGGGTGTGGTTTTACGGAGCATCAGTCTGTTAACAGCGGACTGAATGAAGCCTTTACCGGCTTATTGGGGGGGGGTTTAAGGTAAACCACACATTTGTCATTCTTTTTTTACATATTTGAAATATACTTTTACTGGTATGACAGCCCCCGAGCCAAGGGAGTTTGAAAAGCTAACTCGTGGCTCAACGAAATACACACAAAAATTGTCCGAAGATTATGCTTAGAATACTTATTTTAAGAAGCTTGGCCAAGCGAGTTGTGCTCAGTAAGCTGAAACTGTGCTGACGGATTGTACGCTTTGCAGGCCTCATCATCGGCTGCCAATGCTTATGGATTGGAAATAGCCTAACTAAATCGGAAGCGGCAAGTCTCCGATAAAGAGCTTGACCGCCTCAATAGTTGGTTTAACGAGAAGTAGGATGAGTTTATATAAGAGTACTCCCTTTTAGTTATATCTGACAAAAATGCCATGGCCCTACCATGTGACCTTTGCCATTCTATCTTTGATCAGTAGCTCAAGACAAAGATCTTGAAAAGCTCCAGGCTGAGGTGGAGAGGGCCAAACAAGAGGCCGTTTCCCACAAGGAGGTGGACGAACAGGCGGTTGCCGATCTGGATGCCCTTAAGGCGTTAGTAAATAATATGAGACCAGGGTGATGGAGGTCTAGCAAGAAATAGAGGAGGCGAGCTCAAAGTGTGAGACCTTTGAGCAAATATCCAAAGATCAAGCGACCGAGCAGACCAAGCTTTCTGTCGAGCTCCAATCAGAGCGGGTAAAGTGGAGGTTCTATCGAGAAGAAGTTCGCCAGGTCAAGCTTATGGCAACCGGTAAGCCATACTTACTGTGGTGTGCCTTTGGTGGGAACCGATTTGCCTTTCTTATGCGGATATGGCATTCCGAAGATGCCTTCACCAACCTCCCGCAGAATGCGGCAGATGCAGCCAAGTACTTTGCGGCTCAAGACGGGGATGCCGAGCAACGGTCATTCTGGGCTCAATTTGAGGCTCCTGAGGCTAACCCCAATCTGAGCTACAAAATGAAGCAGCTCCTTGAACTACACAGGATGGCCGAGCGGGCTATGAAGGACCTGTGTTTTTGGCTGTGGCCTAGCAAGCCCTTGCTGAATAGCTAGTTCGCCCTAGTGCGGAAGCTGATCAAAGACGCACCTTGTATTGAATCCCTACAGTGCTCAACATATGTAGAGGGGACTCGGGTGGACTTTCCACGGACGATGGTCCACTTCCCCGGGATGAGATCACTGAAGATGGTTACTAATTTGTCACCCGTCGGAAAGGAGCAGAGGCGCCCTGACCTCTACTTCTCTTCCGCCTTGGAGGGTGCTCAGGAGATTGAATCGGAATGCTCCAAGGATGTATTATTAGAATAAATACATGTGGATCTAACCGAGAATAATCTGCTTTAAGCAATGCATGTCCTAAGTTGAATATGCATTACATTATTTTGATTCCTGTTGTGGCCGTTTTAATCTGAAAGTTTCCAGTCGATGTCTTCAGCCCCCATGTAGATACTTTGGGATGTTTTGTCGTCCATACACAACCCTTGGTCGATTTAGTCCATGCCCGAAGGTGGTAGTGTAGGATGTTTACGAGGCAATCGGACTATGAGGCTTTATCGCTTTCACTTAGCCTTAGGAATTTTTAATGCGGGGGCTAATGACAAGCCCCTAGCCCTTGTTGTAGTAGTCGGGAAAACCGAACATGGGAATAACTACCGTGGGGTTTGTTTAATTGCAAACCCGTCTGTGTGACATGGAATAGCCTCTATCGACTATATAAATAATGTCGGAGTGCAAACCAGTTCTCGCTCATTACGACGATCAGTTTTCGGCTTTCTCCCCTGAGGTATTTCAAAACCAGGGAAGATGGGAATACAATCGCAGTGCTTCTCCCTTTACCCCTTTAGCCGAACTAGCAGAACATAAGGGGGTAAGGACAAGAGTGGGGCAATCTAATTGTAGACCCAAGACATAATTCGGAACGGATGCATATAATGCAAAATCCTGAGAAACCGAACACGTATATAAAAGAAAAAGTGACGGTGTCGGTCAATGTATCCTAACTCCCGTTTTACTAGCCGTTCACACTTTTTAGCAATCATAAAATAAATTTGTCTTGTCCATGCCATGCAACAGAAAAACATGCATAAGAATAAGTACATTAAAAGAAAAGCATTTGTGACAGATAACAGCGAGGAATTTTTACAATTCTCAGCACGAGGGCCACTGTGTACACGAGATTATCGAAATTAAGCAATGCCTCCCCTGTGGCCTTTTTGTGAGTGACTTGACATACACATGGCATTAACTCAAGACAATGGTGGACGTTTTTTTCCTTAAAAGGTTGTTGCAGATGGCAGACGGGCTTTCCATCGAGGATCCATGAGAAGCTGCCAAGGAAATAGAGCTTGACGCTTGGGAGGATCTTTACGGTATCCCCTATGTATCCGGGAAGAAGTTGGCACCATATATTGGTCTAGCCAAGCATATGGTACTTGCCCGGAAGCTCCCACAGTATCACATATTATTCGAAGAATGGAATTGTGTACTCGAGGGACATACCTTGAAGGTGCTCGGGACATGTTGTAGGAGGGGTACCCCTGTGTGTTTGGAGCTGAGGAGTTCCCGAGGGGACCTAATTGAGCTCGGGATCGCTTAGCTATGTGTCGCGACTTGATCGGCTTGTGACTTGATAGTTCGCCGTCGTGCTCGCCTTTGGCTACTAAGGCCGTGGTGTGTTCTTCGGTTCGTAGAGATCATTCCGTGTTTCCGTTGACGGTGCTGACTCCTCGGGGTAGATGCATCTTGAGCTTGAGATAGACATAGTGAGGCATCGCATTGAATCGGGCGAAGGCGGTGCTGCCTAGTAGTGTGTGGTACCCGTTGCGGAATGGACAATGTCGAAGACCAAGTCTTTGCCGCGGAAGTTATTGGGTGATCCGAACACAACTTCCACCGTTATGGTTCTAGAGCAGCGGGCCTCAATGCGTGGAATCACTCCTTTAAAGGTAGTGTTGCTTCGTTTTATTTTGGATGGGTCAATACCCATATTTTCACCGTATCTACGTAAATCATATTAAGGCTACTTCGTCCGTCCATGAGGACTCTGGTGAGGTGGCACCCATCTAGGATGGGATCGAGGACAAGGGCGGCCAACCCTCCTGACATATGCTGGTCGGATGATGCCTACGGTCAAATGTGATTGGGCAAGCTGACTATGGATTATACTTTGGAGCTACAGGCTCTACGGCGTACGCTTCTTGGAGGGCTCGCTTCCGCTCCTTCTTGGCTATGTGAGTCGCCTAAATCATGTTTACGGTCTTTAGCTCGGGAGGGAACTATTTTTGGCCCCCGTTGTTCAGTTCACGGGGCTAATCATCATCTTTGCTCCGAGGGCTCCGGCTTTTTTCTTCGACCGCTGCTTTGTCGGCCTTCTTGAATACCCAAAACTTACAGTTTGTGTGAGTGGCTGACTTATCTTGGGTGCAGTGGATTTGATAGGGTCGTTCCATAAAAAATATCCCATTGGGTTGGCCCGTCTTTGTTCCCTTCAAAGGGTTTCTTCTGTTGTCCTGGCTTGGAACTGCGAAACCCAGCATTTACTGCTGTCTCATCGGCATCGCCAGCGCAGAGGCTACGCTTGTTCTTGTTTTTCCTCAGCTTTCCGTTTTCATATCGAAGTTCAGAGGTACCAGGATCTTCCGTGTTGTGGCTACACCGAGCTAACCAGTTGTCTTCGCCCGCGCAAAAGCAGGTCATGAGGGATGTGAGGGCGGACATTGTCCTCGGCCCGTCCTGACCGAGCTGGCAAGCCAACCACTCGTCTCGAATGTTTTCCCTGAAAAAGGTTGTTACCTCAGCGTACGGGCAATCCACAATTTGGTTTTTCTTCATTAAGAACCTATTCCAGAACTCTCTGGCCGACTCACCCGTCTTTCGAATGACATTGCTTAGGTCGGCGGAATCCGGTGGTCGGACGTAGGTCCCTTGGAAATTGGACATCAAGGCTTCTTTGAGCTCTTCCCAGTTTCCGATTGAGTCCTCAGACTGGCTGTTTAGCCAGTGTCGTGCTAGCCCTTTCAACTTTAGGGGAAAGTATTTGATGGCGTGGAAATCATCTCCTCTTGCCTTGTGAATGTGGAAAAGGAAGTATTCTATGAAAACAACAGGATCCGTAGTTACATCGTATTGTTCAATGTTGACGGGTTTGAATCCCTCAGGAAATTCACGCTGCATTACTTCGTCTGTGACGCATACTCGGTGTGTAGCAACTCAAGTTTGGGCTATCTTGTGCCGAAGGCCGGCTTTGGGTTGAGTCCGGTATGAGACCCGATATCTCTTGTATTAGGGCACTCGAGGTGACTCTCCGTCCCATCTAGTGGCGGAGTACCTTCTAGACCCGTAAATGGACCTGTTGCGACCTCTCTTGTTATGCAGGTTATATCGCAGGTCATTTCTGTCACGAGGGTGCACTTTTTCCTTCATCTTTCCTCGGGGAGGCCCGTGATAGCATTCGGCATCCGAAGCCACACTGTCGTGCCCTCGGGGCAGGCAGTCAGGTTGGTCGTAATATGTGTGCTTGAGGTATGTGGACTTCGGGGCCTCCTCATCGAATTGTGCCACCAGTCCGCGATGTGTGTAACTTTTCTTCTGAACCGACCATCCAGGGCCGTGTTCTTCTATGGCGGCTAGTACGTTGGTCCACCCACTATTTATAGTGTCTTGTTTGGCCTTGAGTTGACGATCCTTTGCCTTTAAGATTCGAGCTGTAGCTAGGAGTAGCTGCTGATATTGTTCCTGACCTCCATGGTCATCGGGAACTGCGAAGTCTTCATCCTCCGGGTAGTCGTTGACCGGGGGGATGTAATCATGGTCGTCCGACCTGTTGATGTCATCGGGATCGTCATGCTCCTCGGGTTTGTTCGCATTCTCTAGCAGATGTTCTCAAATTCTGAGGTTAACGTGGTCGTCTAGGGTTTTATTTCCCCAGTGCCTTGTATAGAGACTTTTCCCTTGTTCGCATTAGAACGCTTACGCTGCTTTCCGTGCTTTGAATTCTCCTCCCCGGATTTGTCATCGTTTGGCTGAGGGGGAGGTCACCATTTTTACCGGGTGTGTCGACCATGTCGACGTCATAAGTGGTAGTTGCATCCCATCGACCTCTACTTGTGGGAGTGGGTTCATCGGCCTCATCATCCATCCCCTCAAGCTCCTTGGGGACATAGTCTAACATGTCGGTTACTTCTTCGACGGTTTCTACCAAGTGGGTGATGGGTGGGCCAAAAAAGTCCCCGTATTCCTAGTCGTGCTACGAGCAAGTCTGGATGGTTGAGATGTGGAATGATTGGACCTTGCCGAGCATCTTGTTTAAGGCTCGGAGCTCGTCCTCGTACATCTTCGGAGGGTTTTCAGAGTTAACCTCGGGGCGACCATGAGGGAGGCGTGTTCCACGAAAACCGTTTGTTGTGATCGAGGCGTCACGGTCGGGTCCGATCTAGGGGCCAACTCTTCGGAAGAGAGGGATCGAAGGACATGACCACATGCGGTACCCGAAGTTAAACCTTCAGGGTTTTTATCTCATCGGACAAAGCTGGAATTCTTGAGAGGAACATATCGGTCCGTGGGTGGGTTGGGAGTTCAAAACTCCCTGACCTCGTTTATTGATCACGGACGAAACATCTAATCTGGCCAAGATGGCTAGTTGGGTCGGCAAGCAGTATAATGCTGCCGAACAAGAGAACCTGTCCAGGGACAAAGATGTACACATCACTGATTATGTCGTTCTCAATTAAGCAAGCCATCAATCTTCTCGTGGATCCAATAGCAGAACTTTGAATGAAAGCACCAATGTGAGTGTCAACACCGGTAGATCTCGGGTAGAGGGTCCCGAACTGTGGATCTTGGATCGATGTATTCCAACAAGAAGGGGCAGACAACGGTTTACCCAGGTTCGGGCCCTTCTATGGAGGTAACACCCTACTCCTGCTTGATTGTATTGATGAAGATGAAGAGTATATCTACCTCGAGATCATATATGCTAAACCCTAGATGATTCTGCCTCCTCTATGCGGATAGGGATATCTGGTTTATATAGACACCATGGACCCTAGGGTTTACAAGTTACCGACTATCAGTCGGAGATAGATGAGCCGACCTAGTCCTTCTACGCTTTGGAGTACATGCCAATCTTGGACATATTCCTTCCAGAGTAGAGTTCATCATATGGCCTGGTATTTTACGTATGTCCCAATGTGCCCACGAATCACAAACTAACCGGCCACTCGAGGGGCCCAGAATCTCGGAATCCCGGACTCTGCGCGAACCCGGCGAGCGTCAGCCATCGGAGTCGTGGAGCTTGGTGAAGGCGGAACTTGGAGGAAACCTCGACACGCCCCTACCTAGCACGCCAAATGTTGGATTCCGGGCTCCGCAAAACCCTAAGGATTCGAACACTGGGGCGTGAACGAAGGTCTCTCCCTGCTCTGTCTCGCCTCACCAACTACTCGATGGAAACGGAGAAGAACTCACTCGATGGTGAGGGGAACACAGAAACAACAGTTTACCCAGGTTTAGGCCGCTGCGAAGCGTAAAACCCTACTCCTTCTTTTGTGGATTACCTCTCGCGTAGGTGGTGGATGAATTTGTACAGTGGTCTTGAGCCTCCGGAGGCCAAGTGGCTAGGTGTCTTGGTCTACCGTTTGAATCCACCCTCTCAAGTATCTTACCGTCTCTATTTATAGCAGAGGCCCGGGTCCTCTTACCCTCTCTATTTATAGCGGCGGGAAGGGATCCCACAACGGCCAATTTTTTAGGGGAATAGGAGAACATGCTCCCTTGCCCAAAGGAGGTCTTCGTGTGCAAAGCAACTATCCGCGCTGCACCGACGGGCCCGAGGGTGACGTTTGCCCTATCGGCGAGCGGCTGCGGATTTATTGCACTAGAAGGCAAACCTTTGGAAGATGCCTTAGGAACCCCTGTACGCTCCCGCCTCCTTTGCACCAAAGGGAAAACTACCTCATCATGCCATCTACTGCTCGTTTGTCATTTCCTGGTGTCACCCTTGACTCCTGAGGCCCTACCTTGCCTCGGAATATCCGCCACTCCTGAGGGGTCCTCAGGAGGACCCCTGCTGGCCTTGATGCTCCTCCTCCTATAGAGGCTTGGACCCTCACGATGACCTTACCTTGAACGGCGTTGGGTCCGCTGGTTTGTTCTGGTGAGGCGGGCCCGCACTGGGCCACAGGTAGGCACGTCTGGGTACCCCCATTCCCAGAATGCCAACAGTAGCCCCCGGGCCCGCGGAGTGCTCTGGCTTCGGGGTGGAGCCTCGGGGGAAAGCTTGAAGCGCCGTGGGCCCTCAAATGCCTGTGGGCCAGGCTGGCGCACGTCACGCGGTTGGTGTCGGGTCCTCCTTGTCCTCTATGTCTGTCCCCTTATTAGGTGCCCTGCTTGTAGCTTTGGTGCCTTATTGCTTCGGTGCCAACCGGTGCCTCCTAGCTCCATCGCCGCGTAGTTCCTTGCCAGTACAGCAATGGGCCCGCCGGCAAGCAGAAACCAGAGGGACATAGTCCAGCCCTGGCTTCTCCTATCCAAGGACGGGGATCTCGTCCTCGTGCTTCCATGGACCGCGGCCGAGTCCAGCGAGCACGGGCGAACCCTGATCTGGCCCGGCACCATAGAGGAGCGGCCAACGCTCGGGGCAGTATACCCCTTCTTCCTTCACAGTATTTACGCTAGGCTAGTGCCGCCTTTCTCGCGGTTCCTCACCGCTATCTTGGACCACTATGGGATCCAAACCCTTCATCTCCAACCAAACTCCATCTTGCTCCTATCCGTCTTTGCCGTCTACGGCGAGGCTTTCATTGGCATGCATCCTTCGGTTGCCCTCCTACGCCACTTCTTCAGCCTGCGCCTGCACGACCGCACTCATTTGTCAACGTGTGTTTCCTTCGTGGTGGCCGAGAGCATCAACGTGCTCTTGAAGGCCGGGAAGAAGGTGGAGAACTTTAGGCACCGCTGGGTCCTTATGTGCCTCAAGGATGCCAACCATCGACTGAAAGAGACGAAGGAGTTGCCGGAGAAGACCTCCGCATAGAGCTCGGCGAAGCTCTCCGACCCTCGGGTTCTGCCCGTGCCGGAGCGCTAGTCCCGCGACATCAGTTCCAAGAGGTTGACCGTGGGAATGATAGTGAAGGAGTTCCTGGCGCAGCGCTTGGCGCCTCTCGAGGCACACTCCAAGCCCCTATGGGAGTACCGAGCTGGCGACGACGAGCTCCGTGTTTGGTCCCGGGACCTCCCCACAGAGGACCAGAGCAGGGCCGTGCCGATTCTGCTGGGAGGCGATCCTGGCGACGTTCCCAAGGCCTTGGGTCCATTATACCGCCATGACGACCGGGCCGACCTGTCGGGACCCCGATCCTAAGCCATAGGAATCCAGCCTATAACACATCGCATCCCTTTGTGGTCTCACGCATGGTTAACTCCACGGCTGCAGCCTTACCTTAGCCGGGACCGTTTGCGTCTTTTGACTCACGTATGCGATAGTGTCGCTAGCAATCCAATGTCAAAGAACCCGGATCGACATGTCTAGTCATAAACCAAAGTGGCAGTACCGCACAAGGACAGGCATACATGACCCAACAAAGCAGGTGTCGGTCATCAGCGAATGTAGACGAGTCGTAGCATGCTACAAGGAATCCATTACATCGCGTGACATTTCCCCAAAGGGGACAGACACAGCAGCTAAGAAGGACACATGCCGGTCAACCAATGTGTCCGGAGCAGTAGCGAACTACCAAGGCTCATTGGATCACAAAGGGGCATTTCCTTGTAAGGAGTGCTACTAAAGTTCACGACTAAGTAATCGAACCCCATACATATCAAGTATGACACACGTACGCATGGCATACCGATATGTATAGATACATCGATGGCATCACAACATAACCATAAACATACAAGCTTTTATTAAAAAGGCTCGGAAGAGCCACACACATAATATTACACATTAAGGGTCTCACGACCCATAATAGCAGTCATTCAGTTACAAGCCAGCGGAAGAGTTTAAACTGTCGGAGTACAGACAGGGCAACTAGAAGGCACATGGCCTGACTATATTATAGATCCAACGTAGGGCTAGATCGTAGCTGGGACACCAGCTACTCGTCGTCGTCGATGTCTACGAAGAACCCTCCATTAGGGTCATTAGCAACCTCTGCAACATTTATTAAGCAAACATGAGTACGAAGGTACTCAGCAAGACTTTTAGGATAACTAACTACTCATGCAAGGTATCAAAAGGTATTGTGGGGTTTCATGCGGAAAGCCAGCATTTGACTCGTGGCTAGACAACTTGCATTTTTAAATAATTTTGACAACTTGATTTCTCGCACACGAGTCCACTAACACCACAACAATACACTATCGTGGAATCATTCCGTCTCCGTACGGAAATGCCGTCCACGACACTCACGCTTATCTTGGCAATTTTATGAGTAGCCATTGAAGTTATCTATGAACAACATATGTCTCCAAGTAGTCCATATCCGCGGACGCGGCTATTCGAATAGATCATAACCCTGTAGGGGTGTACTTCGTCACACACGCTCTCGCCACTTATCGCCATGTGCACGTCGTGCACCTCGACAACCTTCAAGCGGAAGCCCAGCAAGGGAGTCGGCCACGACCGTTAACCACACTAGTGTCTAGTCCAGGTTTATCGCCTATCTGAGAGTAACCCGTACGGAAGTCCGGCCGGGGTTTCCGCCACGGCCTCAAACGATGTGCGCAGGGTTCCCAAGCCCACCATCCGGGTGCCACTTGGTACACCGTGCCACTGCCTACCGCATCACAGCCCACCTCTCAGGTCAGCATCATGCATGGCCTCCAGCATTACTATAAACACCAGAAACTACTTGCAATTCCTGGACCGAGTACTACGCGGTTAATAGGCCGAGCGGGGTCATATTTCAGGGCCCAGCATGTGGTAGTATCTAGTCTTGTATTACATACACGGAACTCAGTTCCTATGGACGGTTCCAATGAAACAACCCGCCATGTACTCCTACACATCCTTTCACCGGTACCTTTACCAAATCAAGTTCAACAAACAACCTTGCTTACCGAACACATTCTACAATTCTGTTCATCTCCTAGATGACAGACCATACACAACTCTAAGCATAGCATGCATAGCAGGATAAGGCACATCATAGATCAAGAAACTACCAGGTATGCTAGGTTGCAAGGTTCGGCTATTTACTGTGACAAGGTTAGGTCATGCAAAGGAAGTGGGTTCAACTATCGTGGCAAAAGCAGTTGAAGCATTTGATCTTAATGCAATAAATAGGTGCAGGAGCAAGAACATGGGATTTATCGGGATGATCAAAAGGGTTGCTTGCCTTGTTGCTCAGAGGAGGAACGATATCCGTTAGACGAATATTCGTTGGAATCCGGGGGTGCGGAGCCTACCGAAATGAATGGCAACAATCAATAACAATCATATGCAAACAAGATGATGCATGAGCATGGCATGAGAATGCAAAGTGATAGGTTATTACAATCAACATGTATTAGGTTTAGAGTTGATTTGAATCACATTCGAATATCAATTGTAACGGGGTATTCACGGGTACCGGTTTAATTGATTCGACCTGATGCTCAGATCAACTTGATGGTAGCATGCATGAGATGTCATGTTATGGTACTGATTTGTAACTAGGACAGTGTGTGATCATGGCATTCATAATGAAATTTGAATATTTTTCCAAATTCCATTTATGAAGTAATTATAAGAATGGAATTATTCATTATTCTTCATGTTAGGGTTGTGTAACTTTTTCAAACATGAATGAAAATAGCATATTCAGATTCCTTGAATTTTTCTGATACTTTTTCATATATAAATTATTTTATTGGAGTTACAGATTAATTTCTATGAATTTATGAAGTTTTAAACATTTCTGGAATTATTTTTATACTGGAAATTCTCTTTATTGAATCAGCCTGACGTCAGCAGGTCAGCCGACCTGTTCAGGTCAAACCTGACAGGGAGGCCCACTGGTCAGCCTCTCTGGGACTAATCCCGCGCTGACCAGCCCCTAAACTGAGTTGACTTGGCCTTGGGCCCACTGTCAGCGAGAGATTAAGCTCCTAATCTACTGGATTAGCTTTGCCACGTCGGCCCCCACCGGAGCATGGCCGGCGGCGACCACGGGTGCGGCGGAGGGCTCGCCGGAGAGAGCTAGACAGCGCATCGGCCGTTGGTTTTGGGCGCAGAAAGGAGCTACGGGTAGCTGGTGCAACGCCGCATCTAGCGGGGGCATCAGGGGAGGCTAGGGTCGCCGGTGACGAGCCGAAGCGGCGGCCAAAGCTCAGCCCTCTACGAGCGATGGCTCTAGGGCACGGGGAGGCAGCTGAAGGGCTCATCACACTCCTGGAGGCTCCAGGAGCTCGATCCCTAGCTCGAGCGCGTGGATCAGACAGCACAGCGACGGCGACGACATGACCGGCGGCGATGACATGAACGGCGGCGAGGAGCTCTCGGCCTTGGTGGGGAATGGGGCGACGGTGCGCGGAAGAGCGTGGGGCAAGAGGGGAAACGACGACGAGCTCACGGCAGTTCCGATGGTGTTGTTGAGGGGCTCGGGGGTGCGCCGGAGGGAGCGAATCGACGGGAGAGGTCCGGCGGCCGGAGGTGGAAGACGATGGCGTTGGGGCGATGCAGAGCTCGGGGAAGCTTCGGCTTCTGTAGAGAGGACCAACTCGACGACGCGAAGTTGCTGGACTACTCGGAGGAAGGTTCCCGTGGCTAGAAGCGCTGCGGCTCGAGCTCGAGCTCGTGGTAATGGCGGCAGCAGGAGGGAGGAAAAGATCCGAGAGGAGGGGGAAACCGGTGCTGGGGAATGGATAGAGGAGGCCCCGGGGAGCTTATCCCCGTTGTCGTGCTGTCCCGGGGGCTCTGGAGCTCGCCACGGCGAAGCAGGAGGTGGAGGGGGCCGCCGTGGTCGATCTCCCCTCTGCCAGAAGGCAGAGGAAGAAGACGACCCTGCCCCTGGTGGGCTGGGCCTCCTCAGGCGACAGGTAATGTTTTTCTTCCACTTATTTCTTTTCTGTTTTGTTCTGTTTTGCTAACTAATGTTTTGCTATTTATTTCAGCTCCAAAATAATGGTAAAAACTATTTTAAACACACCTGAATATTTGTTATAATATTCCCAACCATTTCCAAAGTTTTCAACATTTTTGAAAATTTACAGTTTCTGATTTCAAATTTAAAACTTGAAACCAGTAGATTTTTCCATTTATTTAAAATGCTTAAAGTGTCAAGAAAATAGTTTTCTCCAATGCTCATTTACTTTCATGATTTATCAGAAAGTTTGAACATTTCTTGAGGCCATTTTGGTTTCATTGATTTTAAATACTTTGAGTTTTCCTTTATTTAAAGTAGTGGCTAGGGTTTTGAGTTTTTCCTTTGCCATTTTCTTGTTCTTGATGGAGAATTATTAGATGCAAATGCAAAGAAGACATGAGCACAAGACTAACTTGCTTAAGGTGTCAGGGATGTGACACGACCTGGTTTCTGCGATGCCTGTCTTCAACGAGCGGGGGCTCCTCCCGGCTGAAGGCTCCAGTCCGGTGGAGGTGTCATCCGGCGACACCTCTGGTGAAGGGGGTTCGGATAAAACCGTTGGCGACCGTGCGACGAGTGTGCCTCTCCCGTTGCAATCCGTCCTTCTGTGCGAGCTCGAGGATGATGGCGCCACTGGTGATACCTCCGCCGGGACCCCCTCGTGCCTGGCCAGGGCCTCTAGGGGGCCTGTGCCGACTCCGCCCGCCATGCGGTCTGTATGCGTGCATGCTTCCTGGAAGCTCGGGGCTGAGCCGTCCCCGGCGCACCTCTCCTCTATCGGTAGGAGATCCAAGGTGCCAAGCTCGCCTCCCTCCGTGGGGGGTCCCATTTTCTTTGCTATTGCCGGGCCGGAGAGGAGGAAGAGATGGCGCGATGTCGAAGAGTAAGTCACCTGCTTTGACACGCCTTGTGCGTCCATTGCTCGTGCTTGGCTGATTTACTCCCTTTTACTTGACGTTCGGGGATGTCGTCTCGCCGGGGGCGAAGAGGAAGAAGGCGGTCGTCAAGCCGAAGGCGACTCCCGACGCCCCGCCTGCTCTCGTCGGTGCATCGCCATCTACAGGTGGGGAGGAGGAGACTCGTGGGGCGGCCTTCCTGGCCTTGGTTGTCGAGCCCCCTGAGCCACCGGAGTATCCTGAAGCGACCACGAGGATGCCACTACCCGGGGGCCAGGTCCACGAGGGTCCTCAGGCTCCTGAGGTGCTGATGTTGTTGGAAATATGCCCTAGAGGCAATGATAAATAGTTAATATTATATTTCCTGTTTAAAGACAATCGTTTGTTATCCATGCTATAATTGTATTGAATGAAAACATAGATACATGTGTGGATACATAGCCAAAACAATGTCCCTAGCAAGCCTCTAGTTGGCTAGCCAGTTGATCAATGATAGTCATGGTTTTCTGGCTATATGCAAGTGTTGTCACTTGATAACTGGATCACATCATTAGGAGAATCATGTGATGGACTAGACCCAAACTATGAACGTAGCATATTGATCGTGTCGTTTTATTGCTAGCGTTTTCTATGTGTCAAGTATTTGTTCCTATGACGATGAGATCATATAACTCACTGGCACCGGAGGAATACCTTGTGTGCATCAAACGTCACAAAGTAACTGGGTGACTATAAAGGTGGTCTGTAGGTATCTCCGAAGGTGTCCGTTGAGTTAGTATGGATCAAGACTGGGATTTGTCACTCCGCGTGACGGAGAGGTATCTCAGGGCCCACTCGGTAATACGATATCACACACAAGCCTTACAAGTAATGTGACTAAGTGAAAGTCATGGGATCTTGTATTAAGGAACGAGTGAAGAGACTTGCCGGTAACGAGATTGAAATAGGTATGCGGACGTCGACGGTGGAATCTCGGCCGAGTAACATACCGAAGGACAAACGGAATGACATACTGGATTATATGAATCCTTGACACTGAGGTTCAACCGATATGATCTTCGGTGAATATGTAGGATCCAATACGGGCATCCAAGTCCCGCTATTGGATATTGACCGAGGAGTGCCTCGGGGCATGTCTACATAGTTCTCGAACCCGCAGGGTCTGCACACTTAAGATTCGATGAGGTTTTAGTATAGTTGAGTTATATGTGTGGTAACGAGTGTTTTTCGGAGTCCCGGATGAGATCACGGACGTCACGAGGGTTTCTGGAATGGTCTGCAAATGAAGATTGATATATAGGATGGTTTCATTTGGTTATCAGAAAGTTTCGGGCAATTCCTGTAGTGTACTCGGAGTGACGAATGGGTTCCAGAAGTTCACCAGGAGGGGCCCACCCACTCGAGAGTGAGACCAAGGCCATAGGGTGGCACCACAAGTCCCTCGTGGGCTGGTGGAGTCAGCCCAAGGGGCCCATGGCGCCACTTAAAGAAATACCAAAAAGAAAAGAAAAAGGAAAGGGAAATTGGGAGGTGGGAAAGAAGAGGAGGACTCCTCCTTCCCAAACCGAATTGGATGAGGAGTCCTCCTCCTCCCTAGCGCCGGCGCACCCCTTGAGGGCTTGTCCCTCAAGGCAAGCCCCTCCCCCTCCCTCCTATATATAGTCGTTTTTTAGGGCTGATTTGAGACCACTTTTGCGACGTGCAACTCAACCCTACACCACATAGTTCTACCTCTAGGTCGGATTTTTGTGGAGCTCGGGCGGAGCCCTGTAGGAGTAGATCATCACCACCACCGCAGCGCCATCACGCTGCCGGAGAACTCATCTACTTCTCGATCTGGTTTGCTGGATCAAGAAGGCCAAGATCATCGTCGAGCTATACGTGTGCGGAACGCGGAGGTGTCGTCCGTTCAGCACTAGATCGGAACAGATCATGGGATGGATCGCGGAACGGTTCCTGGGGCGGTTCGAGGGACGTGAAGACGTTCCACTACATCAACCGCGTTTCTTAACGCTTCCTACTGTGCGATCTACAAAGGTACGTAGATCCAAATCTCCTCTCGTAGATGGACATGACCATGATAGGTCTTTGTGTGCGTAGGAAATTTTTTGTTTCCCATGCAACGTTCCCCAACGGTGCTATCAGAGCTAGGTTCATGCGTAGATGTTATCTCGAGTAGAACACAAAAGGTTTTGTGGATGGTGATGTTCGATTTGCTTCCCTCATTAGTCTTTTCTCGATTCGGCGGTATTGTTGGATTGAAGCGGCCCGTACCGATATTACTCATACGCTTACGAGAGACTGGTTTCATCGACTAACATGCAATGTAACATCCCAATTTTCCTAATTGGGAATGTTCTACAAATGTAGCTAAGCATCTATGCATATTGAATGGCAATAAAGATTTGCATTTGAATTCTTTCACATTTTTTGCTTTTGCATTTCTATTTTTTTTCTTCGTGCAAGAAGTGCCGGGAAAGAATTTCTTGAAAGCAAGAAAGAGCGGCGGAAAATGACCCTCCAAAATTGTGAGGCATTTTTGAAATATTTTGAGCCAAGAAAACCAAAGTTTTATTGAGAAAATAATTGCGAATAGAAAATAAAGCTTTTGGGGTTTTTCTGAAAAAAAATATTTTTTAAAAGTTTTTATTTTGGCCTTGGAAAAATGTTAAACGTGTGGAGATTTTTTTTCTGAAAATTTTGGTATGTAATACCCTATATTAAATATTTTATTTTGTTTCCTTTTTATTCGTTTTAGTTTTTGTATTATAAAAAAAAGCTAAAACGGGAAATGTTTCTTTTTAAAGGGAAACCCACCCCGAGCGCATCTTAGCGGGCCCACCGCCCCCGCTGGCCAGGGATCCCCTACGCCCAAATAGACCTAGCCGCACCCTACCTCCCCTCACTAACCCCTAGGTCCCGCCCGTGCCGACCCCACCCGCAACGCCGCACCCACCCGCGCGCACCCCCCCCCTTTCTCCTTCCTCCTTCCTTCTTCTCTCCCTCCCTTTCCTTTCTCTGGCCCGAGCCCCTTCCAACTTCGCCGGAGCACCGATCCCCACCCGAATCTCTCTCACCTTCCTCTCCCCGAGCCCCTAGCCCCCTATAAAAGCCGACACCGAGCCCCCTCGCCCCGTTCCCCACCTCGCCGCCCCAGCCCTCGCCCCACGCCGCCCCCACGCGAGCTCGCCGGAGCTCCGAGCTCGGCCGAACCCCGGCCACTCCCCTCGCCCCCCCCCCCCCCCCCCCGAGCCTCCCCTCGCCTCGTCGCAGCCGCCTTTGGACTCGGGGCACCGCCGCAACCTCCCCGACCTCTCAGCCGTCACCAGAGACCACCGGAGCCGCCTCCCCATCGCCACTTCGCCTCGGCCTTGCCGGACTTCTCGCCGGAGCTCCAATCCCCACTGTGAGCTCCCTGATTCTCTCTCCATCATTAGATCTTGAGTAGACAGTATAGATTAGAATGCGCATACCCTTTCGGTTTTCAGTTAAAAACCGAGCCGGTTTTTACCTCACTTATTATTAGCCGAGAGGAATTCATTAAGCTTCGGCCGTTTGTTAGATTTCCCTGCAGCAAATGAACCCGCAACCAATCAGGGGCCACCACGTGTACCCCCTGCCCGTTAGAATCAATTTCTTTTTTTCTGATTAATTCCAAAACAGAGAATGTTCCAATATTTCTTTGATCATAACTTTTGATCTAGAGATCCAATGAGGTTGATTCGTTTTCCAGTAGATCACAATTTTTCTGTAGTTTGCAAAAACATATAATTTGTCTATGTTTGAAATTTTCAAATTTGAATTAGATCAAATTTAGTTTAAACTTGTTTTGCTTATTCCAGGAGTTTAAAAAATGATTTTTATTTGATTCTTTTTGCTACTGCTTCCTAGTGATTATATCTTACTGTAGTATATGTTTCAAAAAAAATTAAATATTTTTTACTTGGAGTTTTAACAGAAACAATTTCTTCCTTAGTTAGGCGAATTGAATTCTTTCACTTTATGCTATAGCTACGTTATGCTTGTGATGTATTTTACTTGTTGATGATTGTAGTGCTTATGGTGTGTATTTGTTTGTATCATTAGATCGCCCGGAGTGCGAAGCTAGTTACTTAGAAGCGCTCGATCAAGACAACTATCATCAAGGGAAGTCATTTTGATCATACTATCTCCTATGTTTTCTATGCATGGCAGTTTCACCTTTCTTTGCCCAATTGCATGCTGAGTAGGTACTTGGAAATTGTAGTTATAGGTTGTAGTATCATGTGGTAGGCTCAAAACAACCCCGATACTTGGCCCGGGACGAAAAATTTCATATAGCTATGCTTGAGTAGACGGTTTTCTGGTTGAGTGCATAACACGACTGATGCGAGGATAATTAAATAACCAAGACCGGTTAAGTCAAGATTTTCAATACCTCGTGAAGCAATGCAACTCTGGGTGAAGGACGGTTTGACGGGCTCCCTGGAGAAACCAGTGGACGACCCCGGGATGCTGGAGACGTGCCATGACATCTTGCGGAAAGCTTCACCCAAGCTCGAAGAGATGGACGGAGGCTTCAAGACCCAAGGCTTACCTGCACAGCCACAAGTCATTATGGGCTCTGGCTTGGTTGGACAACGCGGCGACTCTGGATAGGCGGTGCCAGCAGATATAGAAGAACGGTATGATTGGATGGGCACCGACAGGGATTCAGAGGGACCCGTTGAAAGACCATGTTTTCATCATCCGATCTTCAAACACCCTGAAGTACGAGGACATACTCGGAGGCGATCAAATCTTGTGGGGAATGTGTGCAAAACTCTGCAGAGTGCCCAAACCTAATCGATTAGCCGTGTCCACGGTCATGGACAATTTGAGCCGAAGGCATTGAAATTTCCTTGAACTCTCGACACAACTTAATAATGATGTGGGAATTATCAGCAACTCGGGTACGAGAATTGGTTGGCCAAACCATCTCGTTAACAACAAACACTGTAGTAATATTTTGCTTTCAGCCCTTTCTTGTTGTAGGAGAAAATTGGCCTTATGCTAAAATTTATAGCCCCACCTGCCAAATATGCATGTAGAGATAGTTGGTTATTATTTTTCCCCTCTCTTTGATGGCTTGCCGACATATTCCATATGCTGACCTACACGGCTGCAACGTATCATGTTGCAGAGTAGTTTTCCGACCAGGAGTGCGGCTACGATCTACGCTCAACGACATTCCCTGGAGTCGGATGGACTCGTCTACCTAATGCTTCCACTAGTATTCGTTAGATATATCATGAGATGGCCTTCAGTCACTTTATTGTAATTCATTATTGTAATAAAGTACTCGATATGAGATTTCGATTAATAATAGTTGTGTGATTGAACTATTGATATATACATTGATGTACTGAGCGTGTACCAGCATGATCTTGGGATGGTACGGAAACACCAGAGGCTTGACTCGTATTGAGTCGGGTCGCTACATGCAACCTCGTTGTATAAAGATGACTAGCGGGTGTCGGTTTCCTAAACTTTAGTTGAATTGATTTTAACCGAGGCGATCCTTGGATAGGTTAAATAGCAATTTGCACATCTCCGTTGTGGTTTTCGCGTAAGTAAGATGCGATCATATGAGATACCCATAGCAGCCACGTAAAACATGCAACAACAAACTAGAGGACGTCTAACATGTTTTTGCAGGGTATGCTTGTGATATGATATGGACAATGACGTGATGTGATATATTGGATGTATGAGATGATCATGTTGTAATAGTTAAATCGACTTGCACGTCCATGCTGCGGCAACTGGCAGGAGCCATAGGGTTGTCTTTAAAGTAACGTTTGTGTTTGCAGATGCATTTACTATATTGCTAGGATGTAGCTTTAGTAGTAATAGCATGAGTAGCATGACAACCTCGATGGTGACACGTTGATGGAGATCATGATGACAGAGATCATGGTGTGGTGCCGGTGACAAGAAGATCATGCCGGTGCTTTGGTGATGGAGATCAAGAAGCACAAGATGATGGCCATATCATGTCACTTATGAATTGCGTGTGATGTTAATCCTTTTATGCACCTTATTTTTCTTAGATCGACGGTAGCATTATAAGGTGATCTCTCACTAAAATTTCAAGACAAAATTGTGTTCTCCCCGACTGTGCACCGTTGCTACAGTTCGTCGTGTCGAGGCACCACATGATGATCGGGTGTGATAGACTCAACGTTCACATACAACGGGCGCAAAACAGTTGCACATGCGGAACACTCGGGTTAAGCTTGACGAGCATAGTATGTGCAGACATGGCCTCGGAACACAAGATACCGAAAGGTCGAGCATGAATCGTATAGTTGATATGATTAGCATAGAGATGCTTACCACTGAAACTATTCTCAACTCACGTGATGATCGTACTTGATTTAGTGAATTTGGATCATGTACCACTCAAATGACAAGAGAGATGTACTTTTTGAGGGGGAGTTTAGCAAGTAATTTGATTAGTTAAACTCTAATTATCTTGAACATAGTCGAAGTCCACTTTGAAATATTTGTGTTGTAGATCAACGGCTCACGCGACAGTCACCCTGAATTTTAATACGTTCCTAGAGAAAGCTAAGTTGAAAGATGATGGAAGCAACTTTATAGACTGGGCTCATAATCTTAAGTTGCTCCTGCAAGATGGGAAGAACGATTATGTCCTTAATGCTGCGCTAGGAGATGAACCACCCGCTATGGCTGACCATGATGTTAAGAATGCTTGGTTAACACATAAGGTGGACTACTAAGTAGTTCAATGTGCGTCTTGTATGGCTTAGAGCCGGGACTTCAACATCGCTTTGAGCGTCATGGAGCATTTGAGATGTTCCAGGAGCTGAAGTTAAACTTTCAGAAGAACGCCCGGATTTAGAGGTATGAGACCTCCGATAAATTCTATGCTTGCAAGATGGAGGAGAATTCGTCTGTCAGTGAAGATGTGCTCAAAATGTCTGGGTACTGAAACCATCTAGCTGAGCAGGGGATTGAACTCCCGCAAGAGGCTATCACTGACAGAATTCTTCAGTCACTGCCACCAAGCTACAAGAGCTTTGTGTTGAACTATAACATGCAAGGGATGAACAAGTCACCCGGTGAGTTATTCGTGATGCTGAAAGTCGTAGAGTGAGAACTCCGTAAAGAGCATCAAGTGCTGATGGTGAATAAGACCACTAGTTTCAAGAGAAACAGCAAAGGAAAGAAGGGTGATTCCAAGAAGAGTGGCAAGCCTGTTGCCAATCCGGCGAAGAAACCCAAAGCTGGACCTAAGCCTGAAACGGAGTGTTATTCTTGCAAGGTTCTGGGTCACTGGAAGCGCAACTGCCCCAAGTATCTGGCTGATAAGAAGGCAGCCAAGGAAAAATCGGGTATATTCGATATACATGTTTTTGATGTGTACTTAACCAGCTCTCGTATTAGTGTCTGGGTATTCGATACCGGTTCTATTGCTCATATTTGCAACTTGAAACAGGAACTGCAGAATAAGCGAAGGCTGGCGAAGGGTGAAGTGACGATGCACCTGGGAAATGGTTCCAAGGTTGATGCAATCGCCGTCGGCACAATTTGACTTCAGTTATCATCAGGATTAGTTATGAACTTAAATAATTGTTATTTAGTGCCTGCGTTAAGCATGAACATTATATCTGGATCTTATTTATTGTGAGACGGTTACTCATTTAAGTCAGAGAATAATGGTTGTTCTATTTCTATGAGTAATATCTTTTATCGTCATGCACCCAACGTGAGAGGATTGGTCATATTGAATCTTGATAGCGATGATACACATATACATAACATTGATACCAAAAGAGTTAGAGTTAACAATGGCAGCGCCATGTTTTTGTGGCACTGCCGCTTAGGTCATATTGGTGTAAAGCGCATGAAGAAACTCCATTCCTATGGACTTTTGGAGTCACTTGACTTTGATTCACTTGACACGTGCGAACCATGCCTCATGGGCAAGATGACTAAGACTCCGTTCTCCGGAACAATGGAGCATGCAAGTAACTTATTGGAAATCATACATGCTGATGTGTGTGGTCCGATGAGTGTGGAGGCGCGCGACGGATATCGTTATTTTCTCACCTTCCCTGACGATTTAAGTAGATATGGTTATGTCTACTTGATGAAGCATAAGTCTGAAACGTTTGAGAAGTTCAAGCAATTTCAGAGTGAAGTTGAAAATCATCATAAGAAGAAGATCAAGTTCCTACGGTCTGATCGTGGGGTTGAATATCTGAGTTTCAAGATTGGTGCTCACTTAAGACAATGTGGAATTGTTTCACAGTTGACACCGCCTGGAACACCATAGCGTAATGGTGTGTCCTAACATCGTAATCGTACTTTATTAGAGATGGTGTGATCTATGATGTCACTTACCGATTTGCCGTTATCGTTTTGGGGTTATGCATTAGAGACAGTTGCATTCACTTTAAATAGAGCACCACCAAAATCCGTTGAGACGACACCATACGAACTGTGGTATGGCAAAAGACCAAAGTTGTTGTTTCTTAAAGTTTGGGGATGTGATGCTTATGTCAAAAAGCTTCAACCTGAAAAGCTGGAATCCAAAGTGGAAAAGTGCGTCTTCATAGGTTACCCAAAAGAGATAGTTGGGTATGCCTTCTATATCAAATCCGAGGGCAAAGTATTTGTTGCTAAAAACGGAGCTTTTCTTGAGAAGGAGTTTCTCTTGAAAGAATTGAGTGGGAGGAAGATAGAACTTGATGAGGTTGTTGAACCTCTAATCCCTCGAGATGGTGGCGCAGTGCAAGGGGAAACCCTTGTCGTTGTGACGCCGGTTGAGGAGGAAGTTGATGATGATGATCATGAAACTTCGGATCAAGTTCCTATCGGACCTCGCAGGTCGACAAGATCACGTACTTCTCCTGAGTGGTACGGTAATCATGTCTTATCAATTATGTTGTTAGACAAGAATGAACCTGCGAATTATGAAGAAGCAATGGTGGGCCTGGATTCCCACAAATGGCTGGAGGCCATGAAGTCCAAGATAGGATCCATGTACGAGAACAAAGTATGGACTTTGGAAGTACTACGTGAAGGCCATAAGGCTATTCAGAACAAATGGTTCTTTAAGAAGAAAACGGACGCAGACGGTAATGTGACCGTTTATAAAGCTCGACTTGTGGCAAAGGGTTTTTTCACAAGTTCAAGGAGTTGACTACGATGAGACATTCTCACCGGTAGGGATGCTTAACTCCGTCCGAATCATGTTAGCAATAGCTGCATTTTACGATTATGAAATCTGGCAGATGGATGTCAAAACGGCGTTCTTTACCGGTTTTCTTAAGGAAGAATTGTACATGATGCGACCCAAAGGTTTTGTCAATCCAAAGAATGATAACAAAGTGTGCAAACTCCAGCGATCCATTTATGGAATGGTGCAAGCATCTCAGAGTTGGAATAAGCGCTTTGATGAGGTGATCAAAGCATTTGGGTTTATACAAGTGGTTGGAGAATCTTGTATTTACAAGAAAGTGAGTGGGAGCTCTGTGGCATTTCTAATATTATATGTGGATGACATATTGCTGATTGGAAACAACGTGGAGCTTTTGGAAAGCATAAAGGATTACTTGAATAAAAGTTTCTCTATGAAGGACCTAGGAGAAGCTTCTTACATTCTAGGCATTAATATCTACAGGGATAGATCGAGACGCCTGATAGGACTTTCACAAAGCACATACCTTGATAAAGTTTTGAAGAAGTTCAAAATGGATCAGTCCAAGAAAGGGTTCTTGCCAGTATTACAAGGTAGAAAATTGAGTAAGACTCAGAGCCCAGCAACCGCAGAAGATAGAGAACAAATGAGTTCCGTCCCCTACGCTTCAGCCGTAGGTTCTATCATGTATGCAATGATGTGCACTAGACCAGACGTCAGCTTGGCCATAAGTATGGCAGGCAGGTTTCAGAGTAATCCAGGAGTGGATCACTGGACGGCGGTCAAGAATATTCTGAAGTACCTCAATAGGACTAAGGAAATGTTTCTCGTTTATGGAGGTGACAAAGAGCTCGTCATAAAAGGTTACGTCGACGCAAATTCTTACACCGATCCGGATGAATCTAAGTCACAAACCGGATACGTATTCATTCTTAATGGGGGTGCAATAAGGTGGTGTAGTTCCAAGAAGAGCGTCGTAGCAAATTCTACATGTGAAGCGGAGTACATGGTTGCCTCGGAGGCAGCAAAGGAGGGTGTCTGGATGAAGCAGTTCATGACAGATCTGGGAGTTGTGCCGAGCGCACTAAATCCAATAACTCTGTTATGTGACAACTCTAGTTCCATTACCTTAGCAAAGGAATCAAGGTTTCACAAGAAGACCAGACACATCAAACGACGCTTTAATCTCATCTGCGACTACGTCGAAGGAGAGGACGTGAATATTTGCCAAGTGCACAAGGATCTGAATGTAGCAGACCCCTGACTAAACCTCTTCCACGCGCAAAACATGATCAACCCCAGAACTGTATGGGTGTTCTATTTATTACAATGTAAATCGCATGGCGATGTGAGGACTAGATTAACTCTAGTGCAAGTGGGAGACTGTTGGAAATATGCCCTAGAGGCACTGATAAATAGTTATTATTATATTTCCTGTTTAAAGATAATCGTTTATTATCCTTGTTATAATTGTATTGAATGAAAACATAGATACATGTGTGGATACATAGACAAAACAATGTCCCTAGCAAGCCTCTAGTTGGCTAGCCAGTTGATCAACGATAGTCAAGGTTTTCTGGCTATATGCAAGTGTTGTCACTTGATAACTGGATCACACCATTAAGAGAATCATGTGATGGACTAGACCCAAACTATGAACGTAGCATATAGATTGTGTCATTTTATTGCTATTGTTTTTCACGTGTCAAGTATTTGTTCCTATGACCATGAGATCATATAACTCACTGGCACCGGAGGAATACCTTGTGTGCAGCAAACGTCACAACGTAACTGGGTGACTATAAAGGTGCTCTACAGGTATCTCCGAAGGTGTCCGTTGAGTTCGTATGGATCAAGACTGGGATTTGTCATTCCGTGTGACGGAGAGGTATCTCGGGGCCTGTTAGAGCATATATCTCCATATGTGGTTTTGGTAATTGATGACAATTCCTATGGACTAATGGTTGCCTTAAGTTACATTTAAAGGATTTGTCCATAGGCACTTCTTGAAGTCCATCTGTTGGGTTCAAGGAGTTTATATGATGACCAAGATGGTATTCAAGGTATTATCCAAAGAATGGTCATAGAGACACATGGTTTATCAAGATCTCAGACAAAGAGTAAATCAAGATGATCAACACACAAAGCGTACAAGATGTACCGAGAGGGATCAAGTGATCCCATGGTATGGTAAGCATTGTCCATTACGTATTTGTGTACTAACCCATGGTCTTCGTGAGAGTTCTATGTGGGGGTTAGGTGTGTTTCCATGGGCTTGCGTCAAAGGGAATATCTCATACAACCAATGAAGTATGACGTCGATGACCAAGATGGTATTCAAGGTATTATCCAAAGAATGGTCATAGAGACACATGGTTGATCAAGATCTCAGACAAAGAGCAAATCAAGATGATCAACACACAAAGCGTACAAGATGTACCCAGAGGGATCATGTGATCCCATGGTATGGTAAGCATTGTCCATTACGTATTTGTGTACTAACCCATGGTCTTCGTGAGAGTTCTATGTGGGGGTTAGGTGTGTTTCCATGGGCTTGCATCAAAGGGAAGATCTCATACAACCCATGAAGTATGACGTCAAGTTGTGATAGTCATCAAGATTGCGATGTGCAAGTGGATCAGCACGAAGATATCATGCTTGAAGCTTGCCGTCCATTGTGGTGGCAATGGACTTGTGAAGATATGCTGAAGAGTGGCTCACCCATAGTGAGTATGGGGGAGCAATCAACTAGTCTTCATCAAGACAACACAATCAAGAAAGGTGGTCCATCTTGAGGAAGCCAAGATCATCATCATCTAGCTCAAGAGGACGAGGTGCAAGGTATAGGTTTGCCCTTGATAGGTTTTCTGTTTAGGATAGATTGATGTACTATCAAGGGGGGCTCTCAAGTGAGTAGCTTGATTGTATCGTTCGTTGAGAGATCAAACCATTTGCTTCCTTGCATCATACTTCTTGGTTCTTATTTGGTTTCTCTTTGTGAGTTTTAGAGCTTATGGTCATCTTCATGACAAGCTCGAGTTCATCGAAAACGGAGTCCATATGCAACTACTATGATGTTTTCGATGTTGGAGTTTTTGCCGGTTCTTCATTCTTAGAGGACTAACATCTTTATATCATTGGCATATTCATAACCGCATGGTCGCTGTTTGGATAGCCCTTGTCGTCCTGAATCCAACAAGCTTGGGTTTGCTCGATTCGGAGCTCGTATGCGAAAGTTATGGTTGTTTCAGTGGCGAGCAGTAATACCACTGGACCTAGCGGTAGTACCGCTGGAGTTGGCGGTAGTACCGCTGGCCCTAGCGGTAGTACCGCTGACTGGCGGTAGTACTGCCCCTTGTCAGCGGTAGTACCGCTCCTGCAGCTTAGTATCGCCTCCCTAGTGGTTGTTCGTGGACGGACCTTTTTGCGAAGACTTTCTTGGCGGTGGTAGTGCCGTTGCACTACCAGGGGCCTAGCGGTAGTACCGCTGGGACCAGCGGTAGTACCGCTGGAGTGCCAGCGGTAGTAACAAGATCTTGTATTACGGAACAAGTAAAGAGACTTGCCGGTAACGAGATTGAAATAGGTATGTGGATACCGACGATGGAATCTCAGGCGAGTAACATACCGAAGGACAGAGGGAATGACATACGGGATTATATGAATCCTAGACACTGAGGTTCAACCGGTAAGATCTTCACAGAATATGTAGGGTCCAATATGGGCATCCAGGTCCCGCTATTGGATATTGACCGAGGAGTGCCTCAGGGCATGTCTACATAGTTCTCGAACCCGCAGGGTCTGCACACTTAATGTTCGATGATGTTTTAGTATAGTTGAGTTATATGTGTGGTTACCGAATATTGTTCGGAGTCCCGGATGAGATTACGGACGTCACAGGGTTTCCGGAATGGTCCGGAAATGAAGATTGATATATAGGATGGTTTCATTTGGTTACTGGAATGTTTCGGGCAATTCCGGAAGTGTACCGGGAGTGACGAATGGGTTCCGGGAGTTCACCGGGAGGGGCCCACCCACCCGGGAGTTAGCCCAAGGCCATAGGGTGGCGCCACAAGTAGCTAGAGGTCTGGTGGAGTCAGCCCAAGGGACCCATGGCGCCACTTAAAGAAATACCAAAAAGGAAAGAAAAAGAAAAGGGAAATTGGGAGGTGGGAAGGAAGAGGAGGACTCCTCCTTCCCAAACTGAATTGGAGGAGGAGTCCTCCTCCTCCCTAGTGCCGGCGCACCCCTTGAGGGCTTGCCCCTCAAGGCAAGCCCCTCCCCCTCCCTCCTATATATAGTGGTATTTTATGGCTGATTTGAGACAACTTTTGCCACATGCAACTCAACCCTAGACCACATAGTTCTACCTCTAGATCGGATTTCTATGGAGCTCGGACGGAGCCCTCCAAGAGTAGATCATCACCACCACTGGAGCCCCGTCACGCTGTGATCAAGAAGGCCGAGATCATCGTCGAGCTGTACGTGTGCTGAATGCGGAGGTGTCGTACCTTCGGCACTAGGTCAGAACGGATCATGGGACGGATCGCGGGACGGTTTATGGGACGGTTCGTGGGGCGGTTCGAGGGACGTGAAGACATTCCACTACATCAACCGCATTTCTTAACGCTTCCTGCTGTGCGATCTACAAAGGTACGTAGATCCAAATCTCCTCTCATAGATGGACATCACCATGATAGGTCTTCATGTGTGTAGAAAATTTTTTGTTTCCCATGCAACGTTCCCCAACAGATGCCCACAATTGTTGAGCAGTTTTCGGGGCCCGTTGTTCTTCGTGGCGATGTTCCTCCGGCAATGCCACCCGCGCCTGCACCGAAGACTCTTTAGGAGGACGTTTAGAAGACCTCGGAGCTCACTCGAGGTGTCTTGGTACGGCCTTCACGGCCCTGGATGATATTGCAGCTGAGATGAGGTAGGTCGAGGAAGAGGCTGAGGCCGCCTGCGTCGTGCATGAGAAGGCGCTAAAGGAGGCCGAGGGGGATGTCGCGCACTGTGAAGAGGTGGAAGCCCTCCTGAACGCCCTCTAGGAGGAACAAACCGAGCTGGCCGAGTAGCGTCGTTTGAAGGGGGGAACTTAAGGTCCGCGAGGCCAAGCTCGCCGCCTAGGAGAAATAACTATCCCAGGAGGCAAGCCACCTGGGCACGGAGCAGGCGCGCTTGGAGGAGCGGGAGAAGGATGTCACCACGAGGAAGGCTCTCCTTGAGGTCCAGGAGAAAGCTCTCCGCGACCGAGGAGAGGAAGGCCGCTGAGCTGGCTTGCTTCCCCGACGTCGAGCTCAGGCTTCGCAAGGCGCACCGCTATCTCTGCCGGGACGAGTTCGATGAGCCTGTGGCCACCCCGGAGAATGGCTTCGCCGTGCTCGTGAAGGGGCTCATCGCGGCGCTAGAGATTGTCGTCACGCAGATGGATAAGATCTTGGACAGCGAGTGCCGCGACCTCTTCTTCGCGGCTGCGACTCGCGTCTTCAGTCCCCTACATCTTCGTGACCCCGGGTTTTATCTGAGCTCCGTCATCGTGTCGGTCCCTACCGAGGCCCTCGGCTGCGCCACGAAGGCGGTGAAGGGTCGTGTGGAGGCGCTGCTGAGGAGGTTCGCCCGTGTCGCGGCTCCTTCGTCTCCAGGTACCGCTGGAGCCGATGATGGGGAAGATGATGCTTCTGACGTCGATGACCAGCCCCCTACGGAGGGGGTGACCGGCAGCGGCTCCTCCTGATTCCTTATCCCTGTTATTTTCCTGCAATGCACATCGTGCCTTGTGGAGGCGTTAAACTTATTTGCGTTTTTATGAACTTGGTCGTGACCTGTAATAATTGAATGCTTGAATGTTTTCCCCACCTTGTTCCTGTCATGTTTGTTGTGTTACTCTGCATCAGCAGGGCCCGCCTCGCGCGTACCTTCCCGCTATTGAACTGACCGGAAACCAAGGACGAACCAAAGGGGGAAGGGGCTACGAGCACAGTTAGGCTCATGAGTCGCGATGCTCAGGAGTCCCCCTTGACGCGCGAGCTGCTCTCATGACGAGAACACAGCGAAGATTTCAAAACTTGGAACACCTTCCACACTCCGCGTCGGCATGGCCCGCAGCACGCGTACCTCCCCGCGATTGATCCGACCGGAAACCAAGTACGGCCCAAAGGGGGGAGGGGCTACGAGCGCAGTTAGGCCCCTGAGTCGCGATGCTCAGGGGTACCCCTTAACGTGCGAGCGACTCCGATGCTCCTCCTAAGAAACTAATAATTTAAGACTTTCAAACTCCTTCAGCACTCTGCGTGTGCAGGTCCCGCCCCGCGCATACCTCCTTGCGGTTGAACCGACCGGAAGGGACGGTTCAAAAGGGAAAGGCGCTACGGGTGCAGTTCAGGCTCCTGAGTCGCGATGCTCAGGAGTCCCCCTTGGTGTACGAGTGACTCGAGTGTTCTTCCTAAGGGATCTGGAGTGATTTATCGAGCGCACTCGTCTCTACATCGGTAGGGCTGCCCCACGCGTACCATCCCACGATTGAACCGTACAAGGACGGCCCAAAGGGGGAAGGGGCTACGGGCATAGTTAGGACCCTGAGTCGCGATGCTCAAGGGTCCCCCTTGACGTGCGAGCGGCTCCGTACCTTTAGCTGTTTGCCCCACACGCTGGGCGTGGGCGAAGTAGCGGGTGGACTGCGTTGATCACCTTGACGGCCGAGGGTGTAGCCATTGTCGGTCTATGTGGGTGCCAGCTGGCGGCGTAATCGTTGGTGGACTGCATTGGTGCCTGCTGAGCGCGTATTCATTGGCGGACTATGTTGGTGCCAGTTAAGGGCGTAGTCATTGGCGGACTATGTTGATTGCCCCTATCTGTACCCAGCGCGGAGCATACGTCTTCCACTAGGCATAGGATGGATCCCTTCGCCTCCTCGGGGGGCCCTTGGCGTATACAGCCTCGGCTCCTTATTACATGAGAGTGTCACGGTGGGGGTGTATATGGGAGGTCGCGAGGACGCTTTGGCCTCGCGAGTGTCCCTACCCCCGAGTCATTGGTGGACTGAGCTTCTCCCCCAGCGTGGAGCAAAGGCCTTCAAATAGGCGTGGGATGGAACCATCCGCGTCCTTGGGGGGCCCTCGGCGTATACAGCCTCGTCTCGCTCTTACGTGAGAGTGTCACGGTGGGGGTGTATATGGGAGGTCGCAAGGAGGCTATCGCCTCGCGAGTGTCCCTACCCCCGAGTCATTGGTGGACTGAGTTGATTTTGTTTGGGTCATTGGTCAATCATGCTGACTTCTTGTTCTTTCGGTGCGAGGTTGCGTATCTGCATGGACAAACTTCGACTGAAGCCTCCAAGCAGGGGGGCGACCGCCCGGCAATATAATCAAGGCAGAACGTTAGGATTCTGAATTGGTGAAAACTGAACAACCAAACAATGCGTGAACGAAAGTAGCAGCCGGAGGAGTGTCCTGAGCTCGGGGAGGCCTCATGGCCCCGGGGATGCCCTCAGACGGGGTGAACATATAAGTTACCTGGCAGCAGCCAACAAAAATTCACCTGGCGGTCGTGCCGCTGGAGTTCCGAAGGCGCCGTCGTTGCCAGATATCTTGTCTCTGTGGTCTCGACCCTCACGGGTCCGCCACCTCCCGAGGCCTGGGGCCTTCGCTTAGCCCGAGTATTTCCTCCTCTTCATCGCGACACCCCAGCAGGCGACGTATGAGCATGGACCGCTGGAGCCTATGGTAGGTGGCAGCCGCGTTCCCCAGCCCGAAAGGCGTGAAGGCATTGGCGCGGGTACTCCCACCGATAGCCAGCCAGCGTAGGCGAGAAGGGGCCGTATGTTGCAGGTATGTTGGTTGCGGGCGCGTTGATGCATATGCGGGGTTGGTCAACCGTGCTGACGACAGCGACTGCAATTGGTGGTGTAGGGCAGTCACCGCATCGCATGTCCTCGGCCTCTTGAGGTTCTAGGATTGCTGTGATGACGGACTCGTGAGAGCTCCTCGAATGCCGCCCCCGCCTCATTGATCATACTAGGGGCCTCCCCGGAGGGAGCCCCCAGCTCTGACCCAAGAGGGGCGCCGAGCGTGCATCCCTATGTGATGGGGGGCAGGGCCACGTCCCCGCGCATGGAGCTCGAAGCCCCGGGGCACTCCGTGGGGAGGGGCTCCTTCTTCTTCTCGCGTGGGTCCTCGCAAGGCAGCTCGTCTTCTTCATCGTCCAAGCGCTCTGCCCTCGCCGCGCAGTAGGCCGCTCGAGTGCATAGACGACATCCTTCTTGTGGCAAGGGATGGTGATGACGCCGCCGCTCCCTGGCATCTTGAGGACATTGTAACCATGGTGGACCACTGCCATGAACTTGGAGAGCGTCGGGTACCCGAGGATTGCATTGTACGACAGGTGAATGTGTGCGACGTCGAAGACAATGATCTTAGTGTGGTAGTTCTTGCACTTGCCGAAGGTGACGGGCAGATGCACTTGCCCAATGGGCATGAGGGATCCTTATGTTACTCCTGAGAAGGGATTCGTCGGCATGAGCTGCTCATACGGCAGGTAGAGTTTCTCGAAGGTCTCGACTGAGAGGACGTTGAGCCCTGCTCCACTGTCAATGAGGGTCTTGGTGACGAGGACGTTGCTGATGGTTGGGGTGCACATCATTGGGAGCTTGCCAGCCATGAACGAGCATCTGAGCTGGTCGCTTGGGTCGAAGGCGATGGTGGTCTGGGACCAGTTGAGGGGGCGTATTGCTTCTGGCCTCGGGAGGGCGGCATTCACCTCCCGGGAAAACTGCTTGAAGGAGCGGTTGGAGGCTGGGGTCTGGGCACCGCCTAGGATGGAGGCCACCGCCCAAGCTTCCTGGAACCCCCCAGCACCGTCATCCTACCTGTCTTCATCCCTCCTCCTGGGTGGCGGAGGCAACGAGGGCAGCCCGACCTACCGAGGGCGAGTCCCACGAGGTTAGCCGCGTTGCTGCCCCTCTTGAGGGTTATGCGCCAGTAGTCCTCCTGAGGCTGGCCACACCAGGGGTCCTCCTGAGGCTGTTCACACCACCCGTGACGCGGCTCATGGTCATGCCAGCGGCCCCCATTATGGCGTCCTCCGCACGGGGGGCTTCTGTCGAACCGTCCGAGGCACTTGTTGAAGTGCTTGGCACAGACCAAATGGAGTTCTTGACACTCACATGTATCATGGCCGCTGCTTCCATGGAAGATGCATCTCGGCCCCCCTCCGGATGGGCGGTCTCCCCCTCGTACATGCTTCGCCTCAGGCTTAGTGGCGAGCACCACCGGGGCCTTGCGCTTCACCTCCTTGGCTTTGGCTTTCTTTTCTTCTAGGTCCGCCACGTAGGGCCCGAGGAGCGACAGGCATCCTTCTTCATCATTGGGACATTTGTGTGCCAAGTTGAACATCTCCAGTGTGGTGCTCATTTCATCGTTGATGGTGATCTCTTCCTTCATCCTGAGGTCGGTGACTCCGTCGGAGAAAGGCGAGATGATGGCTTCGTCTGACGCATTGGGGATCTTGAGGCACATAACCGTGAAGCGTTGTATGACCTTGTGCAGGGTCTCTCCCTCCTGCTGCTTGACGCGTCACAGGTCGTTCACGGTGGGGGCGCGATCGCGGGTGCCCAGGAAGTTGGTGATGAAGAACTCGCACAGGCCGTCCTAGGAGGTGATGGACGGCTTCGGAAGGCTGAGGAGCCACGATAGTGCACCGCCCTTGAGCGCCACTGGGAACCAACACGCCATGATCTGGTCGCCTCCTCCCGCCGCCCTGATGCTCAACATGTAGAGTTTCAGGAATTCAGCCGGGTCTTGGTGCCATCATAACGCGGGGGCAGGTCGGGCTTGAACTTGTAGGGCCATGCAGTGGGGTAGATCTCGAGGGTGATAGCGAGGCACCCCACTGGTCCAACGGGTACGGTATGCACGAGACCCGCCGGGTCTTGTTGCTCCATGGGGTCTGCTTCGAGCGGGGCGCGCTCGTCACGCTGAATTTGTAGCGCCAGGGGGCGCGCATACATTTGCATGGGGCCGGGGGATCATCTGGCAGCTCGCTTCATCTCCGGGCCCCGCCCTGGGTTCACGAGGTCGGGCGCGGGGTCGTGCTTCCTGCGTGGGCTCAGGGTCCGTGACACGCCGCGGGGGTGGGGGTGGCGTGTCTTGTTCCTCGTTGTTCACCACGGACGGCTGGGATCGGAGCGAGCTAGACAGCGCCGCTGAGTCGCCGATGGCGGCGATGAGCTCCTCGATGCGCTCGAGCCAGTCGTCGTGGCGGTCAGGAGAAGGCCGGTAACGGAGCAGCTCGGTGGCCATGGAAAGCGCGCGCCGGCCGTGGGGCATCTCTGGCCGCGCACGCGATGCCAATCCCGAAGGCCTGGCTAGCTACAGAGTAGCGGTGCGGCCATCGACCGGCTCGGTCAGCGGCTGGGAGGAGCCCAGTTGCTCTTGAACTTCGGGGCCGGTGGCAGCGTTCACCACGGATGACGGCGTCCGGCGCGCGCCGGTGGCACCGGCGGGACCGGTATGGGCGATGCGGGTGGCGCGGCGTTCGGCGCGAACCTGGCGAGCGTCAACCATTAGAGTCGTGGAGCTTGGTGAAGGTGGAGCTTCGAGGAAACCTCGACACGCCCCTACCTGGCGTGCCAAATGTCGGATTTCAGGCTCCGCAAAACCCTAAGGATTCATACATTGGGGCGTGTACGAAGGTCTCTCCTTGCTCTGTCTTGCCTAGCCCACTACTCGATGGAAACGGCAAACAAATCACTCGATGGTGAGGGGAATGCAGAATACAATAGTTTACCCAGGTCCGGGCCGCTGTGAATCGTAAAACCCTACTCCTGCTTTTGGTGGATTGCCTCTCGTGGAGGTGGTGGATGAATTAGTACAGTGCTCTTGAGCCTCCGGAGGCCAAGTGGCTAGGTGTCTTGTTCTACCGTCTGAATCCCCCCTCTCAAGTATCTTACCCTCTCTATTTATAGCAGAGGCCTGGGTCCTCTTTCCCCGTAGCTTAGGCGGGAAGGGATCCCACAATGGCCAATTTTTAAGGGGAACGGGAGAACATGCTCCCCTGCCCAACGGTGGTCTTCGCCTGCAAAGCAACTATCCGCGCTACAGCGACGGGCCCGAGAGTGAAGTTTTCCCTACTGGCAAGCGGCTGTGGCTTTATTGCACCAGAAGGGAAACCTTTGGAAGATGCCTTTGGAACCCCTGTACGCTCCCGCCTCCTTTGCACCAAAGGGGAAACTACCCCGTGCAGCCATCTGTTGCTCGCGTGTCCTTTTCTGGTGTCACCCTTGACTCCCGAGGCCCGGCCTTGCCTCGGAATATCTGCCACTTTGGAGGGGTCCTCAGGAGGCCCCCTGTGGGCCTTGATGCTGCTCCTCCTCATGAGGCTTGGCCCCTCACGAGGACCTTACCTTGAACGGCGCTGGGTCCACTAGTTTGTTCTGCTGAGGCGGGCTCGCCCTGGGCCACAGGTAGGCAGGTTTTGGTACCCCCATTCCTAGAACACCGACAACTCCTATGTCAATATACTCATATATAGATAACTTCATCATCGCCAAAGTGCTTGGTAGATACTAGAGTGTTTGTGCATGTTTCACCAAGTTTTATTTGACATCTTATTGTGTGAGAATGTCGGTATGCATATTTTGGCTCATTCGAGGATATCCAATTGTTGTTATTTGGCTTTCTATTTTATTTGGCCAATTGGATATACAAGAATTCCTAAGTACCTTCCCTCTAGCTATCTATGCTTTCTCGTCTCAATTTCTATTCATGCTACATCACAAAATTTGTGCAAGCACTTTAAGGACACTCTATGTGAGGAGCACTTGGAGACCCATCTCGACAAGGGCTGACTTCCAAATCCTCCCAAGTGAATCTCGGTGTGATCAACCTCAGAAACTCAGTCCCACCAAGGCCTAGGGTTGAACTAGTTTTTCAATCTCACTAACACCTATAGGAAGTTTTTGGCTTCACTAAGGTTCACTATCACCTAAAAATTATGGAACTCAGTGGCACCGAAAAATCCAACTCTATGTCACCAACAGCCAGGGGGTATATGTTCGTCGCAGACACATTGTTTGAAATAACCCCTCAAACTTAACCTCCCCGGACCTCCTGACTGCCAAGCCCTAGTCCTCATGACATCTATTTCATCTCCAGCGCACCCTCGCCGAAGAAATCTTCGCCGCCAACAGGAATCATCACCGTCATCATCGCCATAGCGAGACCTTCACCACATTCGGTAAGATTTCGGCCCCTTCTCGTGCTCCCAAGTGTGAATCTTGCACAATTAAGGTTTCCCATGTTCTATCCACGTTTTCACTCTTCCTATCCAAAAGAGGCCTCGAGTAGACTAGAAGATGAAGAAAATTTTAGGGTTAACAGTCCACAAAACCGAACCTCGGTGTCACCGATTCAGAAAAATTGGTCTACTGAGAACAGTCTTGGTGAAACTGAGTTACATTTTTCGGTGGAACGGAAAAGTGTTCCAAGTTTCTTTTGATGAGATCGTCAGTGTCGGTGGCTCCGAGATTTTTGTCTCGGTGGAACTGATATCTCTTTTTGTAGAAATTTGAACTTATGATTTTCAGAGTTCAAACTTGCAAAAATGTCTGATTTTTTGTGATGCTCATGCACTCCAGCTCTTCTAATTGTTTTCACATGGGTCAGCGTGTTTGCTTGGAGATTGTCAGCATGTCAGGTTTAGAGGACAATCAAAATGACTTCAGGGAGCCCAGTGTTGAGATGGATTCGGGCACTAGTCCTAAGAGGACAGGTTCTGACACAGGTACTCCTAGTTCCTTTGATTTGCCAAATGAAGCAACCTGGTCCAGGAGGATGTTGATTTTATCCCAAAGGAGAGCATCCCTTAGAAGTAAAAGGAGGGAGTCATAGTCAAGAACACGGTAAGAAAAGAGTATGCGAGACCAAATTCTATGAGAGTTCCAGAAGCTGCTCAGAAAGGGATGAAGCTTACGCTTGAGGACCCATCTTCCAAGTAGTCTGAGAAGCTAGGGTAGAAAAGAGCCAGAAAGCGAGTGGTGCATGTTGTTGGAAGGCAGACATCCATGTATGAAGATCCAGCAGAAGCTTCTGAGGAATAGGAATAAGATGTTGTTGTTAATGCACCTCCATCTAAGAAGAAGAAGCTCGTGGCAGATGCTATGCCAAGCAGGTCTGCACCTAAGCCTTCAGCACCCAAGTCCAAGAAGACATTAGCTCCCAAGAAGACTACTAGGGATACACCTGCACCAGTGAAGAACAAGAGCTCCGCATCTAGAGAGACTTCTACAGAGGAGGAAGAAGATGCATTTGCGGTGAGAAAATTGACATCTTACTTGCCATTGCACAATGCTGCTCATCCTATTGCTTAAGATATGAATAAGAGGAGGATCAAGGTCTAAGATAGTGGAGGTTTGTTGATCCATATGCTATCAGGAGAAGAACTATTGTTGAGCCTCATTTTCACATTAAGGACCAACAAGACTTTTATGAGACAATGTTGCTGCACAAGAGTCCTGCAATCAATTACATGAGTTATGTTTACTGGGATTACATCAAGGAACATGAGGACTACTTCCCTCATGTGAGAGAGAACTTTAGGCTGATTGACATTGAAGATTTTGTTTGAGAGAGATGACAGCTTGGAATGATGAAATGATTATGCAATTCTACTCAACTTCTCATTTCTATCTAGTTGGAAGGATAGTGTGGATGATCGATGGTCACTGGTATGAACCTACCGTAGAAGAGGGTGCACTGTCATTGGTGCCCCTGAGACCCAAGAGGGGGATTTGGATGTGTACTCACAGTCCAAGATGAATCATAACACAATGGCAAACATGTACAATCTAGTGCCCCATCAGTATCGAAAGAACAATAAGTTTGGCTCTATCTATTTTCTACAAGCAGGAATACAAAACAACTAACACATTTATGAGATATATCACGATGCCTAAATCAGGAGATGACAATATGATCGGAGGGTATTCCATCAACATGCTGCACTATTTAGACAACCACACCAGGATCAGAGTGATGGATCTCATAGTTGAGACTGTAAGGAGGACTGGTGTAGATCAGAAGGGATCTTGTGGGTATACACCATATATGTAGATGCTCATTAATGCCAAGATTGGCAAGCATGCATATCAACTTGATCGTCCACACCTTCCACTACAGCCAGAGTTTGAGGATAATGAAGTTGTGATGGACCCCAGCCATCCCAGCTCACCTACAGTGCGTCAGCAGGCAGAAGCAGCCAGATACGCTCTAGCTCCACAGCTCAGATCTAGAGAGGAGAAAATATTGTTTCATCTCAGCACCATCCAAGGGATGAAGAAGAGTATTTCAAAGATCTTGCTGAACCAGAGGAGCCTTGAGAGGATCATGGAGACTAAATTGCATGACCTGGATGTCAACCTGACAGAGTTGGCTACAACTATTGAGAAGCTCTAGCATGAGGTTAATGTAGTGCATATTCCTCGCTCTAGCGGTGATGATGAAGATTCACCTCTTCCAACAACTACTCAGTTCAGGAGCCAATGAAGGTCTGCAGCTTTGCCAGTGATCAAAGTGAGACCAACTTCATCAACTCAAGCATCAGCGCCTTCAGCTCCAGCTCCAGCTCTAGCTCTTGCTCCTCCAATGTCTACACCTCCACCTCCAAGGACATCTGCAGAAGCCTTCATCGATGATCGCATGTCTACTCCATCGACTGCTACCGGTGGAGAACGAGCCCAGAGTGACGCTTAGTTCTAGACCTTTGAAATTTTTGGAAACTTGTTGCCAAAGGGGGAGAAATGTATAGATCAATTAGGTCTTCGAGAGAGAGAGAGATATTTGCTTTTTCTTTGCGTTTGTTTGGTTTTACAAAACATTTGGCCTTTTGGATGACTTGAACTTTCATGTTTGATCATACACTTTGATTGTTGATGCTACTACATTATACCTTTGAGCTATCTACATGGTGATCATTCACTCATTTGTTTGGTGTTATGTACATTAATATTCATTCATATCATTTATGCTCACCACCAAGATGCATGTGACATGGAAGAGTGACCCATGATCCTAATCGATTTTGCATTTCATTTCAAATGCAAATTTAAAATAATGCACAAATTTAGGGGGAGCTCTTGCTTTTGACATACTTCTCAAAGCGATGGTGTTAATCATTGATCGTATATTTTGTCGAAGCCTTGATCTATATGTTGTCATCAATTACCAAAAAGGGGGAGATTGAAAGCACAATTGCTCCCTAAGGTAGTTTTCGTAATTAATAACAACATATGTATCATTGAACTGATGATTGTATCCAAGTATATTTTAGAAAAGTTCAAAGATGCATTGTCTAAAGGATTGTGAGGAGAAACCCATTAATGCAAAGAAAGGAAAAGGATTGGCCAAGCTTCAAGCAAGAGGACTCTACATTTTATATTTGTG
Source organism: Hordeum vulgare subsp. vulgare (assembly GCF_904849725.1). Taxonomy (NCBI): domain Eukaryota; kingdom Viridiplantae; phylum Streptophyta; class Magnoliopsida; order Poales; family Poaceae; genus Hordeum; species Hordeum vulgare. The sequence continues at coordinate 163,072,680 of NC_058522.1, forward strand.
AGAAATCACTTTTGAGTCCATAGGAAAGACAATACTATTAAAAGGGAGTGAGATATTTATTATGAATTCGTTGCTCAAATGCGTAGAGATAGCCACCAAAAATACTAAGCATTTCTCACAAATATCACTTTCCAAAGCCTACACATCAAAATCGGTGCCACCAAGAGTTCCATTTCGGCCCTACCGATTTTCCGAGTGACAGAACCTTTGCCAAACCCTAATCTCTTGGTACCACCAACTTTCATATCAGTGCCACCAAATGACAGTGACCAACTTTCTAGTATGTTAATTTCAAGAATCGGAAATTCTGAGTTTTGAAATCGGTCTCACCGAGAATTGGAAACTGCCCTAGGTCATCGAATCAGTACCACCGAGATTCATATATCGGTGTCACCGAGAATTCAAAAGTTGCCACATTTAGTGCAACTCGGTACCACCGAGATTTATTTCCGTGTCACCGAGTTGGGCAATAATGTTGTAACGATTGGATTTTCGGAGATGCCTATATATAATCATCCTACGTCCTCTAATTCATCGAGGAAGCACTTCGAACATACACACTGTGGGGACCCCGGCTCATAAGTCGTGATCACCGAATGAACGTGTAAAGTGATCCCGGAGATCAATGCTACTTAACACACGGAAACTGCATAACAAGAGTCTTACATCAATTACGTGCTGTTTTACACGATTATGGCCTTCATGGCCAAGTCTTCATATATGTTGAAGCGGAAATCTTCAATGATAGTGTGAACCCATGCCTTCTCCCTTAAACCTACAGGAATTCTGACTGGGAAGTGTCCTAGCTCGCACGAGCATCGCCAAGGTATACTTCATCACATCATGTTCTCTCATGTCTGGTCAATGAAATAACTAGTGGCAAGCCAATGAGTACTTTGAATGTACTCGCAATTAACCCATCTTGTGGAACAAGGCAATAACAATGCATGATATAACACTAATAGGTAAATGCCGGAAAGAAGATTTTCAAGTGCAATAACATGATCAATTTTTTGTGAGGACTTGTATCATGAGGTAAGTGATATCCATAAGAACAGGTTACAAATATCCATATAACCTGAGGGTCGAACATCTCATGTCCAACCATCATGGCAAGTCGTCTGACTTAGCTCATGAACTATACTGCCATCTTTCTCACACAATCACCTTTCTCACACACGCACACTTGGTTTATGCGAAATCTTCTGGACGTAGTTTAAGCAGCACCACCCAACTGTCCTTGAACGTGGACATGACTATTCGAATAGTTTTACACTCTGCAGAGGTTGCACATTGTACTGATACGTCCCATACGTATCTATAATATCTGCTTGTTCCATGATCTTTTGGGTGACATTGTTATATGTTTTGCTACACTTTTATATCTTTTTACACATATTTGGACTAAACTACTAACTCAGTGCACCCAATGCCAGTTTCTGTCTGCTAATGTCTTTTTTGCACGGGCTTTTACCCAAATTTCCAGAGCCCCAAAAATCCCGAGAAAAATATATAAAAATCAGCGTGACGGAAGCTTCCGGATCACCAAAGATGGGCCAAAGGGGAGCCAGGGGCTGCCCAGGCGGCCACCCTGCGCTGCCTGGCCCCTAGCCGCGCGCACAGGCCGTCTGGGTGGGCCCCAACTCCTCTGACGCCCTCCTTTGGCCTATATTTACCACTCCGATTGGAAACCCTTGAATCATATCCAGAATCGCGAATTTCTCCACCGTTCCGCTGCCGCAGCGCTTGCGCGATCGGGAGCATTAGGAGACCTCTTCCCGGCACCCTGCCGGAGGGAGGATTGACCTCCGGGAGCTTCTCCACCGCCATGGACGCTTCCCGGACGTGTCGTGAGTAGTTCTGCTTGGACCATGAGTCCATGACTAGTAGCTATGTGATGTCTTCTCTCCAATCTTGTGCTTCCATGATTAGCCCTTGTGAGCTACCTACATGATCAAGGCACCTATGTAATTTTCATGCTATTGTTATGCTTGGTTTGTTGGGATCCGATGGATTGTGAGATTATGTTCAGATTGTTATGAGTTATATATTTGATTATCCTTTTATATTATGTTCTTTAGTGATTCGTGCATGTTCTCCATTGCTCTTTATTGCTTTGGCCGAGTAGTAGATTGTAACTCCAAGAGGGAGCGTTATGCATGATTGTGGTTCATGCCCGCTGATGTCTAGCTTGAGTAACAGAAACATGAGACTAGGGGATGTGATGTTGCCACCAAGGAGAAAACAACGGTGCTTGTGACCACGGTTGCAAGGATTGTTTACCTTACGCATAGTTCGTTAATTCTTTTGTTCGTTGCTTTGAGTTTACACTTTGGGTGGGGCTCCCAACTTAATACCAGCGAGATGTTGAGGATAGATATCTCAAGGTGGATGATTAGTAAGTAGATGTTGATGACTAAACGGTCTACTTGTCTTGGTGTACTGCCCATTACTATTGAGCCTCTAACTTTCAAGTAGCATAATTAGCATTGTGGTGCATTCATAATTCTGTCAATAGCCCGGCTTTAATTGGTTTAGCCATGCATAGTTGTTTATCATCTTTTGGGAGAGGGACGTCACTAGTGAACATCATGTGACTCAGGTCCATATCACCACCATTGCTTACACCTCCATCATTTGTTGCTTATATTTACTTTTCTGTTAAAATCACTATCTCTATTCCCGCTTGTGTTTGGATCCTTTGCAAACTACAAGGCCGCAGAGATTGACAACCTCTCTATACTCGTTGGGAGCAAAGTTATTTATTGTGTGTGTAGGTCCATGTCTTCTGCTAGCGACAGGGCAACGGACACCTACTTGTTGATCCTCCTGTCGGTGCACTAAAGACTGGGGTCTCCAGTGCCCCGGACTAGTGCGCGGACGCCGACAGCACCTCTGCAGCGGCACGAGGCGTCGCTGGAGCTTAGAGCGGAAGCAAGAATCAGAAGCCACCAAGAACAGATTGCAATCCCCCGGCAGGCACTCGCTTGCTGGGAAGGAAGAAGAGACCCCGGCAGGAGCTCCCTGCTGGGGAGATAGACAATGCCACGGCGGGACCCTCCCGCCAAGAAAGAAGGACTGAGCCCCGGCAAGCCATCCTTGCCACGAAGATTGACAAGGCCTCGGCAGGCCTTCACCTCCCTGCCGAGAGGAACAAGAAGAGCCCCCGACAAGGTAACCCTACCGGGAAGGAAGAGAAGGCCCGAGGAGAGGCGCGGGCCCAGGGCGCCCTCGCGACCTATGAACGCCTCCAACGACGAACACGCCACTGCCGATGCATGGGACACGCGTCCACCCGCATGCCAGTGCAACACCCCGAAGTTGGCACGTGTGGGTACGTGTCTAGACCCTCCTGACGAGGTCAGGGAAGTCTGTCAAAGCATTTAATGCACCGTAGTAACACTGTAACTGTCGGTCGGCGTTGTTCCAGTCGTGAACCCAATGTTCACCCACTGAGCCACTCTGGTGACCCCTTCGCCTATAAAAGGAGGCCCGAGCCTCAGTAGTAGGGACTTTTTTGGCTTTTTGAAGAAACTAAAGGTTGTACAAGGGACAGATCTACAATAACTCGAAACGAATAACTAAACACATGCAGGAGTAGGGTTTTACGGACCCATGCGGCCTGAACCTAGGTAAAAAAGACCTTGCCGGGCACTAACTGTTGGTTCTGCTCTTGCCACGACCCCTCTCCCGCCAAACCAGCAAAAGGGGACCTTTGAGGCCCCCATAGGTGTCGATCCTTCACCGACAACCTTGGCGCGCCACGTAGGGGGATCGCCAGAAGCTGGTCGGCGTCAGCACCGCCCCGATCCAACGAGCCGCTCGACGGCTCCACGGATCTCAGTTCGCCGCAGCATCTTCCCTGAGTGGGAGGAGGCAGTGGCTGCTCTACCCGTGCGAGAGCTCGTAGCACCTACATAGGTGCTATGCGAGCGCGGATGGAAGGACGGAAGCATCGAGCTCTGCATCACCCGGCCAACACACCTCCTTGGAATGTCGCACTGCTGTCGACGGCGTGACAGGGGGCATCGGACAGGCCTCTGACGCTTACTCCGACCGTCGCACATCTCCGGAGGGCTACATGGTCGTAGAGGACGCATCTGAGGCCCCGAACAGCCCCTTTACACGCCCTCCGACTCGCATTTCTCCTTGGAGCACTGTGACGCCAGAATGATGCGCTCGGGGGCTCCGCCAGCAAATCTCTTGCCAAAGAGATGAGAAAGTGATACGCCCCTGCGTGCCACTTTCCTTCAGAGTGGCCAAAGGACACTGGCGAGAACCTCGTTGGCAAGGAGGCCGCTGGAGGCAACATCAGCTTGCCGGGGCACGGATATTCCTCCCCGAAAACACCTTCAGACGTTGCGGCTAGGAATGCTGCGACGCGCGAGATAAGTACAGAGGCAAACTTCTTGCTAGGCTCTTGGTAGATTAGTTGTATCCTTTTGAAGCATCAACTTTCGTATGAGAATACCGCGCGCAGATGGACCTTTCTAGGATCAGTGCACTCCGACTTCGTTTCGAGCCTGTTCAACGACTTGAGCGGCCAAAGAGTGCCCTGATCTCGTTTCGAACTCGTTCAACATTTCATACGGCTACGTAGCACCTTATTTAGCCTCGAGCCGCGCTCGACAATTTACATGGCTGCACTGAGTGCGGCAAGGAATCTTGCTAGTGACGACCTCCTCTGTCGAGTTTTCTGTGGATCCCCTCCTCCAAGTACTCGTGGCAGGATAAGTCAAGCGGGCAAGCATCCGAAAAGTGCAAAGGAATAATCATCAAAAATGAGAGTCGAATAAAGGATGCATCTATTCATTCATTTGTCTGGATACATTTGATACCACTTACAAAGCATTGTTGTCCTAACCTAAAGACTCTGTCTTTTGACGAGGAACGACCTATGCGGAGGAGTGAAGTTCAAGAAGACAAAAAAAGTGACAGGGCCCATTGCGTAACCGAGGCTGGTTCCTCCTCGACCAGCATTGCGCAGAGGAGAACGGGGCCAGGAGGTAAGACGGAGCCGAACTCCGGAAGCTGCGAAGAAGACAAGGCAACGTCGGTTCTTCCTGCGTGCAGGTCTCGACTCAGGATGAAGTGGGCCACGGGCTGACGGTGATGGTGCGACCGGCGGTCAGTCCGAGTCAGATCCTCGTACGCAGGCTTAACCCACCAAGGATCTAACCCATCCCTGCTGTCGCTGCCGTCCGACCCTTCCTCGTCACCCACAGATGAGGAAGGGTTGTCTGTCCCGCTCGAGTTCTCTTTGCAGCAGCCGAGACGCGCACCTGATCTCCCATACAGCTTGACGGAGAGTAGGTTGTCCGCCGTCATCTTGAAGCGGAGAACGTGCCCATCCCAGAGATTGTGGGCACGAGCGAAGCTCTTCCACCCACGGCCAAGGAACAGGAGCCGGGGTCCCGGATACTCTACGGCCACGTACGGCACCATTGTCACAGTCGTGTACCCGTAGCCATAGCATCGGCGGCTTCTCCTCCTCCATCGCCTTGGCAAAGGCGTGGGGGAGCTGTAGACCGGTCTTGATGTGTCCTCGCAATTGGACATGGAACTCCAGTGGGGTCCTTTCGACGTGAGTTCCCGCCGAAACAAGCCCAGGAGAAGGCGGAGATGCTGGAGTAGTACTCCGCCTCCCTTGGCCACGTTGTAACGACTAAGATGCGACCCTTTCCTATTTTGGGGGCGATGCCCCAAAAGGGAAAGAAGCGCATCTAAACGTTTCGCAAGCGAGATAATGATAACATTACATAACTGAGGAATGACAAGTAGGGCATACACTTGCCATATGACATAGTATAACATAAGGTTTACATCCACACAGTTATTCAGAGCAAAGTTTAGTCCCGCTACGGACAACATGAAACAAGTAAAATACTATGACATCCCACATGCTGGCCCACGATCATGACCACGGCCTCGGTCCTCCGGATTGTTCACGTACAGTCAATCAGACTCCTCATCGCACTACCACGCCAGCTGGGTGCCATCAGGATCTCCTGCGTCGGGCATACATGTACCTGTTGGGGGTGTTGTAGTAAAGTGTGAGCCACGGGGACTCAGCAATCGAATGACCTTGGTATCGAATCTAGTCAAGTTATTAGGTGAGGAAGGTTTAGTGTATAGGTTGCAACGTCCTCAGCATATATGGTGGCTAACTTATGAAGATCAAAGTAATTGATATGGCGGTCTACGCGAGCGGTCGAAGACTAGATGATCACTAAGTGATACGGATCACCTACTTACGTCAAACATAACCCCACCGTGTTCCCGATCGAAGTGAGGTATTCGGAGGAGACAATCACGGTTACGCACACAGTTGGCAGTTTTATTAATGTTACTTTAAGTTGTCTAGAACCGGATGTTAACAAATTATCCATGTTTGCCACATAACCGCGGGCACAGCTTTCCGAAATATTAAACCCTGCAGGGGTGCTCCAACTAGTCGATCACAAACTTCCACAGGCCGCAAAGTAATCCTCTATCATGAATCTCGTGATCTCGTTGGATTCCTTAGAGGAAAACCTCAACTTTCAGGAGACCCAAAGTTTCACCGGAATCCCTATACGCAAGATATATCGCTAAGGTAAGACAAGACTAGCAGGATCTCCCGGTGTGTCGACGACCCGATAGGAGCCGTGTATCTCATTCTTAGGACAACACAGACTATGCATAGTGGACAATTACCAAATGCCTCAAGTTGCCCTGAGGTGGTCTCGCCAACTGCTAGGTGGGTGGACCAACACTCATGAGGAGCACTGGACCAGGTTGTTGATTAAATCCTCAGGATAGGTATTCCCTATGCAAATTATTATGAGGTGATTTGCAAATTAAAACCAATGTTGGGTCCTGTCGGACAAGCCTTAACACTACACGATTTATCAAGGGGGTCCCCATAACAACCCCGAACGTGTTAGGAGCGATCAGTTATGGAATGAAACACCGGTAACCAAAACTAAGGCGACAATAACGGAACAAATCACCCGACAAAAGGCTAGGCCTTCCATCATTTACCAAGTATATAGGTGCATTAATTAAATAACAGTTTAAACATAATGATATCAAAATACTCATGTTATCACATGAGACAGTTGGCACCGGCAGCTAGCAAAGCTATTAATTAGGGGTTGAGCAAGCCTACTTAGCGAAGCAACATTAGCTAGGAGGGGAAGGTGTTTGGGTTTCATGGCATTAACAGGAGGCATTTATATCAAGTGGTAGGCAGCGATTATATATCGAAGGAAACGTGATTCTAAGCATAATAAAACTAGATACGGTACCGAGGTCACGGTCATCTTGCCTGTGATGTCTTCAGCTTGGAACTGTTCTTGATCGTCCTGCACGTACTCTCCAGAATCCACATACTCGCTCTCTGCTCCTGATGCTACCCAAGATAAAATAACAACCAATGAACACGAACACAACATGATGCAACAAACAATATGATGTACGAAATGAGTTGATAAACTTCTGGGCAGAACTTCGTACTAAGCTACCTTGACATGCATGAGGATGGCATGAACATGTGCATCACGAGAAAACGAAGCAAAACCATATAAAGAACATAGAGAACGGAGCTACGGATCAACCGGAAACTACGAAACAAGATATGAAGTCCTATGGTTCAAATCCACCACAAGCACACTCCATTGGTACTCCTCTGGTGTTACCAGGTTCCCACATGATCAAACAAACAAATATAAGTTGAGTGGTGCATGGGAACACACCACACCATCAAAAATGCCCACACAATCTTCAAAACAACTAAACACGCAATCTGTTTTTAACAGCATCTTAGCAGTTTGTCTACAACATTCAAAGTACCTACAGCCACCCAAATGAGCCAAACAAGATATGAGGCAAAAGCCCTTCAAAAGCTCTACAAGCCTGAGCAATAAGCTACTGCAAAGGCATCACACATGAGAAGATCTATGGGCACAAACTTAGAAAAAATACAGATTCTGGGACTTAGTGAAAATCTCAGATTTTCACCAGTTGCTTATGCTCTGAAGCATTTTGGCAGCCTCCAAAATGATGTCTACACAAAGTGAAAGAGCATGAAATTTAACAGGGAGCTAGACAAACACAAAATCTCACAAACCTTAGTTTGTTGCATGGGCTGATTCCCAACACATGAGCTTGTGCAACCAAATCAACAAGAGAAGAAAATAAGAGCAAATTCTCAGACTTGGTGAAAATAACAGATTTTCACAAAGCTGTCAATTTCAGTGAAGTGTCAACTTTGACAAGGCACAACAAGTGCATACACACTCCTATGAATAAAACAAAGACCCCATGTTGTAGAGGGGTTCACCCACTACTGCCACATCAAGGATTCATCCACATAGGGTCAAAGCACTACATGATACTAAGCTCTAAACATGGCATCAAGACAGAAAAATGACAGTTTATGAAGTTGCTCCAAAGTGAAATCTGATTCCACCAGTGGATTCTTGGGATGATTCTACCCCAAAATCATATATAATACATTGGTTCTTGCATGTAAGATGTAGGCACAAAGCTAGCTCAAAAACAACATAGAAATCAATATGAGCATATAGTAGCATTATCACATGTGTCTTGGCACTTGTAGCATCCACTACTCCTACATATGCACACACACAAGGTTCATACACCACCACATCACCATAGTGGCAAGCATGAGGTGTTACCCCTCATGCACAAGTGCATATGTGCACTTATGCCCACATACACACATGCATGAACACCTATACACAAATATATACTCACACACACACCTACTACAAGAGGTGCATCAAGAGGGGTTGCCCTCTTGCACATGTGCATGTGCCACCACATGCACACACACCCACAAGCACTTGCACACACACTCAAGACCGGGCCTCATGAGGGGGTAGAGCCTCATGCCCATGTACATGGGTGCACCCACATGCACACACACACACACACACCCATATGCATATCCACACCATCTCACATACACACTAAAGCACATGCACACACTATATGAGCACATACACACTCATATAGGTGCTCACACACACTCTAATGCACACACATACATTGCTACACATACACTCACATCACATGTGTGCACACACCTCTAAAGCACTAGTGCACACACACCCACAAAGATTTGCAACAAAATAACAACGTTCAACTTGCTACATAAGAAAGGAAAGAAACAAAGGAAAAAGAAAAATAACAACGGAAACAATAAAAAAATAAAGGGGGCGGCCCCTGGATTCGAACCCAGGACCTCCTGACTGCAAAACCCAGCCTCTGCCACTCGGCTACTCTTCGGATCTCGACAGAGGAGGGGGAGACACCCAGGTAACCTCTCTGGACCAGCACACACATACTAGCAAAAAACAAAAACACAGGAATAAAAGGGGTCTGTGGGGGAATCGAACCCACGACCTGCGGGTCGATGCGCGGCTCGGTTGCCGCTGCGCTAGCGTACTGGATCTAAACGGAGAGGGGGAGTGTTGCTCTTTGAGCAGTCCCCACGAGCTACCGCACACACGCGCACACATGCCAGCATCTAGCAGAGTCTACTCCGGTGAGACTACGCATCTACGCAAGGACACACAAAGATACATGCGGGAGAAGAAGAGGGGGAAGTGGGACGCTCACCCAGGAGCCCTCGACGGAGAGGATCTCTCGGGAAGAGGAAGTAGAGGGGGCTGCTGCAGGGGATCGGGAGCACCGGGTGCTCGTCGGAGACGAGGTCTAGGCCATCGATGAGGACGTGCTCCGGCCTCACCAGCGACGGGAATGGAACGCGGGGAAACCCCCCAAGCTCACGGACATCTTCGTCGGCGCCAGAGATCATGGAGGTGCGAAGAAGACGGCGACGCCCTTCTCTCTCTCCCTGCAACTCTCTCTCTGAACCTCTGTGTCTAACTTACCTGCAGAGGGGGAAGGAAGAGGGAGAAGGAGGTGGCGGCGCGAGAGGAACCCTACACGAGGTGCGGACGTCGAGGGGGGATTAAATAGAGGTCGAGGGGGCGACTGGACGTCCGTGAAGCCACTGCGTCGGCCCCTCTCTCTCACATCTCTCTCTGTGACTTGACGGAAAGCAGGCAAGGGGGGAACGGTGTGATGAGGTGGAAGAAGGGAAAAACGAGCGGGCGTGGCGCGGGTAAAGAAGGAGGTGAGGCCCAAGTGGAGTAGTGAGGAGGCCGCCCACCTGGCTCGCTCGAGCCGGCTGAAACAGAAGAAAGAAAAGTTTGTTTTTTCCTTTTTTTTGAAAACAACACCACAACACAAAATGCCCACAGCCAAACATGCCTTATAAAAAAATCACCTTGGGCATTAGGGAATTATGCCCTAATAAAAATACTTATAAAACTGATTTTTAAAGCACTTAAATCAAATCCAAAACAAAATTAATATACTATTTTGTAGTTATAAAACCCAATTTCACTAAAGTTTTAAAAAACCCCAAAAGCATATCCCTCAAGCAAAAGATAACCCACTAAACTAAAAAAAATTAAAACAGGTTTTGAGCAAGTTCAACATAAGCTCAAGTAAATAGAGAAGAAGGGGGGTTTTGAAACCTAGTTTGGAAAACAAGCATAGATAATCATAGCTTGGGATTCACCCCTCATCACATCAACACTCACACTTGCACCAGCATGGATCAAACAAAAACAACAACACAAACGAGGTGACATCAATGCAATGAATGGCATGATGCAAAGGTGATGACACAACATAAGATCACATGAAATGATAACTCCATAGCATTACATCATGGTCCAAAATAGGAAAAGGTTTCACAAATGGCAAGGGTTACACTTGGGGCATTACAAACTCTCCCACACTAAAAGAATATCTCGACCCAAGATCTAGGACTGAAAGAACTCTAGAAATTTGGAACGGAGGTGATCCTCGCGCTCCCAAGTGGCCTATTTATTGGAATGATGTGACCACTCCACCTTGAGAAACTTGATTGACTTATTGCGGGTCTTGCGCTCAGTCGTCTCAAGAACTGCAACTGGATGCTCACGATAGGATAGGTCGGGGTTAAGGTCGATATCCTGAAGATCAACTCTGCGCTCGGGAGTCTTGAAGCATCTCCGGAGCTGAGAGACATGGAACACGTCATGCACATTTGCGAAGTTTGAAGGAAGCTCAAGTTGATAAGCAAGGTTGCCTCTCTTGCCAACAATTCTGAAAGGCCAACAAAACGAGGAGCAAGCTTGCCTTTGATGCCAAAACGCGGGTTTTTTTTACTGTGATGACCCACGTGACGTAAAAAGATCACAGAACGAACTTGATCTGAAAGTATTTCACGATCTGATCCTTTTAAAAACGTCGAAAACCGTGGCATTACTGCGGCACTTAGAAACGCCAGTCTAGCATGACGTTTTTGTCCATAATCAAATGCCAGTCTGCCGGTCTGTTGCTGCCGCACTTATAAACGCCAGGGACGTTGGCGTTACTAGCGAGGCGTAAAACTTCATTAACAATGGCGTTTCATGTTGTAGAATTCTGTGTGCAACGTCTGCTCGGGTGTCTGATTGATGGAACTTGTCTGTAGGGCATTGAATTTTACATGGCCATTCGTTGGGTGACCCACCACATTGATGTGGACCGAAAACTGCAGGAATTTGGACAGCACCAGTCTCCGCGTTCCCAAGGCAGCACCATAAGACACATAAAGTGATGTAGAAACTGCTGACAGCTTTGACGGGTCGACATAGACCATGGCAAGATCGCCGCTGGATGCGTGGCTATTTCCAAGCTGGTAGTTTACTCGTGTGCATGTGGGAACCAAAGACAAAAAAACTCTTAATTGGAAAAGTCTTCACGTGATCTAGTACTAATAATGATTACTCATACTGGTTCCCGGCCGCTGGCGAAATTAATCATGGAAGGAGTGCTAGTTTAATAGGAAACCGTTCATGCAAGTAACTACATCCTCCTTTCCGGTTTACACCGTCACAGTACAAATAGTTTCCTTCTTTTACTTTTTTTACCTATTGGGATTTACAGCACGTTGAGAATCACCAAGCATGAGATGCGCATCCAACCATGCGTGGATGCAGCTACACTGTCACCGAGCTACACATCACGTTGAGAATTACCAACTTGCGGTCGTAATCAATGATGGTTATCAGCACCATGGGCGTACATGTGATGGGAAAGCAGCTTTGCAGGGCACCTGCAGCTTCCTCCGTGCTTGCATTCATTCCCTCGGGGCCCTACCGTGCACTCACATCTTTGTATATTACAATTATCAGCTGATACGATGGCTAAAGGAGTACTGCGGCGTAGTTCACTATATTCGGCTCAGAAACGCCAACGTTAATTCACTGATCCTGCTCCCCTGTTCACGCCTCCCCTACTCTTCTCTTTCATCCTCCTGATGCACGCTTGACTGCTTGCGTCGCTATGCTCCCATCCTCCAGTCGTCAGTGCCGTTGGAAACGCCATGGTCCATGGCGTTTGCCGCCTGGGTAGCAATGCCAGACCCTCTGGCATTTCTATGTTAAGCTGCAACGCGAGCTAGTTAGGCGTATAATTGTTGAACAGAAACGTCATGGTAGACTGGCGTTTCTAAGTGTCGCAGCAACGCCATGGATTATGGCATTTCTAAAAGGGTCAAAACGTGTAATCTTTCCGAAACGAGTTCATTTTGTAAATTCTTTACGCAGCTAGGGTCCGAACAGTGAATTTGTCCCCAAAACGCTGAGTGCCCTTCATAGGAGACACTTTGAGATAGACGAAGTCATCGAGCTCATAAGACATGTCACGATGCTTGCTATCATAGTAGCTCTTCTGACGGGACTGCGCTACTCTGAGATTATCCCGAATGACCCGACACATCTCTTATGCTTCTTCGATCAAGTCATTCCCAAGAATATGACGCTCGCCGGTCTCGGACCAGTTGAGCGGGGTACGACACTTCCTGCCATAGAGAATCTCAAACGGAGCTTTGCCTGAACTTTGCCTGATAGCTTTTGTTATAAAAGAACTCAGCAAAAGGTAGGCAGTCTTCCCACTTCATGCCAAAGGAAATGACACAGGCTCTTAGCATATCCTCGAGTACCTGATTGACTCTCTCAACTTGCCCTCTAGTCTGAGGATGAAAGGTTGTGTTGAATCGAATCTTAGTACCCATCGCAGACTGAAATGAGTCCCAAAACTTGGAAGTGAAGATACTTCCGCGATCCGAGGAAATCAGCATTGGCACACCATGCAAAGAGAATATCCTCGAAGTGTACAACTCTGCGAGCTGAGCTGCCGAGATAGACTCCTTGACTGGAAGGAAATGAGCTACTTTGCTCAACTTGTCAATGACGACGAAGATGGCATCGTTACCCTTCTTGGACTTCGGAAACCCGGTGACGAAATCCAACTCAATATGGTCGAAGTTCCACTCGGGAATGGGCAATGGATGCAAAAGACCTGTTGGACGTTGATGCTCTGCTTTCACCCTTCGACATACATCACATTCATTTACAAACTGAGCAATCTCACGCTTCACGCGAGTCCACCAGAAGGTCTGTTTCAAATCCTGATACATCTTGGAACTTCCTGGATGTATGGAGAGAAGAGAGTTATGAGCTTCTTCCATGATAACCTTTCTGAGATCCCCTTTCGGAACGACAAGACGATCCTCAAAGACTAATGTATCTCTGGCATCAACATTGAAGCACTTATATTTGGGAACTCCCTTTGCCAAGCCAATCTTAACTTTCTTCACCGTTGCATCAAGAAGTTGAGCTTGCCGGACCTGCTCTTCCAAGGTAGGAGAAATCTTAAGATTTGCAAGAAATCCCTGAGGTACTAACTGAAGGTTGAGCTTTCTGAAAGATTCACAAAGGTCAGACTAGAGAGCCTTCAGAATGAGACTGTTGCAGTAAGCCTTCCTGCTCAAAGCATCTGCCACGACATTACCTTTGCCTGGAGTGTACTCAACACTCGGATTAAAATCTTGGAGCATTTCCACCCAACGAGTTTGCCGAAGATGTACGTGAGACTCTTGTGATCGGTGAACACTTCAACCTTTCTTTCCAACAAGAGGTGTCTCCAAGTCATCAGAGCATGTACCACTGCCGCCAACTCAAGATCATGAGTGAGGTAATTCTTCTCGCTTGGCTTCAACTGCCTCGAGGTATAAGCTACCACTTTTTTGTCTTGCATCAACACTGCACCAAGACCTTGAAGAGAGGCATCGCAGAACACTTCATAAGGTTTGGAGTCATCAGGAGGAACCAAGACTGGAGTAGAAGTGAGCTTCTCTTTGAGTGTGTCGAAAGCCAACTGACACTCTGGAGACCAGACATACTTCACACCCTTCTGAAGAAGACTTGAGATAGGCTTAGTAATCTTGGAGAAATTCTCAACGAATCTTCTACAATAGCTTGCAAGCCCGAGAAAGCTTCGAAGCTGCTTCACATTTTGCGGAGGCTCCCACTCAACAATGGCCTGCACTTTCGACGGATCAACTTTGATGCCCTTGGCAGAGATGATGTGCCCAAGGTAGACAACTTATTTCAACCAGAACTCACATTTGGAAAACTTGGCATAGAACTTATGCTCTCTTAGCTTATCAAGCACCAACCTGAGACGTTCTTCATGCTCTTCCTCAGTTTTCGAAAAGACCAGAATATCATCAAGATACAACAAGACGAATTCATTCTTGAATGGGGAGAAGATATAATTCATCATCCGACAGAAGGTCGGTGGAGCATTGGCTAGACCAAAAGACATCATTGTATACTCATACGAGCCAAAGCTTGTCCTGAAAGCAGTCTTTGGAATGTCTTCTTCGCGAATGCGAATCTGGTGATAACCCATCCTGAGATCAAGCTTCGAGAAGACCTTAGACGCTTTCAATTTCTCGAACAACTCATTGATGTTAGGAAGTGGATACTTGTTTTTCATAGTCTTCTTATTCAATGGGCGGTAATCGACACAGAGTCGTTCCGTACCATCCTTCTTCTTGACAAAAAAGCACTGCACAGACCCAAGGAGATGAGCTTGGTCTGATCAGACCCAGACGCTCCTGTTCATCGAGTTGTTTCTTCAGCTCCTTCAGCTCTTCTGGACCCAGTTTGTACGGCTATTTGCACACAGGCTCAGTACCTAGTTCAAGCTCAATTACGAACTCAACTCCTCGGTGCGGAGGCATTCCTGGCAGTTCATCTGGAAAAACATCTTCATATTCGCAAACCACTGGGACTTGTGAAATTGGAGAGGTCTCACCCTTATCATTCAAGGAAAACAGACGGACCGTATCATCACGTGTTGTGAAAGATAATCACGTCCTCCGAACAATGAGTTAGCTTCACTTCTTTAGCATCACAATCAATAGACGCCTTGTTCATGGCCAATCAGTCCATACCAAGGATCAAATCGATATCAGAGTTGCCAAGGACAATAGGAGAAGCCAGAAAAGCATAATTACCCATCTTGACAGAAACATCCGGGACTACCATGTGGGAATTCATTATCTTTCTCGGAGACACAGTTGATAGAGGCTTAGGCAAATCACAAGTTGAGAACCCATAGTTAAATGAGAAAGGCCTTGAGATGAATGAATGTGATGCACCAGAATTAAATAAAACCTTTGCAGGAATATCATGAACGAGGAGATTACCCATAATCATGTCTGAGGAGTTCTCTGCTTCAGCTGCATTCACCATATTGACTCTCGCAGACCTGGGGTTGAACTTCACTATAACATTGCTTGGAGGCTTGCCTGGAGTAGGAGGCGGAAGACACAGCTGAGAGGTGCACTTGTTGGCATAGTGACCCTTTTGCCCACACTTGTGACAAGTAAAGTTTGCCTGCTGACGGAACTGTGTCTGAGGATTCCCTTGCTTCTCCTGCTGAAACCTCCGCTGGTAAGCTGGGTTGCGTGGGTGGGAAGAACCACGACCACCTAATTGCTTGAACTGCTGAGTGTGCCGAGGAGGAGGAGGAGACACCCAATATTTCTGTTGCTTCTGGACCACCTGAGTACAGGACGACGAGCGGGAATCTCTGAAACGCTTCTTCGAATTCTCCACCCTGAGCAAAGATGACTCAGCCCTGAGAGCCAAGTTATAGAACTTATCAAACTGATCAGGATTGTGCAAGGCAAGGGCCAGCTGCAAATCCTCTTTCAGACCACCTCTGAATTGATAGATCTTGCTCTTCTGATCTGGAATGTCCTGCAAGGCATATCGGGCCAGCTCGTGGAACTCGATGGTGTACCTGTACACGGAGGAACCACCTTGCTGCAAGCGCCTGAACTTCTCACGCAATTCCTCCACAAAACTAGATGGGATATAGTGGGACCTGAAATCTCTGCAGAACTCATCCCAAGTGATCAATCTGCCACCCTTGGAGTCCTTCAACTGCTGCCACCAAACTGTTGCCTGCCCCTTGAGCTGGAATGTTGCAAACTTGACGAAGTCCTCTGGACGGACATTGCTGCACTCAAAATGCTTGTTCATGTCCCGAATCTAGTCCTCAGTGTCAAACGGCTGATCACACGATGTGAAGGTCTTCGGCTGGTTTGCCCGGAATTGACTCAGAAATGCAAACTGATTACCACCATGGTTGAAATTGCCCTGCTGCTGATTAGTCCTCTCTTGCAGCAGCTGGATTAGCATTTGAGTGTTAGCATTTGTTGCAGCCATCACCGTTTGCCAAGCCTCTGCAGGAAGAGGCAGCGGCGGCGGAGGAGGTGGAGGGGGTGGTGGCGGCATCTCAGCACCCTCACGACCCGGATTCTGACTTGTTGGTGGAGCCATCGTGAAGAGGGACAACACATTAGCCCAGAGAACAATATTGAAGGTAAAGCTGAATCAAAAGACAGGAATATCTGAACAGGAATATTAGCAATTGCACTCGAACAAAACAGTAAGAATGCTTCCTCAAAGTGACTGTCGACAAAATTCTGATTAAAGACCACTTGCAAACCAAGTATGAGCTAGAACTTCTCGGAACAAACGTTTGATCGAGATTTCATCCGATATCTTCGTGGATATGATCGCACGGGCTCAAATTTACAGTAGCCATCCCATGCAAGGTAGTGCACACGACTTACGAAGCGTCCCGAGTCGTAGCAAGCTACAAGGACTCTTTAAGACACAACGAGAACCGCTGTAAGACAACCATGAACAAACGTACCCACTGAATGTCGAATCCCAACCTCACATCATGCATGTGTAGGAAGATTGTCCTATAAGTCACTACTTGATATCCCACCTATGAATTCCCGAAATATCTGGTCATGCAATCTGGTATACGGATACAAGGAGTAATATTTCACACAACTCCTATACTAAACCGTCCAGTGTATCACATTCGTCAACACATAACCAGAATCTCGGACCTTCATCTACTACAGACCCTCGTAATCACAGCGATATAAGTATGGCAGTACTCCCGAACAATCTGCACCAGTACTGGGGACATTGGGGTTATCTTGCCACTACTAGTATTGAAGCAATTTCGAACATCCTTCGTCCTGAGATAATAAGAAATCTGAATGATGGCGATGTGCACAAGAATCCCCTCGAGCTCAACTCCCCGAAAGAAATCAAGTCAGAATGGAGGCACCAAGACAGAACTCCGTCACATCAATATCATATAGATTTCAAAATACCCGCATGATCCTAAAAAAAATTGAGCGAGAAGAGGAGTAGAATTAAGATTTGCTAAGTCGAGAACCTCACCAGAGCATAGAAGAGGAGAAAAAAGAAACCTACTCTCCGATATAACTAAGACTCAAAACATTTTTACTAGACTCGACTCGGCCAAGTTCGATCACACAAAGGCTCCTATGGTCGTAAGGCTCTGATTTCCAACTTGTAACGACTAAGATGCAGCCCTTTCCTATTTTGGGGGCGATGCCCCAAAAGGGAAAGAGGCGCATCTAAACGTTTCGCAAGCGAGATAATCATAACATTACATAACTGAAGAATGACAAGTAGGGCATACACTTGCCATCTCACATAGTATAACATAAGGTTTACATCCACACAGTTATTCAGAGCAAAGTTTAGTCCCGCTATGGACAACATGAAACAAGTAAAAGACTATGACATCCTGCATGCTGGCCCATGATCACGACCATGGCCTCAGTCCTCCGGATAGTTCACGTACAGTCGGACAGACTCCTCATCGTACTCCCACGCCAGCTGGGTGCCATCAGGATCTCCTGCGTCGGGCGTACCTATACCTGTTGGCGGTGTTGTAGTAAACTATGAGCCACGGGGACTCAGCAATCGAATGAGCTTGGTATCGAATCTAGTCAAGTTATTAGGTGAGGAAGGTTTAGTCTATATGTTGCAGCATCCTAAGCATATATGGTGTCTAACTTACGAAGATCAGAGTAATTGATATGGTGGTCTACGCGAGCGGTTGAAGACTAGATGATCACTAAGTGATCCTAATCACCTACTTATGTCTAACATAACCCCACCGTGCTCCCGATTGAAGAGATGTCTTCGAAGGAGACAGTCACGGTTACGCACACAGTTGGCAGTTTTATTAATGTTACTTTAAGTTGTCTAGAACCGGATGTTAACAAATTATCCATGTTTGCCACATAACCACGAGCACCGCTTTCCGAAAGATTAAACCCTGCAGGGGTGCTCCAACTAGTCCATCACAAACTGCCATGGGCCGCAAAGTAATCCTCTATCACGAATCTCGTGATCTCGTCGGATTCCTTCGAGGAAGACCTCAACTTTCAGGAGACCCAAAGTTTCACCGGAATCCCTATACGCAAGATATATCGCTAAGGTAAGACAAGACTAGCAGGACCTCCCGGTGTGTCGATGACCCGATAGGAGCCGCGTATCTCGTTCTCAGGACAACACCATCTATGCATAGTGTGCAATGACCAAATGCCTCAAGTTGCCCTGAGGTGGTCTCGCCGACTGCTAGGTGGGTGGACCAACACTCATGAGGAGCACTGGCCCTGGTTGTTGATCAAATCCTCGGGGTAGGTATTCCCTATGCAAATTATTATGAGGTGATTAGCAAATTAAAACCAATGTTGGGTCCTGCCGGACAAGCCTTAACACTACACGATTTGTCAAGGGGGTCCCCATAACAACCCCGAACGTGTTAGGAGCGATCAGTTATGGAATCAAACACCGGTAACCAAAACTAAGACGACAATAACGGAACAAATCACCCGACAAAAGGCTAGGCCTTCCATCATTTACCAAGTATATAGGTGCATTAATTAAATAACAGTTTAAACATAATGATATCAAAATACTCATGTTATCACATGAGACAGTTGGCACCTACAACTAGCAAAGTTATTCATTAGGGCTTGAGCAAGCCTACTTAACCAAGCAACATTAGCTAGGAGGGGAAGGTGTTTGGGTTGCATGGCATTAACATGAGGCATTTATATCAAGTGGTAGGCAGCGAGCATATATCGAAGGAAACGTGATTCTAAGCATAACAAAGCTAGATACGATATCAAGGTCACGGTCATCTTGCCTGTGATGTCTTCAGCTCGGAACTCCTCTTGATCGTCCTACATGTACTCTACAGAATCCACGTACTCGCTCTCTCATCCTGATGCTACCCAAGATAAAATAACAGCCAATGAACACCAACACAACATGATGCAATAAACAATATGATGCATCAGATGAGTTGATAAACTTCTGGGCAGAACTTCATACTAAGCTATCTTGACATGCATGAGGATGGCATGAACATGTGCATCACGAGAAAACGAAGCAGAAACATACAAAGAACATAGAGAACGGAGCTACAGATCAACCGGAAACTACGAAACAAGATATGAAGTCCTACGGTTCAAATCCACCACAAGCACACTCCATTGGCACTCCTCAGGTGTTACCAAGTTGACACATGATCAAACAAACAAATATAAGTGGAGTGGTGCATGGGAACACACCACACCATCAACAATGGCCACACAAGCTTCAAAACAACTAAAACATGCAATCTGTTTTTAACAGCATCATAGCAGTTTGTCTACAACATTCAAAGTACCTACACCCACCCAAATGAGCCAAAAAAGATATGAGGCAAAAGCCATTCAAAAGCTCTACAAGCCTGAGCAACAAGCTACTACAAAGGCATCACACATGAGAAGATCTATGGACACAAACTTAGACAAAATTAACAGATTCTAGGACTTAGTGAAATCTCAGATTTTCACCAGCTGCTTATGCTCTGAAGCATTTTGGCAGCCTCCAAAATGATGTCTACAGGAAGTGAAAGAGCATGAAATATAACAGGGAGCTAGACAAACACAAAATCTCACAAACCTTACTTTCTTGCAAGGGCTGATTCCCAACACATGAGCTTGTGCAACCAAACCAACAAGGGAAGAAAATAACAGCAGATTCTCGGACTTAGTGAAAATCAGAGATTTTCACAAGCTGTCAATTTCAGCCAAGTGTCAACTTTGACAAAGCACAACAAGTGCATACAAACTCCTATGAATAAAACAAATACCCCATCTTGTAGAGGGGTTCACCCACTAATGCCACATCAAGGATTCATACTCATAGGGTCAAAGCACTACATGATACTAAGCTTTAAACATGACATCAAGACAGAAAAATGACAGTTTATGAAGTTAATATAAAGTGAAATCTGATTCCACCAGTGGATTCCTGGGATGATTCTACCCCAAAAGCATATATAATACATGGGTACTTGCATGTAACATGTAGGCACAAAGCTAGCTCGAAAAGCAACATAGAAATCAATATGAGCATATAGGAGCATTATCACAAGTGTCTTAGCACTTGTAGCATCCACTATTCCTACATATGCACACACACAAGGTTCATACACCACCACATCACCATAGTGGCAAGCATGAGGGGTTAACCCTCATGCACAAGTGCATATGTGCACTCATGCCCACAAACACACATGCATGAACACCTATACACAAATATATACTCACACACACACCTACTACAAGAGGTGCATCAAGAGGGGCTGCCCTCCTACACATGTGCATGTGCCACCACATGCACACACACCCACAAGCACTTGCACACACACTCAATAATGGGCCTCATGAGGGGGTAGACCCTCATGCCCATGTACATGGGTGCACCCACATGCACACACACACACACCCATATGCATATCCACAACATCTCACATACACACTAAAGCACATGCACACACTATGTGAGCACATACACACTCATGTAGATGCTCACACACACTCTAATGCACACACATATATTGCTTCACATACACTCACATCACATGTGTGCACACACCTCTAAAGCACTAATGCACACACACCCACACTGATTTGCAACAAAATACCTATGCTCAACTTGCTGCACAAGAAAGGAAAAAAACAAAGTAAAAAAGGAAAATAACAAGGGAAACAATAAAAAAATAAAGGGGGAGGCCCCTGGATTTGAAACCAGGACCTCCTGGATGCAAAACCCAGCCTCTGCCACTCAGCTACTCTTCGGATCTCGACAGAGTAGGGGGAGACACCGAGGTAACCTCTCTGCACCAGCACACACATACTAACAGAAAAAAAAACACAGGAATAAAAGGGGTCTGTGGGGGAATCGAACCCACGACCTGCGGGTCAATGCACGGCTCGGTTGCCGCTGCGCTAGCGTACTAGATCTGAACGGAGAGGGGGAGTGTTGCTCTTTGAGCAGTCCCCACGAGCTACCGCAGACACGCGCACACATGCCGACATCTAACAGAGTCTACTCTGGCGAGACTAAGCATCTATGCAAGGACGCGCGAGGATACACGCGGGAGAAGAAAAGGGGGAAGGGGGACGCTCACCCTGGAGCCCTCGACAGAGAGGATCTCTCGGGAAGAGGAAGTAGACGGGGCTGCTACACGGGATCGGGAGCACCGGGTGCTCGTCAGAGAGGAGGTCGAGGCCGTCGATGAGGACATGCTCTAGCCTCACCAGCGACGGGAATGGAACGCGGGGAAACCCCCCGAGCTCACGGACATCTACGCCGGCGCCGGAGACGATGGAGGTGCAAAGAAGACGGCGGCGCCCTTCTCTCTCTCCCTGCAACACTCTCTCTGAACCTCTCTGTCTAACTTACCTGTAGAGGGGGAAGGAAGAGGGAGAAGGAGGTGGCGGCGCGAGAGAACCCTAGACGAGGCGCGGACGTCGAGGGGGGATTAAATAGAGGTCTAGGGGGCGCCTCGACATCCGTGAAGCCACGACGTCGGCCCCTCTCTGTCGCATCTCTCTGAGTGACCTCACGGAAAGCATGCAAGGGGGAACGGCGTGATGAGGTGGAAGAAGGGAAAAACGAGCGGGCCTGGCGCGGGGAAAGAAGGAGGTGATGCCCAGGTGGATTAGTGAGGAGGGCGCCCACCTGGGCTTACTGGAGCCGGCTGAAACAGAAGAAAGAAAAGGTTTTTTTTCCTTTTTTTAAAAACAACACCGCAACACAAAATGGCCAGAGCCAAACATGCCTTATAAAAAAAATCACCCTGGGCATTAGGGAATTATGCCCTAATAAAAATAATTATAAAACTGATTTTTAAAGCACTTAAATTAAATCCAAAACAGAATTAATATACAGGTTTGTAGTTAAAAACCCCATTTCACTAAAGTTTAAAAAAACCCAAAAGCATATCCCTCAAGCACAAGATAGCCCACTAAACTAACAACATTTTAAAAACAGGTTTTGAGCAAGTTCAACATGAGCTCAAATAAATAGAGAAGAAGGGGGGTTTTGAAACCTAGATTGAAAAACAAGCATAGATAATCATAGCTTGGGATTCACCCCTCATCACATCAACACTCACACTTGCACGAGCATGGATCAAACAAAAACAACAACACAAAGGATGTGACATGAATGATATGAATGGATGATGCAAAGGTGATGACAAAACATAAGATCACATGAAATGATAACTCCATAGCATTACATCATGGTCCAAAATAGGAAAAGGTTCCACAAATGGCAAGGGTTACACTTGGGGCATTACACACGTCCCTAGAATCCTCGGCCCCTCGAGGCTCTCCCGCCACGGTCGACGGGGCTGCCGCTGGCTTCGGCCCCTGAAGCTAGGGCATGATCCGAGCGGGATCCCCTTGCCGCCCTGGCGGCCGACGGAGGTCGGCCCCGTCCCCTAACCATGGCTAGGGGCGGGTGCCACCGGCAAAGCTGAAAGAAACAAGAGAATACAAGGCGATAGTAGCAGAAGGCTTCGAGAGTGAGATGGGTAGGAAAAACCTATGCGCAAACAGCCAAATTTTTAGGGCAAAGCCCGGAGGCCACCCTCCTCGCTCCAGAAGCTGCCGCCCCTCTCGCCCAATCACCCTCAAGTTACGAGCGTAACATGGAACCGCCCTGAGGCGCCAATGCATGCAGGGCGGGTCCATCCACGTCCGTGGCTTTTGAGGCCACGATCGCCACTTTCCCGACCGCCGCTGCGCATGTCCTACACGTGGGAGAGGCGTTTTCAGGGAATAAAGAGTCCATCATCCGCACGTCGCGCACCCTCCCACTTCGCGCATTCAACACACAGCGTGGGGACGAAAGCCTGTAACGGCTCGATTCCGATAAGCCCGACGCCTGCGAGTCTGCACACCAATTTGGGCCTGGCCCAACAACGCCTCGCATGCATGTGGCCCAAGCCCGGGGGCTCCTGTCGGTGCACTAAAGACTGGGGTCTCCAGTGCCCCGGACTAGTGTGCAGACGCCTGCAGCCCCTTTGCATCGGCAAGGCGCGTCGCTGGAGCTTAGGGCGGAAGCAAGACTCAGAAACCACCAAGAATAGATTGCAAGCCCGTGGCAGGCACTCGCTTGCTCGGAAGGAAGAAGAGACCCCGGAAGGAGCTCCCTGCCGGCGAGATAGACAATGCGAGGGCGAGACCCTCCCACCAAGGATGAAGTACTAAGCCCCAGCAAGCCATCCTTGCTGGGAAGATTGACAAGGCCTTGGCAGGCCATCACCTCCCTGCCGAGAGGAACCAAAACAGCCCCGAGCAAGGTAACCCTGCCGGGAAGGAAGAGAAGGCCCGAGGAGAGGCGCGGGCCCAGGGCGCCCTCGTGACCTGTGAACGCCTCCACCGCCGATGCATGGGCCACGCGTCCACCCGCATGCCAGCGCAACACCCCAAAGTTGCCACGTGTGGGTACGTGTCCAAACCCCCGTGACGAGGTCAGGGAAGTTTGTCAAAGCATTTAATGCACCGCAGTAACACTGTAACTATTGGTCGCCGCTATTCAACTCGTGAACCCACCATTCACCAACTAAGCCACTCTGGCGACCCCTTCGCCATTTAAAAGGAGGCCCAAGGCACTGTAGTAGGGACTTTTTTTGGCTTTTTGACCAATCGAAAGGGTGTAAAAGGGACAGATCTACAGTAACCCAAAACAAATAACTAAACACATGCAGGAGTAGGGTTTTACGCACCACGCGGCCCGAACATGGGTAAAAAAAGTCCTTGTCGGACCCTAACTGTTGGTTATGCTCTTGCCACGACCCCTCTCCCCGCCAAACCAGTAAAAGGGGACCTTTGAGGCCCCCATAGGTGTCGATCCTTCACCGATACCTCGGAGTCCTCCTGGTTCGATAAACCTTACAGTTTCCTTGTAAGGGAAATTTGCTGCTCACTACATCTCCACCTTCCACTTGGGGTAACCAACGAGGGGCGAGAAGTATACTCATGAACTCCTCATCAAGCAAGTTTCTGGCGCTGTTGCTGAGGACTCCAGACTTCAAGATAGGGGAGTTGCACACTATCTTTTACCTTTGCTTTTTAGTCTTGTTAGTTTGGTTTGTAGTTTTTCCTTTAGAGTCTTATACCCAAAAAAACAAAAAAATTAGATGACCTTGGCTTAATGGAAAACAACAAAAATATGAGAGAGCTTTATAAACTTTGTCTTCAACTTGGACATGAAGTGTTTGAGGAGAAAATTTAAAAACATATGGAACTTTATTATTTGCATAACAATTACGATGGTGGCAATGTTATTAGTATCGTTTCTTTGAATACCAATATTGCTAATGACATGGAAAGCTCTAAGCTTGGGGATGACGGGTTTGATGAACATGATATTTTTAGTCCCCCAACTTTTGTGGAGAAAATTTGCTTTGATGATACTATGCTTCCTAGATATGATGATCACCATGATGATAATGATTGCTTTACTCTCACTATTCCTAATAAGAAAGATTTTGCTCATAAGAAGAGTAATGATACTTTTATGCTTTTGGATCATGGGAATAATGCCTTATGTGATAGTTATATTGTTGAGTTCATCCATGATGCCACTGAAATTTATAATGAGAGGGGGAGACATGGTTCTAAATATCTAAAAAATAAGAAGTTTCCCCTCTTTATGTCGAAGGTTTTGAAGCTGCACTTGTTTTGCCTTCCTATGCTTATTTCTTTGTGCTTCAACGAATTATTCTATTGTAATATTCCTATGCATAGGAAGCATGTTAGACTTAAATGTGTTTGTATTTGCTTCTAAATGTTCTCTTTTGTTCTACAACTCTTATTCCTACGAAAGCATCATTAAAATCTTAAGCCTATCTTTATGGCTATAAAGAAAGAGCTCTAGGGAGACAACCCTTGTTATCTTTACTTTTAGTTTTTACTTTCAGTTTTTACTCGTCTTGATGCTTGTTACTACTGTAGAAACATCATTGTATCTTTATTTTCAAGCTTTGTGCCAAGTTTTAGCCTCATATTAAAAGAAAGTTCAAAAGTTGTGACATGCTGCCCAGAAACAGATTATGTCTGCTTGACGGAAAACTTCGCCAAAAATCACCACATCTTGTTTTTGATCTGAATTGTTTTGACAGCATGCTCTATATAATTGTCCTTCTGGAGTTTATTCTGAGTTTTTTTATTTGAGTTCGAGAAGTGTGTCGAAAAAATTATTTACTACCTGTTGTTCTGTTTTTCACAGATTCTGCCACGTTTTGCGTTTTCATCATTTTGCAAACCTAAAGCTTGCTTTTTCATTGCAAAAACCTTTTGGAAATCTTGAGAAACAGTAGCTCTTCATGAAATATTTATTTCCAATGGATAATAAATTATTTTATCATGGGCACTAACCACTCTAATCAACTTATGACGAGTTTCGTATGAAGGGAGTTTTCAAGTATGCGATGGAAGATGATGAAAGAAGATCCAGGAGTGTCAAGGGCTCAAGCTTGGGGATGCCCCCATGTACCCCCAAGAAATATTCAAGGAGACTCAAGTGTCTAAGCTTGGGTATGCCCCCGTGCATCCCCTTCTCCATCAACAATCATCAGTTTGTCCATCTCCATGCTATATTTTTATCACTTCAAATGTTATGTGTTATGCTTGGAGCGTCCCGCTCTTTACTTTTTAGTTTGTTTTAGTTTTATTGATGTTCATAACAAGTTCGAACCTATCCTTCCTTGTTTGGGAGGGAAACACGCTCCACTCCACCCTATAACACAACATAGGTTTTCATGCTTATCTTTTATGTGTATTCTTTATCATTGCATAGCTGTTGTCATGCTTAGCTCTTAGTTTTCATGCTTAATCTTTTTAAGACCTATTATTTAGGTTGCTTTTGGAACTCTCTTGAGTTATCATGCTTATCTTGTTTAGAGAGTTGGCTTGTTGCACTGAGTTGTGTGTCTTGCATGAGTAGGTAAGTAAGGTTGCTATTTAAGTGTAGTAGTAACTTGCAATAGTTTTGAGGTATTGATTTGAGTAATGTTTGGACTATTGGTGCCAAGAGCTTGAGCCTATTAATTATAGGTGTCGTATTCTGGGAAATCCGTGTGTTTTTCAAAAACTAAAAAATTAGTTGAGAACTCTAGCTACTAGATGGATCACTAACCTCTGGAGGGGTTGGACTATATAGAGTACCCTCACGTTACCATGGGTCGAGGATGTGCAAGGATAATTAAACCCCCAAACACTCCTCCTCAGGGTTCTTGTCTCTTTGTGAATCTCCTAACTAGATAGAGAGTTACCGTAATAAGTGCATGAGTTCTTCGGACTAATGTGAGTATTCGATTGTTGGCACTTCCACCATCCATATTTTCCTAGCCTCTTCGGTACCGTGCATTGCCCTTTCTCATCTTGAGAGTAGGTGCAAACTCCGCCGGTGCATCCAAACCCTTGGCATGATACGCTCTGTCATCATAAGCCTCATTATATCTTTCCTCCAAACAGCCTCCATACCTACCTATTAAGGCATTTCCATAGCCTTTCCGAGATACATGGCCATGCAACACCCACCATCTCATGACTTGATCTTCATGTCAGACATGCTTTTGCTTGATCGAGGAGCCACATGCTAGTTGGGCCTTGCCCTTATTATTGCTACATGACGCGCTAGTTTCATTGCATATCCTGTTACACTGGCAGAGGCATACATTTCCATAAATCATGATAGTTTTCATTTGTCTTTATGTTGAGTACTTCTTATAAAGTGTGAAGATCTTCTTTTTATTCTTGTAAAACATAGAGTGATGCCCTTAAGGGAGGAAAAGATCCCAAAGAGGACAAAATAAAAGATCCCAAAGAGGACAAATGAAAAGATCCCAAAGAGGACAAATGAGAGATAAATAGAAACACAAAAGAGTCCACAAAAAAGAGAGAGAAGGGGGCAACACTACTATTCCTTTTGAAAGATCCACACTCATACTCCATTGTTATATTTGTACTCCATAGACATTATCATTCATGCATAACTATGTGGGGACCCTTACACTATTGAACTTGGCTTGTATATTCCAATGATGAGCCTCCTCAAATGAGCTCTAGGTATTCATGAGCAAGAAAGTTGGATGCACCCCCACTAGTTCCACTTGAGAGCTTACCTTAGCTCATATGTGCATCCGTTGCATGGCAATCCCTACTCCTCACATCATATCTATCGTTTGGCTTTCTCTCGCCTATGGTTGTCCTCATTGATGTGAGCCTTTCACAACTTTGTGTCTTCCTAACCCATCATTATTCTCTTTGCCATCCTAAGTGCCAACATATCTTACTTGCGCTCATCCATTCGATGAGTGCTCAAAGTCGAAAGGGAGAGGATCTTTTTGACTTGTGCTTGACTAGTGGTCTGGGGATGGGTAAAAATAAGATTCGGAATGAGACCAAGTGTGAAGTTTAGTAGATTGAGTTCTCAATTATATATATATATATATATATATATATATATATATATATATATATACATATATTATGCTCTAAACCCATCTCCCACTTCTTGCCGGCAAACACCATTTGGAGACATTCGAGTCACGGACATCGAGAGCTCTTGCACCTTTATGTTCTTACTTTGCTATTTTCAATACTAAATATAGACTCTTGCTTCTTATTGTCTTAACTTGAATTGCACATATCACTTGCTATACTTTGAAGTTCTTATATGTGGGTTAGCATGTCACCACAGAAATTATTTGTGTTATGATTTACCTACTCGAGGACGAGCAAGAATTAAGCTTGGGGATATTGATATGTCCCAAACGTATCTATAATTTCTCCTTGTTCCATGATCTTTTGGGTGACATTGTTATATGTTTTGCTACAAATTGATATATTTTTACACATATTTGGACTAATCTACTAACTCAGTGCACCCAGTGCCAGTTTCTTTCTGCTGATGTCTTTTTTGCAGGGGCATTTACCCAAATCTCCAGAGCCCCAAAAATCCTCAGAAAAATATAGAAAAATCAGCGTGACGGAAGCTTCCGGGTCACCGAAGATGGGCCAGAGTGGAGCCAGGGGTTGCCCAGGCCGCCACCCTGCGCGGCCTAGCCCCTGGCCGCGCCCACAGGCAGCCTGGGTGGGCCCCACCTCCTCTGACGCCCTCCTTTGGCCTATATTTACCCCTCCGATCGGAAACCCTTGAATCATATCCAGAATCACGAATATCTCCATCGTTCCACCGCCGCAGCGCTTCCGAGATCGGGAGCGTCAGGATACCTCTTCCCGGCACCTTGACAGAGGGAGGATTGACCTTCGGGAGCTTCTCCACCACCATGGATGCTTCCCGGATGTGCCGTGAGTAATCCTTCTTGGACCATGAGTCCATGACCAGTAGCTATGCGATGTCTTCTCTCCAATCTTGTGCTTCCATCATTAGCCCTTGTGAGATGCCCTACATGCTCAAGGCACCTATGTAATTTTCATGCTATTGCTATGCTTGGTTTGTTGGGATCCGATGGATTATGAGATTATGTTCGGATTGTTATGAGTTATATATTTGATTATCCTTTTATATTATGTTATTTAGTGATTCATGAATGTTCTCCATTTCTCTTTATTGCTTTGGCGGAGTAGTAGATTTAACTCTAAGAGGGAGCGTTATGCATGATTGTTGGCTCATGCCCGTGATGTCTAGCTTGAATGACAGAAACATGAGACTGGGAATGTGATGTTGCCACCAGGGAGAAAACAACGGTGCTTGTGACCACGGTTTCAAGGATTGTTTACCTTACGCATAGTTCATTAATGCAATTGTCTGTTGCTTGGAGTTTACACTTTGGGTGGGGCTCGCAACTTAATACCAGCGAGATGTTCTGGATAGATATCTCAAGGTGGATGATTAGTAAGTAGATGCTGATGAATAAATGGTCTACTTGTCTTGGCGTAATGTCCATTACTATTGAGCCTCTAACTTTCAAGTAGAATAATTAGCATTGCAGTGCGTTCATAATTCTGTGAATTGCCCAGGTGTAATTTGTTTATCCATACATAGTTGTTTATCGTCTTTTATAAGAGAGACATCACTAGTGAACATCATGTGACTCAGGTCCATATCACCACCATTGCTTACACCTCCATCATTTGCTGCTTTCATTTACTTTTCCGTTGCAATCACTATTCCCGCTTGTGTTTTGATCCTTTGCAAACTATAAAGCTAGAGAGATTGACAACCTCTGGGTACTCATTGGGAGCAAAGTTATTTGTTGTGTGTGCAGGTCCATGTCTTCTGCTAGCGCCAGGGCAGCGGAAACCTACTTGTTGATCCTCGGAGTCCTCCTGGTTCGATAAGCCTTACAATTTTCGTGTAAGGGAAACTTGCTGCTGACTACATCTCCACGTTCCACTTGGGGTAACCAACGAGGGGCGAGAAGTATATTCATCAACTCGTCATCATGTACCCACAAGACCGGGGGGAACTTCCTTGTGAACCAAGACTCGTGGTATATTACAATAACAGCCCGCGTGCATTCCCTTTCCACCTTGTAATATATTCCATGTATGAACCTTCCAACTTTGGCCCTCATGTGAGTTGGGTCTCATAACATTTCTTCATGTCATTCATTTTCATAATGGCATCATGTCATCACTCCATAATTATTTGTTTGCATCATATGCTTGTTGTGTTATGTTGTGTGTGAGTGTGTGATGTGGAAGCTTGTGTGCTTGGTAGAAAGAGCATTGTATTGTGTGAAACCTCCATTAATTATTTCACAGAAGCATGCCTCATACTCTTTTAATAGCAATGCTACATATGTGGTGATTTTACTTGCCCTTTTCCACTCAAAAAGATGTTGCAAACCTGCCTAATAATCTGTAGGGCATTCTAAATTATGCTTAACCATGTTATGCACTCCAACATTTTAATTCTGTTTTGAAACAGCATCAATAGTAAATAATAGGTGTATTAATTATTTTTCTCTAAAAATGCCCAAACCATTTTTAATAATTGGGCTGATTTTTGTAAGTGCAAAACTATTTTTCTCTTCCTCTCTAATTCCTTTCAACTCCCGTGGCTATTTACTTTGTTTGCTGATGTTTATTAAATAAAGTTATGCCTTTATTTTTTCTGTTGTGAGAGAGAGCTTACCTACCTAGGCCTACTTCTCCCTTTTGGCCCAACAACCAGCAGCAGCGAGCCAAGCTGCAGCCTAAGCCCAGCCAACGCGCGGTCGTCTCCCTCCATTGTACGGCGCGCATCAGGGGAGCCACGTCACCGTCCTTGTTGACTTGACGGCCAACGGCAGTCAACAGCTCCAATAAAGATGCCCTCGGTGCCCTAGGGTTTGCCCTCACCCCATTTGTTCGACCCTCCACATCGCCACCTCTAGTAGCAGCTCACCCTCGCCGTACCATTTCCATGCCCAGAGAGCACCCGAGCTCTTGCTCGGGGTAGTCTCCCGTGTGTCCCCTACTTCTCCCGCGACCACAAGGAGCTCCGTGTCGCATGGAGAAGCTTGCCCCGCTCATGGACGCGTCGTCTAGATCCCTAGATCGGCCTCCTCGACCACCACGTCTTCTTCCCCTGTCGCAGCTTCTTCTTGGAGCCGAGTACGCAGATGTTGGGCGCGTCATCGTGTCGTCTCCCTCGCGATCCGGCTTCCCTTCCCTGTCCAGTGGACACTAGGTGAGCACACGCACCTCACTGCCCCTTCTAGGCATCCATAGATCCCTGTAGGTGATGCTTCATCCACGGCAAGGAGGTGCTCCCCAAGCTCGGATTCAAGGATTTTGTGTATGTGTGTACTGTTTTTCTTACTGCATGGCTAGCCTTCGCCCCAGATCGCGTGTGTCCATGTACACGGGCACCTCCGTGCGCACAGCCTACAATTGCATGCATGTATCACCCTGCACAGCTACCGCCTCGCTCCCGCGGCCGAGAAAAGCTCCTGATCGAGCTTGTTTCGAGCACTTGCTCACGCCGCCTTGTGTAGCACACGTACAAGCTGCTTTTACCACCAGCACCCTGCCCTACGTCTTAGTTGCTAACGGTCACCGGAAAGCTCGCTGGCGTCGTCACGTTATGCTCTTCTGTCTCTCGGAAGAAGAAGGCTAGCGACTAGGAGTGTACTTCAAGTGTGCGCCCCCTCCTTAGTCAACAGCCGGGTTGCAGCCTAGTGGTAACGTCCCCTCTCTCTATTCCACGAGACCAGGGTTAAATCCCTCGCTCGCGCCATTTCTTGCCCCCTTTTTTGAGGCAACATGACAAGTGGGCCCTCGTGTCATCCACCAGAGATGCTTAGTGCCACTGACCCATGGTCCCCGTGAGCATTTTTTAATTTTGTTGTTTGTATTGTTTTTTATTCATGTTTTATATTATTTCATATAGGCTAATTTCTTTTCTGTCTCTGTCCATTTAGGGCATATGCCAAATGTGGCATATACTAGGTTATACATAGAGGTTACAATTTTCGTTTGTGGTTTGTGGTTCATTTTTCTACTGAAACATATGAGTGTGATATATGGATTTGGGGTAGCAAAATCCTAGGAATCAAGTGGTGCCATTTGTTGTTTCTATTGAGCAACTTTGTGCAAATGTCATTTTGTGATAAGGTGTCATTTTGTTAATTTTGCATGAATTAATCCTTGCACTATTTGGTAAACTTGTCAATATGAATTTGGTAGTGTTTTGAGGGTACTAGGCCCTGGTAATTTTCCTTGCCATGATAAGCTTGTAGATTTGTGGGTTTCTTGCTGTCAACATGCCAGGATGATATTGTTGTTTTCAGAGGCTCAAATAATTCTAAGTGTTGAACCTGTTATTTTCTTGCCATGTTGTCTTGATGATTCCCATGAATCTGTTATTCCTTTGTGGTTGGTCCAGTGCCATGATTTGTAGTTGAGGTTACCCTTTGTCATCATGTGCAATTGGTTTGCAAGAAGGAGCTTTGCATCCTATTTAGTTTTGTTGTCCAATATGTCGACCTGTTAAAAACTGCACTATTGCACCCCTTGTTTGTCACTAAGTGTGAGAATCTACTATTATCTTCATGCCATGTTTAGAGGATGCTATCATGAATTATGTGCAGTTTCAGCTCATGCTTAGCGGAGTGATTTATAGTAGTTGTTGCCCTCAATCATCCTGTTAAATTGCATCCCATGACATTTTTTGTAGAGTAGAGTTTTATTGCTATCAACTTGCCATCAGGTTAAAAACTGCAAGTCCAAACTGAGATTTTCATTGTCCTAATTTGTAATATTTCTTGCCATGTTGAGAGCTTGGTTGCTAATGATCCATGAACATATCCATGTTACTGCTAGCAATTGATTATTGTCCTCTTTGTTAGCTTCTTATTCATGTCTTGATTGAACTTCTTGAGTGGCTGTAGCTACTAGTTTTCACATGAACAAAGCGGTATGTTGCTGTTTGTGAACATATTGGTTGCCAAATTATTTTATGCTTTATGTGAGGTGTGCTTCTTCGTTTAGCATGATATTTAGGTCTATTTCACCTAAACTTTCCTGCCCAATCCAGTGGCATACTTGGAGTGCCAAGAAATTGCCCATAGTTCTCTCTCAAATGTTGTTTAGTCGTTGTTGCCTTCCGTATCTAGTTTTGTTAATCTTGAGATATGGGTAGCTCGGTTTGCGACATTCCTTATATGTTTTTTGCACCGTTTTCTCATGATGCATCCATTTCTGCCATGTTCATGCATGCGCAAATAAATAAACTTGAGGTTTTTTCCAAAATGATAAACAACTTAATAAATGCATGAGAAAGATGACTAGTTAGCATTACCATGCTCCTTTCATACCCACACTCAAGCATCATGTTGTTTGAAGCATTGCACCTTGACGCGTGTTCATTGGATGTGTTTTTTTGGGTAGCGCCGGGAGCTGCGAACGAGTGTGAGGATCCCGTTGAGTGCGCTCCTCAAGAGGAAGAGTTGTACCCGTTAGAACAAGCATTAGGCAAGATGACCGTGATCTTGATATCATTTCTAATTTTGTTATGCTTAGATGTCGCATTTCCATCGCTATTTATCATTGCGTGCCACCTGAATATACAACCCCCCAAATATTGCCATGAAAATCCTCTAACCCCTCCACAACCTAGCAAACATTGATTGACTAAGTTAGCGCTTGCTCAACCATCTTATAGCATTGCTAGTTGCAGGTGCAGGCTGATCCATGGGTTAACATGGGCATTTTGAATATCATATTATTACGGCTATTTAAATGAATGCACCTATATACTCAGTAAAAGGCAGAAGGCTTGGCCTTTTGTTCGGTGTTTTGTTCTGGTTTTGCCACCTTAGTTTCGGCTACGTGTGTTATGTTCCATATTGGCGCTCCTAACATGCTTGGGGTTGTTTTGGGGGCCCCCTTGATAACTCGTTTTGGTTTAAAACTTCTCTGGCAAGATTCAACATTGGTTTTACATTTGCTAATCAACTCTACAAAAAGCATAGCGAATAGCTACCCCGAGGATTTTTAATGAACCCACAGGCCAGTGCTCCTCATGAGTGTTGGTCCAACCCAGAGCAGCTTATTAACACTCCCCCGGGCAACTCGGTGTTTTGGTGTGGTAACCATAGCTCATCCATCGTGTCCTGAGAACGAGATACACGGCTCTTATTGGGTTCGCCGACACGTCGGGTGGTCTTCTTGGACTTGTTTTTACCTTCTCGAAATATCTCGTGCATCGGGATTCCGGGGATACTTGAGCTATCTCAAGGTTGTGGCTTTCCACTAAGGAATTCTAGGAGATCACGGGTTTTTGGTGGTCGAGTCTTCCTATGCAGCTTGTGGTAGTTTGTGATGGACTATCTGGAGCACCCCTTCAAGTTTAATATCTTTTGGGAAGCCATGTCCGTGGTTATGAGGCAACTTGGAAACTTTGTTTAACATCCGTTTCTAGAAAACTTGAAGCAACTTAATTAAAATATGGCAACTGTGTGCATTACCGTGACTGTGTCTTTCACGAGCTCCTTCTCCGATAGAGGACATGGTGGGGTTATGATTGACATGGTGTCCAGTATCACTTAGTGATCATTATGTAGCACACAACCGTCATGCGTAAACCACTCACTTTACATTATGCTCTCATAAATTAGCCACCATATATGCTTAGCGTTGCTGCAAACTCAACACTTAACCTTCCACACCCAAAACATGATTAGTTCTGGTATCATGGTGGCAAGATTGCTGAGTCCCCATGTCTCACAGATTACTACAACACCACAGGTTCAGGTACCTCAGATCCAGAGGCGTTTGATGCTAGGCAGATTTAGTGGGAGTTCGA
Organism: Hordeum vulgare subsp. vulgare; assembly: GCF_904849725.1. Lineage (NCBI taxonomy): Eukaryota > Viridiplantae > Streptophyta > Magnoliopsida > Poales > Poaceae > Hordeum > Hordeum vulgare. Next base: position 163,107,605 of record NC_058522.1, read on the forward strand.
TGAAGGCAGTGGCCGTATGTATGTGACGTACCGTGACGATTAGAGGACCTTGGTCGTCTCCTGGGCTAGCGAGATAGAGTCATTCCATTTTACCATTTATCTTGTTCGTAGCCGTACCCTGTCTTACGGATGATTGAAATAATGTTGTGTTGATTATAACTTAACTTCTGGAGAGTGTAAGCCATCCATATACTCTTCATAAATGTATTGTGGTGATTTCTTTAATTGTTAAATGCTAAGATGCGCCTCTATCCATATTAAGGCCTCATCCCCAAATATGGATAGTGCCGCATCTTGATCGTTACAATTACATATCCGAGGTAAGCACCCGGACAATGACTTTTCCCTGGCAATACTAAACAAAGAGTCCACTCGTTGGCCCACGTCCTCATGATGTACATCATACGAGCCTCACTCAAGATCGTACCATCCTTGATGGGACATGAAGGTGTGCCCGGTGTTGGTAAAAACAGCCCATGTTCGCCCTATCTGGCATGACCCTGTCTTGGGAGGGTAACTCTGGCCCTCTCGCCACTAGTAATGTGTGCTCTCTGCTAGCATCCACCAAGGTAATCAACAAGGCCCCATCCCATAAAGGGGTATCGTGGTCGCACATGTAAGGTTGGTACGGTCGACAAATCTGTAATCTAATCCTATTTTTGAAACCACACATACGTAAGTTGCTTTGGTACACCACATCTTTATCAAGCGGTTACCTAGCTCAACACATCTCCCTCAGGCATTAGTGGCACCAGACGGGGTTTTCAAAAAGTCATTGAAATATTTTCTTTCATCATCACCATACATATTCCCATCCCATTTGCGTAGCATCTACTAGCAACCTAACTACTTACCACACACACAAATCTCATAGGAAGGTAGGGTCATGCCCAAGTGCAAGTATCAACAAGGAGTTTTTCGGAGACAACCCACCAAGGTGTTCCCCGATTCAACATGACTCAATGCATCGGAATGGTGTGCTATATGACATGCATAAAATAGTTTCTGAGACATGGTCAAAGGGCTGCTTGCCTAGTTCGGCAAAAATCTTCGAGGGCTTCATGAGATTCTCGTCTAGCTCCGAGCACTTTGTATACTTCACCAACTATCATCAGAAACAACCACAATAGGCCACACAACAACAAGAAAAGAAAAGTCCTCTATAAATATGATTTTTATTTTTCTTGGACATCTCTGGTCCTAAGAAAAATAACTAAGGTTTGTTCTAAGGGATTTGGATCACCAGAGATTTTTGAACGGTGGAAATGGAGGAGTTGATCATGGAATAAATTGAAATGGAGCTATTTATTTAGCCCATCAGTTAAGGAATGATTTTAGATGAATTTTGGAAGTGGTTTGACTGGGTTTAGAGTTGGTATGAATTCCCTAGAGATTTAATAAGATGGAATAAATAGAAATGGAGCTATTTATTTGGCCTAGCAAAAACATTGCATGAGAAATATGTTCACCTAGGCTAGAAAAGTAGAGCATGATTTTATAGACAACCAGGAACTTGAATCATTCCATTTGGTGTTGATTTGAGCTCTCTAGTAATTTTGCAAGGTGGGGTTTGAATGATTCAAATTCAAATATGAATTTGGACACTATAGGAAACATTTCTGAAAAAATGTGCAATGCACAAATTTGGATAGTTTATAATTTTAGGAGTCTCTAGGAATTTGAATTAATGAATTTGGAGTTCATTTGAATTTATAAACATTTATCTAATCTCTGTGGACAAAGAAAAGGGGGAATAGAAATTACCCATCTAGGCCTAAGCTACGCTCTAAGCCCAACTTAGCGCCGCATCACACTGGGCCGACCCTACTTTACAATACTGCCAACGAACGGGCCACGATGGAAGAGTATTGCGAGGAATATGATTCCCAGCGGTGAAGGCGGCACACTGCGAGGTCCACTTCACTTATCCGGCTTGGGCCTGAACCGTTGGGTCACTGGCAGATGGGCCATGTCTGTCAGGCTCGTCCCCCACCTCCCACACGAATAGGGGAGAGCAGGGGATACAAGGCCATGTGGGCGCCGACACCGTTATGGTTGCTCGGGCCGCCTCCGTCAGAGCTTTGGCCTCTAGCGTGACGAGGAGGGAGAGTAGGAGCCACCACGGCTCCATTTTCACCGGAGGGCACCGAAGGAAGAAGGGCTTTAGCCACCATGATCTCGAACGATGGCGACCATTGATTCGATGCTCTGGTCATAAGTGGGAAATAATGGGGCTTCAGGGAAGTCCCATGGCGACGCGGGGGTCACTCCGGTGAGGCCCAGAGGAGCAGGAGGAGGCCATCGTGCCCGAATACGAGTGGAGGCCGCCGGTAGGAATTCATACATAGGGGGTGGAAGAAGGGCATGAGAGGAGGGGAAACTGACCTTGGGGTTCATGGGGGAGAGTGGGAGCGGGAGGGAGCAGAGAGGGCGCTCGGGGAGAGCATTTAGGCAGGGGGAACTAGAGGGAGATCCGACCCACCTTGGATGCCCTGGGTGCGGTGAGCACGCATGCCAGAGCCTATTTGGAGCTTTGCTGTCATCGGGGGCAGGAGAGGGAGATGAGAGGAGATTCCTCGCGCTGGGACACCATGCCACTTCCATACATTTGCTACAGGACAAGCACAAGCGGCAGATCGCTATTTCTGCATGTCAGTGGTACGGTCACCAAGCCACACTATGTCGAGGACCACCCTTTGGTCGGAAAAAGTTGTTTGGGGTGCAAGGCATGCATGGCAGAGGGTGATGGAGGAGTTTGCTTCCATGTGGAGCAGGTTAGGCTGGGTTTTTACAGAGGGCAAGTTTACAACAGCAAACTGGAGGCTCATCAAAGGTGTTTTTACTGTAGGCCATAAGAGGAAAAAGGTTGTGAGGTGGTCTTAGGTATGGAAGTAGTACAAGTACAATGCTACCTCTTGACCTTGCATTGGTTTTCCCTTGAAGAGGAAAGGGGGATGCAGCGAAGTAGATAAGTATTTCCCTTAGTTTGTTGAGAAACAAGGTATCAATCCAGTAGGAGGAACAAGCGAGACTCCAATAGTAGTACCTACACAAATAATCAAACAATTGCACCCAACGCTATAAAGGGGTGGTCAATCCCTTCAAAGCTGTTTGCAAGGATGAGATTCGATAGAGATAGATATAAAATATTGATATATGTGGAAGTAAAACTAAAGTAAAAAAATTGCAACAAAGTATTTTTGGTTTATAGATCTGAAAATTTGATAAGGAAAATAGACCCGGGGGCCATAGGTTTCACTAGAGGCTTCTCTCATAAAGGAAAATAATACGGTGGGTGAACAAATTATTGTTGAGCAATTGATAGAAAAGCAAATAATTATGAAGATATCCAAGGCAATGATTATGCATATAGGCATCATGTCCGTATCAAGTAGACCGAAACAATTCTGCATCTACTACTAGTACTCCACACATCGACCGACTCATGCCTGCATCGAGAGTATCAAGTTCATGAAGAACAGAGTAAGACATTAAGTAATATGACATGATGTAGAGGGGTAAACTCAAGCAATATGATGAAAACCCCATCTTTTTACCCTTGATGGCAACAATACAATACGTGCCTCGCTACCCCTACTATCACTGGGTGAGGACACCGCAAGATTGAACCCAAAACTAAGCACGTCTCCCATTGCAAGAATTACCAATCTAGTTGGCCGAACCAAACAAATAATTCGAAGAGACTTGCAAAGATATGAAATCATGCATATAAGAATTCACAAGAGACTCAAATAATATTCATGGATAATCTAAACATAAACTCAGAATTCATCGTATCTCAACAAACACACCGCAAAATAGTATTACATCGGATATATCTCCAAGAAGATCATGAACAACATGGTATTGATGATCAAAGAGAGAGAAGATGCCATATAGCTACTATCTATGGACCCATATGTCTGTGGTGAACTACTATCACATCATCGGAGGGGCAATGGAGTTGATGTAGATGCCTTCCGTGACCAATTCCCTCTCTCGTAGAATACCGGAAAAGGCTCCCAAATTGGATCTCTCGGGAATAGAGGCTCTCGATGGCGTAAAAGTATTCTCATTTCTCTTTCTTGCGTTTCTGGAATATTTGGGAATTTATAGGCCAAGAATTAGGGTTAGGAGATCTGTAGGGGGGCCACAAGACAGGGGGTGCGGCCACACCCCCCCAAGGCGCGCTTTGCAGGCTTGTGGCCTCCCGGCAACTTCCTTGCCCCCTACTCCAATTTTGTTGCGTGTCTTCTGGTCCAGAAAAAATATTTCCGGAGATTTTATTCCATTTGTACTTCGTTTAATATTCCTTATTTGCAATATTCAAAAACATGGAAAAACAGAAACTGACACTAGGCTCTAGGTTAATAGGTTAGTCCCAAAAATAATACAAAACAACATATAAATACATATAAAACATCCAAAACATATAAAGTAATAGCATGGAACAATCAAAAATTATAGATACGTTGGAGACGTATCATACACCAAGTTTGAGCTCAGGGAGATAACTATAACTTGCACGTGTAGTTCAAGGCTATATTTAATGCCAAAAGTTAGTTTTAGATGAGTTTCTCATTATTTCCATATGACCGTGCCATCTTTGGGTGTGGATTGATGCATCAGAATGCAAATGAGGTTATTGTAAAAATTGGGGGCAATCATCAGTACACAAGGGGAGGAAAGGTGGGAGAAGGGCATGCCAAAGCGATCCAAATAACCATATGGGAGGGTTTTTACCCACCAATGATTGTTCCTTGTCCAAGGTAATATTACTCGGGGTAGAAGAGGGCTAGCATAGGTTGTGGTAAAAATCTTGGAGCAAGGAGAATATCTTAGGGTAAAATTTGCTTGTCCTCTACACTAGTAGAAAAGAGGGCTTTGATCCACTTGATGAAATCCCATTAGTCCCGGTTAACTCACGAACCGGGCCCCATATGGGAATAGGTCCCGGTTCATGAGGCCAGGGCGCCGGCCGGGCCTCGTGGGCCATTTGTCCCGGCTCGTTTGTCACCTTCGGTCCTAGTTCCAGACACGAACGGGGACCAATGTGCCTCGTTCCTGGCCCACAACTAGTAGCCCCGGTTTGTGGCTGGAAGCGGTACCTCAGGTTGTCCTTTAGTCCCCACGAGCAGAGCAGTGCACTACTCTATTTTTTCGGCCGGCCGTGGGAGAGCTTTGTGGTGCTCTAGCTCACCTCCTATGCACATGAGGTGTTCGATGAAATACCCGAGCCACACTTAAGCTTTCTCCTTTAGAAGCTCCTTGTCCAAGCTCCATTTTCATCAAGATTTGTGTAGTTTTTAATACACTCTATTATATAACGCACGTAAATGAACCATCAATGGATGTACGGTGACCAACGCACCTCCGAGTATATTAATGGCCTGCATAATTTTCTCGAAGCGGCTATGGCAAACAAGTAGAATGGCTTTATGCATTGTACATGTACTGTCTGTGGGAATACGAAGGAATTCTACGACTATAAAACCCTTCACTTCCACCTGCTTCAGAAGGGTTTTATGACACACTATAATGTTTGGACCAAGCACGGAGAAAGAGGGGTTATGATGGAAGACAATGTAGAAGAAGAGGATGATGACAACTACCCACCCCCTGAATATGATGATGCTGCAATGGGGGAAGCTGAAGATCAAGAGGAACCAGACTATGTGCCCGATCATGATCTTCGTCGGGTCATTGTTGATGCACATAGAGAATGCGAAAGTGAAAGGGGGAAGTTGAAGTTCGATCGCATGTTAGAGCATCACAAAAAAGGGTTGCACCCAAATTGCGAAGATGACAACACAAAGCTCAGTACCACACTGGAATTGCTACAATGGAAGGCAGACAATGGTGTATCTGACAAGGCACTTAGTTCGCTACTGAAATTAATGAAGAAGAACCTTCCAAAGGATAACAAATTGCCCGGCAGTACGTGCGAAGCGAAGAAGGTTTTATGCCCTCTAGGATTGGAGGTGCAGAAGATACATGCATGCCCTAATAACTGCCTCCTGTATCGCGATGCGTACAAGGATTTGAACGCATGCCCAGTATGCGGCGCATTGCGGTATAAGATCAGAAGAGATGACCCTGGTGATGTTGAGGGCCAGCGCACCGGGAAGATAGTTCTTGCCAAGGTGATGTGGTATGCTCCTATAATACCACGGTTGAAACGTCTATTCAGAAACAAAAAGCATGTCGAGTTGATGCAATGGCACATGAAAGACCGTAAGAAAGATGGGAAGTTGAGAGCACCCGCTGACAGGTCGCAGTGGAGAATGATCGAGAGAAAGTGGAGCGACTTTACATGTGACCCAAGGAACGTATGGTTTGGTTTAAGTGCCGATGGCGTTAATCCTTTTGGGCAGCAGAGCAGCAAGCATAGCACATGGCATGTGACTCTATGTATGTATAACCTTCCTCCTTGGTTGTGCATGACGCGGAAGTTCATTATGATGCCAATGCTCATCCAAGGCCCTAGGCAACCCGGCAATGACATTGATGTGTACCTAAAGCCATTATTTCATGAACTTTTACAGCTATGGAATGGAAATGGTGTACTTGTGTGGGATGAGAACGAACAGGAGGAATTTAACCTACATGTGTTGTTGTTTGTAACCATCAACAATTGGCCTGCTCTTAGAAACCTTTCAGGACAGACAAACAAGGGATACAACGCATGCACACACGGTTTAGATGACACTGAAAGTATATATTTGGACAAATACTGGAAGAATGTGTACATGGGGCATCGTCGATTTCTTCCAACCAACCATCAATGTCGAAAGAAAGGAAAGCATTTCAAAGGTGAGGTGGATCACCGGAAGAAGTCCGCCGTCCATACTGGTGATCACATACTTGATATGGTCAATGATTGTAATCTTTGGAAAGGGTCCTGGCGGACTATCTGTTACGAATGATGATGCGGGACACACACCCATGTGGAAGAAGAAATCTATATTTTGGGACCTACCCTATTGGAAAGAACTAGAGGTCCGCTCTGCAATCGACGTGATCCACGTGACGAAGAATCTTTGCGTGAACCTGCTAGGCTTCTTGGGAGTGTATGGGAAGACAAAAGATACACTGGAGACACGGGAGGAACATCAACATGTGCATGAAAAAGACGGCGTGCATCCAGAGCAGTATGAAGGTCCTGCCAGCTACGCTCTTACCAAAGAAGAGAAGGAAATCTTCTTTGCATGTCTGCTCAGTATGAAGGTCCCGTGTGGCTTCTCGTCAAATATAGAGGGAATAATAAATATGGCAAAGAAAAAGTTCCAGAACCTAAAGTCTCATGACTGCCATGTAATTATGACGCAACTGCTTCCGGTTGCATTGAGGGGGCTTCTACCGGAAAACGTTCGATTAGCCATTGTGAAGCTATGTGCATTCCTCAATGCAATCTCTCAGAAGGTGATCGATCCAGTAATCCTGCCAAGGTTAAGGAGTGATTTGGTGCAATGTCTTTTTAGTTTCGAGCTGGTGTTCCCACCATCCTTCTTCAATATCATGACGCACGTCCTAGTTCATCTAGTCGACGAGATTGTCGTTCTGGGCACTGTATTTCTACACAATATGTTCCCCTTTGAGAGGTTCATGGGAGTCTTAAAGAAATATGTTCGTAACCGCGCTAAGACAGAAGGAAGCATCTCCATGGGCCATCAAAAAGAGGATGTCATTGGGTTTTGTGTTGACTTCAATCCTGACCTTAAGAAGATTAGCCTCCCTCAATCGCGGTATGAGGGGATACTGACTGGAAAAGGCACACTAGGAGCAGACTCAATAATATGTACGGACGGGTATTCTTGGTCTCAAGCACACTACATAGTTCCACAGAATTCTACCTTGGTGACCCCGTATTTCGATGAACAGAAGAATATTCTAAGCTCCATACACCCGGAGCAGTGTGACGACTCGATTACATTTGAACACATCAGGACTTTCGATAGTTGGTTGCAAAAATGTCTCATGTGTGAAAACACTGTTTCTGATGGGATGTACTTGTTGGCCAGGGGACCATCTTCGACTGTATTGACTTAGCAAGGATACGAGATAAATGGGAATACATAGTGGTGCCCACTTTGATGCAGCAACTAAGAGGGGAAAGCACACATGTTATGGTTACATAGTGGACATATGGGAACTTGACTATGGACATGATTTGAAGGTCCCTTTGTTTCAGTGCAAATGGGTCAATCTGTGAGGAGGCGGTGTACAGATAGACCCACAGTACGGAATGACAATAGTGGATTTGAACAATCTTGCGCACACAGAGGAACCATTCATCCTAGACAATGATGCGGCATAGGTTTTCTATGTGAAGGACATGTCTACCAAACCAAGAAAAATAAAATATAAGGAAGCGAATACATCATACGAAGAGCCAAAGCGCCACATAGTTCTTTCAGGAAAAAGAGACATCATGGGATTGGAGAGCAAGACAGACATGTGTGAAGATTATGAAAAGTTTCAAGAAATTTCTCCGTGCAAAATCAAGGCTGACCAAAGCACCCTGTTAAACCATGAATATTATCCATGGTTAGGGTGCAATAAGCAGAGAACACAAGCGAGTAAAAAGTGAAGAAATGAAATGTCCTTTGTAACAAATGAGTTTTCGTAGTGCTTTTCATCCGCAATATGGCTTTGAATGGTGCAATTGAATAGTTGAAAATTGATAATGTTTCTTTGAATGGTGCATTTTGAACACACAAAAAGTTTGGAGTTCAAAAAATGAAATCCCTTTGTAACAGATGAGTTTTCGTATGAAACCCTGATACTTCGAAAGAGATTGTCCGTTTTGTACACGAAGTGCATCCAGTTTTTGCTGCAACCCTCTCAATTTTTTAGCATATGCTACGTGGGTGAAATGATGATACCATGTAAACTTTCAACCTTTTCAGAGTTCATTGTAGTGCTTTTCAATTTAAGGGTCATTTAGCTCAAAAATTCAGTAAATGCATGAAAAATACCAAATGAAATCAAAAATAGTTGAAAATTGATGATGTGGCTTTGAATGGTGCATTTTGAACACACAAAAAGTCTAGAGTTCAAATAAGTTCAAAAATGAAACCCCTTTGTAACAGATGAGTTTTCGTATGAAATCCTCATACTTCGAAAGAGATTATCCATTTTGTACATGAAGTGCATGCAGTTTTTGCCGCAACCCTCTCAACTTTTTAGCACATCCTATGTGGGTGAAATGATGATACCATGCCAACTTTCAACCTTTTCAGAGTTTATTTGTAGTGCTTTTCAATTTAAGGGTCATTTAGCTCAAAAAACGAGTAAATGCATGAAAAATACCAAATGAAATCAAAAATAGTTCAAAATTGATGATGTGTCTTTGAATGGTGCATTTTGAACACACAAAAAGTCTAGAGTTCAAATAAGTTCAAAAAAGGAAATCCCTTTGTAATAGACGAGTCTTCGTATGAAACCATGATACTTCGAAAGAGATTGTTCGTTTTGTACACGAAGTGCGTCCAGTTATTGCCGCAACCCTCTAAACTTTTTAGCACATTCTATGTAGGTGAAATGATGATACCATGCCAAGTTTCAACATTTTCAGAGTTCATTTGTAGTGCTTTTCAATTTAAGGGTCATTTATTTGAAAAAAATCAGTAAATGCATGAAAAATACCAAATGAGGTCAGAAATAGTAGAAAATTGATGATGTGTCTTTGAATGGTGTATTTTGAACACACGAAAAGTCTGGAGTTCAAATAAGTTCAAAAAACTGAAATCCCATTGTAACAGATGGGTTTCCGTGTGAAACCCTAATACTTCGAAAGAGATTGTTTGTTTTGTACACGATGTGCATCCAGTTTTTGCCGCAACCCTCTCAACTTTTTAGCACATACTATGTGGGTTAAATTATGATACCATACCAACTTTCAACATTTTCAGTGTTCATTTGTAGTGCTTTTCAATTTAAGGGTCATTTAGCTCAAAAAAATCAGTAAATGTATGAAAAATATCAAATGGCCGATGGACCTTTTGTCCCGGTTCTAGCCACCAACCGGTACGAAAGTACTCTTCTTCCCGCCCTTCTGGTCTAGCGGAAGTGTGGCCTTGTTCCTGTTTGGTGCCACCAACCGGAACCAAAGGTTTCACATATAGTGCGGGAGTTGTCGAAATTGACCTTTAGTCCCGGTTGGTGTAACAAACCGGGACTAAAGTGATGCTTTGGTCCCGGTTTGAGCCAGCAACTGGAACAAAGGTGTTCGTATATTGCGCGAGTTGTCGAAATTTCCACCAACTTCCATTCCCCCCCATTCTCTATTCTTCGTCGTCGCACCCGAGCCCGTCGCCGCCATCGTCGCTCACGAGCCCGTCGTCGCCCCAAGCCCATCGCTGTCGCCGTCGCTCCCGAGCTCGTCATCGTCGCCGTCGCCGTCGCCCCCGAGCCCATCATCATTGCCGTCGTCCCCGAGCCCATCATCATCGCTGTCGTCTCCGAACCCATTGTCGTCACCGTCGCGCCGTGATCGTCGTCCCCGAGCCCATCGCCGTCGTCGTCGCCGTCACCGTGGTCGTCGTAGCCCCCGAGCCCATCGTCGTCTTCGTCGTCTCCCATTACCCGTCTTCGTTCCGAAGCCCGCAGTCGTCGCCCGTCGATGCACAGGTAGCACATCCATCGATCTCCATCTCCTTATTTGTGAATCCATGTGTGTGAGAAGACGTAGTATAAATGCGAATCCATGTGTGTGTATTTCAGTCGTATTAGAATATGTTGGGTACATTTTGGAACTCCCCAATGTGACACAAGTTATAAAAAATATAAAAATATTTAGATTAGATTAAGTTACAATAGCAAATAAAGACATAAAAATTATAAAAATATTTAGATTAGATTAAGTTACAAATTAAGTTTTTATGTTAATATTTGGGATTATGTATAAAGGGCTTCCCCCACTTTGTAATATTTGCAGAAACAATGGATATTCCAAGAGACATGGAAAAAGAACGAATTTTGGGGGATATAATCCACTACGATTGTAATGTCGAATTTTTGCTCAGCGACATCGATGGTCTGGAAGGAGAGGATTATGGCTTCGGTGATCGAACAATGGAGTAGGAAGGACATTATCATGATGGCTTCGGTGACTACCGAATCCTGGAAGAAGGAGACAATGATGACGGCTCCGGTGACCGAACGGCCGAGGGAGCTATTGAAAAGCCCGGATCGAGCCAAACTTCGGTAACTAGACAAGGCCCGATGAGAAGGTTGGGCAAGGATCAAAAGTTCACGATCACAGAACTCTCGAACGATGGCCTACCGATTGAACCCAAGTGGACCAGGGACGCATTTTCTGCTCAGTGCGGAGCTATTGTCAAGGACAACATCTCGATCAGCATCAAGCAATGGAATAAGCCTAAGGGCGACAACATCCCTGAAGGTGATTTTGTCACCCATAGGCTGAAAGATGATCTTTGGACCACGTTGAAGGAAAATTTCACCCTACCGCCAGATTAGGATCCGAATAAGCCAGTTATAGAACCACTGGTCAAGGCGTGTGCTCTTAAGAAGATGGCAAAATTATTCAGGAGGCGAAAGAAAGAGTTGATCAAAGTATGTCGGCAAAGGATAGACACCAGAATTCATGGGCCGATTTGAGACGATGAGAGATCACTGGCCTGCATTTGTGGCCTACAAGACATCGAACAAGAGTAAGGAAATGTCAGAGAGAAACAAGAACAATGCTGCAAAGAAGCAGTATCACCATCACACGGGGTCAGGTGGCTACCTCAAAGGCCGTCTGTTGTGGGACAAAACTGAGAATGACCTGATTGCTAAAGGGGTCAAACCACATACCTGGAACTTGCCCGACCGTCCAAGGAATTGGTTCTTTAGGGTTAGGAGCACTTTGGACCCTGAAATAGGGGAGTGTCGTTGGACGGACGAGCAACTTGCAACACCCATCAAAAAGCTTTAGCAGTGTATCACCGCAACGCAGGAAGGGGCGTTCTTTCCCGAAAGAGAGAAGGATGAGCTGACTAAGGCCCTAGGGAATGCTGAGCACCCTGGATGAACACAAGGCACACCAGGCTCCGTTTCGTGGAAGGTTGGGTTTCCCGACGCAGCTGGTTATAGAAGCCGAGCGAGAAAGAGGAAAGCAGAGCTGGGCGAAATGCAGAAGATCAATGCAAGACTACAAATTCTAGAGGAACTTGAGAGCCAGCGAGCTGCCGACCAACCATCTCAGCGGCACGAAAACACCCCAGAATTTACCCCGCCATCTCAGCGGAGAAGTAGCGTGGCTTCCACAGAGCTCGTTCAGCCTGACTTCATGGCTCCTAGCTACCACGTGGATACTATCACGTGTCTCAACCTTGCGAGCTTTTGATGAAATGCTGGAACCTCACTTTCAAGGCAGCTATCGGCATTGTTGCACCTCCTCAATCCAACGGAACTTTTCACTGCCTTCTGATTCCACGCGGCTTTGCGGTTGTGATGGTGGATGAAGTAAAGGTGGGATTTGAGAAGCTCGAGCTTGACCACCCTACAGGTGAAGATGAGAATAAGTTGATTCACGCTTTGAGGAGTACATTTCTATGGCCAAAGGAGTACATCAAGCTTCCAAACTGGACGCCTCCTCCTCCTCCTCCGGCGAGTGATCAGGACACTTGTCATCCTCCTCCAGCGACTGATCAGGGCACTCGTCATCCTCCTTTAGTGAATGATCAGGGCACTCCGACTCTTCCGACTCGTGAGGGCACTCCGCCTTCTTCTTCAGCTCCTCCTCCGGCGCGTGAGAGCACTCCGCCTCCTTCCTCGACTCCTCCTCCAGCGCGTCGAAGCAGTCCGCCTACTTCTTCGGCTCCTCCTCCGGCGCGTGAAGGCACTCCGCCTCCTTCTTAAACGCCTCCTTCGGCGCATCGGAGCAGTCTGCCTCCTTCTTCGGCTCCTCCTCTGGCGCGTCGGAGCACTCGCCTCCATCTTCGGCTCCTCTTCCAGTGTGTCGGAGTAGTCCTCCTCCTTCGGCTCCAACTTACGCGCGTTATAGCAGTCCTCCTCCTTCAACTCCTCCATAGGCGCGTCGGAGCAGTCCTCCTCCTTCGCCTCCTCCTCAGGCGCATCGGAGTAGTCCGCCTCCTCTGCAACAGTGGAAGACAGACGTCGTAGCCGCTCTGCCGAAAATTACACAAGTAAGAAAGATGCCGCCTCCTCCTCCTTCTCTCAAGCGGAAGACAGACTCCGCCGCCGCTGTGGCGGCTAGCAGTGATGCAATGTTAGCAAAACAAAGAAGTGGGAAAACAATTCCCCAGCTCAGCCAACAGAAGAAGCAATCATGTCCCCTGCTCAAGGTGTCTAGTGATATCGTCGTTGCTAATGATTCGGGGTTGCTACCCGGTACCAATCGTGGTGATTACGTGAATGATTCAGTTATTATTTAGATAGCTGAGGTAACAAATAAAGAAACATATGAATACGTGCTCTGGGAGCCTCTCGTCGAACCTGGTCATCCTCCTCTAACACCGATGATGCACGAATTGCATGAGTGGTACATGAACATCTTAAGGGAGACTAGGAAATACTCTATCTATATGAGAGTGAAAAAAGATCATCATTTCATTGGAGCTTAAGTGCTACTTGTTCAATTTGAGGAGTTATTTCAGTTATACAATCAATTGGCCCTCGACAAACTACTCCCGACTTCCTATTGTTTGTAAGTATTACTTATACACAGTTAAGTCTCTAGCTTAGCTCATTCATTGCATGTATCTATAATTATCATCACTATATATATTATGCATATTGAAGATCGTCTAATTAAAAAGCAGGAATCTTCGATGTTGGGTTCATTAGCCTAGAATCGGTAAATGTATTGTCTGTACGAAATGAAACCAATGAGACCGAGGTTAAGTTGCTAAAGTCGTTGCTTGCAAATCAAAACAAAAGGGAAATACTCTTTCCTTACAACTTCAAGTGAGTGTTGCAGTCTTCTTTGTATACTCGGTTTCGCTTACTCGAGGTTAAGTAAATGAAATTGATGAGTTATATATGCGTGCGCAATTACCACTTTATTCTGCTATCCATTAAGCTTGACGGGGCAAAAGTAACTATCTTAGACTCAAGACGTAAAGATCCCGAGGATTATGCGGACATGATTGCAATGCTCAAGAAGTAAGTTCACTCAATACCGGGACCATACTGGCATGCAACTTTCATTAATTTCCTGATATCAAGTAATCATTTTCTTTGCCTGGCAGGGTTTGGAAGAAGTTCACCAAAAAGGCTCCCGGTCTAAACAAAGAGTTGCAATTTGTGCACCCCGCAGTAAGTAGTACTAGCTAGTTCCGCACATCTCTAATTGATTCAAATTTTCATCAATATATCATTACCATGCTTGCTTATCAGTTTGACTGAACTCTATTCTCGTAAAGTGCTTGTACCAGGTAGTTGGGACTGAAAAATCTGCATACTACGCATGCGAGTTCATTCGCCTCTCGACCTGTGGGTGGGGCATGTCTGACGAACAATTTGACGTACGTAAATAATATTCACAATTTTATTTTATATATTACCATCAATTGTGTTGAGTTTTATTCATATATATGCATGTATTGACACCTATCTTTAAATTAGATCTCGAAGAAGCAGGATGAACCCCTATCAGATGATGGCATACGAGCAATTCAAGAGGAATTGGCGGGATTCTTTCTTGACCACGTCATACCTAAAGACGGAGAATACCATGTGAGCTATTTGTGATTGGATCTTAGGTAGATGATGTTAGGCATTGTAAAATATGTTATATTGTAAAAGATGTTATGGATTGTAAATGGTTTCCTTCATTTTCTTATAATCTAGCGTCGTGTTCTCTCTATATGTATAGTAGCTAGCATCGACCAAGCATGGAGGAAGAGAGGACACTTCTCTCTATTAGCTAGCTAACACAATATGAAACCACTAAATTAACCCTCCAACCCCCCCCCCCCCCCCCCCCGTTCAAAAACAAAACAAAAACCCCAGCTCCGGCCAGATGAGGACGCGTGGATGCCATGTTGTCTCGGTTGGTGTGACCAACCGGGACTAAAGGCCCTCCTGCCCGGGCTCCCCGCAGCGGCCACGTGGAGACCATTCAGTCCCGGTTCATAACCGCACCGGTACTAAAGGTTTTGGGCTTTAGTCTTGGTTCAAGAACCGAGGCTAATGGGCCTCTGGAACCAGGACAAATGGGCCATTTTCTACTAGTGCTAGTTCATGGAGAAAAGTGTTTGATGTTGTCAAGGGGAATATAGGGGTATCCAGGGGCCCTGAGCTTACCAGGGGTAAATGTAAGACTATTTGGCCCTCATCACCAATTTTCAGATTATATGATGAAAGTTGACGATGTAAACTTTATAAACCCTAGAGATGGGCAAAAATGGTTTCTCTTAGATAAATCCATGCAAATTAATTCCGTCTAAAGCACCATTTGGTATGGTGGCATTATTTGAGGATTCGAGCATGCCAAAAAAGTTTGGGATCAATTAGAGAAACTTCACAATGTCAAATTCCCCAATTCTAGAAATTAGCAAAATATGTTTTGAGGGGTTTTGGACAAGTTCATCTGCTCTCCTTGATGCACCACTTTGTTTGGAAGCATTATTAGAGTATTAGAACATGTCCACAAAATTTCAGCACAAAAGGAGAAACTCGGCAATGTAGAGTTGCTCAAATTTGGTTCTGGAAAGATAGGGTTTTGGAATATTTTGGGGAATCAAATGAACTTGGTTTGAGATTACGATTGGCAAGATCATCACATATATCATGTGTGACTTTCTAGAATTTTACTGTAATTATTTGAGAATATTTCTTATAGAAACATTTCAAGTACTGGAAATCGGCAGAAAGGATTTTCGAGGGTTTTGTCCAATATTTTCAACATGACCATGTTTCAAAACTCTTAGATATGGAATATATATGTCTAGTGAGTTTCCCTAAATTTTCTCAAATTTTTTTGGAAGCAATAAAAACAATTTTTCTTCACACGAGACCATTTCTAGCCATATAAAAAGGTATGTAAATAAAATAGGGAAATAGCTTTTAAAATAATAATTTTGTGGTTTTGTGAAGTCATTTTGATAATAGGATTTAAACAAAATATTTTGGGCAATTTTTTTTCCTAATTTGAGCACTTGTAGTACGAACCTCATTTTAGGGGTTTTGGGAAAGCTAATTCAAATAAATGCTTTTTTGTTAAAACAATATTTATAAAAATTGTTTCTGGTCCTATACACATGGCATGATCATTATGCAAAGGTTTGGATCAAGGAGATGAGTCCCAAGAGTAGGAGGAAGTTTTGTCATTTATAACACAATGAAACAAGCAAGCAATCACAATAAAGTCAGGCATCACATCACTCACAAAAAGTTTTAATTGGTCCTAATTTTTTAGCTAAGTTAATTTAGCAAAGTAAGGCAAAACACAGGGTGTGACACACATCTTGCCATATCCATTTTTCAGAGAGAGAGCCACCTACTCATGTGTTGAGATCAAGAGAATACAATCCATCCATTTGAAACTTGATCTCTAGCCTCCCCAAGTTTCTTTCCACCAAATCAAGCTTTCCTACCCATGCCAAATCTGTGAGAGAGTGATTGAGTGTGTAGGAGACTATCTTTTGAATTACAAGAGCAAGGAGTTCATTGTTCTACCGCATCTGTTACCTTTTGAGGGTGGTGCCTCCCTGGTTGGTTAGGTGTCGCTTGGTAGTCTCCTACTTCTTGTTGTGAAGTTTAACCAAGAAGTTTGTACGGGAAGGAGATCGCCTACTTCGTGAAGATCTACCTTGAGTGAGGCTAGTCATGTGTGAACGTAAGGCATGGTGGAATAGAGAAGGTTGCTTCTTCATGGACCCCTTATGGGTGGATCCCTTCATGGAATCTCGCAGCTATTACCCTCCGTGGGTTGAAGTCTCAACTAACGTGGATGTGCGATAGCGCCACCTATTGGAACCATGATAAACATTTCCGTGTTAATCTTTGCATTTGATCTTCCTTCCCTGCCCTCTACTTACATTTGCATGTCTTTACTTTCCTCTGCTATACTCTTAGATATGCATGTGTAGGGTGAACTTGACTAGTCATAATTGCTAAAACTGGCCCACAACTAAAATTGGGAAAAGGCTAAGTTTTTATTTGGTCAAATAGTTTAATCACCCGCCCCCTCTAGACATACTTCGGATCCCACAATGACTTTTGCGGTCGCAGAATGGGTCGTCTTTAGGTTTTTTTTCTTCAGGAACATGTATTTTTCTTTGTTTTCCTGCAGTTTTAGTTCCATAGAAATAAATAGACATATTTCTAGACATTCAAACATCAATCATATAAATTATCTTGCACAGGACTAGACCTTCATTATAACAACTCTTGCAAACTCACTACTTCACATGGAACTTCAATCACACTTCTATTAAAAACAAAAAAAAGTTACTTGTCTAATTTATTCGTGTGGGTTGCCTCCCATGAAGCGCTTGTTTTCACTTGGACAGCTCGACCATAGTGCTGATCAAGTTAGTGCTAGAACACCGAGACCATAGCTTGTGGCAATTAAAATGATGCCACCCCTTGTGTAGGTCCTCAATTTCTTTTTCCTCACACACATTCCCTCAGACACATTTATCACAACACTGATAGTCCTTAGAAAAGGTCTACCAAGAGTTATAGAAGCAATTGGATCTTCAGGCATGTCTACTATAATAAGATCATTCATGAGAGGGTAATAATTAATTTGAACTATAACTCCATGCTTAATGCCTAATGTCTAAGTAAAAGTAGAGTTAGTCGTATTCATTATATTCTCAATATTAGCATAAGGACCAAGATTGATACTTTCATAAACAGATTTGGGAATAGTGTAAACACTTGCCCCTAGATCACTTGAAGCACTTAACTTATTAAATCCTGTCTCAATCACTATAGTAGGTTCAAAATCATCCTCTTGAATAGTTGGTAACTTACGAAATAACTTTTTCTTTCATCATCAAGTTCATGTACCTTGGTTGTAGCTTGTTCAACAAAGACATCAGATGCCTCATTGTTAGTTACCTCTAGTAGTGGATACTTCATAGATATCATCTTCACAAAATCTACAACGGTATAATTGTACTCTAGAACATGGCTTGCGTCAACTACCTCAACTTTCTATTTGTTTCTTCTTACCATTTTAACTTCTTCAACCGGGTTAGGCTCGAGTTTACTTGCAAACTTGGCCAAAATCAAGGTTTAGCTCTCTGCTATCTTTGTCACTTGCACTTCCATATTAATGGATCTTGCTTCAAGTATTTGCACATCATTTGTTAGTCTAACAACCTTATTAGTCAGTTGACCAAGTAAGTTATCCTGATTCTTCAAGAAATTCCTGAAGTTTTGATTCTGATTAGTCTCACTAGCAATGAAGCTTTTAATAATTTCTTTAAGATTATTTCTATTCCTACCATTAGATCCATTAAAATTATTGAACGCTCCTCCATTATTAGGATAAGGAAGTTTAGGAGCATAACCATTATTTTTTCAATTGGAATTATAACTATTACGAGCAATAAATTCACATCTCTAGTATCTACATTAGTGATCACTGGTGCATCGACGTGCTATACAAATGGTTTTTAACCCCTTTTTGCGACGACATTTTAAACCGTCACTTAGTGAGTGTGGACAATAGGGTGTCCTTACCATACGCCCCAGAAACCGTCGGGGATAGGCCCTCCGGTCACACACATTGTGCAAAATGAGCTCATGTGTAGTCGGGCTAGCAATCATTTTCGTTTGTAGGTACATCCTACATAGTGATTCCCACAGAAATGTTTCCCTTCATCTGCACAACCCACACAGCCAATCCACGAGAAACATTTCTGTTTGTTTGCATATCCCAGACAGTGAATCCCAAAAAACGTTAATGTTTGTCTGCACATCCCACACAATGAATCCTAGACGAACGTTTCTCTTCGTATATACATCTGTCATAGCCCTAGATTATAGCTTGTAGTTAGTTGCATCAGTGAGTATTCATGCATGCATTTAAATCCATTTAATTTGAAACAGGGATGATCAAACCTTAGCACCAAATAAAATTCAAATAGGTTCAACAAAAATGATTTTCAATGAACTCAAATGGCCTTAAAAAATGTGCAACCTCTTTCATAAATGTTGGCAATAACATACAAGGCGTGATTCACTTTTTATCAACACATTTGGCATTTTATCTAAACAAGCAAAGTTGCTCGAAAATGAGAAATAACATATTATAAATATTCTAGTTATTTGAAAAATTCTGGAAATTGAGTGGGGTCTAAATATAATATATAGAAACCCCACAAATTATTTCAGGGTATTTGCGTTTAGGGTTTTTCCCCAAACAAATAATAATATAAATAATAAATTGGAAACAAACAAAACAAAACAAAAAGAACCTTACCTGTCGCCTGGCCTAGCCCACCACGGGCACATGCATCTTCTTCCACCTGCCAGAAGGCAGAGGAGAAGCTCGCCACGGCGTGCAGCCGAGGCCTCCATGCCGGCACCTGCCTCCCTGCCTCGTCGCCCTCCCCTCTTACTTATCCTCGTGCCATCGAGCCACCCCTCTCTATCTCTTCTCCTCCTTGCTCCCTGTCCCTTCTCCTCGCGATGGATGAGCGATGCCGCCTCTGCCGCTCATCGTTGTCGTAGCCTCCGGCCACCCCTCGCCTCTCCGAGAAGCCCAGAAGGACCGCTGCATCGCCCTGCTCCTCATCGCCATTGGAATCGGGCCCGGGAGCCTCGGCGCGCTGCCACTGCCGCCATCTTCGTCATCTCCGGCCGCCGGATGATGTCATCGATTCGCCGGCGAGAAGACCTCCCCGAGCCCGCTGTCATCGCAAATGCATCCGCCGTGAGCTCTTGTGCATTTCCCCTGCCTTTACACACTCTCCCGTGCCCCGTAGCCCCGCTCCCCACCTCGACCGAATCCCACCATGGCGCGAGCTCGTCGCCGGCACCTCCTCCGGCCACCCTAGCTCCCCTTCTTACCCCCGGAAGAAGGGCCGCTTCGCCAGCTTCGCGTAGCCGCAAACTGCGCTCAAAACCATGCTTTGTAGCGCCGTTTAGGGCAACTCCGGCGCGCCCTCTGCCGCGGCTATGGTCACCGGTCTCCACCCTCCGGTGGGGGCCGACGTGGCCAGCCATTAACCCGCTAATAACACCCCTACTCATTGAGAGAGGGCCCCAGATCGGGTCAAAGCCTAGTTAGCCTCTGGTTTGACCGGGGATTAGCCTATTTCACTCACCGGTGGACCCTAGCTGTCAGATTTGACCTGGCCCAGGTCAGTTGACCTGCTGACCTCACCCTCACGTCATGCTGACGCAATTAATATATTCTGGAATTAAATCAATTCAAGAAAATTCCAGAAAATGCTGAAAACTTCTAAAAATCATAGAAAATAATCTGTAAGTCCAATGAAAATAATTTATATATGAAAAATGATAGTAAAAATGCAAGGATTGTGATTATGCCATATTCATGCATGTTTGAGAAAGTTAACATCACCAAGTAGGAAAAATGATGACTAGGTTAAATTTAATAAATATTTGGAGTTGGAATTTGGTATATATTTGAACTCCACATCAATTAATAAGACCAAACATTGAGCTAGGAAAATCAGTACATCAGTATGCCATCTTCATACATGATAAAACAAGTTATGAGTGAGCATCACGTCGAATCAATTAAAAGGGTATGTGAAAAATACCTTGTTTGAAGTGTAATATTAATTCTAATTCAAACCAGCTTCAACTTAAGAAATGGTAGCTACATTAGCCATGCCACATTTCATTTTCATGTGATGATCATGGATCATAGTGTTGCATTTCCGTGAAGTAAATGTTGTTCTTTTTTGTTTGCCGTTGTTGCTCCCACTAGGTAGACGATGGTTCCGACGCTGTGATCATTGACATTGATGAAGACTCATTGCTATCTTCAGAACTGTCAGGCAAGCAAACCCCTTTGAGCATATTGATATAAACCCACTCTCTCGCTCCTGCTCTCTTTTATTGCATTAGGACAAACACGATTCAACTATTACATGTTCTCGGTAGTTGAACCCATTGCTCTGCATGACCTTATTTTGCCACAGTAAATAGTTGAAACTACTTAGCATGAGTAGCAACTGCCTGAGCCTTGTTGAGCTTACTCATCCATGCTTGCTTACTGTGCCTGCTATGCTTAGAGTCGTGTCGGGTCTGATCCATCTGGTCGATGAATCGGAATGGTTGTGTTCATGTCCTATAGTGTAAAAGTAAAGGTGTGAATCCGATTTGGTAAAGGTAGCGATGAGAGGCCATGTAGGAGTACATGGTGGGTTGTCTCATTGGGACCGTCCTTAAGAACTGAGTTCTGTGTATGTTATCCAACACAAGATACTACCATGCATTGGGCCCTGAAATATGACCCCCCTCGGCTTATTAATCACCTAGATCTCTGTCCAGGAGTTGCAACTAGTTTCTTTTGTTTGTGGGAAAAATCTTGGTGGCCGTGTTTAGCTCTGCCTAACGGGGTAGGCTTCAGTGCGGTAGATACACAGTGGCACGGTGTACCAAGTGTCACCCGGCTGGTGGGCTTGGGAACCCTGCACACATTGTTTGGGGCTATAGAAGAAACCTTGGTTGGGCTTCCTTGCGGGTTCAGTCTCAAATAGGCGATAAACCTGGACTAGGGTCTTGTGTGGTTAACGGCCGTGGCCGACACCCACGCCAGCCGAGATGCATGACGTCTATATGGTGCTAAGTGGTGAGAGCAAGTGTGAAGAAGTATACCCCTGCAGGGTGAATTAATCTGTTCGAATAGCCGCCTCCTCGGATATGGACTACTTGGAAACATTACGTGGTACATAGAGAATTTAAATGGATACTCTAAAACATGCAAGATAAGTGTGAGTGCTATGGATGGCCTTCTCGTAGGGAGACGAGAGTGGATCCATGGTGGTGTATTGAGTGGTGAATATGTGGACTCGTGTGCGCTATCCCACCTCAAAGAAAGAACTTGTAGTCATAGTACAGGTTAGCCAAGAGTCAAAGCTGGCTTGTTGCACTTAAACTCCACAACCCCTTCATTGATACTGATGCATATGTAGATAGTTCTGATGTAAGTCTTGATGAGTACCTTTGTACTCACGGTTTCTTTATTTATGTTTTTGCAGAGAAGATTTTAGTCTCAATAAAGGTTTCCAAGCGATGTGTTCGATGTTGACCGGAATAGCTTGGGAATCCCAGACAGAGGTCTGGTTCCTTTGGTTGGGTCGTGGTAGATTTTCAGGCTCCTCCAGCCATTTTTAATAGATGTCTGTACCCAGACCTGTTTTGCTTCCACTTGATGTTTGTATGACTTGAGTGTCGGGTCACGAGACCCCTGTTTGTAATATCATACTATGTTGACTATTATGAATCTTTAATAAAAGCTTGAGTCATAGAGTTATGCTGTGATGCCATGTTGTATCTACACATATCGTGCATATTGTGTGTATGTTATGAAATGCATTATATGTGTTGGATTTGACACCTAGTTGTGTGCCTTTAGTAGTACTCATTTTGGGGAAATGCCTCTTTGTGCTTCCACCGAGCTTTGGTAGCTTGCTACTGCTCCGGACACATTGATTGACCGGCATGTATCCCTCTTTGCTGCTTTATCTGTCCCTTCGGGGAAATGTCACGCGGTGTAATGGAGTCGTTGTAGCTTGCTACGACTCGTCTACACACGATGATGACCGACACCTGCTTTGCTGGGTTATGTATGCTTGTCCTTGTATGGACGTACCACTTGGGTTTATAACTAGTCATGTCAACCCGGGTTCTTTGTCGTTTGAATGCTAGCGACACATTCATATACGTAAGCCAAAAGACGTAAACGGTCCCGGCCAAGGTAAGGTGGCAACCGTGGAGTTTACCGTGCGTGAGGCCGCAAAGTCATGATATGTGTTACAGGCTGGGTTCTTATGACTTAGGATCGGGGTCCCAACAGCTTTGGTATCAGAGCTTGACTGCCTGTAGGATAACCAAGCCAAACTGGTCGATGTTGAGTCTAGCAACCCTTTAGTTATATAAGGGAATTGTTTGTGGAAGGGAACGTAAGGCTCTTTTTACTCCTTTCCTTGTGTCACTCTAATTCTGAGTCATCCTCTTCCTTATTCTACGGGGTTTAAGAATTAAGCTTTCTCATCTATTCATTAGGATGATGAGTTACTATGCTGGAGACTTATAGAAAAGTTGTTGTCTTCAAGGATTAGTGTCTCCATAAGAATTCAATTGTTATGTTGTTAGTTTTCTTGCTGGTTGCCTCATATTTCATGCCCGTACAGCCGTTATGCTGTCCGAGTTTTTCAATGTTTCGAAATAATCTGATGCAATTGCAAATCCTCTCATCCCGAGTTAATGTCTTTTTGGCCAGACAAAGCACACTAATAATTGTGTTGAGGTACTCTATTGCCTTGACATATTTGGTAAAGTGTTAGGAAACCATGTTATCTCCGAAAACCAACCAATAGTCTAGATGTGTTTTGGTTCCCAGTGTGATAATTCTGGCTATCATTTTCGAAAACATCCCGTGATTTTATTAAGTTTGTAGGTATTCTATTTCTGGGTTCTTGAATCCAAGGATCATTCTGCTCACTTCTGTTGATAGTGTTGCTAGTTCCTTTAGAATGATTAGTAACCTTGTTGTAGTTCCCAAGGTTCATGGTATATCATTCTTCCAACACCATGGACCATCTCTGGCAGAAGTTCTTCATGAACTAAATATCATAACAAGAGTGCTCGTGATGAGTTCTCTACTCCATATTGTAATTCTGCCAACTCCTCCTTCTGCATGGGTTATGTGAAAGAATTATGTCGAACTCGTTCGACATGCTAATCTATGCATCAGCAACTCAGAAAAATTATGTGCTCTTGAGTTGGCCCTATCTAGTTGTATTCTGACCTTCATCCATGAGAGAATAGTCAAGAGTAGTTGTGCATCCGTGTCATCGATGCCTATTATTCCTGTGGTCTCTCAAGTTTTTCTATTTCAGAATGACTGGGAGAAGCAAACTCCAGTACCACATCCATTTCTTGGATTGGGTCAAAGTAGTTGTATTCTGCAGATCAAAATGCCAATCCAGCTTTTGCTCTGTTCTATCTTGGAGTATTACCCTCTTTTTTTGTCAAGAGTGTCGTGAGAATTGCACCATCTCTTATGACCTCTTGATGTAGTGATATTTCTCAACATCATTATTCAACCCTCGGTTTCCGTGTTGGTTGTAACTGGAATATCGACAAGTGAACCATGATGTGTGAAATCAATACTTCTAGCAATGCCATTGCTTAGTATTTAATGGACAATAAACTCACTCTTATGGTGATGGTGATTGAATCATCATCCTAAGATTAACCGTGCAACCTAGTCCATGTTTCATGGTGCACATTTCGATCAATGGGTTAGGATTGTGTCAATTCTTCGCTCTTTGATAATATCATCTTGCCCTAAAAAGCGAGATTCTTTCCGGGCTTAATAACATATCAGTGGTTCGTGATTTTCCGAATATATTCTCGGAAGTATTACCATGTTGTTCCTTGACTGTTATGGTGAGCTCGTGATTAAGTTGGTTTCCCTATAAGCCACCTTTCTCCAAGAATCTGTGTTGGATACCCCCAAGCTAGTTGGTTAAGCTAAACAACAACTTGGAGAGTTGGAAGATAAAAGCTTTGCCTAACTTAGATCATTCTAAAGGGATATCTTGTGTGTGATTGTGTGAGTCTCGAAGGAAGATGATATTCCCATCAGTTGATTCATGTGATCAATTGTTGCATATATTATCTTGTCCAATTTTTGATTTGAATATGGGCTATAGTCAAATCAAACTCAGAACCACAGATTTTTGTAACGGTGTCTTACTCGTGGATTTCCTTGAGCATACACCATTGTATTCTTTGATCTGACCAATGCTATTATCTTGTTCACATAGTGGTGGAAATCCATTTATATGGGTATCTTGATGAATTGTTGTTGAACCCATCGGCAACATTTTCATTTGCTCCATGATCTATGTTGGACATTAAGCTAGTGTTGGAAACTTTGTAGACATTGTTTTCGTGTCTCGTGCACGAGGTATATGTTAGGTGTAAGAAGTGACTTCCTCTAGTTCACGTGCATCTGATGCAAGTCGCCGCATTGAATTCGAGAAAAGTTATTTTTCTTCCCCTGGAATCATCCCAAGTCAGTCATGCACGTGTGAAGTATTATATGGTTTGATAGACTGATCATCTTCATTCCATATGTATCTCCTAGGACACCAAGCCACTGATTGATTTGTATAAGGGAAAAAGGTTCCTTCATAAGAGCTAATCCGGACTTATGTAAGGACTTGACATCCGCAATGATGATTCCCACCCAGAACTCGGTAGTGTTTTGTTGCAAGACTTTTCATGTGCTCATCATTGTCTTGAACAGTGTGTTCACGTGGGTCTTGTAATCCAGCTCATGTTTTGGAGTTGTCTTCCGTAGTTCATTTCCTAAAAATCTCGCAACGTTATCTCGTCGATTTGTGTTGCAAACTTTCTTTTCAGACATGTTGAGTCTGAAACATCATGTCACCAACCAGACCTGAATCTCAGGCAGATATAATGGTTGGAACTTTTCCCAAGAATTATAATAATGGTCTCCCTGTAAGCCGGTAAAGTGTTCTCGTGGCTAACACACCTAACCGGAAGACTTAATATTATAATATCTTGAATGAGGAACCTTAGCCATCTCCCCATGAGGTTTTTGTATGACTTATTTCAGAAGTTATTCCTCATGGACCCCATTTAAGCCCCGAAGTCTGAACTTTACTTGATGTTATAGTTACCAAGAAGTTGAGTTACTCTATTACATCAAGGAGAATATTAGAAGCGGAGTGCTAAATGTCTCTCGGTCGATTATCCAAATTTCGTTCCCTCAGCATCGCTAAGGTGAAATCTGAGCAAGTGTTGTCTTCCTTTGCATCTGCATCCTCCACCATTATTCATCATGGTAGTATGATGTGTCACCGGAATCATTGGCATGAATGTTGTTAAACCTTGATGAATATGTAAATGCTCAAGTTCTTGACAGGACGCTCATACACTAGGTTATATCCTCGGTACTAATTGGAGTGTGCCATCCCTTTGTCGAGTTGCCCTATAACTCTAGTTTCTTTTCAAACCGAGTATGCCATTCTTTCAAAATCCTTCAAACGATCATTTGTGAATTGCCCTAACCTGCTATGAAGAGTTTAAATGATCTTTGTATCAAAGTAATTCTTTTTGCCACTTAAGGGAATAATTCTACAAGTCACCTTCTAAGGTGCACCGTTATGGTATGAAGAGCAATTTACTCCTCGCTACTTTGAAACCTTGTTACCATCTCTTTAAGCGTGGATTTGTTCCTACCAATTGAACCTCTATCATATGCCTCATTTCTTCATACCTATTATCTGTGTTGTGTCTCAGCTCAAGGGACGTTCTTACGTCTCATTCTATGAGTTGATCATGAGTTGCTCGATCTTCGAAGAGATCGAATCTTGTAGAGTCTTCTGTTCTTTTTGTCATCGAGTTAGATGAAGACATCAAACACAAAGATGTCAAGATCAACATGATGCAATGAATCAACATCTCCGAGAAGGGCAATTGAATCATGAAGATTGTGATAGCTAGTGTCCCCTCTTTACTCCTACCCTACGCCTGAATCTCGGGACGAGATTCTTCTTTTGTGGGGGTGAGTTGTCACAACCCTAGATTATAGCTTGTAGTTAGTTGCATCAGTGAGCATTCATGCATCCATTTAAATCCATTTAATTTGAAATGCGGATGATCAAACCCTAGCACCAAATAAAATTCAAATAGGTTCAACAAAAATGTTATCCCTCTTTCATAAATGTTGGCAATAACATACAATGGGTGATTCACTTTTTATCAACACATTTGGCATTTTATCTAAACCAACAAAGTTGCTCGAAAATGAGAAATAACATATTATAAATATTCTAGTTATTTGAAAAATTCTGGAAATTGTTGTGGGGCCTAAATATAATATATATAAACCCCACAAATTATTTCAGGGTATTTTCCTTTAGGGTTTTTCCCCAAACAAATATTAACAGAAATAATAAATTGGAAACAAACAAAACAAAAAACAACAAAAAAGAAAAGAACCTTACTTGTCGCCTGGCCCAGCCGACCAGGGGCACATTCGTCTTCTTCCTCCTGCCAGAAGGCAGAGGAGAAGCTCGCCACGGCGTGCGGCCGAGGCCTCCACGCTGGCAGCTGCCTGCCTACCTCGTCGCCCCTCCCCTCTTCCTTATCCTCACGCCATCGAGCCACCCCTCTCTGTCTCTTCTCCCTCCTTGCTCCCTGTCTCTTCTCCTCGCGATTGACGAGCGCTGCCGCCTCTCCCGCTCGTCGTTGCCGTAGCCTCCGGCCTCCCCTCACCTCTCTGAGAAGCCAAAAGGACCGCCGCGTGCCCTGCTCCTCATCGCCGCTAGAATCGGGCCCGGGAGCCTCGTAGCGCCGCCACTGCCGCCATCTTCCTCATCTTCGGCCGCCGGATGCCGCCCCGAGCCTGCCGTTGATACGTCTCCGTCGTATCTACTTTTCCGAACTCTTTTGCCCTTGTTTTGGACTATAATTTGCATGATTTGAATGGAACTAACCCGGACTAACGCTGTTTTCAGCAGAATTGCCATGGTGTTGTTTTTGTGCAGAAATAAAAGTTCTCGGAATGACCTGAAAATTTACGGAGAATTTTTCTGGAATTAATGAAAAATACTTGCGCAAAGATCCATCGGAGGAGGTGAGCCAGTGGGCCACAAGCCCAGGGGCCACGTCCACCCCCCTGGCCGTGCCGTGAGGGTTTGTGGGGCCCACGAGGCTCCACCGCCTCCAAACTCAGCTCTATATATTCCGTTTCGCTCGGGGAAAAATAAGGGAGAATGCTTGTCACTAGGGCCCAAGTGCCATGATTTCAGATCTGAACCTATTATGTTGTCCCCAATATATGTGTGTTTTAGATCCTATCTTGCAAGTTGTAGTCACCTACTATGCGTTATGACCCGGCAACCCCGGAGTGACAATAGCCGGAACAACTACCGGAGATGACCATAGTATGAGGAGTTCATATATTCACCAAGTGTTAATGTGTTGGTCCGGTTCTTTATTAAAAGTAGAACCTTAATATCCCATAGTTTCCATTACGAGCCTGCTGCCACGGGAGGGATGGACAATAGATGTCATGCAAGTTCTTTTCCCTAAGCACGTATGACTACATACGAAATACATGCCTACATTAGATTGATGAACGGGAGCTAGTTACATAAATCTTCGTGTTATAACTGTTACATGATGAATCACATCCGGCATACTCATCCATCACCAATCCACTTCCTACGAGTCTTTTACTACTGGTCCTTGCTACATTACTTTGCTGCTACTGCTGTCACTACTGCTGTTACTTGCTACTGCTGTCACTTCTGCTGTTCCTTCCTACTGTAGTCACTAATACTGTTCCTTGCTACTGCTGTCACTACTGTTGTTACTGGCTACTTTGTTGTTACTTGCTGCAACACTTTTCTGGAGCCGTAGCCAGGGAAGCATTATTCTGAAGAATAGTTCCCCGTCAACATGCTAATTTCGGGCGCCATTGATACAACTAGTTAGGAATAGTCAGCCGTCAACACACACTTTTCTGGCACCGTTGTTATCATACTACTTTGCTACTGATACTTTGCTTGCAGACACTAATCTTTCACGTGTGGTTGAATTGACAATTCAGCTGCTAATACTTGAGAATATTCTTGCGCTTCCCTTTGAGTCGAATCAATAAATTTGGGTTGAATACTCTACCCTCGAAAACTGTTGGGATCCCCTACACTTGTGTGTTATCAAGACTATTTTTTGGCGCCGTTGCCGGGGAGGCACATCTATATTCTCTGAGTCACTTGGGATTGACGTCTGCTGATCACTATGAGGAATCCAAAAGATCCAAGAACTGAAATCTTGCCTTCCACTACGAGGACAGGTACGGAACTGCCATCTAGCTCTGCACTCGATTCACCTTTAGTTATGAGTAAGTTTGCGACATCACCTCCTGCTAGAAATCTTGATATGTCGCATGTGCTTGATGATGCTACTTCTGCTGCCCATGATGCCTATGATGATGCTATGCTTGATACTATGCCTGACGATGCTACTACTGCTTTGCCTTATGATGCTATGCCTGATACTGCTTTTCCACTAGGTGCATTCCTTGATGCACAAATTGCTAGAGTTGCTGCTAGATGTGATGATACTTCTAAAACTGTTGATACTGTTGAAGTTGAACCTGCTACTATGCCTGAATTGCCTGTTATGCCTCAGCATTATGTTATGGAGGGAGGGATAGCTGAGGATTTTCTTGCGTGTAAGGATAGCTATGATGTTGAGAAACTACTGCTCAAGTGGAAAGAAAAATCTATGAACGCTAGGATGAAATACGACCCAAAGTTTGCTACTTTGCCTATCTTTGTGACCGATAAGGATTATGAATTCTCTGTCGACCCTGAGTTAATCACTCAGGTCGAATCTGATCCTTTTCACGGTTATGAGTCTGAAATGGTTGTAGCCCATCTTACCAAACTGCACGATATAGCCACCCTATTCACTAGTGAGGAAAAGATCCGCCACTACTATATCCTGAAGTTGTTTCCTTTCTCGCTAAAGGATGATGCTAAGACCTGGTTCACTTCTCTTGCTCCTGGTTGTGTGCATAGCCCCCAGGATATGGTCTACTACTTCTCTGAAAAATATTTCCCTGCCCATGAGAAGCAAGCTGCCTTGCAGGAAATATACAACTTTGCTCAAGCTGAAGTAGAGAGTCTCCCACAAGCTTGGGGGAGGCTCATCCAGCTACTGAATGCTTTGCCTGATCACCCTCTTGAGAAGAATGAAATACTTGATATCTTCTATAATGGACTTACCGATGCTTCCAAAGACCACCTAGATAGTTGTGTTGGTTGTGTTTTTAGGGAACGAACCGTAGAACAAGCTGAGATTCTACTGAATAACATCTTGTGCAATGAGAATGCTTGGACTATTCCCGAACCACCTCCTAAGCCAACTCCGAAAAGAGAGGTATTCTATTCCTCAGTCCTGAAGATATGCAAGAAGCTAAGAAATCTATGCGAGGGAAAGGCATTAAATCTGAAGATGTCAAAAATCTACCACCTATCAAAGAGATCCATGGTCTTGATAACCCGATACAGGTAGTAGAAGTAAATTCTCTGCATTGGTTTGATGAGAGTGATATTCCTTTTGATAAACCTGCTAGCTTATGCATGGATGAATTTGATAACTTTGTTGCCAAACAATAGAGTTTCAATGATTATGTTAGCAGACAATTGGAACAGAATGCTCGTATGCTTAGTCATTTAAGTGCTTGTGTGGACAGAAATGTCAATGATCTTATGATTCTGAGTAAACATGCCTCTATGGTTACTACTCAAGTAGAACAAGTACTTAAAGCTCAAAATGACTTGCTCAGTGAGTTGAATGACAATTCTGTTAGAGTCGTCACTAGTGGTAGTAGAATGACCCAGGAACCTCTGTATCCTCAGGGTCACCCGAAGAGAATTGAACAAGATTCTCAAGGACTTAGCACTGATGCACCGAGTCATCCTAGAAAGGAGAAGAAAGATGATAGGAACCTGCACGCTAGCAACCATGTTGCTGCTACACCTGAGAGTCCAAACGATGCCTCTGTCTCTGATGCAGAATCACAATCTGATGATGAACATGAGCCTAATGATAACAATAGTGATGTTGATGATGATGCTCAACCTAACAATGACAAGGATGTGGAGATTGAACCTGTTCATCTTGATAACCCACAGCCTAAGAATAAGAGATACGATAAGAATGACTTCACTTCTAGGAAGCACGATAAAGAAAGGGAACCATGGGTTCAGAAACCTATTCCCTTTCCTACCAAACCATCCAAGAAAAAGGACGATGAGGATTTTGAGAGATTTGCTGAAATGATCAGACCTGTCTTTCTCTAAATGCGTTTGGCAAATATGCTCAAAATGTCTGTGTATGCTAAGTACATGAAAGATATTGTGACTAATAAGACGAGGATACCTGAGGTTGAGATTTCCACCATGCTCACTAATTATACCTTCAAGGGTGGAAATCCTAAGAAACTAGGTGATCCCGGTGTGTCCACTATACCTTGCTCCATTAAAGGTAACTACGTGTGAACTTCTTTATGTGACCTTCGAGCCGGTGTTAGGGTTATGCCTCTCTCTCTTTATCGTAAACTTGAACTGGATAAGTAGACACCCACTGAGATCTCTCTGCAAATGGCCGACAAATCAACTGCTTTCCCTATTGGCATTTGCGAGGATGTGCATGTTTTGGTTGCTAATGTCACTATCTTAACGGACTTTGTTATCTTGGATATTCTTGAGGACGATGCCATGACAGTCATCCTCGGAAGACCCTTTAATCACTACAGGGGATGTTAAAGATTGCAACAAAGGCATTGTCACTTTCCATGTCAACGGTAATGAGCATATGGTGCACTTTCCGAAGAAAGAATATCGAGTACATTGCATCAATGGTATCGAAAAAACTTCATCGATTCTTATTGGGAGCTTTGAATGCCCTATACCACGTGTCAAGATGAAGTATGATTTGCTTGTTGGGGAGATACACATCCCCATTGAGGTAACCTAGTGACTATTCGAAA
The DNA here is from genome assembly GCF_904849725.1 of Hordeum vulgare subsp. vulgare. Taxonomy (NCBI): domain Eukaryota; kingdom Viridiplantae; phylum Streptophyta; class Magnoliopsida; order Poales; family Poaceae; genus Hordeum; species Hordeum vulgare. Next base: position 163,139,343 of record NC_058522.1, read on the forward strand.
ATTCTCCGTTCTCTTTTGCGACTGGAAAAGGTTTGTCAAGCAAACTTGATCAACCTCACTAAAAGATTTCTTTCGATGACCATGAGATGGATGAATCGAGGAGTCACAAACCTCTGTTCCAAGCTTTCACCTTCGGTTGCTTAGAAGAAAAATGATAGATTTAGTTTAGTTTTCCTTGTTTTCTGTTTTAGCGTCCGGTAGAAAAGTACCCCGAAAATAAAAGTTCTCCGAACAACGCGAAAATCAAGTATGATTTTTTTTCAATTTTTGAAAAATTCTGAGACAAAGAGCTTGTTTGGGGCCTGCACCAGTGGGCCACAAGCCCTTGGGGTGCGGGCACCCCCCGGTCGCGCCACCCAGGCTTGCGGGGCCCATAGGCACCCCCTCCACTCATTCTTGCTCTCATCTGGTTCTCCTACACCCAGAAAAAATAGTTTCGCAGATCAAACCCGCGTTCTTTCTCTTCTTGCTGGCATTTTCGATCTCTTTGCTCAAATCACCATTCTCCGAACTGTTTTGGGGAAATTACTCCTTGGTAAGTGACTCCTCCATTGGTCCACTTAGTTTTTTCTCTAGTGCCTTATACTCCGCGTATTTTTGCTGCCTTGGTGACCATGTTCTTGAGCTTTGCATGCTGATTTTAGCTGGTCCCAAGTAGTTTTGATGTGTAATATGGCCTCTAGGCACTTGTGGGAGTAGTTGCTACGAGTTTAGTTGAGCCTTGTTCACTTTTCCTTTGGGTCACTGAAAATTTCAGAAAAGGAAGATGTTCAGGAGAAACTATCATGGTGGTTCCTCAAGCAAGAGAGGTCCCCGTCTTGTGATTCGGGAGCCTGATCCTTACCAACCAAGGGACGCGCAGGTACAACCATGTGAATGGCCTTCTAATGAATTTATGATTGAGGCAGGCTTCAAAGATGAGTTTGATGCACTTGTTCACAACGTCGGACTCGAAGAATTCATCTCCGATAAATGTGAACAGTATGTTGCTCTCACTGCCTCTTTTGTTTGTAGATTCAAATTTTAAACTGGCCGTGATACATCGGTACTGTTTGATCTCTATGATAAATCGTATACCATGGATTTAGAGGATTTCAATAGAATTTGCAAAATACCTATTTGGGGCAGCCTCAATTATCCTCCTAAATCTTCGGTTAGAGATTTTTTCTCTGGTTTTACTGTTGGAGAAACTAGAGACATTACGCAAGCTACCATGGTGAGTATTCATTTTCCTACCTTGCATTACTTTGCCCTCTTCATAGGCACATGCATTAATGGCAAGATTGAGCATTGTCACCTCTGCGCACCCGACCTTAGTATCCTTAAGAGCGCAGTGACGGGTGACAAAAGCTTCAATATGGGAGCTATAATAGCAAGGAGGCTGAATAAGAGTGCTAACGAAGAGAATTTATTTGGTGGGATCTATGCCACTCGCATAGCAAATTTTCTTCGAGTACCCATCCGCGAAGGAGATCGCCCGCCCCATACGACTTTCCTTGACTGTGTCGCCTTGACATGCTAGCAGTTCCTTGAGAGGGATGATGAATCCCTCCTATATCGTCTGATATTTAACCGGCAGCGTGTTTTCCATATTACCCTTCCTGCTCCTGCCTTCTTTGACTTTCACGTAAAACGGAGATATTACATAACCAGAGGAGAGGCAGAGGAGTATGAGAGGGAGGCAAAGGCTGCTCGGCTCCATGAGGCAGCTATTCGGGCAGTGGCTGCATCGCTCCAGTATAACCCCCATTATGATTTTGGGTTTCGCCAGGACTATCTTTGGGAGTAGACCAACTTAGGCCAAAAGCGTAAGCTTGGGGGAGTACGTGTTCGCACCGACTTTACATTCTTTCTTATGCTTTCACTTTGTTAGCCGGTGTTCACACTTTGCCACTGTATCATCCATGTTAGTTTATTTTCTTTTTCTTGTTTTCGTTTAGTGTGTCTGTCTAGTTTAAGAAAACCCAAAAAGATTTTATTTTTCTTCTTTTGCTTGTTGGGAGTTTTCCCGTGTAAATATTTTTCTTTTTCTTTGGGTCAAGGTAGAAGATATTGGTTACAATGATTAGTGGCTCTTGCATACATACCTGTTTAGCTTTCAAAGAGCCATATTACTTTGTCTTCTCCTTTGTGTTTGCCTGCAGATTCCTGCATTAGTTCAATGCACGAGCACTCTTAATATTGTTCACATCGTTCGGTCGTGCAAGTGAAAGGCAATAATGACGATATATGATGAAGTGACTGAGCATGGAAAAGCTGGTATGAACTCGATCTATTTTGTTTTTGTAAATATGACTAGCTCATCATGCCTGATTCAGCTTTGTTGTGAGAGAAACATGTTTGCAATGACAACTTAGAGATCATAGTTGCTTATTCCATGCTTACTTAGCTAGGGCCTAGGAGCTTATAATGGTTTGTCTTGGATGCCCACATGAATTTTGAGATGACTGTGTTGTAGTATGATAGGATGGTATCCTCCTTTGAATGTTTCAAGTGGCTTGACTTGTCGCATGTTCACACATGTAGTTGAAACAAAATCAACATAGCCTCTAGGATGTTCATGTTCATGGTGATTTATGTCCTACTCATGCTTGCACTCAATGTTAGTTAATCTCAATGCATATTGATGACTGTTGTCACTCTCTAGTTGGTCGCTTCCCAGTCTTTTGCTAGCCTTCACTTGTACTAAGCGGGAATACTACTTGTGCATCCACCCCCATAAACCCAAAGTTGTTCCATATGAGTCCAACATACCTACCTATATGCGGTATCTACCAGCCGTTCCAAGTAAATTTGCATGTGCCACTCTCTAAACCTTCAAGAAATAATCTGTTTTGCATGCCCGAACTGCTCATGTGGTGACAGGGGGCTATTGGTATCTTCCATGCTAGGCGTATTATGCTCGATATGTGTTTATTCACTATCATTCACGAGAAAGGGGCCGGTAATTGGAATTCCCAGTTCCATGCTCAAATCGAAAATATAATTGCAAAAAAAAACTCCCCCAGGATTGATGTTGGTATGGACGGTACCCAAGGATTTGGCTAGCCGTGGAGTGTGATTGATTGGTGGTGGGGGAGTCAAAACTTTACTTTTTTGTTTGGGAACCGCCTATAGCATGTGTAGCGTGGAAGATGTTGAGAACTCTTAGTCATTGTGTTCACAATGAAAGCATGCCACCCAAAATTATTATCTCTGTTTTAAAAGCTTGAGCTCTGGTACCTCTTCAAATCAATGCTTCCCTCTGCGAAGGGCCTGTCTATTTATGTTCCTGTTGCGTCATCCTCCTGTTACAAAAGCACCAATTAGAGAGCACCTCTGTCATTTTTATGCTTTGCTTTTAACTGTGTTGAGTATGACTGTGACTGGATCTTCATTGCCTTGAATTACAATGTTTAGTCTGCCCTTGGTCTTTGAAGGTGCTCTGCATTTATGTTTTGCGGTCTTAGAAAGAGCTAGCGAGATACCATCTATTCATACTGCTTCATGTTCTTGTGATTGAAGTATTGACATTTGAGGCTTATTAGTATTTGCTCGCTAGCTGATTATGTCATTGATATGAGTTTACCGTGAGACCTAGATGTCATTTGCTTATGTGGTTTGCTTGTGATCTTGCTGAAATTCTGGTTATGAGTTACACATAGTTGCAACCATAAGATCAAACAGAGTTCGTCAAAGTTTTCCTTTTGTCTCTTTCAGTTTGTCAACTAAATTGCTTGAGGAGAAGCAAGGCTTTAAGCTTGGGGGAGTTGATACGTCTCCGTCGTAACTACTTTCCGAACTCTTTTGCCCTTGTTTTGGACTCTAATTTGCATCATTTGAATGGAACTAACCCGTACTAACGCTGTTTTCAGCAGAATTGCCATGGTGTTGTTTTTGTGCAGAAATAAAAGTTCTCGGAATGACCTGAAAATTTGCGGAGAATTTTTCTAGAATTAAGTAAAAATACATGCGCAAAGATCCACCGGAGGAGGTGAGCCAGTGGGCCACAAGCCCCGGGGCCGCCGCCAACCCCCTGGCCACGCCGTGAGGGCTTGCGGGGCCCACGAGGCTCCACCGCCTCCAAACTCAGCTCCATATATTCCGTTTCGCCCGGAAAAAATCAGGGAGAAGGATTCATCGCGTTTTACGATACGGAGGTGCCGCAACCTCCTGTTCTTCATCTGGAGGGCAGATCTGAAGTCCGTTCTGGGCTCCGGAGAGGGGAAATCGTCGCCATCGTCATCATCAACCTTCCTCCATCGACAATTCCATGATGCTCTTCACCATTCGTGAGTAATATCATCGTAGGCTTGTTGGACGGTGATGAGTTGGATGAGATCTATCATTTAATCGAGTTAGTTTTGACGGGGATTGATCCCTAGTATCCACTATGTTCTGAGATTTATGTTGCTACTACTTTGCCATGCTTAATGCTTGTCACTAGGGCCCGAGTGCCATGATTTCAGATCTAAACCTAATATGTTGTCGCCAATATATGTGTGTTTTAGATCCTATCTTGCAAGTTGTAGTCACCTACTATGTGTTATAACCCGGCAACCCCGGAGTGACAATAGCCGGAACCACTCCCGGAGATGACCATAGTACGAGGAGTTCATGTATTCACCAAGTGTTAATGCGTTGGTCCGGCTCTTTATTAAAAGGAGAACCTTAATATCCCGTAGTTTCCATTAGGACCCCGCTACCATGAGAGGGGTGGACAATAGATGTCATGCAAGTTCTTTTCCCTAAGCACGTATGACTACATATAGAATACATGCCTACATTAGATTGACGAACGGGAGCTAGTTACATATCTCTCCGTGTTATAGGTGTTACATGATGAATCACATCCGGCATACTCATCCATCACCGATCCACTGCCTACGAGTCTTCTACTACTGGTCCTTGCTATGTTACTTTGTTGCTACTGCTGTTACTTGCTACTGATGTCACTACTGATGTTCCTTGCTACTGCTGTCACTACTGCTGTTCCTTGCTACTGCTGTCACTACTCCTGTTACTTGCTACTTTGTTGTTACTTGCTGCAACACTTTTCTGGAGCCTTAGCCAGGGAAGCATTATTCTCAAGAATAATTCCCCGTCAACGTGCTATTTTCTGGCGCCATTGATACAACTAGTTAGGAATAGTCTGCCGTCAACACACACTTTTCTCGCACCGTTGTTATCATACTACTTTGCGACTGATACTTTGCTTGCAGACACTAATCTTTCAGGTGTGGTTGAATTGACAACTCAGCTGCTAATACTTGAGAATATTCTTTCGCTTCCCTTTGAGTCGAATCAATAAATTTGGGTTGAATACTCTACCCTCCAAAACTGTTGTGATCCCCTACACTTGTGGGTTATTAGCCGTCACCACAAATGGATCCGCCGTGAGCTCCTGTGCATTTCCCCTCCCTTTCCACGCTCTCCCGTGCACCGTAGCCCCGCTCCCCGCCTCGGCCGAATCCCACCTCCGCGCGAGCTCGTCGTCGGCACCTCCTCCGGCCACCCTAGCTCCCCTGCTTACCACAGGAAGAACAGCCTCTTCGTGTAGCCGCAAACCGTGCTCGAAACCATGCTCTGTATTGCCGTTTAGGGCAACTCCGGCGAGCCCTCCACCGCGGCTATGGTCGCCGGCGACCACCCTCCGGTGGGGGCCAATGTGGCCAGCCATTAACCCGCTAATAACCCCCCCTAGTCACGGACAGAGGGCCCCACATGGGGTCAAAGCCTAGTTAGCCTCTGGTTTACCGGGGATTAGCCTATTTCAGTGACCGGTGGGCCCTACCTGTCAGCTTTGACCTGGCCCAGGTCAGTTGACCTGCTGACCTCACCCTCACGTCATGCTGACGCAATTAATATATTCGGGAATTAAATCAATTCAAGAAAATTCCAGAAAATGTTGAAAACTTCTAAAAATCATAGAAAATAATATGTATGTCCAATGAAAATAATTTATATATGAAAAATGATGAGAAAAATGCAAGGATTCTAATTATGCCATATACATGCATGTTTGAGAAAGTTAGCATCACCAAGTAGGTAAAATGATGACTAGGTTAAATTTAATAAATAGTTGGAGTTGGAATTTGGTATATATTCGAACTACACTTCAATTAATAAGACCAAACATTGAGCTAGGAAGCTCAGTACATCAATATGCCATCTTCATGCATGATTAAACAAGTTATGTGTGAGCATCAAGTCGAATCAATTAAAAGGGTATCTGAAAAATACCTTGTTTGAAGTGATATTTGAATTCTAATTCAAACCAACTTCAACTTAAGAAATGGTAACTACATTAGCCATGCCACATTTCATTTTCATGTCATGATCATGCATCTGTTGGAATGATGCCCTAGAGGCAATAATAAATATAGTTGTTATTATAATTCTTGTATCAAGATAATCGTTTATTATCCTTGCTATAATTGTATTGAATGAAGACTCATTTACATGTGTGGATACATAGACAAAACACTATCCCTAGCAAGCCTCTAGTTGGCTAGCCAGTTGATCAAAGATAGTCAGTGTCTTCTGATTATGAACAAGGTGTTGTTGCTTTATAACTAGATCACGTCATTAGGAGAATCACGTGATGGACTAGACCCAAACTAATAGACGTAGCATGTTGATCGTGTCATTTTGTTGCTACTGTTTTCTGCGTGTCAAGTATTTGTTCCTATGACCATGAGATCATATAACTCACTAACACCGAAGGAATACTTTGTGTGTATCAAACGTCGCAACGTAATTGGGTGACTATAAAGATGCTCTACAGGTATTTCCAAAGGTGTTCGTTGAGTTAGTATGGATCGAGACTGGGATTTGTCACTCCGTGTGACGGAGAGGTATCTCGGGGCCCACTCGGTAATACAACATCACACACAAGCCTTGCAAGCAATGTGACTTAGTGTAAGTTGCGGGATCTTGTATTACGGAACGAGTAAAGAGACTTGACGGTAAACGAGATTGAAATAGGTATACAGATCCTGACGATCGAATCTCGGGCAAGTAACATACCGAAGGACAAAGGGAATGACATACGAGATTATATGAATCCTTGGCACTGAGGTTCAAACGATAAGATCTTCGTAGAATATGTAGGATCCAATATGGGCATCCAGGTCCCGCTATTGGATATTGACCGAGGAGTCTCTCGGGTCATGTCTACATAGTTCTCGAGCCCGCAGGGTCTGCACACTTAAGGTTCGACGTTGTTTTATGCGTATTTGAGTTATATGGTTGGTTACCGAATGTTGTTCGGAGTCCCGGATGAGATCACGGACGTCACGGGGGTTTCCGGAATGGTCCGGAAACGAAGATTGATATATAAGATGACCTCATTTGATTACCGGAAGGTTTTCGGAGTTACCGGGAATGTACCGGGAATGACGAATGGGTTCCGGGAGTTCACTAGGGGGGGGGGGGGGGGAAACCCACCCCCGGGAAGCCCATAGGCATTGTGGGTGGCGCACCAGCCCTTAGTGGGCTGGTGGGACAGCCCAAAAGAGCCCTATGCGCCATAGGAAGAAAAATCAAAGAGAAAAGAAAAAAAAGAGGAGGTGGGAAAAGGGGGAAGGACTCCTCCTTCCAAACCTAGTTGGACTCGGTTTGGAAGGGGAGGGCTGCCCCCTTTGGCTCGGCCGAAACCCTTAGGGGTCCTTGGACCCCAAGGCAAGGCTCCCCCTCTTCCCCCTATATATACGGAGGTTTTAGGGCTGATTTGAGACAACTTTGCCACGGCAGCCCGACCACATATCTCCACGGTTTTACCTCTAGATCGCGTTTCTGCGAAGCTCGGGCGGAGCCCTGCTGAGACGAGATTATCACCAACCTCCGGAGCGCCGTCACGCTGTCGGAGAACACTTCTACCTCTCCGTCTCTCTTGCTGGATCAAGAAGGCCGAGATCATCGTCGAGATGTACGTGTGGTGAACGCCGAGGTGCCGTCCGTTCGGCACTAGATCGTGGGACTGATCGCGGGACGGTTCGCGGGGCGGATCGAGGGACGTGAGGACGTTCCACTACATCAACCACGTTCACTAATGCTTCTGCTGTACGGTCTACAAGGGTACGTAGATCACACATCCCCTCTCGTAGATGGACATCACAATGATAGTTCTTCGTGCGCGTAGGAAATTTTTTGTTTCCCATGCGACGTTCCCCAACAGCATCATAGTGTTGCATTTCCGTGAAGTAAATGTTGTTCTTTCTTGTTTGCCGGTGTTGTTCCCCCTCGGTAGACGATGGTTCCGACGATGTGATCGTTGACATTGATGAAGACTCATTGCTATCTTCAGAACTGTCAGGCAAGCAAACCCCCTTGAGCATATTGATATAAACCCACTCTCTCGCGCCTGCTCTCTTTTGTTGCATTAGGACAAACACGATTCAACTATTACATGTTCTCGGTAGTTGAATCCATTCCTCTGCATGACCTGATTTTGCCACAGTAAATAGTTGAAACTACTTAGCATGAGTAGAAACTGCATGAGCCTTGTTGTGCTTACAAATCCATGCTTGCTTACTATGCCTGCTATGATTAGAGTCGTGTCAGGTCTGATACATCTGGTCGATGAATCGGAATGGTTGTGTTCATGTCCTCCAGTGTAAGAGTAAAGGTGTGAATCTGATTTGGTAAAGGTAGCAATGAGAGGCCGTGTAGGAGTACATGGTTGGTTCTCATTGGGACCGTCCTTAAGAACCGAGTTCTGTGTATGTTATCCAAGACAAGATACTACCATGCATTGGACCCTGAAATATGACCCCGCTCGGCTTAATAATCGCCTAGATCTCTGTCCAGGAGTTGCAACTAGTTTCTGGTGTTTAAGGAAAAGTGTTGGCGTCCGTGTTTAGCTCTACCCGACGGGGTAGGCTTCAGTGCGATAGATACACAGTGGCATGGTGTACCAAGTGTCACCCGGATGGTGGGCTTGGGAACCCTGCGCAGATCGTTTGGGGCCGCAGAGGAAACCTCGGCCAGACTTCCTTGCGGGTTCAGTCTCAAATAGGCGATAAAACTGGACTAGGGTCTTGTGTGGTTAACGGTCGTGGCCGACACCCACGCCAGTCCTTCCGCTTGATGGTTGCCGAGATGCATGACGTGCATATGGTGCTAAGTGGTGAGAGCATATGTGAAGAAGTATACCCTTGTAGGGTGAATTAATCTGTTCGAATGGTCGCGTCCTCGGATATGGACTACTTGGAAACATTAAGTGGTACATGGACAATTTAAATGGATACTCTAAAACATGCAAGATAAGTGTGAGTGATGTGGATGTCCTTCTTGTAGGGAGACGAGAGTGGATCCTTGGTGGTGTATTGAATGGTGAATATGTGGACTCGTGTGCGCTATCCCACCTCAAAGAAATAACTTGTAGTCCTAGTACAGGTTAGCCAAGAGTAAAAGTTGGCTTGTTGCAATTAAACTCCACAACCCCTTCATTGATACTGATGCATATGTAGATAGTTCTGATGTAAGTCTTACTGAGTACCTTTGTACTCACAGTTTCTTTATTTATGTTTTTGCAGAGAAGATTTTAGTCTCATTAAAGGTTTCTACGCGATGTGTTCAATGTTGATCGGAATAGCTTAGGAATCCCAGACATAGGTGAGGTTCCTTTGGTAGGGTCATGGTAGCTTTTCAAGCTCCTCCAGCCATTTTTAATAGATGTCTGTACCCAGACATGTTTTGCTTCCGCTTGATGTTTGTATGACTTGAGTGTTGGCTCATGAGACCCCTGTTTGAAATATCATACTATGTTGACTCTTATGAGTCTTTAATAAAAGCTTGAGTCATAGATTTATGTTGTGATGGCATGTTGTATCTACACATATCGTGCATATTGTGTGTATGTTATGAAATGCATTATATGTGTGGGATTCGACACCTAGTTGTGTGCCTTTAGTAGTACTCTTTACGGGGAAATGCCTCTTTGTGCTTCCACCGAGCTTTGGTAGCTTGCTACTCCTCCGGACACATTGATTGACCGGCATGTATCCTTCTTTGTTGTTGTGTCTGTCCCTTCGGGGAAATGTCACGCGGTGTAATGGAGTCCTTGTAGCTTGCTACGACTCGTCTACACACGTTGATGACCGACACCTACTTTGCTGGGTTATGTATGATTGTCCCTATACGGACGTACCACTTGGGTTTATAACTAGTCATGTGGACCCGGGTTCTTTGTCATTTGAATGCTAGTGACACATTCATATACGTGAGCCAAAAGACGCAAACGATCCCGGCCGAGGTAAGGTGGCAGCCGTGGAGTTTACCGTGCGTGAGGCCGCAAAGTGATGTGATGTGTTACAAGCTGGGTTCTTATGACTTGGGATCGGGGTCCCGAGAATATACATCCCACACGGTTTTATATATAGCCTCGTGTGTGATAGGTGTAACGATCACACACACTATGTCTCTGTTAACTGTTTTCTTTATTCAACTATATCGCACATAATTTGATGAAGAAAAGTGTATGACATTGGGCCATCCATCACAACCATTTTTACTACTAGAACCATTTGCAAATATCCATGACCCATTTAGTAGGTTTATTAGTTTGCAATTAATAATTCGAATATTACACAAATTCACGTTTCATATCTAATAGTTGTTTGACAATTTGTTATGAGGCACATAATTCTATTTTAACATCACAATATGACTGCTACATGAAAACATCATGGTAGAGCATATAGCTAGTTTACTCTCATACATAAGAACAATATTAGAACAATTTATTCAGTTCCCTAATCGACTGGTGCATGATCAACCAGGTTTGTCTTCTCCACCTCTGCTTTCAGTTCAGTAAGAACCTATTTTGCACTAACCTACACCATCTTAGCATAGTCCAATTTAAAAAATATGAGCTCATGCTCCATCTTCCTATTTTTCCCGCATCTTGAAACATTCTTCAGTGTTGACAACACTTTCTAAGCCTATCTCTCTTCTCTTCCTCGTACATGCCCCAGAGCTTTGCTAGGCACATCTTCAAAGACTGTGTCCACTCTTGATCAACCCACTGCAGGTAAGAACACTTCCATTCTTCCTGTAATATTTAAAACTAAATCAGTAACAATTGTAGGGAAAATGGGTTTCTAGCAACATACAAAAGCACCAAATACATATTTTGAAAAACTGAAGAAACATGTTAATTATGGCATATCTTCTCAAAAATATCAATGTGCAAATGAATTAATTGCTACTGATACATCAACCAAATTCAGAAACATCAGAAGCTTTAATTAACTTCAACAGAGCTAAAAATTCGTAGTCATGTACTATAAATAACAAATTGAACATTTTATGAGGAAGCTAAATATAACTGCAACAACATAGTGACAGAGTTTGGATGACATCAGTTTGATACTAATAGGTGTGTACATGTACAAATTTAGTAACATCAAACTAATATCAATAAGGATGTCCATTATGTATACCAAAACCGGTGTCAAAATAACTGTTGCTACGTTTGGCACTGGTGCCCTACGCTGGTGAATTGTTGTAGAGGAAAAATCAGGGAACCGGACTCCGGAGCACCTAGTTGATCTGATGCCCAGTTCCTTCATGTCATAAAGTTTTAGTATTTTACTACTTGGCTACTCGGATGTGTGGACAAAATTTGGCTGCACAAACTGTTGAAGTCGTGCCAAATAATTTTCTAATGGCACCACTGATGAGATGGCAACATTTTTAGATACTATGTAGGAACTGTGCCTCTGTCTCAATCACATCCAGAATAACACAGCACAGTGACAGTGTCTGAATCACATCCAGCAAATGATTTGTAACAACAAAAGTGGGGCTAACCTTCTCTGCACATGCCAGAAACTTCCTCCCACTGTCCAAAGATTCAAACACAACTAACTTCATGCATGGAGATTGATGGTGACAACGAGGAGGCATATTTTCACCCACCTCGCTCCATTCGTTGCAACTGATGGACCCAGGGAGCTACAAGAGGAAGAAATGACTCAAATCGACCGCCGGGTTAAAATCCTTCATTTGAAATCATAACCTGAGAGAGAGATGGAAGGAAAACCCGGGTGGTGAAAGGGTCGTCATCGGAGGAGGAACCGCTGGAGAGGTCATCGAAGAAGACCATGGCGACTGCGGCGATCGGATGCGAGACGATGAGAGCGAGAAAACAAGCGAGGAAGCGGCTATAGCTTGCGAAGGATGGAAGGAGGAAACAGGGGAAATGTGACTTGTGGCCAGAGAGAAAATGGGGTCGGAGGGGGAGTTAGATATTTCAGCGATAGGACAAAAAAATTGAAAGGTGGAGGGAAACTTTGCGCGCGGTGCCGCCGGACACCATTAACTTTGAATGAATGGGTGCACCACAAAAGATTATTCTGCTTTACGGACATGTGATGAGTTTGATCATTCAAATTTTGGTGGAAATTTCCCTCGGTATTGTCCTCATCCACGCCATTGCATAATTTAACATCGCTTGTTAATTTGGGCACACAAAAGAGCCTACAACACACAGACCACACTTACTGAATTGAGCAATTTTAGTAATTAAACAGATCCAGTTGATCTAAACATTGGTCTAACACAAGACCATCATTATAAACAAAGGCTAAGTATGCATAATTTTAACAAAGTTGTCGTCGTGGCGCACTATGCCTCGCCGGCGTAAGATGACATATCGATGACTTGTCCTCGCCATATGCCACCGTTGGTGGACTATGTGTCCCCCTAGCTTAAGTCAATTGTGTCTTCGTCCTCGTCCTCATCCTTGGTGCCACCCTCAAGGTTGCAGTACTCATAGTAGTGGTTTCCCCAGAGCTCGCGTTGGTACTCCATCGCTGATTCTTCAACGGACTGGCTCTTCTCTACCTCGTCCTCAGCCACGTGCAACTCTTCCTCCCAGTGCTCCTCGATCTTGGACGCCTCCTACATGTCCAGCTCCCGCCTGGCTATCTCATGAGGAAGCAGGTGCTCCATGGCCTCCATCGCCTTTTTAGACGTGGGTTGCATGCTGGATTCCGAGGTAGCCTGGAATATCTTGGTGTATGCGTCCTCGATCTTGGCGTGGCTGGCGTCGACCCGGGCCAAGGCGACATCGGCGGCACGGACGGCAGCTCAAGCGCTCTCAGCATTTGCAGTCACCATCGCAACAGCTGTTGCAACCATCTCGGGTGCTTCAGCTATCCTGTCGGCTACCGCAGACGCCCTCCCGGCAGATGCGGCCGCACTGAATGCGAATGCGATCGCGCTCTCTACGCACGCGGCGTCGCTCGAGGAGGACGCGCCACCGTATGGTCCCTCGCGAAGTGTTTCCAAGACATCATTCTTTGCAAGAAGGGTTTGCGGGAATGGGGATTAGGGATTCATGGATTCGGGGATGACCGCCACTAGAGCAGACAAAGTCGGCAAAGCTTACGGAAGAAGACTTAAGTAGACCCATGAATTTTCATCGCAAACGTTTCCTACAACAAACTGTGTATTAGCTGTGAAAAACGAATCTGGAGTATAGTGGAAACAAGTGTTGTTTTAATTATATGAGAACATTTGGAGTACTAATACAATTGTCATATCAAAATTTGGAAAATTTCAGGGGTCATTTGGCCTTAATAAGACATTTAAGTGATTTTCTAGCCATTTAATTACCGTAATTCAAATTTGAACTACATGTACATGCAACAACTAACCATAACAGTTTGAAAGTCATATTTATGTACTTGTGTGTGAGTTAATTCCATGTGCAGTAAATTGGACGGAATTTTCAAACATATTAGTGTCACTGCTTGGACACAAAGCATCGAGTGCCATGGCATTTAAATTCCAAAAAATTCAAAAATGATCAAAAACATATGAAACCTTAATTGACGTAAAGGCATGCCATCAAGATGTTGTGGTAAAACATATTGGCATGTTGGATGAAACTTTGGACATACACTCCTCACAAAACGGAGCTACTCACTAGCCAAAAGGCTCGTGGGTCTCACAGGGCACAATGCATGTTCGATGATGAATCGGCGATAACTTCACCTTATGGTCTTAAAAAAAGTTCTATAGTTAACATGCACTAATACAACTGTCATGTTAAAATTTGGAAAAATCCACGGGTCCTTTGACCTTTTTAAGACATTTAAGTGATTTTCTAACCATTTCATGATCGTAATTCAAATGTGAACTACATGTACATGCAACTGCTAACCATAAGTGTTTCAAAAATCATATTTCTGTACTTGTGTGTGAGTTAATTCCATATGCAGTAAATTGGAATGATCTTCAACCATATTAGTGTCATGGCTTGGACACAAAGCATCAAGTGCATGCCACAACATTTAAATTCCATAAAATAAAAAATGATCAGAAACACATGAAACCTTGCTTGATGTAATGGCATGGCATGAAGATGGTGTGGTTCAAAAATTGGCATGTTTCCCGAAAGTTTGGACACACACCCCTCACAAACCGGAGCAACTCACTAGAAGGGTCGTGGTTCCGAGAGGGCACAATGCATGCACTAATACTACTGTCATGTCAAATTTTGGACAATTCAAAGAGTCATTTGACCTTTTTAAGACATTTACGTGTTTTTCTAGCCATTTAATGATCGTAATTCAAATTTAAACTACATGTACATGCAACAACTCACCGTAATGGTTTGAAAAATCATATTTGTATACTTGTGTGCAAGTTAATTCCATCTGTAGTAAATTGGAAGGAACTTTCAAACATATTGGTGTCACGGCTTGGACACAAATCAAGAAGTGTCATGGCATTTAAATTCCATAAAATTCAAAAATGATCGGAAACACATGAAACACATGAAACCTTGGTTGACGTAATGGCATCCACCAAGATGTTATGGTAAAAAAAATTGTCATGTTTAACAAAAGTTTGGACACACACCCCTCACAAACCGGAGCAACTCACTAGAAGGCTCGTGGTTTCGAGATGACACAATGCATGTTTGTGATGTCTACTACACAACCTTCCTCTTGTAGACTCTTGTTGGGCCTCCAAGCGCAGAGTTTTGTAGGACAATAGCAAGTTTCCTTCAATTGGATGGCCTCATGTTTATCAATCTGTGGGAGGCGTACGTAGGATGAAGATGGTCTCTCTCAAGCAACCCTGCAATCAAATAACAAAGAGTCTCTTGTGTCCCCAACACACCCAATACAATGGTAAATTGTATAGGTGCACTAGTTCGGCGAAGAGACGGTGATACAAGTGTAATATGGACGGTAGATATAGGTTGTTATAATCTGAAAATATAAAAACAGAAAGGTAACAAATAGTAAACAGCAAGCAAAATGTTGTATGAATGCTTGGAAACAAGGCCCAGGGTCCATACTTTCACTAGTGCAAGTTCTCTCAACAATACGAAAATAGTTGAATCATATATAAATCTCTCACGTGCGACAAAGAGTTCACTCCAAAGTCACAAATAGCGGAGAACAAACGAAGAAGTTATTGTAGGGTACGAAACCACCTCAAATTTATATTTTCTCATCAATCTTATGATCTATCCCTATAAGTGTAACGAACAACCCTAGAGTTCGTACCAAAATGACACCTTAAGATACACATCAACCAAAACCCTAATGTCACCTAGATACTCGAATGTCACCACAAGTACCCATGGGCATGATTATATGATATGCATCACATAATTTCATATTCATCATGTTCAATCCAACACAACGAACTTCAAAGAGTGCCCCAATGTTCCTACCGGAAAGTCAAGATGAAAACATGTGCCAACCCCTATGCATAGATTCCCAAGGTCACGGAACCCGCATGTTGATCACCAAATCATACATCAAGTGGATCAATGGAACATCCCATTGTCACCACATATATCCCATCGCAAGACATACATCAAGTATTCTCAAATCCTTAAAGACTCAATCCGATAAGAAAACTTCAAAGGGAAAACTCATTTCATCACAAGAAGAGAGAGGGGAAAACTGCATATGATTCATCTATATTAATAAAGCTCATGATACATCAAGATCGTGCCATCTCAAAAACACAAGACAGAGAGATTGAACACATAACTACTAGTACATACCCTCATTCCCGAGGAGGATTACTCACACATTATCATGGTGAGAAAGAGAGATTTGTTGATGGAGAGGTGCAGCAACGAAGAGATTGAGGCGATGGCGGCCACAACACCGCCGACGGGCGGCGGCCCCTCGCCCCTCCTTCTTCCTTTGTTTTTGTGTTGTAGTGGAGGAATCTCTCCCCTTCTTGATGACTGTCAAGGGAGAGGAAAATTCGTGGCTCTTGGTGGCTCTATCAAAATTAGGGTTTTTCTCTCCTAATATATGCCTCTGTGGTGCTCTATGTCCCTCCGATGGATGGACCCTTAATCCAATGGCTCTCGGGTACCTCTAGAACCTTCCTAGGAGTTCCTCACAGTCCTCGTGAGTCTCCAAAGTCGTGGCTTGACCGAATATATCAGATATGTTAAGAGTTGGACTCAATCACATCAACAATTCTCGTGATCTCGTAATGAGATATTTGCCTTCAGTAAAATGGGTCTCCATATCGTATACGGACTCTGTTTTGGACGAACTTATAGTCTAGAATCATTGCCATGAATTTCCACACACTTCCCTAGTTTTTTCTTTTTCCATCTGACACCGTATTCTCGGGTTCAGCTGACAATCTCTTTAAACTATCTGTGGACAGATTTGAGGAGAGTGAGAGTCCTCCTACAACAAGGCTCCTTTTGTGAGTTTTTTTCGAAAATTTCTAATTAATTACTATGAATCAAAGTGTGAAAAAAGAAATTGTGCAATTTTGCAACCATTTATAGGTTAGTCCCAAAAAATAATATAAAGTTGTAGTAAAATGATTGTAAAACATCCAAGAATGATAATATAATAGCATGGAACAAGCAAAAATTATAGATATGTCGGAGACGTATCACCATCCCCAAGCTTAATTCATGGTCGTCCTCGAGTAGGTAAATGATAAAAACAGAATTTTCGATGTGGAATGTTGTGTAACATGTTCTTTTCTTCTAGCATGGATATTTGGACTTGTAAGTGATTCAAAGCAATAGTCTAGTTTTAACATAATGACTTCAATACTCAAGCATGTCAACAAGTAACCATGTATTTCAAAATATCAACACTAAATAAAATTATCCCTAGGCCATCATGCTCATTCATTGATCCATTCATGAAACACACTCAAATATTAGCTATGCCAATGCTCAAGAACGATCATAGTGTTCCCTAGTTGGTGCTTATAAGAGAAGATGGAGACTCAAAGAAAAAATAAAAATTGCATAAAGTAAATAGACAGGCCCTTCGTAGAGGGAAGTAGGGGATTTTGTAGAGGTGCCAGAGTCAAGGTTTAAATTGAGAGAGAAAAATTATTTTGAGTAGCAAGCTTTTCCTGTCAACGAAAAGGAAAAAGTAGCTCACAATACTTTCCATGCTAGATACATTATAGGCGGTTCCCAAATAGAATGGTGAATTTTTTATTCCCCCTCCACCAATCAATCACACTACACGGCGAGCCGAATCCACGGGTATCGTCCATACCAACAACATTCCTGGGGGAGTTTTGTTTCATTATATTTGATTTGATTTTTGAGCATGAGACTGGGCATCCCGAATAACAACCACTTTCTCGTGAATGATAGTGAATCAACACATGTCGTGAGAATAACTCACCTAGGATGGAAAAATATTGGATACTCCCCACCGTTTCATGAGCGGTACGGGCACATGAAAGAGAAAAAATATTTTGAAAATTTTGAGATGGCACATACAAATTTGCTTGGAATGGCATGGAAATACCGCATATAGGTAGGTATGATGGACTCATGAGGCAAACCTTAGTTTCAGGATTTTGGATGCACAAGTAGTATTTGTACTTAGTACAAATGAAGGCTAGCAAATAGATTGGGAAGCAATCAAACCAAGAAACAAAAATTCACATAAGTGAGCATTGAGTCATAACTAACACCGAATAATGCACCACAATAGGATGTAATTTCATTGCATAACTATTGACTATCATGCATACATAGGGAATCACAGACCTTAACACCAATATTCCTACTTAAAGCATAATTACTCAATAACATGACTCACATATTACTATCATCATGTTTCAAAACTATTACAAAGAATGAAGTTTCATTTGTCCCATGATCTTCATGAAAGTTTTTATTATATCCCTCTTGGATATCTATTACTTTGGGACTAGTTTCATATATTGTTATTGTCCTCTTGTCATGCTCAAACCAATTTAAAGGAAACACAAGAGCATAAAGTTTCATCCCTCAAAAAGGTATAAGTGAAGCATTAGAGTAAATGACAAGCTACTCACAAATGATATAAGTGAAGATCAATGAGTAGTCAAACAATTAAGGAGCTATGTGAGGACTCTCTCTCCCTCAAAAAAATATTTTCAGATCTGAGTATTTTATTTAAACAGCAAAAAAATAAAAATATCACTCCAAGAATAGGACGCATCATGTGAACGAATAAAAATTAAGGCTCAACATAGGCTAACCGATAGTTGACGAAGAGAGGTGGGATGCGTAGCATCCCCAAGTTTAGACGCTTGATAGTTCTTGAAATATTTACTTGGGGTTCCTTGGGCATCCCCAAGCTTGAGCTTTTGTATATTTTTCAATCCTCTCATATCCCGGTTTCACCTATTCTCAAAAACTTCATCCACACAAAACTTGAAAAGAACTCGTAAGATAGGTTAGTGCACATAATAATAAATCAACTCTTTATGTACTTCCAAGACAAGTTGCATAATAGTTGAAAATATCATCTACTGTTTACTATCATTTCCACAATTTATATCTATCAATATAGGCTATTGAAACTATAGGATAAGTAGATAACAAAACTTTGACAACAATCCATCCAAACAGAATAGTGTGTAGAAATATATGAAAATAGTGTACTTACTTAACTCACAAAATTATGACAATTTAGTACATTCTGAAACTTTTCATGTTCCAGTAAAACATGAAAATTCAAGCACTACATCACCAGTTTCTGTTTTTACACAACACCAATCAAAGCATGCAATGCAAGCATCCTAATGCAATTCTTGGAACTTTTTATTGAAAAACAAGATTATAAATAACACCTAATAGAGAAAAATAAAATAAAATGACACTCCAAAAAAACTCATATTATGCGTCGAATAAAAATATAGCTCCAAGTAAGATATACCGATAATGTTGAAGATGAAAAGGGGGATGCCTTCCGGGGCATCCACAAGCTTAGGTTCTTGAGTCTTCCTTGGATATTACCTTGGGGTGCCTTGGGAATTCCCAAGCTTAGGTTCTTGTCACCCTTTATTCTCCTCATATTGGTGTCTAACCCAAAACTTGAAAACTTCAATCACACAAAACTTAGCGGAACTTCGTGAGATGGGTTAGTATAATAAATAATAGTCATTCACTTAGGTACTGTCAAGACAAGATTCATAATTGTTCCCACATGATACCTATTGTATTATACTATTTCCATAATTTATATCACTGAATATAAGCTATGGGAACACTAAAACAAGCAAACTATGCATGCAAAACAAAATCTATAAAAACTAGAACAGTGTGTGAAGATGTGTAGTGTAACCATACTTCCGTGTCTCTAACAATTCATAAAAATTAGGACAATCTAGGAAATTTTTATATCAATCATGTGTAAAAACTTCAGACCAAAAGCACATTTCAATGAACTTACAAAATTCCTGGACTTAGAGAATTTTTTTTTTTTGCACAGAATCAAGTGAACTATCATCCACACTATCCCAAAGGCTTTACTTGGCACTTAATTGAAATAAAAGACATAAAACATGATTAGTACAGTAGCTTAATCATGTGAACACCAAAAAATAGAAAGTAACATTGTTGGGTTGTCTCCCAACAAGCAATTTTCTTTATAGCCTTTCAGTTAGGCATGATGATTTCAATGATGCACGCATAGGAATAATGATTATAACATGCAAAAAAAGAATCATGAATCTCATGAGAAGCACATTTAAGTCTAACCCACTTCCTATGCATAGGGATTTTGTGAACAAACAATTTATGGGAGCAAGAATCAATTAGCATAGGAAGGCAAACCAAGCATAACTTAAAAACTTTGAACACATAGAGAGGAAACTTGATATTATTGCAATTCCTACAAGCATATGTTGCTCCCTCATAATAATTTTCCGTAGCATCATGAAGGAAGTCAAAAATATAACTATCACATACAACATTCTTTTCATGATCTACAAGCATAGAAAATTTATCACTCTCCACATAAGAAAACTTCTTCTCATTCGTAATAGTGGGAGCAAACTCAACGAAATAAATATCATGAGGTACTTGATTGACATAACCACTTTGAATATTAAAATCATGAGAACAAGTTTCATGGTTACTATCACTCTTTATAGCATACATGTCATCGCATTGATCATCATACATCGGAGGCATCGTATCATCATAATAGTTTTGCTCATCAAAACTTGGGGGACTAAAAATATCATATTCATCACGCATAGCATCCCCAAGCTTGTGGCTTTGCATATCATTAGCATCATGAATATTCAGAGAATTCATACTAACAATATTTCTATCATGCTCATCACTCAAAGATTTAAAGCCAAACATTTTAATAACTTCTTCTTCTAACACTTGAGCACAATTTTCCTTTCCATCATTTTCAAGAAAGACATTGAAAAGATGAAGCATATGAGGCAACCTCAATTCCATGTTTTTTGTAGTTTTCTTTTATAAAACCAAACTAGTGAAAAACAAGAAACTAAAAGATTTAATTGCAAGATCGAAAGATATACCTTCAAGCACTCACCTACACGGCAACAATGCCAGAAAAGAGCTTCATTGACGGGATGTAAGTCCCGCTTACCTAACCTCCTCGGCAACAGCGCCAGAAAAGAGCTTTGTTGACGGGATGTGAGTGTTTCTTACCTATCCTCCCCGGCAACGGCGCGAGAAAAGAGCTTGATGTCTACTACACAACCTTCTTCTTGTAGACTCGTGTTGGGCCTCCAAGCACAGAGTTTTGTAGGACAATAGCAAGTTTCCCTCAAGTGGATGACCTAATGTTTATCAATCCGTGGGAGGCATAGGATGAAGATGGTCTCTCTCAAGAAACCCTGCAATCAAGTAACAAAGAGTCTCTTGTGTCCCCAACAAACCCAATATAATGGTAAATTGCATAGGGGCACTAGTTCGGCGAAGAGATGGTGATACATGTGTAATATGGATGGTAGATATAGGTTTTTATAATCTAAAAATATAAAAGCAGCAAGGTAACAAATAGTAAACAGAGAGCAAAATGTTGTATGAATGCTTGGAAACAAGGCCTAGGGTCCATACTTTCACTAGTGCAAGTTCTCTCAACAATACTAACATAGTTGAATCATATATAAATCCCTCACGTGCGCTAAAGAGTCCACTCCAAAGTCACAAATAGCGGAGAACAAAGGAAGAAATCATTGTAGGGTACGAAACCACCTCAAAGTTATCTTTTCTGATTAATCTTATGAGGTATCCCTATAAGTATCACGAACAACCCTAGAGTTCGTACTAGAATAACACCTTAAGATACACATCAACCAAAATCCTAATGTCACCTAGATACTCCAATGTCACCACAAGTTCCCATGGGAATGATTATACGATGTGCATCACATAACTTCAGATTCGTCATGTTCAATCCAACACAAATAACTTTAAAGAGTGCCCCAAAGTTTCGACCGGAAAGTCAAGATGAAAACATGTGCCAACCCCTATACATAGATTCCCAAGGTCACGGAACCCGCAAGTTGATCACCAAAACATACATCGAGTGGATCAATAGAACATCCCATTGTCACCACAGATATCCCATCACAAGACATATATCAAGTGTTCTCAAATCCTTAAAGACTCAATTTGATAAGAAAAACTTCAAAGGGAAAACTCAATTCATCACAAGAAGATAGAGAGGGGAAAACTCCATATGATTCATCTATATTAATAAAGCTCATGATACATCAAGATCGTGTCATCTCAAGAACACAAGAGAGAGAGATTGAACACATAGCTACTAGTACATACCCTCAGCCCCGAGGAGGATTATTCACCCATTATCAAGGTGAGAAAGAGAGATTTGTTGATGGAGAGGTGCAGCCCCGAAGAGATGGAGGCAATGGCGGCCACGACACCGGCTATGGGCGGCTGCGGTGGCGACAGGCGGTGGCCACTTTACCCTCCTTCTTCCTTGGTCTTGGTGCTGAAGTGGAGGATCCTCTCCCCATCTTGGCGGCTGCGAAGCAAGAGGCAAATTCTTGGCTCTTGGTGGCTCTACCAAAATTAAGGTTTTTCTCTCCTTATATATGCCTCTGTGGTGCTCTATGGCTCTGTGAGGAATGGAACCTTGATCCAATGGCTCTCGGGCACCTCTAGAATCTTCCTAGGGGCTCCTCACAGCCCTCATGAGTCTCCAAAGTCGTGGCTTGGCTCATTATATCAGATATGTTAAGAGTTGGACTCAATCACGTCAACAATTCTCGTGATCCCGTAATCAGATATTTTCCTTCAATAAAACGGGTCTCCATATCGCATATGAACTCTTTTTTGGACGAACGTGTAGTCCAGAATCATTGCCATAAAATTCCCCACACTCTCCTAGTTTTAGCTTTTTCCATTCGATGCCGTCTCCGGGGTTCAAACTGACGATTTCTAAAAACTGTATGTGGACAGATTTCAGGAGAGTGAAAATCCTCCTCCAACAAGGCTCCTTTTGCGGGGTTTTCGACAATATACAATTAATTCCTACAAATCAAAGTGTGAAATGGAACTTGTGAAATTTTGCAACCATTAATAGGTTAGTCCCGAAAAATAATATAAAGTTATAGTAAATGATTGTAAAACATCCAACAATGATAATATAACACCATGGAACAAGCAAAAATTATAGATACATTGGAGACGTATGAGTTTGATGACGAACCGACAATAGCTTCCTCTTATGGCCTTCGAAAATGTCTACAATTTATGTGCACTAATACAATTGCATGTAAAAAATTGGAAAGTTTCAGGGGCCATTTGACCTTTTTAAGACATTTAAGTGATTTTCTAGCCATTTAATGATAGTAATTCAAATTTGAACAACATGTAGATGCAACAGCTAATCATAACGGTTTGAAAAGTAATATATGTGTACTTGCGTGCGAGTTAATTCCATGTGCAGTAAATTGGAAGGATTTTCAAACATATTGGTGTCATGGCTTGGACACATTGAGTGCCACGGCATTCAAATTCCAAAAAATTGAAAAATGATCAGATATACATGAAACCTTGCTTGACGTAATGGCATTCCACCAAGATGCTATTGAAAAAAATTGGCATGTTTCACAAAAGTTTTGATACACACCCCTCACAAACTGGATCAACTCACTAGAAGGCTCGTGCTTTCGAGAGGGGCCAATGCCTGTTTGATGACGAACCACGATAGCTTGCTCTTGTGGCCTTCAAAAAATTTCTACACTTAACGTGCACTAATACAACTGTCATGTCAAAATTTGGAAAATTTCAAGGATCATTTGACCTTTTCAACTCATTTAAGTGATTTTCTAGCCATTTAATTACCATAATTCATATTTGAACTACATGTACATGCAACAGCTAACCATAACGGTTTGAAAAGTCATATATGCGTACTTGTTGTGTGCAAGTAAATTCCATGTGTAGTAAATTGGAAGGAATTTTCAAACATATTGGTGTCACGGCTTGGACACATGCATGGAGTGCCATGGTAACACAAAGTAAGCACTCATGCCTTATATGTGGAAAGAAAATGTAAATATCTCGCAAGACAACCGGGCCCCACACGGTTGACACTCTATTTCGCGCCTAGAGGTTTTGAAGGTGAGTGGCACGGGTTATTATTCGGACGTGATTTTGTATTTAAAATCATCATCTATTAACTTCGCAAACAATCGTGTGCCATTTAACCTACAGTACTCGTAAATTCCGACGATCGACATGTGTAATGTTCCTGTCGATCTAGATTTCGGCCACCAATAAATACTACATTGCTCACGTCGTTCCTCCTGCATTCTCATCTACATCCTCCTCTTGCTCGCCCTCTCTCTCGCAAATATTTTCCATGGCCCTGCCGATCTGCCCACGTGCCGACGAGGAGGCACCGCCCCTCGGGGATGTTTAGACGAAGAGAAGCGATGAGCAGGACCCCTACGGGCTGCAGGACGAGGTTGCGCTGGACCGCCCAACTTTGGAGTGGTTTTGGGGCCAGTACGATCTTCGTGTGTGGAAGTTGCTACCTCCGGTTGAGAAAGTCGGGTGTTGGGGATACACAAAACGGGTAGGCCCATGAAGGGTCGAAATACTATAATAGCATGGGGTCCACACATGAGGTGGGTCGAGACAAATATATACATACTATCCACCTGGACAAGTACATTTCATTCACTCAGATGACAGTCAACCACTTGGCCGTATGACTCACTCGGGTATGCGCAGACCAATAGTCGGCAAGGTAGTTGAGGCATAGAGGAGATTCTGTAGTGGGCTGACATTATGGCACCAATGCCGCATCTTGTAACATAAGAGGTGAGTGGGTGGAGCACTCTATATAAACCACCCCCTCCACAGAGTCAAGGGCGGGCTCATTCTCCCCCCTTGGCTTCCGGGCCATTAGTATCACGACTTAGCTCAGGCATGGATATCCATTCTCCCCTATCTTTCTAAAATACACCACGTAACTCCGTGGTCATGACAGATATGCAAAACCTCTCCACAGAATGACACGTAGTGTTGTTATATCCACCGCGAGAGGCTCGAACTTGCTAAAATCACTATGTCACCCATTTGCATCTCGATAGATCATGCTCCTTTATCCTACCCCCTTTCTCTAAAACCGATTTTTTTTAAATTGGATTTCTTTGACTTTTGAGTTGTTTTAAAATGGATTTAAAATTTTGTCTTTGATGAAAACTCTTGATGTTTCTTTGAAAACCTTTTTAAGAAAATATTTTGAGCTTTCTTTCCCAACATATCTCGTTTGAGGAGGTTTTTGTTTGCCTCTTCTCAAAATAATCCGGTTGGAAACTTTTATTTATTCTTTAGCAAACCCTTGGAATAAATTTCCATAGGTTCACTTGTCAACCTTCTTCTATATTTCTTCTCCCTCCATCTCTTCTGATTTCTAACCTTTGGCACTTCCCTTGCATCTATATATTCATTTTAGTTGATTCCTCAAAGTTGTGGAAGGGTTTAGAAACCTTTCATATTTTATTTCAATTAAAACTATTTTAAGTATTCAGTTTTGACTCCAACAAAATTTCAAAGGAACTCATAGATTCCTTTGGTATTCGAGACCCAAATTTCCATCCTTAGAAGACCTTAGTATCCTCAACCCATTTCACAAAAAACCTTGGGGTCACTAGTTTGAAAATTTCAAATTAGATTTGACTCAAGTTTGACCAAAATTTTCTGTTTTTATTAAAAAACTATCTTAAACATTTTCTAAAATTCTGAAAAATTGCACACAGTCTCTGCACTCAACGAGAGGCCATCTCAAAAAATTTAATCTCCAAATTAATTCTCCTCGTACCAGTTTCATTTCATGAAGCATCTCGCGTGCACTGTAGCCCTCTGTCTATGAAACTGTTTCAGTCAAATTCAGACTTGCGGTGCTTCCTCGATTCAGTCCCGCAGCGCAGCGTTAATCTCAGCATTGTCGACGGGGGTAGCTCGCCTCTATGCCACGTGCCTATCCAACCCCCACACGGTCCCTTGCACGTTTGCTGGCATCAGTGGTGAGTTGGCGCCAGCCAGCTCCATCAGAAGCACCAACAGCGGTTGTCGCGGCCACGAGCGACCCCTTATTGCAGCTCCTCGCGTTTTGGCACCGCCCTTTGCTCGAGTGAGCTCTGCATGTCCCTGGCCTCCAGTGCGCGCCACGTCTATCGTCGCCACGTCCTGGGAATCACAGAGCGTGACCTCAGCTGCCTCCGTGCCGAGGTAGGACCACTCCATCGAGTCGGGTCATCCGTCGATGACCGCGCGGTTTTAGGCCGAAAATGGAACCCCTGTGATGTGTAGGTACTGACCCGGCCCTGAAACCATATGACTAAGCCCCCTGATCAACGGAATTGATCGTCGGAGTTAAAGCTTCGCGGCACCCCCTCTCGGCCATCTATAAATAGAGCCCCTCCTTTGCTGCCGAACCCCTCAACCACTTCACCTCCTTCCCTCCTCATTCTGAAGCCTTGCCCAAGCTAGAGAAGGGCCTCGAGGAGGCCTTCTTCCCCGACTCCATCCACTTCGATCCGCCCCTGGTCTCAACTTAATTCGAGCAAGGTAAGAGGAGATGTCAGCCATAGAGCCCTTCAGTAGCCTCCTAGTGAGCCCCTCCTCCTAAGCCACCCGTCAATTTGGTCGCAAGCCAACTCCCGGTGAGATCCGGTGGTGTCCGACACCGTCGTCCGCCAGAGCAAGGCCGCCATCGATGTAGAGCCTCCCCATTGAACCAATCCACCTTCCGCCGACGCGCAAAAACTCGGTGAGTGCGTTGATGCCCTAGGTTTGCTCTGCCCCTTCGTCTATCGCCGCTGGTGACCACCACACGCCTCTAGCGTTGGTGAGATTCGAACCTGACACGGTGGGACCCCCTCGTCAGAGCTTCATTCTTTTTCGAAGCGTTTTTCCCCGAAGGCGCTTTCTCCAGAAGCCATCTTCTTTATGGGTTGACGCATTTCCCTTCGGGCGCTTTGAGTTGTCTCACGCTAACCCCTTGCTAGATTCTGTTTTATTACAGAATGGTCCTTGGTTTTGTTTTGCTTATAACTCCTAATATATAGGAGATTTTTAATTGATTCCTTTTGCAAAATCTTTCTCTAAGGGTCTAGTTTATTTTCAGGTTTAATTAAAAACTGTTTGGAGACAGTAGCTAGGCCTTAGATCTTACAATGTTATATATTGTATGACATAGATTCCGACGAAGGAAGCACCGAGGTTAACTTCACCGAGCTCGATCCCGACTACGTGGAACCAGGAAAGCATGTTTGAACTTTTAATGTGTTGTTTGCTCACTAAGAAATTAATATTCATCCATTTTATTTATCAAGCATATTGTATCTGTCATCAACAAAGTTAATATATGACTATGGCTCGTTATGGTTGTGAGAGGCCGTGGATAACCTAGTCACGCGGAACGTGATAGGCTGTGGCCTCTTCATGACGAGTGCATGACAGTGATGGAAAGAAACTGGATACCTCCATTATCGACCTAGATCGAGTGTTGTTAGTGTCTTACCTTTATTATCGTGCTGCCATAGTTTCTTGAAAGAGGATTTGGTATAGTCGGTCGTAGGCCTATTATTAGTTGCACACCAAGTAGAGGGGTCGGGATGAAGGTATCCATGGCTGTCGACTGAATCCAGTCATCCAGTTAGGGGACATGGGTGTTTCCTGTCTAGGACACGGAGGGAGAGCACTCCCTTGTAGCGTGCGGTATAAATTTGATCCCATGCTAGTCGAGGTCGGAGGCTCCCCGTCTTATGGTTTTTCCTTGGCAGCGTAGTCCTGGTGAAGCCGGTCTTCGCATGGGTATAAATGGGTGTGTGCTTATTCTGAGCGTCTACTTCTAAAATGTCGTATGCGGGATTAGTCATATTGACTATCGGAACCCGTGAGCTATGGGTAAAGAGTAGACCCACTGTAGAGTCAAAACTATTAGAGTAGTCGTGTCCACGGTCAAGGACGGTTGTTTGATAGGTCAAGTGTTGGTCTTAGAGTCGGTCCCTGGAGCACAAGTGTGGTTTAAGGATGATGGTTGTGGACATGTAACGGTGTTGTGGAAAAACTTACTATTAATATCTTGGTTCTAAGATTATCCTAAAGGTTGGTTGTACCACCCGGATAAGCCTTTACTTATTATATGCCCTCTCTGTGGTGTCGCTAAGACGCCCGACTACGGCTTCTAATTTATTTCATGACTTCTTTGTGGTGTCGCTAAGACGCCCGACTGCGACTTGTTATTTATTTTATGCCCTTTTGTGGTGTCGCTAAGACGCCCGACTGCGGCTTGTTATTTATTTTATGCCCTTCCTGTGGTGTCGCTAAGACGCCCGACTATGGCTTGTTATTTATTTTATGCCCTTTCTGTGGTGTCGCTAAGACGCCCGACTGCGACTTGTTATTTATTGCATGCCCTCTCTGTGGTGCCGCTAAGACCCCCGACTAGGGCTTGTTATTTATTTGATGCCCTTTCTGTGGTGTCGCTAAGACGCTCGACTGTGACTTGTTATTTATTTTTTTCCCTTTCTGCGGTGTCGCTAATATGCCCTACTATGGATTTTCATTTATTTTATGCCCTGTATGAGGTGTCGCTTAGACGACCAACGGTGGTTATTTATTTACCTGTTAACCTTTTGAGGCGTCGCTCCAGACACTCAATCGGTGCATTTTATTTTATGTTTGGGTATTTCGGGAGGATTGCCGCTCGACTTATCCACTAACTTAACTGCTATTAATATCTCCATCGTGGTAAATAGGATCTGAACCATGCATATTAAAAAAATCTGCATGCATCTCATCTTTTGTGCAAACTATTTGCGAGTACTTTTGGAAGTACTCACTGGCTTGTTGGTGTGCCAAATATGGATGAAGGAGATGTTGGAAATATGCCCTAGAGGCAATAATAAAATGGTTACTATCATATTTCCTTGTTCATGATAATCGTCTATTGTTCATGCTATAATTGTATTAACAAGAAACAGTAATACATATGTGAATAAGTAGATCACAATGTGTCCCTAGCAAGCATCTAGTTGGCTAGTTCGTTGATCAATAGACGATCATGGTTTCCTGATCGTGGGCATTAGACGTCATTGATAACGGGATCACATCATTGGGAGAATGATGTGATGGACAAGACCCAATCGTAAGCATAGCACTAGATCGTATTGTTCGTATGCTAAAGCTTTTCTAATGTCAAGTGTCTTTTCCTTTGACCGTGATATTGTGCAACTCGCGGATACCGTAGGAGTGCTTTGGGTGTATCAAACGTCACAACGTAACTGGGTGACTATAAAGGTGCACTACGGGTACCTCTGAAAGTGTCTGTTGGGTTGGTACGAATCGAGATCAGGATTTGTCACTCCGTGTGATGGAGAGGTATCTCTTGGCCCACTCGGTAGAACATCATCATGAGCTCAATGTGACTAAGGAGTTATTCATAGGATGACGTGCTACGAAACGAGTAAAGAGACTTACCGGTAACGATATTGAACAAGGTATAGGTATACCGACGATCGAATCTCGGGCAAGTTCTATACCGACAGACAAAGGGAATTGTATACGGGATTGATTGAATCCTTGACATCGTTGTTCAACCGATGAGATCATTGTGGAACTTGTGGGAGCCACCATGCGTATCTAGATCCCGCTGATTGTTATTGGCCGGAGAGCGTCTCGGTCATGTCTGCATGCTTCCCGAACCCATAGGGTCTACACACTTAAGGTTCGATGACCCTAGGGTTATAGGGAAATGTTATACGAGGTTACCGAAAGTTTTTCAGAGTCCTGGATGAGATCCCGGACGTCACTAGGAGCTCCAGAATGGTCCGGAGGTAAAGATTGATATATAGGATGGAAGGTTTTGGACACCGGAAATGTTTTGGGCGTCACCGATAGCGTACGGGACCACCGAAATGGTCCCGGGGGTCCACCAGCCCAAAGAGGTAGCATGGGCCAAAAGGTGGTGGGCAACCAATGCAAAGCGGGCTGGTGCGCCTCCCACAAAGGGGCCCATAGCGCAGGAGGTGGAGAGGGGGGGAAACCCTAGGCACTGGTGGGCCTAAGGCCCACCTAGGGGTGTGCCACCCCCTCCACCTGCCCTGGCCGCGGCACCTCCCATTTGGGGGGCTGCCGCACCACCTAGGGGGGAACCCTAGGGGTGTCATCCCCCTCTCCTCCTCCTATAAATAGCGAGGGGTTCGGGGTTGTTTTGCACACCGTTTCCTCTCTCCTTCGGCGCAGCCCTGCTCCCCTCCTTCCTCCTCCTCCCATGGTGCTTGGCGAAGTCCTGTCGGGAGACCTCGTCTCCATCGACACCACGCCATCGTGTTGCCGGATATCTTCCCCAACCTCTCCCTCCCCTTGCTGGATCAAGGTGTGGGAGACGTCACCGGGCTGGACGTGTGTTGAATGCGGAGGTGCCGTGGTTCGGCACTAGATCGGAATCACACCGCGATCTGAACCGCCGCGAGTACGACTCCATCAACCGCGTTCTAGCAACGCTTCCGCTTAGCGATCTTCAAAGGTATGAATATGCACTCACCCCTCTCTCGTTGCTGGGATCTCCATAGGAAGATCTGAATATGCGTAGGAATTTTTTTGAATTTATGCTACGTTACTCAACAGTGGTATCAGAGGCATGTTTTTCATGCGTAGATTCTATTCACGAGTAGAACACAAAAAGTTGTGGTCGATGATTTGTCAATTGCTTGCCGCTACTAGTCTTATTCTTTTCCGGCAGTATTGTGGGATGAAGCGGCCCGGACAGACCTTACACGTACGCTTACGTGAGACTGGTTCCACCAACAGACATGCACACCGTTCAAAAAGGTG
Source organism: Hordeum vulgare subsp. vulgare (assembly GCF_904849725.1). Lineage (NCBI taxonomy): Eukaryota > Viridiplantae > Streptophyta > Magnoliopsida > Poales > Poaceae > Hordeum > Hordeum vulgare. Next base: position 163,169,941 of record NC_058522.1, read on the forward strand.
GCTAGCGGGTGTCTGTCTCTCCCACTCTAGTCGGATTGGATTTGATGAAAAGGGTCCTTATGAAGGGTAAATAGATTTGGCATATCATCGTTGTGGCTGTCACGTAGGTAAGAAGGCGTTCTTGCTAGAAACCCAAATCAGCCACGTAAAACTTGCAACAACAATTAGAGGACGTCTAACTTGTTTTTGCAGGGTTTAACATGTGATGTGATATGGCCAAAGTTGTGATGTTGCATGTATGATGTATGGGATGATCATGTTATTGTGATAGGTTTCACGACTTGCATGTCGATGAGTATGACAACCGGCAGGAGCCATAGGAGTTGTCTTAATTTATTGTATGAGATGCAACGCCATATGGTTACTACTTTTACTTCATTGCTAACGGTTAGCTATAGTAGTAGTGATAGTAGTAGTTGGCATGACGACTTCACGGAGACACGATGATGGAGATCATGATGATGGAGATCATGGTGTCACGTCGGTGACAATGATGATCATGCGATGCCTGAAGATGAGATCGAAAGAGCAAAGATGATAATGGCCTTATCATGTCACTATATGATTGCATTGTGATGTTTATCATGTTTTTCATCTTATTGCTTAGAACGACGGTACCATAATAAGATGATCCCTCTTAAAAATTTCGAGAACGTATTCCCCTAAGTGTGCACCATTGCGAAGGATCGTTGTCTCGAAGCACCACGTGATGATCGAGTGTGATAGATTCTAACGTTCGCATACAACGGGTGTAAGCCAGATTTACACACGCGAAACACTTAGGTTGACTCGACGAGCTTAGCATGTACAGACATGACCTCGAATACAAGAGACCTAAAGGTCGAACATGAGTCGTATTGTTGAATACGATCTGAATGAACTTGCTCACCATGACGACTAGTCCGTCTCACGTGATGATCGGACACGGGTTAGTCAACGTGGATCATGTATCACTTAGATGACTAGAGGGATGTCGATTTAAGTGGGAGTTCATACTTAATTTGATTAAATGAACTTAATTGTCATGAACTTAGTCTAAAAGTTGTCTCTATAAATATTGTAGATGGCCAACGTCAACCTCAATTTCAACGCATTCCTAGAGAAAAACAAGTTGAAAGATGACGGTAGCAACTATGCGGACTGGGTCCGCAACTTGAAGCTCATCCTTGAAGTAGCTAAAAAGGCTTATGTCCTTGATGCGCCGCTAGGTGACCCTCCCGCTCCCGCAGCAGCCCAGGACATTCTGAACGTCTGGCAAACGCGGAGTGATGACTACTCTCTGGTCAGGTGTGGCATGTTATACAGTTTGGAAACGGGGCTCCAAAGGCGTTTTGAGCAACACCGTGCATATGAGATGTTCCAAGAGCTGAAACTGGTTTTTCAAGCTCATGCCCGTGTCGAGAGATATGAAGTCTCTGACAAGTTCTTTAGCTGTAAGATGGAGGAGAACAGTTCTGTCAGTGAGCACATACTCAAAATGTCTGGGTTAGACGGTCGTCTGACTTCACTTGGAGTCGAACTTCCGGATGATGCTATAATTGACAGAATCTCCTAATCTCTCCCACCAAGCTACAAAGGTTTTGTGCTGAACTACAACATGCAAGGGATGGAGAAGACCATTCCCGAGCTGTTCTCGATGCTCAAGTCTGCAGAAGTTGAAATCAAGAAAGAGCATCAAGCGTTGATGGTCAACAAGACCACCAGTTTCAAGAAGGGCAAGGGTAAGAAGAACTTCAAGAAAGACGGCAAAGCCGTTGCCGCGCCCGGTAAGCCATATGCTGGGAAGAAGAAAAAGAATGGACCCAAGCCTGAGACTGAGTACTTCTATTGCAAGGGAAAAGGTCACTGGAAGCGGAACTGCCCCAAGTACTTAGCGGACAAGAAGGCCGACAACGTTAAAGGTATATGTGATATACATGTTATTGACGTGTACCTTACCAGCGCTCATAGTAGCTCCTGGGTATTTGATACCGGTGTTGTTGCTCACATTTGCAACTCAAAGCAGGAACTGCGGAATAAGCGGAGATTGGCCAAGGATGAGGTGACGATGCGCGTCGGGAATGGCTCCAAGGTCGATGTTATCGTCGTCGGCTCGCTACCTCGACATTTACCGTCGGAATTAGTTTTAAACCTTAATAATTGTTATTTAGTACCAGCTTTGAGCGTGAATATTGTATCAGGGTCTTTCTTAATGCGAGACGGCTACTCATTTAAGTCAGAGAATAATGGTTGTTCTATTTATATGAGTGATATGTTTTATGGTCATGCTCTGCTGGTGAATGGTTTATTCTTGATGAATCTCGATCGTGATGTTACACATATTCATAGTGTGAGTACCAAAAGATGTAAAGTTGATAATGATAGCTCCACATACTTGTGGCACTGTCGCCTTGGTCATATCGGTGTTAAGCGCATGAAGAAGCTCCATACTGATGGACTATTAGAGTCTCTTGACTTGGAATCATTTGACACATGCGAACTGTTCCTCATGGGCAGGATGACTAAGACTCCATTCTCAGGAATAATGGAGAGAGCAACCGACTTATTGGAAATAATACATATTGATGTGTGTCGTCCAATGAACGTTGAAGCTCGCGGTGGCTACCGTTATGTTCTCACTCTCACCGATGATTTGAGTAGGTATGGCTATATCTACTTGATGAAGCACAAATCTGAGACATTTAAAAAGTTCAAGGAATTTTAGAGTGAGGTTGAGAATCAATGTGACAGAAAAATTAAGTGTCTATGATCTGATCGTGGCGGAGAATATTCGTGTCACGAATTTGGCACACACCTAAGGAAGTGTGGAATCGTTTCACAACTAACGCCGCCTGGCACACTGCAACGCAACGGAGTGCCTGAATGTTGTAATCGCACTTTATTAGATATGGTACGATCTATGATGTCTCTTACCGACTTACCGCTATCATTTTGGGGATACGCATTAGAGACTATAGCGTTCACTTTAAATAGGGCACCGTCTAAATCCGTTGAGATGCCACCATATGAATTATGGTTTGGCAAGAAACCCAAGTTGTCGTTTCTTAAAGTTTGGGGCTGTGATGCTTATGTGAAGAAACTTCAACCAGAGAAGCTCGAACCCAAACCGGAGAAATGCGTATTCATAGGATACCCTAAGGAAACTATTGGGTATATCTTCTATCTTAGATCCGAAGGTAAAACCTTTGTTGCCAAGAACGGATCCTTTCTAGAGAAAGAGTTTCTCTTGAAAGAAGTAAGTGGGAGGAAAGTAGAACTCAATGAGGTAATTACACCCCCTCTCGAACCGGAAAGTAGCGCAGCGCAGGAAATTGTTCCTGTGGCACCTACACCAACTGAAGAGGAAGTTAATGATGATGATCATGAAGCTTTGGATCAAGTTACTACTGAACCACGAAGGTCCACAAGGGTATGCTTCGCACCAGAGTGGTACGACAACCATGTGATGGAAATCATGTTGTTGGACAACGGTGAACCTTCGAACTATGAAGAAGCAATGGCGGGCCCGGATTCCAACAAATTGCTTGAGGCTATGAAATCCGAGATATGATCCATGTATGAGAACAAAGTATGGACTTTGGTGGACTTGCCCGATGATCGGCGAGCCATAGAAAATAAATGGATCTTGAAGAAGAAGACTGATGCAAACGGTAGTGTGACCGTTTATAAAGCTCGACTTGTCGCAAATGGTTTTTGACAATTTCAAGGAGTTGACTACGAAGAGACTTTCTCTCCCGTAGGGAAGCTGAAATCAGTCCGAATCATGTGAGAAATTGCCACCTGTTATGATTATGAAATTTGGCAAATGGACGTCAAAACAGCGTTCCTTAACAGGAATCTTAAGGAAGAGTGGTATATGATGCAACCAGAAGGTTTTGTCAACCCTAAGGGTGCTAACAAAGTATGCAAGCTCCAGCGCTCCATCTATGGGCTGGTGCAAGCATCTCGGAGTTGGAACATTCGCTTTAATGAGGTGATTAAAGCGTTTGGGTTCATATAGGTTTACGGAGAAGCCTGTGTTTACAAGAAAGTGAGTGGGAGCTCCGTAGCTTTCCTCATACTGTATGTGGTTAACATATTATAGATGGGGAATAATATAGAGATGTTGGAGAGCATAAAGGCCTTTTGAACAAGAGTTTTTCAATGAAGGACCTTGGAGAATCTGCATACATATTAGGCATCAAGATCTATAGAGATAGATCGAGACGCCTCATAGGTCTTTCGCAAAGTACATACCTTGACAAGATATTGAAGAAGTTCAATATGGAAAACTCAAAGAAAGGGTTCTTGCCAGTTTTGCAAGGTATGAGATTGAGTAAGACTCAGTCACCGACCACGACAGCAGATAGAGAGAAGATGAGTACTGTCCCCTATGCTTTACCCGTAGCCTCTCTAATGTATGCCATGCTGTGTACTAGACCTGATATAAACCTTGCCATAAGTTTGGTAGGGAGGTACCAAAGTGATCCCTGTATGGAACACTGGACAGCGGTCAAGAATATCCTTAAGTACCTGAAGAGGACTAAGGAGATGTTTCTCGTTTATGGAGGTGACGAAGAGCTCGTCGTAAAGGGTTACGTCGATGCTAGCTTTGACACAGATCTGGATGACTCTAAGTCACAGACCGGATACGTGTATGTTTTGAATGGTGGGCCAGTGAGCTGGTGCAGCAGCAAGCAAGAAGTCGTGGCAGCATCTACATGTGAAGCGGAGTACATAGCTGCTTCAGAAGCGGCTCATGAAGGAATTTGGATGAAGGAGCTCATCACCGACCTTGGAGTGGTTCCAAGCACGTCGGGTCCAATGACACTCTTCTGTGATAACACTGGAGCCATTGCTATAGCTAAGGAGCCCAGGTTTCACCGGAAGACCAAGCACATCAAACGCCGCTACAACTATATCCAGGACCATGTCCAGAGTGGAGTAATAGATATTTGTAAAGTACACACAGATCTGAATATTGCAGACCCATTGACTAAACCTCTTCCTTGAGAAAAACATGATCAACACACAAATGTTATGGGTGTTCGATACATCACAATGTAACTAGATTATTGACTCTAGTGCAAGTGGGAGACTGTTGGAAATATGCCCTAGAGGCAATAATAAACTGGGTATTATCATATTTCCTTGTTCATGATAATCGTCTATTGTTCATGCTATAATTGTATTAACAGGAAATAGTAATACATGTGTGAATAAATAGATCACAATGTGTCCCTAGCAAGCCTCTAGTTGGCTAGTTCGTTGATCAATAGATGATCATGGTTTCCTGATCATGGGCATTAGATGTCATTGATAACGGGATCACATCATTAGGACAATGATGTGATGGACAAGACACAATCCTAACCATAGCACTAGATCGTATTGTTCGTATTCTAAAGCTTTTCTAATGTCAAGTGTCTTGTCCTTCGACCGTGAGATTGTGCAACTCCCAGATACCGTAGGAGTGCTTTGGGTGTATCAAACGTCACCATGTAACTGGGTGACTATAAAGGTGCACTACGGGTACCTCTAAAAGTGTCTGTTGGCCTGGTACGAATCGAGATCGGGATTTGTCACTCCGTGTGACGGAGAGGTATCTCTGGGCCCACTCGGTAGAACATCATCATGAGCTCAATGTGACTAAGGAGTTAGTCATAGGATGACGTGCTACGGAACGAGTAAAGAGACTTACCGGTAACGAGATTGAACAAGGTATAGGTACACCGACGATCTAATCTCGGGCAAGTTCTATACCGACAGACAAAGGGAATTGTTTACGGGATTGATTGAATCCTTGACATCGTGGTTCATCCGATGAGATCATTGTGGAACATGTGGGAGCCACCATAGGTATACAGATCCCACTAATGGTTATTGGCCGGAGAGCATCTCGGTCATGTCTGCATGCTTCCCGAACCCGTAGGGTCTACACACTTATGGTTCGATGACGCTAGGGTTATAGGGAAATGTTATACGAGATTACCGAAAGTTGTTCGGAGTCCCGGATGAGATCCCGGACGTCACGAGGAGCTCCGGAATGGTCCGGAGGTAAAGATTGATATATAGGATGGATGGTTTTGCACACCGGAAATGTTTCGGGCGTCACCGGTAGTGTATAGGGACCACCGGGACCACCGGAAATGGTCCCAAGGGTCCACCGGGAGGGGCCACCAGCCCCAAGAGGTAGCAAGGGGCAAAAGGTGGTGGGAAACCAGCACAAAGTGGGCTGGTGCGCCTCCCACAAAGGGGCTCATAGCGCACGAGGAGGAGGGGGGAACCCTAGGCACTGGTGGGCCTAAGGCCCACCTAGGGGTGCGCCACCCCCTCCCCTGCCCTGGACGTCGCACCTCCCATATGGGGGGGATCCCGCACCACCTAGGGGGGGTACCCTAGGGGTGGCACCCCGTCTCCTCCTCCTATAAATAGAGAGGGGTTTGGGGTTGTTTTGCACACCATTTCCTCTCTCCTTCGGCGCAGCCCTGCTCCCCTGCTTCCTCCTCCTCCCACGGTGCTTGGCGAAGCCTTGCCGGGAGACCTCGTCTCTCCATCGACACCGTGTCATCGTTCTACCGGAGATCTTCCCCGACCTCTCCCTCCTCCTTGCTGGATCAAGGTGCGGGAGACGTCATCGGGCTGCACGTGTGTTGAACATGGAGGTTCCATGGTTCGGCACTAGATCGGAATCACACCGCGATCTGAATCGCCGGGAGTATGACTCCATCAAGCGCGTTCTAGCAACGCTTCCGCTTAGCGATCTTCAATGGTATGAAGATGCACTCACCCCTCTCTCGTTGCTGGTATCTTCATAGGAAGATCTGAATATGCGTAGGAATTTTTTTGAATTTATGCTACATTACCCAACCGGAGACCTCATGGATGAAGAGTTCTATAATGAGTCCGACGTCTAGAGGAGTCCCAGTCAGCCTTGCATTTTTGCAGTCCGCCGGTATATTATTCCACCGCTTCCGCCACCATGAATAAATCGTCAAGTCTCACTCTGACGCTTGGCTGGCCCAAGGTAAGTCCCAGATGAGGAGCGGGGGAGTCCACTTCCTCGTGCATGGGCTCTAGGCGGACTGCATGAGACGGTGAAGCATGAACTGGACTAGCAGGCATACCAGCTCTAATGGGGGCAGGAGCAATAACATTATTGAACTCCTCAATCATAGGCAGCTGGTGGTGAAGCTGGGCTGGCGGAGTGCATGAAGCAGAGGAAGATGGGCATGACCGAGGTGGTGCGGGACGAAGGAGTCGGTCCTGCTGTGAGGACGAATACGAGCCTCCATGAGAGCAACCACCAAGTCATCCACTAAGCCGTCGAAGGCTGACTCCAAGGCCATGAGGTACTGCACGAGCATCCAAATAGCCTCGTCTTTCTCTCCTTTGGGGCAGGCAAAAGCATAGTGACTGGTGTACGGAACATGGCATGATAGGTAGTGATAAGGAAGAGTCTTCATCACTGGAAGGGTGTCCCGGAGACGGGCAATCGCCTCCCTGGCTGAAATCTGAATTGCTTGCTTCTCCATAGGCATGGCTCTCCCGATGAAGCAAAGACGGCAGGCCTCAAGTTGCCCACCAATAAAATGCACTAACGCCTAATGCATAGTCAGGGAGTCATTGATCTTGTGACGGCAGAACATGTACTCAGTGCAAGTCGTCGGTCCAATCACAATCCTGGCAATGACCGAGAGGAGTTGCGAAAATCCCGCCAGCTTGTTGGCGAACACCTAAGACGGGCAATCGTTGCCAGCCATCTGCATAGTAGACAAAATTTCCATATAATCATACCATAAATATATGTTGACTAACAGAAAAATGTCTACAGTATGCAGACAAATTTCCATATAGTTAGCGATCGCGCCTAGTGGTTGATACGTCCATTTTGCATCATGCTTTCATCATGATATTTATCGCTTTTTGGGCTGTTATTACACTTCACGGTACAATACTTATGCCTTTTCTCTCTTATTTTGCAAGGTTTACATGAAGAGGGAGAATGCCGGCAGCTAGAATTCTGGCCTGAAAAAGGAGCAAGTTTGAGATACCTATTCTGCACAACTCCAAAAGCCGTGAAAATCAACGAGGATATATTTTGGAATTTATAAAAAATAGTAGGCCGAAGAAGTACCAGAGGGGCGCCAGCAGGAGGCCACAAGCCTGCTAGGCGCGAACTCCCCCTGGCCGCGCCTATGGGGCTTGTGGGCTCCCAGCTGGCCCTCTGCCCCCCCTCTTTTGCTACAAGATGGGTTTCGTATCAAAAAAATTCAAGAGGAGGCTTTCGGGAGAAATTGCCGCCGCCACGAGGCGGAACTTGAGCAGAACCAATCTAGAGCTCCGGCAGGATGATCCTGCCGGGGAAACATCCCTCCCGGAGGGGGAAATCATCGCCATCGTCATCACCAACACTCCTCTCATCGGAGGGGACTCATCACCATCAACATCTTCATCAGCACCATCTCATCTCCAAACCCTAGTTCATCTCTTGTAACCAATCTCCGTCTCGCGACTCCGATTGGTACCTGTAAGGTTGCTAGTAGTGTTAATTACTCTTTGTACTTGATGCTAGTTGGATTACTTGGTGGAAGATTATATGTTGAGACCCTTGTTCCTGGGATTACTAGTTGGATTACTTGTGGGATTGGGCCACTTTGCTGCACCATTGTTACTTTTGTTACTTGCTACTTGCTACGAATCATCTTACCACACTTGTCAGATCCTTCTGCTCCTCGTTGGGTTCGACACTGTTACTTATCGAAAGGACTACGATAGATCCCCTATACTTGTGGGTCATCAGTGGTTTCCTACAGTCAGCCTCGCTCTGATACCAACGTTGTCAGGACCGGTTTCTAGATAAAATAATTTAGTGGAAATCAGTCATGAATGTCACCAGTGTAGAAAAATATTTCCCACTGATAGACTCATCTTGATATAGAAAACCAGTAGTACTTAATATTAAACAAAGTAGAGCGGAGGTGGCTCCACAAATTATTACAACACATCCAAATCTCACAAGGACAAATATGTTAAAGTGGACATGTTATAACTCTACTGCTCGTAATAAAGAGGCCACATCACATTAGAGTGAAATGACATTACAAGTACTACTACGTGCCAAGCGTCAGAGTGAGCCTTAACTATTTATTCGTGGTGGTGGAAGCGGTGGAATAATACAGCGGCGGACTCCAAGATCACAAGACTCACTTGGACTCCTCTAGATGTCAGACTGCTATCAAACTCATCATCCATGAGGTCTCCTTCATCCATATCTGGACACATCAACAAGCCAGTGAGTACTTCGATAAGTACTCGTAAACAGTTTGCACAAGAAATGAGATGCATGCGGCTAATTTTTAATATGCATGATTCAGGTCATAATTTATCATGAGAGAGATATTAATATGAGTTAAGTTAGTGGATAAGTCGGGCGGTAATCCTCCCGAAATACCCAAACAGAAAATAAAATACACCATTGGGTGTCTGGAGCGACGCCTCGAAAGGTTAACAGGTAAATAAATCACCACCATCGGGCGTCTAAGCAACACCTCATACGGGGCATCAAATAAATGAAAAACCATAGTTAGGCATCTTAGCGACACTTTAGAAAGGGAACAAAATAAATAACAAGCCCGAGTCGAGCGTCTTAGCGACACCACAGAAAGGGCATAAAATAAATAACAAGCCGCGGTCGGGGGGTCTTAGCAACACCACAGAGAGGGCATAAAATAAACAACAAGCCGCAGTTGGGCGTCTTAGCGACACCACAGAAGGGGCATAAAATAAATAACAAGCCGCAGTCGGGTGTCTTAGCGACACCACATAAAGAGAATAAAATAAATAACAAGCCATAGTCGGGCGTCTTTGGGACACCATAGAAAGGGCATAAAATAAATATCGAGCCAAGTTACAGAAGGAAACTTGCTATTGCCCTACAAAACTCTGCGCTTGGAGGCCCAACACAAGTCTACAAGAAGAAGTTTGTGTAGTAGACATCAAGCTCTTTTCTGGCGCCGTTGCCGGGGAGGTGAGTGCTTGAAGGTATATCTTTAGATATTGCAATTAAATCTTTTGGTTTCTTGATTTTCACTAGTTTGGTTTTATGAAAGAAAACTACAAAAAATGGAATTGAGGTTCCCTCATATGCTTCATCTTTTCAATGTATTTAATGAAAATGATGGAAGGGGAAATTGTGCTCAAGTATTAGAAGAAGAAGTTATTAAAATGTTTGGCACTAAATCTTTGAGTGATGAGCATGATAGAAATATTATTAGTATGAATTCTCGGAATATTCATGATGCTAATGATATGCAAAGCCACAAGCTAGGGGATGCTATGCTTGATGAATATGATATTTTTAGTCCCCCAAGTTTTGATGAGCAAAACTATTATGATGATAGCATGCCTCCTATGTATCATGATTATTGGGATGCAATTATGCTATAAAGAGTGATAGTAACCATGAAACTTGTTATCATGATTTTAATATTCAAATTGGTTATGTCAATCAAGTACCTCTTGATAGTTATTTCGTTAAGTTTTCTCCTCGTATTATGAATGAGAAGAAGTTTGCTTATGTGGAAAGTGATAAATTTTCTATGCTTGTAGATCATGAAAATAATGCTGTGTGTGATAGTTATATTGTTGAATTCCTTCATGATGCTACTTAAAATTATTATGAGGGACGAACATATGCTTGTAGGAATTGCAACAATTTCAAGTTTCCTCTCTATGTGTTCAAAGTTTTGAAGTTATGCTTGTTTTTCCTTCCTATGGTAGTTGATTATTGCTCCCATAATTTTTTTATTAACAAAATCCCTATGCATAGAAAGTGGTTTAAACTTAAATGTGCTTGTCATGATATTCATGATGCTCTTCTGCATGTTATAATTATTATTCCTATGTGAGCATCATTGAAATCATCATGCCTAGCTACAAGGCTTTAAAGAAAAGCGATTGTTGGGAAAAAACCAACACTTTTACTTTATATATTTGGTGTTCACATGATTAATCTATTGTAGTAATCATGTTTTCTGCCTTTTATTTCAATAAAATGTAAAGTAAAGCCTTTGGGATAGTGTGGATAATAGTTGACTTGATTCTGTGCAAAAACAGAAACATTGGCTCTCAGTCTAGGAATTATGTAAATTCACTGGAACGTTACTTTAATCTGAATTTTTTACACATTATTTATATACTAATTTAAGGGATTTTCCTAATTTGTCAGAAGCTGTAGAGATAGGGAAGTATGGTTACACTGTAGATCTTCACAGACTGTTCTGTTTTTGACAGATTCTGTTTTGCATGCATAGTTTGCTTCTTTTACTGTTCCCATAGCTTATATTCAGTGATATAAATTATGGGAATAGTATATTTCAGTAGGTACAATGTGGGAACAATTATGAATCTTTTCTTGACAGTAGCTAAGTGAATGATCATTATTTATTATACTACCCCATCTCATGAAGTTCCGTTAGGTTTTGTGTGATTGAAGTTTTCAAGTTTTTGCATGAGACACCAATATGAGGAGAATAAGGGGTGAGAATAACTGTGACAGCCTGATGCCGACGTTCCAGAAGATTCCCCTCTCTCTCCGTTTTCGTCGTGTGTCTATTTTTATTTGTTGCATCATCATCGCATCATGCACATCATCTGCATTGCATCGGCATCTCCGTTGCCGCCAGTTTTCAAAACTTGCATCCGCTAGTAGTTGCCGGTTCTCGTCGTTGTCCGTTCTGAGTCCGAGTGCACACGCACGCGCCCGCGGCACCGTCGTAACTCTGTTTTTAAAGCGTGTATAAAACTTTCTCTGTTTGAGATGGAATTTGTCGTGCGGTTTTATTTATAGATAGGTATGCCGCCTGTCGAATTTCGTCGCGATCGGAGTCCGTCTGGTACCCGAACGGTCCACCGTAGCAGCACCGTATTCGGTCTACCGTCGGACGTGTTCCGGTGTTTTAAATTGTGCCGCCGCGTCGCCCGTTCTCCCTCTTGTCTCCTGTTATCCCCTCTACACGGCCGCGTACCCATACCCGCGATCGGAATCGTCCGAATCCGACCGCACAGTTGGATCCGGAACGCGATTCCGGTTCACCGAGCGCCCCTGTTTGTCTATTTATAGCCCCCATGCCATTAATTAGACATCCTCTCCCTAATCCCTCCTTGTTTTCCGCGCCACCCCACCAAACCCTAGCCTTCCTGTCTCCCTCCTCCAGCCGCCGGACCCGCCGAGCCCGCACCGGCCCTCTCGGGCCCATCTGGCCGTCGTCGCCGTTCGGCCGAGCTCCCTGCTCCCGTGGCCGCGCCCCTCGAGGCCTCGCCTGCGCGCCGCCTCCTCCCGTCACCAGCACGCGGTCCCTGGTCGCCTCCCCGTCGCCTGGATCCGGCCTCGCCGGCCCTGCCTACCGGATCCCCGAGCCGCCGGCCAAGACCAGCAGCTGCCGGCGTCATCCCCGCCACCGGCCAGCAGCCGCGCGCCGCCCCGCGCCCGTTTCGCGTCGCCGTCGCCTGGATCCGGTGCGGGCAGGCCGGATCCCGCCGCCCCTCCTCGGAGTTCGACCCCACCCCCGCCGGTGCCTCGCCTGCTGCCGCCGCCGCCAGCAGTCCCAGGTCGGGAGGACGAGGGGACGAGGAACCCTGCGCCTGGGACTCAGCTCGCGTGGGCCTGCCTCCTCCCGCGGCCCAGATGGCCAGGAGCCTGCCCAGCTCCGGCCTCCCTAGCGCCCAATGCCTCGGCCCAAACCCCAGCTGATCCCTCCCGGCCAGGCCGGCCCAGGAGCCGAGGTGAGATCCTCCCTCGCTTGAGCATATTTTTGTTAGATGGCGTCTGTTAGGCCCATTAGGTAATTTAGTGGTTTTCGAAATTTAGTTATATTTCAGGATTTAGACGGATATTTAAAACATCCATATCTTTTAAACCGTAAGTCGGTTCGCGACGTGTAGTATATGGTTTTGGGGTAGTTTTGCGAGTAGAACGCGATTTCACAAATTGAATATTTGTTTGATTTAGTTTAGCGTGCCTAATGCCTAGTTTTACATGCTGTCTTGATAGGTTTATTGCCCGTAGTTTTTTCTCTCTCGTGTTCGGGTTGTTCGTTTGCCTTAGAATAAATGCCCACGTTTTAGGAATCATTTTTGCATGTATTTTAGAGCGGTCACTCGTATCTTTGCGTGTAGGGTTTGCTAGTAGTTTATTTTCCCGTACGTAGGTTATTTTCCCACATTTTCGTGTGGCATTATTTGTGTTGCAAACCCCACATATTTTATATGTTTCCGGGGTAGAAAAATCCCATGGATTTTTCTGTGCAATTAGTTTTAGCATTAGAGCAAGTTGTTTGCGAGATATTTTGCTATGTTGCCCTTTTGTTTAATTCGTAGGATTTATTCCGTGCCTCGTTTGAATTAGTTGTCAACTAGGGAGTTGATCTTGGATGTTTTGTTTAGCCCCTGGTATTTTTGGTTGCAATAGAAATGCATGTTTAGGTGTGTTTTTCTTGCTCTCAACTTGCTAGAAATAGTGCTGTTTTAGAGGAGCTGAAATATTTCTAAGTCTGGAATCTCTTATATTTTGTTGTTGTCTTGTCTTGCTTGCATCTTGTGATCTGTAGCTCTTTTTGAGGTTGGTCCAATGGAGTTAGTTGTACCCCTTGTGTTTCTCTAGCATGCTGTAAATTTTCATGCCATTTGGAGCCCTGTAGCTTATGGTTTTGCTGCTGTCAATATGCCTTCAGGCTGAAAACTGCACTTTCACGAGGTGTTATTTTCACTAAGTCTGAAATAGTGTGTGGGAAGCCATTTTGTGACTTCTTTCCCTAGTGATCCTTGCTGCCATGCTAGTTGTTGTCAGTTGTTCGTAGTAGTGCTTCTTTCCCTCTTCCGTTCCATGCCTTTCTTGAGCATAGAGGAGTTGTGTAGCCGTAGTTGTGGGGCGTAGAAAGTGCTATGTGGCTGATTTTGGCAGATTGTAGTGATTTCTTGTTTGCCCGTAGTTGTTGAACCGTAGCTCCGTTTTGATCGTGTCCTACATGAAACTTGCTTAGAATCTCGTGTAGTTTCATTTTCTCTTGCTGGTTGCATGTGTTGAAGTGCTCGTGGCCGTCGTCGCACACATATTGCATTCATGCCATCATATCTTGCGTTGCTTGTATCTTTTGAACCGTAGCTCCATTGGAGATGATCTTTATGTGTAGATTGCTTGAAACGACGCGTAGAATGACGTGAACCTATTTGTTTTGCTGTTTAACAACCAATTAAATGCATTAGTTCAGATCTGGACAGAATTGTAAATTAACTTGTGAGGTCGTTTCGGAGGTGCTATATGCCATTTCCGACCTCATTTAAAATGTCTAGACAGGTAGTTTAATTTCCGCTTCGCCTCTTCCATGTTTGACAACATTAATATTGCGTGTAAATAACCGGGAGTGAACTAAATAATTAAACGTGGAGTTTCGTCAATATGCAACTCGTTGCATATTGAACTTCACTTAATGTGTAGTGTTTGATTGTGTGAATTGCCATGCCGTGACTTGCATGTATTCAGCTGCTCATGCATCATATGTGTTGTGCATCGTGTGGTGAATTCTGTGTGTTGATTTGTGTTTACGGTTTGCTTCGTCTCGATAGAGTTCCGCAGCGTGCCGGATTGTGAGGACCCGTTCAACTACGTCGGTTCGTCTGCTTCACGGAGGCATTGTTCTTCCAAGCGGGATCTCAGGAAAGATGATCATTTCCCCAGATACCATTACTATCATTGCCATGCTAGTTTTACCGTCTCTATCGTTATGTCTTGTTGCCTACCACATGTTAAATATCAGCCTCTCAACAATGCCATGAGACCTTCAACCTGTTCGACCTAGCAAACCACTGATTGGCCATGTTTCTGCTTGCTTAACCCTGTGTTAGCATTGCTAGTTGCAGGTGCAGTTGCTTCCATGTGAAAACATGGGTTCCTTGTCATATCACCATATTAATGCTATTTAATTTAATGCACCTATATACTTGGTAATAGGTGGAAGGCTGGGCCTTTCTAGCCTGGTGTTTTGTTCCACCTTTGCCCCCTTAGTTTTCGGCTACCGGTGTTATGTTCCATAAACGAGCGCTCCTAACACGACCGGGGTTGTTATGGGGACCCCCTTGATAATTCGTTTTAGCTTAAAGCTGGTCTGGCAAGGCCCAACATTGGTTTTACATTTGCCCAACATAATAATTTGATAATACTGAAATGCATAGGGAGTTAGCGCTACCCGAGGAGTAATTTTACATAAACAGGGGGCCAGTGCTGATGGTGTTGGTCCCAAACGGTCTGCCTGCGGGGCCACCGCGGGGAAACTCGATGTTTAGCACCTGTAGCTAGTTCCATCTGTCGTGTCCTGAGAACGAGATACGCGGCTCCTATCGGGTACGTCGGCACGTCGGGCGGCCTTGCTGGATTAGTTTTACCTTTGACGAGATATCTTGTGCATCGGGATTCCGGTGATGCTTTGGGTAATCTCAGAGTTGAGGTTTTCCTCTAGGGAATCCGACGAGATCGCGAGCTTCGTGATTGAGGATTTCTATGTGGCTTGTGGTAATTTGTGATGGACTAGTTGGAGCACCCCTGTAGGGTTAAATCTTTCGGAAAGCCGTGCCCGCGGTTATGTGGCAACGTGGATACTTTGTTTAACACTAGTTCTAGATAACTTGAAGTTAACTTAATTAAAACATGCCAACTGTGTGCGTAACCGTGACTGTCTCTTTCGTGAGTTCCTTCTCCTATCGAGGACACGGTGGGGTTATGTCTGACGTAGGTAGGTGTTCAGGATCATTCAGTTGATCATCTGTAGTTCACGTCCGTTATGCATAGATCTTCCCCCTCTTATTTCTGGTACTCGTAAGTTTAGCCACCAAACATATGCTTAGCCGCTTCTGCAACCTCACCACTTAACCTTACCTCACCCATAAAGCTTTGCTAGTCTTGATACCTTTGGAAATGAGATTGCTGAGTCCCCTGTGGCTCACAGATTACTACAACCCCAGTTGCAAGTACAGGTAAAGGATACTAGACGCGAGCGTGTTGATTGTTCATTTGGAGTTGCTTCTTCTTCTTCTTCTTCATCGATCTAGGATGGGTTCCAGGCCGGCAGCCTGGGATAGCAAGGATGGACGTCGTTCTTATTTCTCTCGTTTATTTTCGTCCGTAGTCGGACCCTGCTCTTACTCTTGAAGATTATGTAATGTACTGATGTGACTCTGATGTAGCTTGTGGCGAGTGTAAGGCAATTCTATATATATCTCTTCTTTTTAGTACATGTACTTGTAACGATATCCATTCTTGCAACACGACGAGATGAGCTTCTATCCCTGACGAGGCCTTCGTGCCAAATTGAGGATAGGGTCGCATCTTGGGTGTGACAAGTTGGTATCAGAGCCGTACCGACCTAGGAGCCCCCTTGATTGATCGAACTTGGCCGAGTCGAGTCTAGTGAAAAAATGCTTTGAGTCTAGTTATATATCGGAGAGTAGGATTCTTTTTTCTCCTCTTCTATGCTCTGGTGAGGAATCTCGATGTAATAATTTATTCTACTCCTCATCCCACTCAAAAAAAAATTTAGGATCACGCGGATATTTTTGGAATCTATGTGATGCCGATGTGATGGAGTTCTGTCTTGGTGCCTCCTGTCGGACTTGATTTTTCTTCCGGGGAGTTGAGCTCCAGGGGATTCTTGAGCACATCGTTATCATTCAGATTTCTTAGTATCTCAGAACGAAGGATGTTCGTAATTGCTTCAATACTAGGAGTGGCGAGATAACCCCGATGTCCCCAGTACTGGTGCAGATTGTTCGGGAGTACTGCCATACTTTGTATCATTGTGATCATGAGGGTCTGTTGTAGATGAAGGTCCAAGATTCTGGTCGTGTGTTGACAGATGTGATACAAGTGACGGGTTAGTATATAGGAGTTGTGTGATATTACTCCTTGTATCCGTGTACCAGATTGCATGACCAGATATTTCGGGAATTCATAGGTGGGAATTCAAGTAGTTTCTTATAGGACAATCTTCCAACAAATGCATGATGTTAGGTTGGGGTTCGACATCTAGTGGATTCGTTTGTTCACGGTCGACTTACAGTGGTACACGTTGTGTCTTAAAGAGTCCTTGTAACTTGCTACGACTCGGGGACGCTTCGTATGTCGAGTGCACTGCCTTGCACTTGATGGCTACTGTAAAATCGAGCCCGTGCGATCCTGTCCACGAAAATATCGAATGAAATATTTCTCATGAGTTTGTTGTGGCTTGTTTCATAAGCCGCGCCCTTTGTTTTGTTGAAATTTGGTAATTCAGTTGCTTCGATGTCAAGTGGTGATTTCAGATCTTTCCTAAGAGGTGTTCTCATATTTTTATGTGAGAATGCAAATTCTTTTGTTCGTTCAATTGTCTTATCAATTTTGTCAACCAGAGTCATCATGTTAATTCTTTTCCAACCGGTGTGTTTCTCTCCAAGTGGATTCAATGCTCTCCAATGTTTTTGCAAGATCATTCTCTCGTTTTATTCCGGAGTTCATCTCATCTAGCCCAAGTTGTCTTTGTTTTTCCCCGCCCTCCCGCCCTTTTTCTTCAGTGATTGGATTTCATCCAGCCGCATTTCATTTCAGTGATGCTTCCGCTATCTTTTCTTCCTTTCGTAACCGGTGATTCATTGTGAAGATTCTCAGGAGTCGAGTTCATAATTTCTTCATTTTGTTCCTTTCCGGTGAATTTAATTCAGTTGTCCGTGTTCATCATATCCTCTTCATCCTTGTAATTCTTTCCTAGGGTGGAAATTTTTTATTAGTCTATCTTCTTGTTGACGTTTCTCTCTATTCTATCCAGAGCGTTGAAGTTATCTCATAATTCTTGTTCTCAATTCTTTTAATTATTTCGGGGTGCTAACCTCATCTAGTTCTCTTCATACCGGTGCAATATCTATCGTTCTAAGAAATCTTTTCATCGGTGGTTTCTTTGAGTGGGCCCATAACCCACAGGGTTTTTTTTCAGGATCTTATCTGGCTCTTTTAATCTTTTTTCGGAGATCATTAATTCTTTTCAACTATGACGTAAGTATGAATTTCATCAGTCATATCCCTTCTCCAAAAATCTATTCGAATTAATTCTCATATTTGGATCAACCTTTCATTCTTCTTTGTTCCGGAGGTCTCAGTAATTCTTGGTGTTGTTTATCATTATCATTCTCAGTTTGTAATTCGAAGGAGCGTTTCTCTCAAATCTTGGTTCATTTCTTGCAGATTCATCATTTCAGCTTGGTGCCATCATGTTAATTGTTCCAATCATGAGTAATCCCTTTTTCTTGCCATCCAGTGCATTTCTGAGTTGTTTTTATTCTTGATCCTCCGAAGGCCATCATTTTAGAAGATTCTTCGTTCTTAGCTTTCAACTTTCATCCTCAATTCTTCTCAATTGTTGTCCCTTCGTTCGTCTCTCGATTATTCGGTGACTTGTTCAAGTTTCCTCTCATGTGGCTTATGTTCTCTTCATTCTCATGTATCTCCATTAATTCATGGTGTTTCCATTCAATTGTGAATTCTTACCGGTGCTTCCTTCAATTTTGCCTCAAATGGTGCTTATCTCTCTGCCTCTTCAAGATTCTTTCAAGAAGAATAAGTTGTATGCTAATTTCGTTGCTTGTCATCAATTAAACTTGATGAAGGATAAGCATAACATAATTCTTATTCTTGTTCATAGTAATCTGAATTCTTCTTCCGGAGGACTCACGATATCAATTCTTTTCTCAAGTATCCGTTCTCTTGCATTCCCAAGTGCATTTGTTCTTCCTTTATCCTTGAGGTGGCATTATGGCTTTCTTGTTAGTGTAGGAGCCTGAGAGAGTTTTCCTTTCAAGAATGAGATAATTAAATCCATCGATTCTTTGATCATGAGATATTTTTAACCCATGATTTCTTCATTGAGCTATCTTGGGTTGGATTTCACCTAGAGCTTTTTCTATGGATTGTTGCTATCATGGTGCTTGTCATTAATCCAAGTTCTCAATGTATCCTCTTGGTGCAAGTAATTGTTCATATCTTGTTTCTCCCAATCAATCCTTGTTTCTTTTAGTGGTTGGTTATCACCTCATATATGTTGACATCATTTTCATAAGCCCACTACTATCTTGTTCTTTTCGTTGTTGTTTTTCCAACAACTCCGTCCAATTATTCTTGCAAGAATGCTTGTCAAGTTCATTGGAGTTAGTAGTTGTCATTCTCTCTTCATTCTCTTCTTCCGTATGAGCTAGTTCCTCTTCTATTGTTCCGGAGGCTTTGTGATGTTGCTCTCTTGGGTCAATCTTGTTGTTTTATCAAGATCATGGTGTCCCCTTGCTCTATTTACTTGTTTGTTGTGATTATTGTCCATTTCTCCTACCTTTTCGAATTTTTTGTCCCATTTTCCTACCGAAGTGCTGCCGAAATTTTCCGTGAATTCTTCCTTCTTTCTAATATCATTCTCATCTCTTTGTAACCTTTAAGGATCGTTGGTTTCACTCGTTTGTCAAAGAAGCGACTAAGTTTTTACCTCTTGTTCTTTCTCATCCTCTCCCCCTTTCATTCCTGGATCTCGGGGCGAGATCCTCTTGTAGTGTAGGAGAGTTGTGACAGCCCGATGCCGACGTTCCAGAAGATTCCCCTCTCTTTCCGTTTTCGTCGTGTGTCTATTTTTATTTGTTGCATCATCATCGCATCATGCACATCATCTGCATTGCATCGGCATCTCCGTTGCCGCCAATTTTCAAAACTTGCATCCGCTAGTAGTTGCCGGTTCTCGTCGTTGTCCGTTCTGAGTCCGACTGCACACGCACGCGCCCGCGGCACCGTCGTAACTCTGTTTTTAAAGCGTGTATAAAACTTTCTCCGTTTGAGCTGGAATTTCTCGTGCGGTTTTATTTACAGATAGGTAGGCCGCCTATCGAATTTCGTCGCGATCGGAGTCCGTCTGGTACCCGAACGGTCGACCGTAGCGGCACCGTATTCGGTCTACCGTCGGACGTGTTCCGGTGTTTTAAATTGTGCCGCCGCGCCGCCCGTTCTCCCTCTTGTCTCCGGTTATCCCCTCTACACGGACGCGTACCCATACCCGCGTTCAGAATCGTCCGAATCCGACCGCACGTTTGGATCCGGAACGCGATTCCGGTTAATCGAGCCCCCTGTTTATCTATTTATAGCCCCCATGCCATTAATTAGACAGCCTCTCCCTAATTCCTCCTAGTTTTCCGCGCCACCCCACCAAACCCTAGCCTCCTTGTCTCCCTCCTCCAGCTGCCGGGCCCGCCCGGCCCGCCGAGCCCGCAACGGGCCCTCTTGGGCCCATCTGGCCGGCGTCGCCGTTCGACCGAGCTCCCTGCTCCCGTGGCCGCGCCCCTCGAGGCCTCGCCTGCGCGCTGCCTCCTCCCATCGCCAGCACGTCGTCCCTGGTCGCCTCCCCATCGCCTGGATCCGGCCTCGCCGGCCCTGCCTGCCGGATCCCCGAGCCGCCGGCCAAGACCAGCAGCTGCCGGCGTCATCCCCGCCACCGGCCAGCAGTCGCGCGCCTCCCCGCGCCCGTTTTGTGTCGCTGTCGCCTGGATCCGGTGCGGGCAGGCCGGAGCTGCCCGTTCCCGACCAGATCCCGCAGCCCCCCGTCGGAGTTCGACCCCCCCCCCTCCCGCCGGTGCCTCGCCTACTGCCACCGCCGCCAGCAGTCCCAGGTCGGGAGGACGAGGGGACGAGGAACTCTGCGCCTGGGACTCAGCTCGCGTGGGCCTGCCTTCACCCGTGGCCCAGATGGCCAGGAGCCGGCCCAGCTCCGGCCTCCCCAGCGCCCAAGGCCTCGGCCCAACCCGAGCTGCTCCCTCCCGGCCAGGCCGGCCCAGGAGCTGAGGTGAGATCCTCCCTCGCCTGAGCATATTTTTGTTAGATGGCGTCTGTTAGGCCCATTAGGTAATTTAGGGGTATTCGAAATTTAGTTATATTTCAGGATTTAGACGGATATTTAAAACGTCCATATCTTTTAAACCGTAAGTCGGTTCGCGACGTGTAGTATATGGTTTTGCGGTAGTTTTGCGTGTATAACGTGATTTCACAACTTGCATATTTGTTTGATTTAGTTTAGCGTCCCTAATGCCTAGTTTTACGTGCTGTCTTGATAGGTTTCTTGCCCGTAGTTTTTTTTCGCGCGTGTCTGGGTTGTTCGTATGCCGTAGAATAAATGCCACGTTTTAGGAATCATTTTTGCATGTATTTTAGAGCGGTCACTCGTATCTTTGCGTGTAGGGTTTGCGAGTAGTTTATTTTCCCGTACGTAGGTTATTTTCCCGCATTTTCGTGTGGCATTATTTGTGTTGCAAACCCCACATATTTGATATGTTTCCGGGGTAGAAAAATCCAATGGATTTTTCTGTGCAATTAGTTTTAGCATTAGAGCAAGTTAGTTCACGAGATATTTTGCTATGTTGCCCTTTTGTTTAATTCGTAGGATTTATTCCGTGCCTCGTTTGAATTAGTTGTCAACTAGGGAGTTGATCTTGGATGTTTTGTTTAGCCCCTGGTATTTTTGGTTGCAATAGAAATGCATGTTTAGGTGTGTTTTTCTTGCTCTCAACTTGCTAGAAATAGTGCTGTTTTAGAGGAGCTGAAATATTTCTAAGTCTGGAATCTTTTATATTTTGTTGCTGTCTTGTCTTGCTTGCATCTTGTGATCTAAAGCTCTTTTTGAGGTTGGTCCAATGGAGTTAGTTGTACCCCTTGTGTTTCTCTAGCATGCTGTAAATTTTCATGCCATTTGGAGCCTTGTAGCTTATGGTTTTTCTGCTGTCAATATGCCTTCAGGCTGAAAACTGCACTTTCATCAGGTGTTATTTTCACTATGTCTGAAATAGTGTGTGGGAAGCCATTTTGTGACTTCTTTCCCTAGTGATCCTTGCTGCCATGCTAGTTGTTGTTAGTTGTTCGTAGTAGTGCTTCGTTCCCTCTTCCGTGCAATGCCTTGCTTGAGCATAGCGGAGTTGTGTAGCCGTAGTTGTGGGGCGTAGAAAGTGCTATGTGGCTGATTTTGGCAGATTGTAGTGATTTCTTGTTTGCCCGTAGTTGTTGAACCGTAGCTCCGTTTTGATCGTGTCCTACATGAAACTTGCTTAGAATCTCGTGTAGTTTCATTTTCTCTTGCTGGTTGCATGTGTTGAAGTGCTCGTGGCCGTCGTCGCACACATATTGCATTCATGCCATCATATCTTGCGTTGCTTGTATCTTTTGAACCGTAGCTCCATTGGAGATGATCTTTATGTGTAGATTGCTTGAAACGACGCGTAGAATGACGTGAACCTATTTGTTTTGCTGTTTAACAACCAATTAAATGCATTAGTTCAGATCTGGACAGAATTGTAAATTAACTTGTGAGGTCGTTTCGGAGGTGCTATATGCCATTTCCGACCTCATTTAAAATGTCTAGACAGGTAGTTTAATTTCCGCTTCGCCTCTTCCATGTTTGACAACATTAATATTGCGTGTAAATAACCGGGAGTGAACTAAATAATTAAACGTGGAGTTTCGTCAATATGCAACTCGTTGCATATTGAACTTCACTTAATGTGTAGTGTTTGATTGTGTGAATTGCCATGCCGTGACTTGCATGTATTCAGCTGCTCATGCATCATATGTGTTGTGCATCGTGTGATGAATTCTGTGTGTTGATTTGTGTTTACGGTTTGCTTCGTCTCGATAGAGTTCCGCAGCGTGCCGGATTGTGAGGACCCGTTCAACTACGTCGGTTCGTCTGCTTCACGGAGGCATTGTTCTTCCAAGCGGGATCTCAGGAAAGATGATCATTTCCCCAGATACCATTACTATCATTGCCATGCTAGTTTTACCGTCTCTATCGTTATGTCTTGTTGCCTACCACATGTTAAATATCAGCCTCTCAACAATGCCATGAGACCTTCAACCTGTTCGACCTAGCAAACCACTGATTGGCCATGTTTCTGCTTGCTTAACCCTGTGTTAGCGTTGCTAGTTGCAGGTGCAGTTGCTTCCATGTGAAAACATGGGTTCCTTGTCATATCACCATATTAATGCTATTTAATTTAATGCACCTATATACTTGGTAATAGGTGGAAGGCTCGGCCTTTCTAGCCTGGTGTTTTGTTCCACCTTTGCCCCCTTAGTTTTCGGCTACCGGTGTTATGTTCCATAAACGAGCGCTCCTAACACGATCGGGATTGTTATGGGGACCCCCTTGATAATTCGTTTTAGATTAAAGCTGGTCTGGCAAGGCCCAACATTGGTTTTACATTTGCCCAACATAATAATTTGATAATACTGAAATGCATAGGGAGTTAGCGCTACCCGAGGAGTAATTTTACATAAACAGGGGGGGCCAGTGCTGATGGTGTTGGTCCCAAACGGTCTGCCTGAGGGGCCACTGCGGGGAAACTCGAGGTTTGGCACCTGTAGCTAGTTCCATCCGTCGTGTCCTGAGAATGAGATACGTGGCTCCTATCGGGTACGTCGACACGTCGGGCGGCCTTGCTTGATTAGTTTTACCTTTGATGAGATATCTTGTGCATCGGGATTCCGGTGATGCTTTGGGTAATCTCAGAGTTGAGGTTTTCCTCTAGGGAATCCGACGAGATGGCGAGCTTCGTGATTGAGGATTTCTATGCGGCTTGTGGTAATTTGTGATGGACTAGTTGGAGCACCCCTGTAGGGTTAAATCTTTCGGAAAGCCGTGCCCGCGGTTATGTGGCAACGTGGATACTTTGTTTAACACTGGTTCTAGATAACTTGAAGTTAACTTAATTAAAACATGCCAACTGTGTGCGTAACCGTGACTGTCTCTTTCGTGAGTTCCTTCTCCGATCGAGGACACGGTGGGGTTATGTCTGACGTAGGTAGGTGTTCAGGATCATTCAGTTGATCATCTGTAGTTCACGTCCGTTATGCGTAGATCTTCCCCATCTTATTTCTGGTACTCGTAAGTTTAGCCACCAAACATATGCTTAGCCGCTGCTGCAACCTCACCACTTAACCTTACCTCACCCATAAAGCTTTGTTAGTCTTAATACCTTTGGAAATGAGATTGCTGAGTCCCCTATGGCTCACAGATTACTACAACCCCAGTTGCAGGTACAGGTAAAGGTTACTAGTCGCGAGCGCATTGATTGTTCATTTGGAGTTGCTTCTTCTTCTTCTTCTTCATCGATCTAGGATGGGTTCCAGGCCGGCAGCCTGGGATAGCAAGGATGGACGTCGTTCTTATTTTTCTCGTTTATTTTCATCCGTAGTCGGACCCTGCTCTTACTCTTGATGATTATGTAATGTACTGATGTGACTCTGATGTAGCTTGTGGCGAGTGTAAGCCAATGCTATATATATCTCTTCTTTTCAGTACATGTACTTGTAACGATATCCATTCTTGCGACACGACGAGATGCGCTTCTATCCCTGACGAGGCCTTCGTGCCAAATTGAGGATAGGGTCGCATCTTGGGCGTGACAATAACCTAATCTTGGGGATGCCCAAGGCACCTACAAGGTAATTTCCAAGGAATACTCAAGCGTCTATGCTTGGGGTTGCCCCGGAAGGCATCCCCTCTTTCGTCTCCAACATTATCGGTACATCTTACTTGGAGCTATATTTTTATTCATCACATGTTATGTGTTTTTCTTGGAGCATGATTTTATTTTGTTTTTCTCTATTAGGTGTTATTTATAATCTTATTTTTCAATAAAAAGTTCCAAGAATTGTATTAGGATGCTTGCATTTCATGCTTTGATTGGTGTTGCGTAAAAACACAAACTGGTGTTCTAGTGTTTGAATTTTCATATTTTACTCGAACATGGAAAGTTTCTGAAATTTTAACACAGTATTTTAGTACAAATTCGTTAGCTTGTTCTAAACTTTCATAACTATGTGAGTTACATAAGTACATTTGTTTAACAAATTTCTACAGACTGTTTTGTTTGGACAGATTGCTGTCATAGTTTTGTTATCTACATATCCTATAGTTTCCATAGCCTATATTGGTAGATATAAATTATGGAAATGATAGTAAACAGTAGATAATGTTTGAAAATTACTGTGCAACTTGTCTTGGCAGTACCTGAAGTGTTGATTTATTCTTATGTGTACTAACTTATCTCACAAGTTCTTTTCGAGTTTTGTGTGGATGAAGTTTTTGAGAATGGGTGAAACCACGATATGAGAGGATTGAACGAGATACAATTGATCAAGCTTGGGGATGACCAAGGCACCCCAAGTGAATATTTTAGGAAGTTCCAAGCATCTAAGCTCGGGGATTCTACACATCCCTCCTCTCTTCATCGGCAATTATCGGTTAGCCTATGTTGAGCCCAAATTTTTATTCGTTCACATGATGCGTCCTATTCTTGGAGTCCTATTTTTCTTTTGATTGATGTTTAAATAAAATACCCAGATCTGGAAATATTTATTAAGAGAGAGAGAGAGAAAGCCCTCACATAGCTACTTAATTGTTTGACAACTCATTGATCTTCACTTATATGTTCTGGAGTAGTTTTGTCATTTACTTTCGTGCTTCACTTATATCATATGATTAAATGGTTGAATGAATTGAATATCATAAATATGAAATTAAATATTCTTCAAATACTTATCCCATGGGGAGTAATGGCTTCACATATAATAAGTATAGGTGGTAACATTTATTAAAAGTTAGCAAACACCGCATTGTCCACTTGAACAATTCATGAAAGAATATTGAAGGAAGAGAGATTCCACATATAAATATACTATCTTGGACATCTTTTATTGTTGTGAGCTCATTAATTATTTCCAAACTTGAGTAAATTAGTTGAAGTTGGACAAGGAGGACAACTTAATGAGTTATGTTTGGGTATATTTTTACAGAAGTTATATTGTCATGGATCCTCCAACATGTGGTGCTTGCTTCAACCTCTTACAAGCCAAAACTTCCGCACCAAGTAGAAATACTACTTGTGCATCCAAACACCCTTAAACCCAAAGTTGCTCCATATGAGTCCACCATACCTACCTACATGCGGTATTTACCTGTCGTTCCAAGTAAATTTGCTTGTGCCAAACTCTAAACCTTCAAATAATATTCTATTTTGTATGCCCGAATCGCTCAATATAGTGACTAGGAGATGTCAGTATCTTGCATGCTAGGTGAGTTATTCTCACGATATGTGTTGATTCACTATCATTCACGAGAAAGTGGCTGGTATTCGGGATGTCCAGTACCATGCTCAAAAAATCAAATCAAAATATAATGAAACAAAACTACCCCAGGATTGTTGTTTGTATGGACAGTACGTGTGGATTCGGCTCGCCGTGGAGTGTGATTGATTGGTGGAGGGAGAGTAAAATCTTTACAATTATGTTTGGGAAATGCCTATGATGTATCTAGCATGGAAGTTACCGAGATCTCTTGGTTGTTATGTTGACAATGAAAGCATACCGCTCAAAATTATTATTCATCTCTCTTTTAAAAGCTTGAGCTCTGGCTCCTCTGCAAATTAATGCTTCCCTCTGCTAAGGGCCTATCTTTTGCTTTCTAGTACTTACCTTTATATAAGAGTCATGGTGACCCTCACAACTTCCTATATTTCGCCTTTTCCTCTTGGCAAGAATCATGTGTTGGGGAATGATCTAGACGTATATATCCACACAAATATATTGATCAGGAATTATTATTGTTGACAATTATTTATATGATAAATAAGTTGGGAGGTGAAACATTAACCCCGTATCTTTCTCTGTGTTCGATGGATGCTATTTGTTCTTAAAATATTCTTTCAGTGTCAATAATCATGGAAGACTATATGATAGTTGAGTATGTGGAATTTGCTAAATCAAAGCTCTTGCATAGACCCTTCGTGAAAATAAGATGAATTGCAATTGTTCGATGACTAGGATGGTTTGTTTGTTTTTCAAGAAACTTTTTGGTTTATACTTTAACATGTGAATAGCTTGTTACTTGATCATGAGAAGTTTTATTAGATGAGCTACTGTTTATGGTTTATATTGATGCTAGAAAAAGTGATTGGAAGTATCATTGATCAAACTTGTGCACTTGCTAGCATTCACACTTCATAAATTATTTCTTATATCATTTACCAACTCGAGGACGAGCACAAATTAAGCTTGGGGATGCTGATACGTCTCCAATGTATCTATAATTTATGAAGTATTCATGCCATGTTTACAATAATTTTATATGATTTTGGTATTATTTGTCACATCCCTGAAACCTTAATCAAGTTAGCATTGTGCTCGTATCTTCTTTGCATTGCATCTAGGAAATTTTCAACAAGAACAAAGTAAGTGGTGAAGGAAAACTCAAAAAACCCTAGCCACTTCTCAAATTCAAAGGAATTATAAACTTATTCAAATCAATGAACCCAAAATGGCCTCAAGAAAAGTTCAACTTTTCTGATAATTCTTGAAAAAAATAAGCAATGAAGAAAACCATTTTCTTAATACTTTTGGCATTTTAAATAAATGCAAAATACTACTGGTTTCAAGTTTTAAATTTGAATTCAAAAATATATAGTTTCCAAAAATGCTGAAAACTTTATGGGTGATTGGAAATATTCCAACTAACACCCCAGCATTTTTCAAACTATTTATAGTTTCATTGTGAAGCCAAAATAAATGGAAAGTAATGTCAATAAATAAAACATAAACAAAATACAAAAAAAAGTGAGGAAAACTTACCTGTCGCCCTGAGGAGGCCCAGCCCACCAAGGGCAGGGTCGTCTTCTTCCTCTGCCTTCTGGCAGAGGAGAGATCGACCACGGCGGCCTCCTCCACCTCCTGCTTCGCCGTGGCGACCTCCGGTGCCCCCAGGACAGCGCGACAGCAGGTTATCCTCCCCGAGCGCGTCTCTATCCATTCCCGTGCTCCATTTTGCCCTCCTCTCGAGTTCTTTCCTCCCTCCTCCTGCCGCCATTGCCAAGAGCTCGAGCTCGAGCTGTCGTGCCCCTAGCCACAGGAACTTCCTTCCGAGTGTCCCAGTAGCTCCGCCTCGACGAGTTGGTTCTCCCTGCAAAGGCCGAAGCCTCCCCGAGCCCTGCAACGCCCCCAGCACCATCGTCTTCAACCTTCGACCGCTGGCAAATCGGCGATGGATCTCCGGCTACAGCCCCTCCCCGAGCAGTCTGAGCCTAGCTTCACCTCCACCGTGAGCTTGCGATCATTTCCCGTCTTCTTCCCCTCGGATTCATGTCCCCTAACCACTGGACCGATGAACGCGAGCTCCGGCAGCCGCCTCGGCTCGTCGCCGGCATGCTCCGGCCACCCATAGCCCTCCCTGAGGCCAGTGCTGGATGAGGCCGAGCCTGGGGATCATCCCAGTGTTCTCGGCAACCGTTTCCAAGCACCACAGCACGAGTTAGCGCGTCTCCGGCGAAGTTCCGCCGCGGATCTGGTCGCCGCCGGTCAGTCTCTGACGGGGAAGACGTGGCCGGCCTAACCCCGGTGTTTTAGCGCTAAGCAGCCACTGAAAGTGGGCCCTAGCAGTGGGTCAAACCCAATTAGGGGCTGGTCAGTGCGGGATTAGCTCCTGCGGCGCTGACCAGTGGGTCCCCCGTGTCAGGTTTGACCTGATCAGGTCAGTTGACCTGCTGACGCCATGATGATGTAGTTATGACGCAATAAGTGAATTTCTGATTTAAAAGAATTCCAGAAAAATGCCAAAACTTCTAAAAATCATAGAAAATAATATGTAACTCCAATGAAAATAATTTATATATGAAAAAGTATCAAAAAAATTCAAGGAATCTGAATATGTCATTTGCAAACATGTTTCAAAATGTTACTGAACCCAAACATATAGATTAATTAATAAGTTAACTTTTATAAATACTTTGGAGATGGAATTTGTAAATTATTTAAATTCTACTTCAAATGATATGATCAAACATTGTCCAAATCACAAACCATCAACCTAACATGTCATTTCCATGCATGTTAAAAGCAAGTTGATCTGAGCATCAGGTCGAATCAATTAAAATGGTATTCGAGAATACCTCGTTTGAAGTTATATTTGAATTTGATTCAAATCAACTTCAAACCTAATAAATGTTAGCTATAATAGTTTACCACCTTGCATCCTCATGCCATGCTCATGCATCATCCTGTTGCACATCATTGTTATTGATTGTTGTCATTCCTTTCGGTAGGCTCCGCTCCTCCGGATTCCACCGAATATCCGACTAACGGATATTGTCCCTCCTCTGAGCAACAAGGCAAGCAACCATTTTGATCACCCCGATAAATCCCATGTTCTCGCTCCTGCACTTACTTATTGCATTAGGATCAAATGCTTCAAATACTTTTGCTACGTTAGTTGAACCCACTTCCTTTGCATGACCTATCCTTGTCACAGTAAATAGCGGAACCTTGCAACCTGGAATACCTGGTAGTTGCTTGAGCCATGATGTGCCTTATCCTGCTATGCATGCTATGCTTAGAGTTGTGTATGGTCTGTCATCTGGGAGATGAACAGAATGGTGAGAATGTGTTCAGTAAGTAAAGGTTGTGTGTTGAACCTGTTTTGGCAAAGGTACGGGTGAAAGGCTGTGTAGGAGTACATGGCGGGTTGTTTCATTGCAACCGTCCTTAGGAACTGAGTTCCGTGTATGTAATCCAAGACGAGATACTACCACATGTTGGGCCCTGAAATATGACCCCGCTCGACTTATTAATCGCTTAGTACTCGGTCCAGGAGTTGCAAGTAGTTTCCGGTGTTTATAGTCATGCTGGAGGCCGTGCATAGTGCTGACCTGAGAGGTGGGCTGTGATGCGGTAGGTAGTGGCACGGTGTACCAAGTGGCACCCGGATGGTGGGCTTGGGAACCCTGCGCATATCGTTTGAGGCCGTGGCGGAAACCTCGGCCG
Source organism: Hordeum vulgare subsp. vulgare (assembly GCF_904849725.1). NCBI lineage: Eukaryota > Viridiplantae > Streptophyta > Magnoliopsida > Poales > Poaceae > Hordeum > Hordeum vulgare. The sequence goes on from NC_058522.1 coordinate 163,199,825, forward strand.
GACTTCCATGCGGGTTACCCTCAGATAGGCGATAGACCTGGACTAAGTATTAGCGTGGTTAACGGTCGTGGCCGACTCCCTCGCTGGGCTTCCGCTTGAAGGTTGCCGAGGTGCATGACGTGCACATGGCGATAAGTGGCGAGAGCGTGTGTGACGAAGTACACCCCTGCAGGGTTATGATCTATTCGAATAGCCGCATCCGCGGATATGGAGTACTTGGAGACATATGTTGTTCATAGATAACTTCAGTGGCTACTCATAAAAATTGTCAAGATAAGCGTTAGTGTCTTGGACGGCATTTCCGTATGGAGACGGAATGATTCCATGATAGAGTATTGTTGTGGTGTTAGTGCACTAGTGTGCGAGAAATCAAGTTGTCAAACATTGTTTTAAAATGCAAGTTGTCTAGCCACGAGTCAAATGTTGGCTTTCCGCATGAAACCCCACAATTCCTTATTGATACATTGCATGAGTAGATAGTTATCCTAAAGTCTTGCTAAGTACCTCCGTACTCATGTTTGTTTAATAATTTTTGCAGAGGATGTTAATGACCCTAATGGAGGGTTCTTCCTAGACATCGACGATGACGAGTAGCTGGTGTCCCAGCTATGATCTGGCCCTAGGTTGGGTTTGTAGAATAGTCAGGCCATGTGCCTTCTATTTCATGTGTCTGTACTCAGACAGTTTAAACACTTCCGCTGGCTTGTAACTGAATGACTGCTATAATGGGTCGTGAGACCCTTACTGTGTAATATTATGTGTGTGGCTCTTCCGAGCCTTTTAAATAAAGCTTGTATGTTTATGGTTATGTTGTGATGCCATCGATGTATCTATACATATCGGTATGCCATGCGTATGTGTGATGTACTTGATATGTATGGGGTTCGATTACCTAGCCGTAGGCTTTAGTAGCATTCCTTACAGGGAAATGCCCCTTTGTGATCCAACGAGCCATGGTAGCTCGCTACTGCTCCGGACACATTGGTCGACCGGTGTGTGTCCTTCTTAGCTTCTGTGTCTGTCCCCTTTGGGGAAATGTCACGTGATGTAATGGAGTCCTTGTAGCTTGCTACGACTCGTGTACATTCGCTGGTGACCGACACCTGCTTTGTTGGGTCATGTATGCGTGTCGCTGTGCGGAACTGCCACTGTGCTTTATGACTAGACATGTCGATCCGGGTTCTTTGTCATTGGATTTCTAGCGACACAATTCCATATGTGAGTCAAAAGGCGCAAACGGTCCCGGCTAAGGTAAGGCTGCAGCCGTGGGGTTAATCGTGTGTGAGACCGCAAAGAGATGTGATGTGTTACAGGCTGGATTCCTATGGCTTAGGATCGGGGTCCCGACATTATTTTACTAGAACTAACTCGGACTGACGTTGTTTTGAGTAGAACTAACGTGGTGTTGTTTTTGTGCAGAAATAAAAGTTCTTGGAATGGGCTGAAAATTTACGGAGAATATTTTTGGAAAATTTAAAAAATGCAAGTGTTCTAGCCACGAGTCAAATGCTGGCTTTCCGCATGAAACCCCACAATTCCTTATTGATACATTGCATGAGTAGATAGTTATCCTAAAGTCTTGCTGAGTACCTCCGTACTCATGTTTGTTTAATAATTTTTAAAGAGGTTGTTAATGACCTTAATGGAGGGTTCTTCCTAGACATCGACGACGACGAGTAGCTGGTGTCCCAGCTATGATCTGGCCCTAGGTTGGGTCTGTAGTATAGTCAGGCCATGTGCCTTCTATTTCACGTGTCTGTACTCAGACAGTTTAAACACTTCCGCTGGCTTGTAACTGAATGACTGCTATAATGGGTCGTGAGACCCTTACTTTGTAATATTATGTGTGTGGCTCTTCCGAGCCTTTTAAATCAGGCTTGTATGTTTATGGTTATGTTGTGATGCTATCAATGTATCTATACATATCGGTATGCCATGCGTACGTGTGACGTACTTGATATGTATGGGGTTCGATTACCTAGCCGTAGACTTTAGTAGCATCCCTTACAGGGAAATGCCCCTTTGTGATCCAACGAGCCATGGTAGCTCGCTACTGCTCCGCACACATTGGTCGACCGGCGTGTGTCCTTCTTAGCTATTGTGTCTGTCCCCTTTGGGGAAATGTCACGTGATGTAATGGAGTCCTTGTAGCTTGCTACGACTCGTCTACATTCGCTAGTGACCGACACCTGCTTTGCTGGGTCATGTATGCGTGTCCCTGTGCGGAACTGCCACTGTGGTTTATGACTAGACATATCGATCCGGGTTCTTTGTCATTGGATTGCTAGCGACACAATTGCATATGTGAGTCAAAAGGCGCAAACGGTCCTGGCTAAGGTAAGGCTGCAGCCGTGGGGTTAACCGTGCGTGAGACCGCAAAGAGATGCGATGTGTTACAGGCTAGATTCCTATGGTTTTGGATCGGGGTCCCGAAAGCGTTGGTATCAGAGCCTGACTGACTGTATGACTACTATGCCAAACTGGTTGAAGTTGAGTCTAGAATTGCTTTAGTTATATATAAGGGAATTTTTTGTGGAAGGGAACGTAATACTCTTGCTCTCTTCTCAAGTTATTCTATTCTGGTCATTCTCGTCTTTTCTGCGGGAATTAAGGACTAGGTTACTCATCTTCTTCTAGGCTCGTGTTTCTGATTGGTAGATTATAAGACTACGGGTCCAGATATTTTTTGGGTTTCTTTTATCCCTAGGAAAAAGGAAATAAGTTTGATGATCAGAGAATTGAACTTGATAGTTGAGTGGTTACGCTATTCCATTTTTGGGTTGTCGCAAAATTTGTTTTTGAGCGTTTACATCCGTTATGCTGCCCAATTTTGCATTCAGAGCTCTAATGCTTTTGCATTACTCTCTATTTTCAAATGCCTGGCCGTCCTTCTCGTCAGGTGGTTCGTCTGACCAGGTGCATTGATGTGCCGGGTCATACGGCCATGCTAGTCAGGGTGATGTTGGTGTGCGGTTACCGCTCGTACCCCGAGTACACAGTGGAGGAACAGTACCGAGACTTCAACCAGAGCCAGTATATCTGCACTGTTAGGGTATTTCCAGACTACCCTGGAGCTGAGGAACCAATCCATTGGTCATATGGATTGTGAGTCACTATTGACATGGCAGTACAAGATGCTGCCTATTCAATGCTGACCATTATGAGGGCGAGACATGCACTGCTGCAGAATTCAGAGTTCTGCTATGTTCCTTCCTCTCAGCCTGGTGAAGAGGGATACCTCAGCGGGGTCTATTTTGATTCCTCTATGGAGGATCCGCTACTGCAGTCCACTGCTGAGATGCTAGAGAACAGAGACAGGGATGTTCGTGCTCTCCGCATGGAGCTTTATGCTACACGTGCCCGACTGTGGACGGCTTTGACGCAGCTGGCACCGGTAGTCCAGACAGGGTACAGAGATATGGAGATGCTGAACCCTGTTAGGACCCATCTTCCGGCCCATGTTGACTGGCCAGCTATAGGAGGAATCACCCCTCTTCAGGGACCCCTACTACCACTAGTCAGGGGAGCAAGGCCACATCTGTGTCCTTATGGATCCCAGGTATCTCAGGCCAGAGTGTTTCCTGATCCGCAGGTTGAGCTTCCAGGCCATGGAGGTAATCTTTATGAGATGTTCTATGCGGATGCCTGAGCTGTGAGTGGAAGGATAGTATGGTAGTAGTCGTACGTTCATAGTCCTGTGTGACTTGTGAAGTATGCTTGTGATGTGAAATAAATTCCGGAGGCCTAGATAAATAATGTATAGGAAGCTTGTAAGCCTCTGATGAGTAGTTTCATAATTTCAGTAGTTTGCTCTTCGGTTAAGGTTGTACTGAACTATGTAAGGGTGTGTATGAACCATGGTGTATATATAGCAGTTGCTTGTTACCATGTTGTTCGGATATTCATTTCCGCATTCCGTGTGTTCAGTGCATTCTTAATCCATAGCTAGTATTGATAATGAAATTGGTCTAAGCTGTGATTTTGTTTGTCAGGATGGTGTTCACCAGGTTGAACCGTGCCCCTGCTCATGAGCAAGGCGAGGGTAGTCAAGCATCGCAGGAAGACCTGCCTCACCCGCCCTCTCTCGCGGAAGTAATGCTTGAGGCAGAGAGGAACAAAAGGGAGACCAACCGACTGTTAGAGCGTATTGAGCAGAATACGGCTTGTCAACCTAGGAATGCTGTCGTGTCCCTCAACGACTTTGTCAAGCTGAATCCTCCAAAGTTCCATCACTCCGTCGATCCCCTCGACGCTGATGACTGGTTGTGCAGCATCTCACGCAAGATTCGCTCTGCGAATGTTTCTAAGGCCGACAAGGTGACCTTTGCGGCGTATTTTCTGGAAGGACCCGCCAATCTGTGGTGGGAGAACTTTGAAGCTATGCGTCCTGCTGAACCAGTAGCCACATGGGCAGACTTCAGTGCAGCCTTCCGTCTGCACCATATTCCAGAGGGCCTGATGGACAGAAAGAGAGAGGAGTTCTGTGCTTTCACCCAGGGCAAGTTGACCATGGATGCCTATAGCCGCGAGTTCGGTAACCTGACCCGCTATGCAACAGAGGAGGTGTCTACTGACGCCAAGAAGCAAGCAAGATTCCGTAAGGGTTTGAACCCTGAGCTTCGTCGTGATCTGCGCCTCCACGAGTGTGCAAGCTTCCAAGCCCTGGTCAACAAGGCGATCAGTGCCGAGACTGGTTATACCGACTTTGAAGCCACAAGGAAGCACTCCCGTGACTTTGGCTCGTCATCTGGTTCCGCGTTTCCAAAACGCAGGCTGTGGGTTCCGAACAATTCTCTGTCGCCAAGATATAATCCGAGGCCATCCTACATGGTGCCTCAGACGAATCAGACCAACCCTCCAGCAAAAACTTATGGTGGTCCACCTAGGAATGATGCACCACGTGCCAACCAAGTGATATGCTACAAGTGTGGAGAACCAGGGCACTATTCCCGTGAGTGTCCTCAGAATGTGGGTGCCAAGCAACCCGGAAAGTCCGTCGGGCAAGGCAAGTCGGGCAAAGCTTACTATGTGAATCCAACTCCTGCACATGGCCGTGTGAACTATGTCTCGGCAGAAGAAGCTGCAGAGGATCCCGACGTCATACTGGGTATGCTTCTTGTTAATCATCACCCAGCGTTTGTTCTCTTTGACACCGGGTCTTCTCATTCCGTCATTTCAGAAAGTTATACACAGTTGCATAACATGTCTTTTTGTGATATGCCAATTCCATTGGTTGTCCAAACCCCTGGTAGCAAGTGGCAAACCTCTAGGATAACCTATGACAATGAAATTCTAATAGACAGGCTAGTTTTTCTAGCCTCATTGATAGCCCTGAAATCTTCGGATATTAATATCATCTTGGGTATGGACTGGATGTCAGCTCACTATGCCAAGATTGATACTCATTCTAGAAATGTTCAGCTTACCCATCCCTCGGGTGAGATAGTCAATGTCTCTACTCGAGTTGCCAAATGCCAACTCTATTCCCTCAAGGCCAACCCTCTTCCGGAACTTGAATACATTCCGGTAGTCCGTGACGTCCCGGATGTTTTTCCAGAGGAACTGCCAGGAATTCCACCTGACAGAGATGTAGAGTTCGTGATAGATCTTGTTCCGGGAACTGTTCCAATAGCCAGAAGACCATATAAGATGGCACCCTTGGAGCTAGCCGAACTTAAGAAGCAACTAGATGAGGCCTTGAATAAAGGTTTCATTCTTCCTAGCTCTTCTCCTTGGGCTTGCCCCGTCCTCTTCGTCAAGAAGAAAGACGGAACGGATCGGATGGTTGTAGATTACCGACCAGTTAATCTGGTCACCATAAAGAACAAGTATCCGCTCCACAGGATCAACGATCTGTATGACCAGCTCGTTGGGTCCTCATTCTTCTCCAAAATGGATTTGAGGTTGGGATACCATCAAATCAAGATCAAGAACGGGGACATTCCAAAAACGGCTTTTGTTACTCGTTATGGCCAATACGAGTACACCGTCATGTCCTTCGGTTTAACCAATGCCCCAGCCACCTTCTCTCGTCTGATGAATTCAATCTTCATGGAGTATTTGGATAAATTCATCGTGGTATACCTCGATGATATTCTCATCTACTCGAAGAACGAACGAGAACATGCCGAGCATCTAAGGTTGGTATTGATGAAACTTCGAGAGCATCGCCTTTATGCCAAGTTTTCAAAATGTGAATTTTGGTTATTAGAAGTGGCCTATCTAGGTCACGTAATCTCTCGTAAGGGTATTGCTGTCAATCCCGAGAGAGTTCAAGCCGTCCTTGATTGGACACAACGTGAATCAGTTAAGCAAGTTAGGAGTTTTCTTGGTCTAGTGAGCTATTGTCGCCGCTTTGTCGAGAACTTCTCCAAGGTTGCAAAGCCTCTAACTGAACTCCTCAAGAAGGATAAAAAGTTTGAGTGGACACCATAGTGTGAGCATAGTTTTCAGGAACTGAAAAGACGCCTGACTTCCGCACCTGTGTTGCTACCACCAGATTTTTCTAAGGACTTTGTTATCTATTGCGATGCCTCGCGACAAGGATTAGGTTGCATTCTCATGCAAGATCATCATGTGATTGCATACGCATCTCGACAGTTGCGTCCACATGAGGATAATTATCCCACACATGATCTTGAGCTTGCAGCTGTGGTCCATGCACTAAAAACCTAGCGACATTACCTTCTGGGTAATCGTTGTGAAATATTCACTGATCACCAAAGTCTGAAATATAGCTTCACCCAGCCGGATTTGAATCTCAGGAAAAGACGGTGGGTTGAGTTGATCTCGGATTACGACTTAGGGATAACTTACACCCCGGGGAAGGCCAATGTTACGGCTGATGCACTAAGTCGTAAATCTTATTGTAACAATTTGATGCTACAACAAGGTCAACCACATCTCTATGAGGAATTTCGGAAGTTAAATCTTCATATTGTTCCTCAAGGATTCCTTTCTACCTTGGTGGCGAAGCCTACCCTTAAGGATCAAATTATAGCTGGCCAAAAGCGTGACAAGGGTATATCACGGATCAAGGAGAATATTATTAGCGGAAACGCTAATGAATTCTCCATGAATGATCAAGGTACTGTGTTCTTCCAGAATAGTCTAGTGGTTCCTAAGAACCTATATCTAAGGCAGTTAATCCTTAAGGAGGCCCATGATTCCCCTCTCACCATTCATCCCGGTAGTACTAAGATGTATCAGGACCTACGCTAGAGGTTCTGGTGGACTAGGATGAAGAGAGAAATTGCTGAGTTCGTTGCTAACTGCGACGTTTGTCCTCGAGTTAAGGCAGAACATCAAAGGCCTGCTGGCACCCTTCAACCTGTAGCTATTCCTGAATGGAAATGGGATAAAGTCAGTATGGATTTCATTACCGGATTTCCCAAGACCAAGAAAGGAAATAATGCTATCTTTGTGGTCATTGACCGTCTCTCCAAAGTAGCTCATTTTCTTCCAGTTCGTGAGAGTATGACAGCTAGCCAGCTAGCAGAGTTATATATCTCTCGAATAGTGTCTCTTCATGGTGTTCCTCTGGAGATTAACTCAGACCGTGGGAGTATCTTTACTTCTCGCTTCTGGGAAAGTTTTCAGAATGCCATGGGGACTCACTTATCTTTTAGCACTGCTTTCCATCCTCAATCAAGTGGTCAAGTAGAAAGAGTGAATCAAATCCTAGAACACATGCTCCGAGCTTGTGTTATATCATTCGGTATGAATTGGGAGAAGTGCCTTCCGTTCGCCGAATTTGCTTATAACAATAGTTATCAATCAAGCCTGGGCAAAGCCCCTTTTGAAGTTCTCTATGGACGAAGATGTCGAACACCTCTTAATTGGTCAGAAACCGGAGAGAGGCAACTCTTTGGCTCGGATATGATCCAGGATGCAGAAGAGCAGGTTCGCATTATTCGTGAAAAGTTGAAAACAGCCCAGTCTCGTCAAAAGAGCCAATATGATCATCATCATAAGGCTGTGACCTTTGAAGTTGACGAGAAGGCTTACCTTCGGGTTACACCTTTGAAGGGTACCCATCGATTCGGTATTAAGGGCAAGTTGGCTCCTCGTTACATTGGTCCTTTTCGCATTCTTGCCAATCGAGGAGAAGTTGCCTACCAGTTGGAACTTCCTCCGCATCTTTCCAAGGTTCATGATGTCTTCCACGTCTCGCAACTCAGGCATTGCTTTTCGGATCCTATCCGTGAAGTGGACCACGAAACGCTTGATCTCCAAGATAACCTTTCGTACCAAGAATACCCCATTCGTATTCTTGATCAACCTGAGCGTACCACTCGACGTCGAAACCTCAAGTTTCTTAAAGTTCAATGGTCAAATCATTCTGAAAAGGAGGCAACTTGGGAAAGAGAGGATCGTCTCCGACTTGAGTATCCTGCGTTATTCCCAACGACTTCTAAATCTCGGGACGAGATTCTTTTGAGTGGGGGTGAGTTGTCACATCCCTGAAACCTTAATCAAGTTAGCATTGTGCTCATGTCTTCTTTGCATTGCATCTAGGAAATTTTCAACAAGAACAAAGTAAGTGGTGAAGGAAAAATCAAAAAACCCTAGCCATTTCTCAAATTCAAAGGAATTATAAACTAATTCAAATCAGTGAACCCAAAATGGCCTCAAGAAAAGTTCAACTTTTCTGATAATTCTTGAAAACAAATAAGCAATGAAGAAAACCATTTTCTTAATACTTTTGGCATTTTAAATAAATGCAAAAGACTACTGGTTTCAAGTTTTAAATTTGAATTCAAAAATATATAATTTCCAAAAATGTTGAAAACTTTATGGGTGATTGGAAATATTCCAACTAACACCCCAACATTTTTCAAACTATTTATAGTTTGATTGTGAAGCCAAAATAAATGGAAAGCAATGTCAATAAATAAAACAGAAACAAAATAGAAAAAAAAGTGAGGAAAACTTACATGTCGCCCTGAGGAGGCCCAGCCCACCACGGGCAGGGTCGTCTTCTTCCTCTGCCTTCTGGCAGAGGAGAGATCGACCACGGCGGCCTCCTCCACCTCTTGCTTCGCCGTGGCGACCTCCGGTGCCCCCCAGGACAGCGCGACAGCAGGGTTCTCCTCCCCTAGCGCGTCTCTATCTGTTCCGTGATCCATTTCCCTCCTCCTCTCGGGTTCTTTCCTCCCTCCTCCTGCCGCCATTGCCAAGAGCTCGAGCTCGAGCTGCCGTGCCCCTAGCCGCAGGAACTTCCTTCCGAGAGTCCCAGTAGCTCCGCATCGACGAGTTGGTTCTCCCTGCAAAGGCCGAAGCCTTCCCGAGCCCTGCAACGCCCCCAGCGCCATCGTCTTCAACCTTCGGCCGCTGGCAAATCGACGGTGGATCGCCGGCTACAGCCCCTCCCCGAGCAGTCTGAGCCTAGCTTCACCTCCACCGTGAGCTTGCGATCATTTCCCCTCTTCTTCCCCTCGGATTCGTGCCCCTAACCACTATACCGACGAACCCGAGCTCCGGCAGCCGCCTCGGCTCGTCGCCGGCATGCTCCGGCCACCCATAGCCCTCCGTGAGGCCAGTGTTGGATGAGGCCGAGCCTGGGGATCATCCCAGTGCTCTCGGCAACCGTTTCCGAGCACCACAACACGAGTTAGCGCGTCTCCGGCGAAGTTCCATCGCGGATCTGGTCGCCGCCGGTCAGTATCCGGCGGGGGACGACGTGGCCGGCCTAACCCCGGTGTTTAAGCGCTAAGCAGCCACTGACAGTGGGCCCTAGCAGTGGGTCAAACCCACTTACAGGTTGGTCAGCGCGGGATTAGCTCCTGAGACGCTGACCAGTGGGTCCCCCTTGTCACGTTTGACCTGATCAGATCAGTTGACCTGCTGACGCCATGATGATGTAGTTATGACGCAATAACTGAATTTATGATTTAAAAGAATTCCAGAAAAATGCCAAAACTTCTAAAAATCATAGAAATTAATCTGTAACTCCAATGAAAATATTTTATATATGAAGAAGTATCAGAAAAATTCAAGGAATCTAAATATGCCATTTTGAAACATGTTTGAAAATGTTACTGAACCCAAACATATAGATTAATGAATAAGTTAACTTTTATAAATACTTTGGAGATGGAATTTGGAAATTATTTAAATTCCACTTCAAATGATATGATCAAACATTGTCCAAATCACAAACCAGCAACCTAACATGTCATTTCCATGCATGTTAAAAGCAAGTTGATCTGAGCATCAGGTCGAATCAATTAAAATGGTATTCGAGAATACCTCGTTTGAAGTGATATTTGAATTTGATTCAAATCAACTTCAAACCTAATAAATGTTAGCTGTAATAGTATACCACCTTGCATCCTCATGCCATGATCATGCATCATCTTGTTGCACATGATTGTTATTGATTGTTGTCATTCCTTTCGGTAGGCTCCGCTCCTCCGAATTCCACCGAATATCCGACTGACGGATATTGTCCCTCCTCTGAGCAACAAGGCAAGCAACCATTTTGATCATCCCGATAAATCCCATGTTCTCGCTCCTGCACTTACTTATTGCATTAGGATCAAATGCTTCAAATGCTTTTGCCACGTTAGTTGAATCCACTTCCTTTGCATGACCAATCCTTGTCACAGTAAATAGCTGAACCTTGCAACCTAGCATATCTGGTAGTTGCTTGAGCCATGATGTGCCTTATCCTTCTATGCATGCTATGCTTAGAGTTGTGTATGGTTTGTCATCTGGGAGATGAACAGAATTGTGAGAATGTGTTCAATAAGTAAGGGTTGTGTGTTGAACCTGATTTGGTAAAGGTACCGGTGAAAGGCTGTCTAGGAGTACATGGCGGGTTGTTTCATTGGAACCGTCCTTTGGAACTGAGTTCCGTGTATGTAATCCAAGACGAGATACTACCACATGATGGGCCCTGAAATATGACCCCGCTCGACTTATTAATAGCTTAGTACTCGGTCCAGGAGTTGCAAGTAGTTTCTGGTGTTTATAGTCATGCTGGAGGCTGTGCATAGGGCAGACATGAGAGGTGGGCTGTGATGCGGTAGGCAGTGGCACGGTGTACCAAGTGGCACCCCGATGGTGGGCTTGGGAACCCTGCGCACATCGTTTGAGGCCGTGGCGGAAACCTCGGCCGGACTTCCGTGCGGGTTACCCTCAGATAGGCGATAGACCTGGACTAAGTATTTGCGTGGTTAACGGTCGTGGCCGACTCCCTCGTTGGGCTTCCGCTTGAAGGTTGCCGAGGTGCATGACGTGCACATGGTGATAAGTGGCGAGAGCGTGTGTGACGAAGTACACCCCTACAAGGTTATGATCTATTCGAATAATCGCGTCCGTGGATATGGACTACTTGGAGACATATGTTGTTCATAGATAACTTCAATGGCTACTCATAAAAATTGTCAAGATAAGCGTGAGTGTCATGGACGTCATTTCCGTATGGAGACGGAATGATTCCACGATAGAGTATTTTGTGGTGTTAGTGGACTCGTGTGCGAGAAATCAAGTTGTCAAAAATTGTTTTAAAATGCAAGTTGTCTAGCCACGAGTCAAATGATGGCTTTCCGCATGAAACCCCACAATTCCTTATTGATACATTGCATGAGTAGATAGTTATCCTAAAGTCTTGCTGAGTACCTCCGTACTCATGTTTGTTTAATAATTGTTGCAGAGGTTGTTAATGACCCTAATGGAGTGTTCTTCCTAGACATCGACGACGACGAGTAGCTGGTGTCCCAGCTACGATCTGGCCCTAGGTTGGGTCTGTAGTATAGTCACGCCATGTGCCTTCTAGTTTCACCTGTCTGTACTCAGACAGTTTAAACACTTCCGCTGGCTTGTAACTGAATGACTACTATAATGGGTTGTGAGACCCTTACTGTGTAATATTATGTGTGTGGCTCTTCCGAGCCTTTTAAATAAAGCTTGTATGTTTATGGTTATGTTGTGATGCCATCGATGTATCTATACATATCGGTATGCCATGCGTACGTGTGATGTACTTGATATGTATGGGGTTCGATTACCTAGCCGTAGACTTTAGTAGCATTCCTTACAGGGAAATGCCCCTTTGTGATCCAACGAGCCATGGTAGCTCGCTACTGCTCCGGTGTGTGTCCTTCTTAGCTTCTGTGTCTGTCCCCTTTGGGGAAATGTCACGTGATGTAATGGAGTCCATGTAGCTTGCTACGACTCGTGTACATTCGCTGGTGACCGACACCTGCTTTGTTGGGTCATGTATGCATGTCCCTGTGCGAAACTGCCACTGTGGTTTATGACTAGACATGTCGATCCGGGTTCTTTGTCATTGGATTGCTAGCGACACAATTACATATGTGAGTCAAAAGGCGCAAACGGTCCCGGCTAAGGTAAGGCTACAGCTGTGGGGTTAACCGTGCGTGAGACCGCAAAGAGATGTGATGTGCTACAGGCTGGATTCCTATGGCTTAGGATCGGGGTCCCGACATTATTTTACTAGAACTAACTCGGACTGACGTTGTTTTGAGTAGAACTACCGTGGTGTTGTTTTTGTGCAGAAATAAAAGTTCTTGGAATGGGCTGTAAATTTACGGAGAATATTTTTGGAAAATTTTAAAAAATACTGGAGCAAAAAGATACCGGAGAGGAGTCCTGAGGCAGTCACAAGTCTAGGGGCGCCCCTTGGCTTGTGGGTCCCTCGGGAGTCCCCTTGACGTGAGACCGACGCCAAAAATTCCTATAAATCCCAAAACCCCCCAAAAGAAACCTAGAACGGGAGTTCCGCCGCCTCAAGCCTCTAGAGCCACGAAAAACCAATCGGGAGCCTATTCCGGCACACTCTCGGAGGGGGAAACCATCACTAGAGGCACTCTTCATCATCCCTGCGCTCTCCATGACGAGGAGGGAGTAGTTCAACCTCGGGGCTGAGGGTATGTACCAGTATCTTTGTGTTTGATCTCTCTCTCTCGTCTTCTTGAGATGGCACAATCTTGATGTATCGCGAGCTATATTAATATAGATGAATCATATGGTGTTTTCCCCTCTCTATCTTCTTGTGGTGAATTGAGTTTTCCCTTTGAAGTTTTCTTATTGGGTTGAGTCTTTAAGGATTTGAGAACACTTGATGTATGTCTTGCGATGGGATATCCATGGTGACAATGGTGTGTTCTATTGATCCACTTGATGTATGTTTTGGTGGTCAACTTGCGGGTTGCGTGACCTTGGGAATCCATGCATAGGGGTTGACGCATGTTGTCGTATTGACTCTCCGGTAGAAACTTTGGGGCAATCTTTGAAGTTCTTTGTGTTGGATTGAACATGATGAATCTGAAATCATGTGATGCATATTGTATAATCATGCCCATGGGTACTTGTGGTCACATTGGAGTATCTAGGTGACTTTAGGGTTTTGGTTGATGTGTATCTTAAGGTGTTATCTTAGTATAAACTCCACGGCTATTCATGACACTTATAGGGATAGCTCATAAGATTGATCAGAAAATATAACTTTGAGGTGGTTTCGTACCCTACAATAATTTCGTCGTTTGTTCTCCGCTATTTGTGACTTTGGAGTGAACTCTTTGTCGTAGGTGAGGGATTTATATATGGTTCAACTATGTTAGTATTGTTGAGAGAACTTGCACTAGTGAAAGTATGGACCCTAGGCCTTGTTTCCAAGCATTCATACAACATTTTGCTCGTTGTTTACTATTTGTTAACTTTGTTTTTTTATATATTTGAAGATTACAAAAACCTATATCTACCATCCATATTACACTTGTATCACCATCTCTTCGCTGAATTAGTGCACCTATACAATTTACCATTGCATTGGGTGAGTTGGGGACACAAGAGACTCTTTGTTATTTGATTGCAAGGTTGCTTGAGAGAGACCATCTTCATCCTACGCCTCCCACGGATTGACAAACCTTATGTCATCCACTTTAGGGAAACTTGCTATTGTCCTACAAAACTCTGCGCTTGGATGCCCAACACGAGTCTACAAGAAGAAGGTTTTGTAGTAGACATCAATGGATACTTGTTCTTGATAGTGGCCATGTTCAGGGCTCGATAATCGACACAAAGCCTTAGTGTCCCATCTCTCTTTTTGGCAAATAATACTGGCTATCCCCATGCCGAAGAGCTCGGTCTGATGTATCCTTTGTCCAATAGTTCATTTATTTGTTTCTTTAGTTTGACCAATTCAGTAGGTGCCATGCGGTATGGTTTCTTGTATATTGGGGTTTTACCAGGTGCAAGCTCAATAACAAATTCCATTTCTCGGCCCGGTGGCATACCTGGTAGTTCTTCAGGAATCACATCTGGAAATTCACAAACCACTGGAAAGTCCTTCAACTCAATGGCCTCCATTTTAATCAGTCGAGCTTGAATTTGTTTCTTCCTTTCTAAGGCTGCAACTATTTCTCTTTCTCCATGATTATGGGTGAGTGTGACCGTTTGATTGAAACAGTCAACAAATGCCTTGTTGGTATTTAGCCAATCCATTCCCAAAATGAACTCCAATTTATTGCTCTCGATCACGATGAGATTTTCCCAAAATGTCACACCTTCAATCTCAATGGTAACATCCTTGCAATATTTTTGGGTAACCAGTTGTACTCCCGGGTACTTGATAGACATCGAATTTTTCAAGGGGAGGGTTGAAAAGTTGTGTTTCAAGCCAAATTTTTCCTAAACGAAGAAATGGGAAGCTCGAGAATCAAACAAAACCATGGCAGGAATTGTGTTGACAGGGAACTTACCGAGTACTATCTCTGGTGCGTTCATAGCATCTTTGTTGGCTACAAGATTCACGTGAACCTTCCGGTGATTGTTGTTGGGATTGAATTCGTTGCGCTTTGGTGTCGAGTCATTGTTGGGGTGGCTTGTTTTAGTCGTACCATTCCCGGCCTTTGGACACTGTCGGGCAAAGTGTCCAGCGTCTCCGCAGGTGAAACAGGTAACACCGGGGCGGGGAGTAAAATCCTTGTTTCTTGCATAAAAGTGGGTATTGACTCGATTGGTTGAGGTTGGGGCACGAGGGGTTGGATTCTTTGTGTCCTCAATCTTGTGCTTGGTGTTGCGAGTTGGTGCCGAGTTGTTATGACGGCGCTTGCGAATGTCGTACAGACTGCGACGTTCGGCCTCGAGCATGTTGGCCTTGTCCACAAGTGTTTTGAAGTCTAGAAAGGCATGAACGACCAGCTAGCATTTTAATGCTGGAGCGAGTCCATCAAGAAACATCTCCATCCTTCTCTCTTGTGTCTTATAGTCTTCACTGGCATAACGGAATAATTGATTATATTAATCCAAGTATTCCATTACAGTGGAACTCCTTTGTTTGACGTCTTCGAAATCCCTCTTCTTGATTTTCTTGACGCTATTTGGAATGTGCGCCCCATGAAAGCTTTCCTTGAATTCAGCCCACGTGATGTTGTTCTCGTGAGGATGTACGCAGAGGATATTTTCCCACCACGAGGCTGCTGCTCTAGTCGGATAGTGAGGTGTGTAGAGTACCTTCTCATGGTCGGAACATTGTGCAATAATAAGCTTTATCTCAATATCACGTAGCCAATCATTGGCTTCCATAGGTTTATGAGTGTGCGAGAAAGTTGGCTGATGGGTCTTCTGTAACTCAGCCAACCTGGAGTGTTGCGGGTGTGGTTCACGTTGATTTCCCATATTCATTAGCTGGTTCATAATCTCATGATGTTGTTGCTGGCTCTGCTCATAAAGACGACAAACTTCTCAGAATGCTGGGTCACTCTCATGTTGGCAGTACTGTCCTTGAGTGAAATCATTTCCTGCCTCAGCAGACTGATTTTCTCCCTGCATTATTGGCATGGTTCGTGTCCAGGGCCATCTCATTTCTCAAGGCTGGGTTAATGTTGTAAACACCAAATGAAAAATCCGAGTTCAAGGAAAAAGGAAACAAATTCTTAGCCAAGGAGAAACAGAGATAGAAATTCATAAAACAACCGTCGTGTTTGGAGAAGGACTGCAGTACATCTTACATCGCGCATAATTATACATATCACTCAGGTCGTACTCCCGTATACATGACATATTATTTAAGCTAGTGCCCTTCACCTCATCCTACGTGGTGCAACACGACTACTTCCCTTCAGTCTAAGAGCACACAATCATACATATCATACAAGCACACGGACGTTCTGCTGCACCATCTCTAGGTGGAGTCAGAAGGTACCTGGATCGGCTGGCCCAGGGTAAGTCCCGGATGAGGAGCTGGGGAGTCCACTTCCTCCTGCATCGGCTCTAGGCGGACTGCACGAAACGGCAAAGCACGAACTGGACTACCAGGCAGAGCAACTCTAATGGGGGTAGGATCAATGACATGATTGAACTCCTCAATCATAGGCACCTCGTGGCGAAGCTGGGCTGGCGGAGTGCATGAAGTAGAGGAAGATGGGCATGACTGAGGTGGTGCGGGACGAAGGAGCACCGTCCTGCTGTGAGGACGAGTAAGGGCCTCCATGCGAGCAGCCACCAAGTCGCCCACTATGCTGTCGAAGGCTGACTCCAAGGCCATGAGGTACTGCACGAGCATCCCAATAGCCTCGTCTTCCTCTCCTCTGGGGCAGACAAAAGCATAGTGACTGGTGTACGGAACGTGGCATGGCACGTAGTGATAAGGACGAGTCTTCATCACAGGGAGGGTGTCTCGTAGAAGGGAAATTGCCTCCCTAGCTGCCATCTTGTTAGTCTGCCTCTCCGAAGGCATGGCTCTCCCAACAAAGTGAAGACGGCGGGCCTCAGGTCGCCCTCCAATAAAATGCATGAACACCTTATGGATAGTCAGGGAGTCGCTCATCTTGTGATGGTAGAACGTGTAATCGGTGCGAGTCGTCTGTCCAATCACGATCCTAGCAATGACTGAGAGGAGTCGCGAAAATCCTGTCGGCTCGTTGGCAAACACCTCAAATGGGCAACCGTTGCTAGCCATCCACACAGTAGAAAAACTTCCATATATCATAACATAAATATATGTTGACTAACAGAAAAATATCTATAGTATGCAGAAAAGTACTCTTCATCCATGAGGTCTCTTTCATCCATATCTCTGAACATCAACAAGCCAGTGAGTACTTCGAAAAGTACTCGCAAACAATTTGCACAAAAGATGAGATGCATGCGGCAAATTTTTGATATGCATGGTTCAGGTCATAATTTATCATGATATATATATATTAATAAAAGTTAAGTTAGTGGATAAGTCGGGCGGTAATCCTCTCGAAATACCCAAACAAAAAATAAAATGCACCGGTCAGGTGTCTAGAGCGTCGCTTCGAAAGGTTAAAAGGTAAATAAATCACCATCGTCGGGCGTTTAAGCGGCACCTCATACAGAGCATCAAATAAATGAAAAGCCATAGTCGGGCGTCTTAGCGATACCACACAAAGGGCACAAAATAAATAACAAGTCGCAGTCGGGCATCTTAGCGACACCATAGAAAGGGCATGAAATAAATAACAAGCTGCAGTCTGTCTTCTTTGCGACACCATAGAGAGGGCATAAAATAAATAACAAGCTGCAGTCGGTCGTCTTAGCGACACCATAGAAAGGGCATAAAATAAATAACAAGCCACAGTCGGGCTTCTTAGTGACACCATAGGAAGGGCATAAAATGAATAACAAGCCGCACTCGGGCGTCTTAGCGACACCACACAAAGGGCATAAAATAAATAACAAGCCGCAGTCGGGCGTCTTAGCAACAGCAGACATAGGGCATAAAATAAATAACAAGCCACAGTCGGGCGTCTTAGAAACACCATAGAGAGGGCATATAATAAGTAAAGGATTATCCGGGTGGTACAACCAACCTTTAGGATAATCTTAGAACATATATTAATAGTATGTTTTTCCACAACACCGTTAGATGTCCACAACCATCATCCTTAAACCACACTTGTGCTCGAGGGACCGACTCTAAGACCGACACTTGACCTGTCAAACATCCGTCCTTGGTCGTGGACACGACTACTCGAATAGTTTTGACTATGCACAGGGTGTACTCTTTGCCCATAGCTCACGGGTTTCGATGGTCAATATGAATAATCCCGCGTACGGTAATTCAGAACTAGACGCAGAAATCAGCACACACCATTTATACCCCCGCGAAGACCGGCTTCACCGGGACTACGCAGCCAGGGAAAATCCATAAGACGGGGAGGCTCCAACCTCGATGTTTGGGCATATTTCTCCCTAAGTGGTTTTGGTGATGGATGACAATGTGTGTGCGGACTAATCGTGTGCATTGAGAATTTCAGATAATTTATGACTAGGCACAAGACGATTCCGAGCCCCTCGGAGTCTTTCAAAGACGGTTGCTTTCTACATTTCTCTTTGGTGGATTTGAGTCATAGGAAAGCCGTACTATTAAGATGGGCTCCGCTTCAAAAAGGTTTGGGTGGAATCAACACGTGCACATTTCTATTGCACCACCTTTCCCTAGCTTCAAATGGAGCTCCAACCATTTTTTCCCTGTATGTGCAAACGGGCCAGTAGTAGTACCGCTGGTGTGAGGAGTAGTACCGCTACTACTGTTGCAACAGGGGTAGCACCGCCCTCGGGGCGGTAGTAGTTTTTTACTACCGCTCTCTCGGCGGTAGTACCGCTCTCTCGGCGATAGTAGTTTTTTACTACCGCTCCATCAGACTTTTTGTGCATCCTTTTGCTTCAGCAGCGGTAGGCACATTAGTATTTTCTTACTACCGTGGTTGGTTAATTGTCGTGCGGTAGTACCGCTCTGCTAGTGCGGTAAGTGGGGGGTAACGGTTGGATTGTTCCCCACACTATATAAAGGTGTCTTCTTCCTTGAGAAGGTCACCTCTTACCTTCCCAAGCTCCATTGTTTCTCCCTAGATAATCAAACTTGTTGATTTCCTAGGGATTGGTTGAGAAGGCCCTGATCTACAATTCCACAAACAGATATTTGATTCCCCCACTAATCCCTTGCGGATCTTGTTACTCTTGGGTGTTTGAGCACCCTAGATAGTTGAGGTCACCTCGGAGCCACATTCCATTGTGGTGAAGCTTCATGGTCTTTTTGGGAGCCTCCTAGCTTTGTGTGGAGATAGCCCCAACCTTGTTTGTAAAGGTCCGGCCGCCGCCTTCAAGGGCACCAATAGTGTAATCATGGCATGTCGCATTGTGTGAGGGCGCGAGGAGAATATGGTGGCCCTAGTGGCTTCTTGTGGAGCACTCTGCCTACACACCGCTCCAACGGAGACGTACTTCCTGCCAAAGGCAAGGAACTTCGGTAACACATCCTCGTCTCCACCGGTTCCACTAGAGGTTATCTCTTACCTTTACCTTGTACTTATTATTGTTGTGGTGTACTCCTTGCTTCCACTTGTTGTCTTTGTTGTTAGCATCATATAGGTTGCTCATCTAGATGTTCATCTAGAGAACCTTTGGTTGCTAAACCTAATTTGTTTAGAAGAGCTAAAAATTGGTAGTTGCTTATTCACCTCCCCCCTCTAGTCAACCATATCGATCCTTTCAATTGGTATCAGAGCCACGTCTCTTTATTGATGGTGGTGTGATTGGGAACGAAGGGCCTGAGGCCGTGGAGTTGAGTTTGATCACACGGGACTACTTGAATGAGGCCATGGCCTCACTCAAGACGTCCATGACGACCGAAGTCAAGTCCATGCTTAAAGAATTACTTGAGGGGATGAAGAATTCTCCCGACCCGTTGTTTGTGGTTAAACTCACTACATCAGAGTCGGAGGCTAGTTCCGATAAGGAAACGGCTAAAGGTACTCGAACTTCTTTCCTTGTTGACAGGATTGGGACGAAAACCTTTGCCTCGGTTCCTCCTCCCCCTTTCTATGGAGGACCGGTCCCTATACCGCATATTAATAACCTTGGTCCTCCTCCTAAACTTGTTAAAGGTGATTTAGCTACTTGGGTCTTTTCCATCAAGTCTAATTTGAATCACAACTCAACAAATCTTTGGAGAATCATCGAACAAGGCTTTTACCCACATGATCCAAACAACCTCACTCCAAGAGAACAGGTGGACAATCAATACAATCATTCCGCATTGTTCATCCTTCAATCCGCGGTTCCTCCCGAAGATCTACCTCACTTGCTCCCCTTCTCCCGTGCAAAGGATTGTTGGGAGCACATCATGGTGTTGTACAAGGGGAGCTCAAGCATTCAACAGTGTAACTTTGAAGTGGTTCTTGATAAGGCCGATGAGTTTGTGATGCTAGAAGATGAGGACCCCCATGATCTCTATCGAAGGGTGACCGCTCTTGTCGTTGCTCTCCAAGACCATGGGAGCAAGGATACGAATGACACTTCGATCAAGCGCAAGTTTCGCAAGGCCATCATCCCATTCAACAAAGCCATGTCTTCCATCATTCGTCAAAGGCCAGATATCCACACCTTCACCTTAGGCGAAGTGTTGGATGAGTTCATTGCTATGGATATTATGAACAAGACCACCGACAATGCTCTTGCTCGTGTCCGGTCGAAGATAGCCTCACCCAACCTTTCCTTGAGGGCCAAGGCCAATGCTAATGAAGAAGAAGAGGAAGAAGTTGGTTTCCCCAAAGACAAAAAGTA
Organism: Hordeum vulgare subsp. vulgare; assembly: GCF_904849725.1. Taxonomy (NCBI): domain Eukaryota; kingdom Viridiplantae; phylum Streptophyta; class Magnoliopsida; order Poales; family Poaceae; genus Hordeum; species Hordeum vulgare. Next base: position 163,220,387 of record NC_058522.1, read on the forward strand.
TGCTTATCGAGAGCACACGGCTCTTACATCAAGGCAGTTTTGGGGCAACAAGAGAAACTCAATGCCCAACTTATCCAAGGACAACTCAAGTGGGTCCAAGAACAAGCAACAAGTGCGGACATGCTACAATTGTGGTAATGTGAGTCACTTTGTGGAAGATTGTCCTTATGAGAAGAGGGAAGACAACGTTGGCAAGCTCATTCGCAAGGACAAAGCCAAGTCTTTCCCAAGCAAGAACATCTTCACCAAGAAGACTCGTCAAAGGGGTTTGGTGGCCCATGAAGAGTACACCTCCGATGATGACAATGATGATACAAGCCGTGAGGGGATGGCAACGGCTACCGTGTCCATTGCCACTTCCTCCCCCAATGTGTCTCTCTTTGACGCCACCAGCGAGAACCGCATCGCCAAGTGTCTCATCACCAAAGCTATCAATAAGGTAACCCCCAACATCAAGACCACTATCACTACCTCACCTTTGTTGTTAGATTGTGTTGATGATAGTGAAGTAGTGGAGCTTGATGAGAATGAGTTTGACAAATTGTTGTGTAAGATCAAAGGTGATACCAAAAAGCACTGTGTTGCTGTTTTGGAACAACATGGTAAGGCCAATGATCTCATTAAGACTCATGAGGAGACTATCTCCAAGTTGGTGGAACATAGTCGTGATTATGCCGATGAGATAACGGACCTATCCATTGCTCTAGAAGAAGAGTGTGGTTTTTTTGGCTCATGAGGAGTCACACAATGTTGATCATGCAAAATTGCAAAAAGATCTTGATCATGCTCTTGTCCTTACCCGTGTGCTTAAATCCAAGAAAGTTGCACTTGGGATTGGCCATGATAAACTCAGGTAAGAATTTGACACACTTGACAAGGCCCACAAGGTCTTGAAAGGTGTTCATGCCTCTCGGAAGGAGTCTCATGATCAACTCCAAGTAAAACTAACCAAGGAGATTTCTACTTGTCCTCCTTTTGTTCTAATTCATAATACTTGTGCTACTAACCCTAGTTGTGAGCATGTGCATCTTGTTGAGGAGAATGCTAAGTTTAAAGAATAACTTGAAAAGGGCCTTGTGACATGCATCCATGGCGAGAAGAACCTAAATGACCTTTTGAGTAATCAAAAGGAAGTTGTAGGAAAGAAGGGACTTGGGTTTGCACCCAAGTCTAAGAAGAAAAATAAGAACAAGACCAAGCTATCTTCTCCTCTCAAGGACATTTTTTCAAAGAGGGTGAGAGTAATCATAAGAAAATGAAGGACAAGGAAGGGGGTGATAATTCCAATAAGGGAAAAACCACCTCTACCAAAAAAGACGGCGACTTTAACCCCTCTTATATTTTATGTTGTGCTAGTGATGGGCATGTTTATGCTAATTTTTATGGTTCTTATTAAGAGTACATTGAGTGGGCTATGTGGGTTCCTAAGACCCTTATTTCTAACATCAAAGGACCCGTTCAAGAATGGGTACCTAAATCCAAGCATTGATCTATTGTAGGAGTTTGCTTCCGGTGGGGTGTCATGGTTGCTCGACAATGGAGCCACAAATCATATGACTGGAAGCAAGGACTTGGTGGTGGATGTGCATCCAATTCCATCTATGCCCACCCATGTCCAATTTGTCGATGCCTCAACATCTAAGGTAATGGGATTTTGCAAGGTGGTCATCTCTCAAGATTTATTTATAGAGAAGGTCATGCTTGTTGAGTCCCTTGCATACAATTTGCTTTCCGTTCGTCAGCTTGAATTATGGGCTTTGCCACATTATTTAATCTTGATATCGTGGCCCTTTTGTGGAGCAAGACTCTTAAAGTTGACTTTGTTGGACCTGTCGAGAACGGTCTCTATGTGGTGAACTTTTCGGAGTGACCCACTAAGATCGTGACTTCTCTAATGGCTAAAGTTGATGTGGGTTGGCTTTGGCATCGCCGGCTAGCTCATGTCAATATGATATCTTTGCAAAGTCTCCTCAAAGGGGACCATGTTCATGGACTAAAAAATGTGAGTTTCGCGAGAGACCGTGTTTGCAGTGCTTGTATTAAAGGAAAGCTTCATGAAACCGCTCACCGTCCTACAACTATCATCTACTCAAAAATGCCCTTGAAGCTCCTTCACATGGATCTCTCTGGTCCTCCATCTTTTGTTAGTCTTGGGGAAAGAAAGTATTGCTTGGTGATTGTGGATGACTACTCAAGATACACTTGGGTATACTTCTCCAAGAGGAAGAGTGAGACTCAACAACCCGTCATCGACTTTGCTAATGAATCTCAACGTCAACATGAAGCAAAGATATTGATGATTAGAAGTGAAAACGGCATCGAGTTCAAGAACTACACCTTGAATGAGTTTCTTTGTGACGAGGGGATCAAGCACCAATATTCATCAACCTATATCCCTCAACAAAACGGTGTGGCGGAAAGGATGAACCGGACGTTGATGGACGCGGCAAGAACCATGATGGCGGTATTCAAATCTCCATACAACTTTTGGTCTGAAGCCATTAACACTACATGTCGTGCATCCAATCGACTCTACCTCCACAAAGGCTTGAACAAGACTCCATATGAGATTCTTACCTGGAACAAGCCCAACCTCGAGTACTTCCGGGTGTTCGGATGTAAGTGTTTCATACTCAAGAAAGGTGTTCGTTTGCCTAAATTCAAAGCTAAAGCTCATGAGGGCATATTTGTTGCTTATGCTACAAACTCTCATGCTTACCGTGTTCTCAACAAGTCCATCAGACTCATTAAGGAGACGTGTAACGTATAGTTTGATGAACATAATGGCTCCCAAGTGGAGCAAACTGGTCTTTGTGATGTAGGAGATGAAATTCCTCCTCAAGCCATAAGAAGAATGGGGATTGGTCAAATACTCCCGATTGAGGAGCTCCTTGTGGCTGAAGAAGAAGGATGATACGTCCAAAATGCATCACTATTTTGTATCGTAATTTGTCTCTATTCATTGATATATTTCACATTATGATGATGTACTTATAGTGTTTTCGCTTATTTTACACAGTTTACAACTTTTCGGTGCCGAAACAGCAGACGCACGATTTAGCGGAGAAATTAGCACGAAGAGTTACCATATCAGAACATCTCCAACTGTGCTGAAAATTTGAGGGAAGGAGTTCCCGAACAGATCCCGAAGACAGGCCAAAGAAGCGCCAGAGGGGGGCCACAGGTCACCCAGGCGACCTGCTGGCGCGGGCCACCCCTAGGCCGCGCCCAGAGGCCATCTGGGTGGTGGGTCCCGCCTCCGGTGCTCTCCTTTGGCCTATATGATCCTCCTGACCAAAAAGTTACGGGATAGAAGAGTTTTCGCAGTTCCGCGGCCGCTTCGGAGAAGAAACCTACAAAGAAGAAAAGACCTTTCCGGCAAGCAGATTCCACCGAGGAGAACTCCTTCCGGAAGGGGAGATCGTCCTCATTGTCATCACCATTGTCACTGACATCGTTGAGATCATCATCACCATCATCACCATCACCAGCACCATCTCCATCTTCATCCCATTTCACTTCACCATTGCAATCGGAGTTGTACCTTTCACTATTCATCCCCTCTACTCTATCGATGTTGATTACTCTTTTGTGGTGAATGCTATTGAGTTTTGTTGGAAGATTATTATTATGACCAGATTGTTAATCATATTTTCATCACCTCTCATCATGATCTCTTTTATGTATTGTGAGTAGTTCCGTTAGTTCTTGAGGACATGGGAAAAGTCTAGATGCTAGTAGTCATATGATGTTGAAGTAATATGTGTTGATTGATATTTAAGTTATGGTGTTATTCTTCTAGTGGTGTTATGTGAATGTCGACTACATAACACTTTGACTTTTTAAGGACCTAGGGGAATGCATCGTGTATAAAGAATGCTTATGGTGGGTTGCTGGAGTGACAGAAACCTGAACCCCAGTTCGCATACTTTTGCATGAGGGAGTATTGGATCCTAAAGCTTATTGCGATGGTTAGGCTTTGCCTTAATTTCTCTCTTGTATTTGCTGATGCTTGCAAGAGGGATTAATCAAAATAGTGTAATTGTATTAGCCTAGATGGTGCACTAGTTAAGATCCACCCACATAACACTTATGAATACAAAACATAGTACTAGACGGAATATGGCGAAGCCACTTGACTATCTCTCTCGTGTGTCCTCAGGAACGCCTTAGTCTTTATAAGTTTAGTCCCTCGGCTTATCATTTGTGTTCAAAAGGATTGGGCCACTTGCTGCACCTCGGCACCATTTACTTTCCTTGCATTTATTTCCTTGTTGCTATTACTAGAAAAACCCATAAAAAGTTACATGTCATTACTTGCAGTTATTCCTTGCTCAAGATCACTTGTCAGTACCTTTTGCTCCTTGTTGGGTTTGACACTCTACTTATTGAAAAGGCTACGATAGATATCCTACACTTTTGGGTCATCAAGACCATTTTCTGGCGTCGTTGCCGAGGAGTGTAGTGCTATTGGTAAGTGAAATTGGTAAGGAAACCTTTATGATGTATGTGCTATTTTTGTTTTACTGTTTCTGCTTTTTGTCCCTATGGACAACTACGCTCTTGGTTTGTTGCCTGTGGGGAACCACCCCAACGCTATTGTGGTGGAGAAGCCTCCCCCACCTACTGAAATTGTGCGCTTTAAAAGACCAACTGGTATTATTGATTGTGTCTTAGCTAATCGATATGCAGGAGATAGACATCCATGTGAACACTTGCTATATCTTTCACTACTATGCTCCTTATTCAAGCTTGCAGGTATATCGATGGATTTTATTATGAGAAAGTTATTCTCACTATCATTAAAAGATAAGACTTTGGATTGGTATAGGCTTCTTGATGACTCTCATTTACTAAATTGGCAAGATCTTATGCCTCTCTTTTATGCAAAGTTTTATCCTCTTCATGAAATACATCGAGACAGGAACTATATTTATAGTTTTTGGTCTCGTGATGGAGAAAGCATCGCTGAAGCTTGGGGGAGATTGAAGTCCTTAATGCTAAAATGTCTCAATCATGAGCTCTCCAAATAAATTGTTCTTACAAATTTTTCTACAAGGCTTTCTTGTCAAGATAAAGAGATGCTTGATGCCTCCTCTAGTGGGGCATTCTCCAACAAAAGTATTGAAGCTAAGTGGGATATTATTGAAAGGATCCAGAAGAACACTGAAGACTAGGAGATTGATAAAGGTATTGAACCCGTTATAAATTATGAGCGTGATTACATTGAGAGCTATGTGAACTGATTACTTCAATACCTTTTGTGCTAAGATTGGTCTTGATTCCCAACTTCTAATTGATTTTTGCAAAGACTTTGCCTCTCATATTGACTCTTCTAAGAAGAAGGAGGATCAACACCACAAACCTATGAAGGAATTACCTGTTGATATTAATGTTGTTTACCCTATCTTGCGTGTAGTTGTATATGAAAAGCCCCCATTTTCCCGCAAGGATGAGGGAGCATTATTTTGGCACACGCATCCTGAATAAAAGTGAAAGAACAACTAATGAGCATGAGGACCTGATTAAAGTCGATCCTCAAGTTGCATTAGTCAAGGATCTTGTTACTAGTAATATTGCGGATTCCAATATAAATTTTTGTGCTGTTTCTACTAACCTTGTGTCACATCCCTAACCCTTAAGCAAGTTAGTCGTGTGCTCATGTCTTCTTTGCATTTGCATCTAAGAAGTTTCAACAAAAACAACAAAGTGGCAAAGGAAAAACCCAAAACCCTAGCCACTATTTCAATTAAAGGAAATCTCAAACTAGTTCAAATCAATGAACCCAAAATGGCCTCAAGAAATGTTCAAACTTTCTGATAAATCATGAAAGTAAATGAGCATTGGAGAAAACTATTTTCTTGACACCTTAAGCATTTTTAAATTAATACAAAAGCCACTGGTTTCAAACTTTAAATTTGAAATCAGAATCTATAAATTTCCAAAAATGTTGGAAACTTTGGAAATGGTTGGGAATGCTATAACAATATCTCAGGAGGTCTAAAATAGTTTTTACTTTTTGTTTTGGAGCTGAAATAAATAGCAAAACAATAGTTAGCAAAACAGAAAAACAAAAACAGAAAAAAAAATGGGAAACCCTTACCTGTCGCCTAAGCCTGGCCCGGCCCATCCCTGGCTCGTCCCCTCCCTCGCGCCAGTAGGAGCAGGAGGTGGCCGCCGCCTCCTCCGGCGCGGCCACGCACCTGTGCGCCTGCCTGGCCGCCGCCTCGTGCTGGCAAGGCCAGGGATAAGCTCCCCGAGGCCTCCCCTATCCATTCCCTGCATCGGCTCTCTCCCTCCTTCCGGATCTCTTCCTCCTCCTTGCTGCCGCCATTGGAGCCGAGCAAAGCTCGAGCTGCCCGTGCACCTAGCCATAGGATCCCCTCCCAGAGCACGCTGTTAGCTCCGCCTCGTCGCCCTGGTCATCCCTGCAGAAGCTGAAGCCACCCCGAGCCCTGCAACGCCCGCGGCGCCATCGTCTTCCACCTCCGGCCGCCGGACCTCTCCCGTCGATTCGTCGCCCCCAGGCCTTCCCCGAGCCGTCTAAGCCCTGCTCTGCACTCCCCGTGAGCATGCGGTCATTTCCCCTAAGTTTTTCCCGTCGATCCCCTCCTCTAGCTCTAGTTTCACCGGAGCCCGACGAGGACCGCCGCTGCCGCTCGTCGCCGGTAGCCCTCCGATGATCAGCTCGTCCTTCCGAGGGCACCAGCAGCTTCAGGTCGACGCGTAGATGCTGTAGCAGCTAAGAACCGAGCGTAGTTTCCTCTGAATCAAGGACCTCGATGACGCCCGAGCCTTGGCCGCCGCCAAGCTCGTCGCCGGCATCATCTCCGGCCAGATCAGCCCCGCCTAGTGCAGAAATGAAGCTGCAGGAGATGTGTCGTTCCTCTGGTGCTCTCCGCGCAGCATTTGGCCCCCTGTGCGCCGTTTCCGAGCCCCTCCGCCGTGCTGGTGGTCGCCGGAGGCTCCCCGCCGGCGAGGACGACCTCGCCGCCGGTGGATCTCGGCTGGCCTGAGCCACTGACTGGTGGGGCCAGCCTCTGGCAAGTTTAAAACTAATAAAAATAAATCAAATAAGTTAATCAGTCACTGACATGTGGGTCCAGGAAGGTTAATCAGTTAATTAAGTTAATCTTAATCAAAAAAATGGACCAGAGAGACTGACCAGTGGGTCCCACTGGTCAGGTTTGACTTTCAACGGCCAGATGGACCTGCTGATGTCATGCCGATGCAATAAAAGTATTTCCAGTATAAAACTAATTCAAGAAATTGCTAAAACTTGTAAAAATCATAGAAATTAATTTGTAACTCCAATGAACATAATTTATATATGAAAAAGTATCAGAAAAATTCAAGGATTCTGAATATGCTATTTTCAACTATGTTTGAAAAAGTTACAGAACCCTAAATTGTGGAATAAGGAATAATGCAATTCTTATAATTACTTTTTAAAATGGAATTTGGAAAAATATTCAAATTTCATTATGAATGCAATGATCACACACTGTCCTAGATACAAATCAGTACCATAACATGACATTTCATGCATGTTAACATCAGGTTGATCTGAGCATCAGGTCGAATCAATTAAACCGGTATCCGAGAATACCCGTTTGAATTGCTATTCGAATGTGATTCTAATCAACTCTAACCTAATACATGTTGAAAATAATAACTTATCACCTTGCATTCTCATGCCATGCTCATGCATCATTTTCAGTGCATATGATTGTTATTGAATGTTGCCATTCATTCGGTAGGCTCCGCAACCCCGGATTCCACCGAATATCCCTCTGACGGCTATCGTTCCTCCTCTGAGCAACAAGGCAAGCAACCCTTTTGATCATCCCGATAATTCCCATGCTCTTTCTCCTGCACTTATTTATTGCATTAGGATCAAATGCTTCAACTGCTTTTGCCACGATAGTTGAACCCACTTCCTTTGCATGACCTAACCTTGTCACAGTAAATAGCCGAACCTTGCAACCTAGCATACCTGGTAGTTGATTGAGCTATGATGTGCCTTATCCTGCTATGCATGCTATGCTTAGAGTTGTGTATGGTCTGTCATCTGGGAGATGAACAGAATTGTGGAATGTGTTTGGTGAGCAAAGGTTGTGTGTTGAACTTGATTTGGTAAAGGTACCGGTGAAAGGCTGTGTAGGAGTACATGGCGGGTTGTTTCATTGGAACCGTCCTTAGGAACTGAGTTCCGTGTATGTATTCCAAGACTAGTTACTACCACATGCTGGGCCCTGAAATATGACCCAGCTCGGCCTATTAATCGCGTAGTACTCGGTCCAGGAGTTGCAAGTAGTTTCTAGTGTTTATAGTAACGCTGGAGGCCGTGCATGGTGCTGACCTGAGAGGTGGACCGTGATGAGGTAGGCAGTGGCACGGTGTACCAAGTGGCACCCGGATGGTGGGCTTGGGAACCCTACGCACATCGTTTGAGGCCGTGGCGGAAACCTCGGCCGGACTTCCGTACGGGTTACTCTCAGATAGGCGATAAACCTGGACTAGGTACTAGTGTGGTTAACGGTCGTGGCCGACTCCATCGCTGGGCTTCCGCTTGAAGGTTGCCGAGGTGCATGACGTGCACATGGCGATAAGTGGCGAGAGCGTGTGTGACGAAGTACACCCCTGCAGGGTTATGATCTATTCGAATAGCCGCGTCCGCGGATATGGACTACTTGGAGACATATGTTGTTCATAGATAACTTCAATGGCTACTCATAAAATTGCCAAGATAAGCGTGAGTGTCGTGGACGGCATTTCCGTACGGATACGGAATGATTCCACGATAGTGTATTGTTGTGGTGTTATTGGACTCGTGTGCGAGAAATCAAGTTGTCAAAATTATTTAAAAATGCAAGTTGTCTAGCCACGAGTCATATGCTGGCTTCCCGCATGAAACCCCACAATACCTTTTGATACCTTGCATGAGTAGTTAGTTCTCCTAAAGTCTTGCTGAGTACCTTCGTACTCATGTTTGCTTAGTAAATGTTGCAGAGGTTGCTAATGACCCTAATGGAGGGTTCTTCGTAGACATCGACGACGACGAGTAGCTGTTGTCCCAGCTACGATCTGGCCCTACGTCGGCTCTGTAGTATAGTTAGGCCATGTGCCTTCTAGTTGCCCTGTCTGTACCCAGACAGTTTAGAACTCTTCCGCTGGCTTGTAATTGTATGACTGCTATTATGGGTCGTGAGACCCTTAATGTGTAATATTATGTGTGTGGCTCTTCCGAGCCTCTTAAATAAAGCTTGCATGTTTATGGTTATGTTGTGATGCCATCGATGTATCTATACATATCGGTATGCCATGCGTACGTGTGTCTTACTTGATATGTATCGGGTTCGAATACCTAGTCGTGAACTTTAGTAGCACTCCTTACAAGGAAATGCCCCTTTGTGATCCAACGAGCCTTGGTAGTTCGCTACTGCTCCGGACACATTGGTTGACCGTCATGTGTCCTTCTTAGCTGCTGTGTTTGTCCCCTTTGGGGAAATGTCACGCGACGTAATGGAGCCCTTGTAGCTTGCTACGACTCGTCTACGTTCGCTGATGACCGACACCTGCTTTGTTGGGTCATGTATGCCTGTCCTTGTGCGGTACTGCCACTTTGGTTTATGACTAGACATGTCGATCCGGGTTCTTTGACATTGGATTGCTAGCGACACTATCGCATACGTGAGTCAAAAGACACAAACGGTCCCGGCTAAGGTAAGGCTGCAGGCATGGAGTTAACCGTGCGTGAGACCACAAAGGGATGCGATGTGTTACAGGCTGGATTCCTATGGCTTAGGATCGGGGTCCCGACACCTTTTTACAGCCAAGAATAAAGGCCCAATTTCAGGTACTCCCGTTGTATTTGTTAAAATAGGAGATCATAATTATTATGGGCTATGTGATTTGGGATCGAGTGCTATTCCTTTTTCACTTTATCAGGAGATTATGAATGATATTATACCATGTGAAATTGAAGAACTGGATGTTACTATTCATCTTGCAAAGAAATAAACTATCTCTCCTATTGGAATTGTGCGAGATGTTCAAGTTCTATGTGGAAAGGTAAAATATCCTACCGACTTTCTAGTACTTGGTTCACTGCAAGATAGTTTTTGCCCTATTATATTTTGTTGGCCTTTCTCAAAACTTGTGGAGCTATTATAGATTGCGGGAAAGAAAAAGTATCTATTGAATTTAATGTTGAGCCATATGAATTTAACTTTTCTAAAATCTCGAAGAAAACTCGTGGTACTGATCTGCCTAGTAACGATAAAATAATTAAAGAGATTGCTTCAATTTCTATTCCTCCTAACGATCCTTTGCAGAAATTTATGGAAGACCACGAGAATGATATGCATATGGAGGAAAGGAATGAGCTAGATGACATATTCTTGAGATAGCCTCCTATCCTGAAGCACAACCTTCCGGTTGAGCCTTTTGGAATTTTATCGAAACCAAAAGAAGACCCGGTGTTTGATCTTAAACCTCTTCCTAGTACGCTCAAGTATGCTTATTTAGATGAAAAGAAAGTATATCATGTTATTATCAATTCTAACCTTTCAGGATATGAAGAAGAGCAATTATTGGAAGTCCTTCATAAACACTGAGGCGCTATTGGCTATACCCTTGATGATCTTAAGGGGATTAGTTCATCTATTTGTCGACATACTATCAATCTTGAGCCTGATGCTAAACTAGTTGTTGATCATCAACGACGGTTTAACCCAAAGATGAAGGATGTTGTGAGGAACGAAATCCTCAAGCTTCTAGTCGCGGGTATTATCTACCCTATAGCTGATAGTAAGTGGGTAAGTCCGGTACATTGTGTTCCCAAGAAGGGAGGTACGACTGTGGTTCCTAATGATAAGAATGAACTAATACCTCAAAGAATTATTATTGGATATAGAATGTGTATGGATTATAACAAGCTGAACAAGGCAACCAGGAAGGACCACTACCTGTTGTCGTTCATCGAGCAAATGCTTCAAAGGTTATCCAAAAACACTCACTTTTGCTATATTGATGGGTACTCTGGCTTCTCTCAAATTCATGTTAACACTGCCGATCAAGAAAAGACCGCTTTTACTTGTCCCTTTTGGTACTTATGCTTATAGGCGTATGCCTTTTGGTTTATGCAATGCTCCTGCTACTTTTCAGAGGTGTATCCTGCTATCTTTCATGGTTTTTGTGCGGAAATTATGGTGGTCTTCATGGACGATTTCTCCGTCTATGGAACCTCTTTTGACCATTGTCTCCACAACCTTAATAATGTTTTGCAGAGATGTGAGGAGACGAACTTGGTACTCAACTGGGAGAAGTGCCATTTCATCATCAATGAGGGAATTGTTCTTGGCCACAAGATTTCTGAAAAGGGAACGAGGTGGATAGGTCAAAGGTCGAAACAATCGAGAGGATGCCTTGTCCAAAGGACATCAGAGGTATTGGTAGGTTCCTCGATCATGCTGGTTTCTATAGAAGATTTATTACAAACTTTTCTAAGACTTCGAAACCCCTCACTAATCTTCTACAGAAGGATATTCCTTTTGTGTTTGATGAAGATTGGAAGAAAGCCTTCGAAGTTCTTAAGAAAGCCTTGATAACCGCCCCTATAGTCCAACCAGCTGATTGGAATTTGCCCTTTCAAATCATGTGTGATGCTAGTGATTTTGTTGTTGGAGTTATGTTAGAACAAAAGGTTGATAAGAAATTGAATGTTATACATTATGCTAGCAAAACCCTTGATAGTGCTCAAAATAATTACGCTACTACCGAGAAAGATTTTTTAGTGGTAGTGTTTGCTTGTGATAATTTTAGGCCTAACATTGTTGATTCTAAAGTCATCATTCATACTGATCATGCTGCTATTAAGTATCTTATGGAAAATAAGGATGCCAAACCAAGGCTTATCAGATGGGTCCTTCTTCTTCAAGAATTTGATTTGCAGATTGTTGATAGGAAAGGAGCAGACAACCCCATAGCATACAACCTTTCCAGGATGGAGGACATACCACATGATCCTATTCCGGTCAACAATAGTTTTCCTGATGAACAGTTAGCTATTTTGAAAGTACAATATAATTCCAATCCATGGTATGCAGATTATGCTAACTTTATTGTTGCAAAGTTTTTGCCTCCAGGTTTAACATTCTAGCACACGAAGAAGTTCTTCCACGACTTGAGGTATTACTTTTGGGATGACCCACATCTTTTTAGAGAAGGTGCTAATGGAATTGTGAGGAGATGCATACCGTAGCAGGAGCATAAGGATATCTTGAGACAATGTCATAGCAGTCCTTATGGAGGACATCATACCGGTGAGAGGATCGCACATGAGGTTCCAGGTTTTAATTGGCCTACTCTCTTTAAAGTTTCTAGAAATTATGTTTTATCTTGTGATAGTGCCAGAGAGTTGGCAATATTAGTAGGAGGAATGAGATGCCTATGAATTATTTTCTAGTCATTGAGCCTTTGATTGTCGGGGTTTTTATTTTATGGGTACTTTCCCTCCTTCACACAAATACACTCACATCTTAATGGCTATTGATTATGTGACCAAGTGGGTTGAAGCAATCCCCACTGAAAGTGCTGATCACAAGACATCCTTGAAAATGCTCAAGGATGTAATCTTCCCTAGGTTTGGTGTACCTAGGTACCTCATGACCGACGGAGGATCACATTTTACACACGGTGCTTTTAGAAAAGCTCTAGCCAAATATGATGTTAATCATAGAATTGCTTCACCGTACCACCCTCAAACAAGTGGGCAAGTTGAGCTCACAAATAGAGAAATCAAGTTGATCTTGCAAAAGACGGTGAACAGTTCTAAGAAGGACTAGTCCAATAAGCTAGGAGATGCCTTGTGGGCGTATAGAACTGCTTACAAAAATGCCATGGGGATGTCTCCGTATAAGATGGTCTATCGAAAGGCATGCCATCTACCTCTAGAGTTAGAGCATAAAGCTTTTTGGGCTGTTAGAGAGCTTAATGCTGACCCAAAACTTGCTGGTGAAAAGCGTCTCATGAACTTGACTTCTCTAGATGAGTTGAGAAGTGAAGCTTACGAGAGCGCAAAAATATTCAAAGAAAAGGTAAAGAAGTGGCATGACTAGAGAATTTTGAAACGTGAATTCAATGTTGGTGATAAAGTTTTTTTGTATAGATCTCGTTCCAAGTTTTCTCTGGATAAATTATTTTCCAAGTGGGAAGGACCATACCATATCAAAGAAGTCTACCACTCCGGTGCAATCAAGATTAATAATTTTGAAGGCACAAAACCACATGTTGTGAATGGGAAAAGACTCAAGCATTACTTGGCTCAAGACCCCATCAATGTAGAGGTGGATGTGATACAGGTAGGCACTCATGAAGAACATATTGCAACACTGTATCGGACACCGGCAGAAGCAGAATAAGAATAGGTATGAGATACGGTAAGGAAACTTCACGAAGATCAATAAAAGTTCCGATTTATGTGTTTTTGCAAAATTAGGAAAATTCCCAGCCGAAGTAGAGCCGGAGAGGAGCCCTAGGGTAATGCCATTCCCTTAGCTTGTTCCAATCTTGGGGGAGTGCCCGGTATCTATATTTTTATCCTTTACCTTTTATGGTCAAGTTTTGTGTCGTATCATGTCTAGGGAAGTTATCTTATGAAATACGTGTTTGCATTGAGGTCTATCACTCCTTTGTGGAGAGTCTAGTATCCGTGAGCGTGCAGTGTCCATGATGGAATATTAATGAGAAGTCTATTGGTTTCTTTGCTGCACTTGGTATTCTCTTCATGCAATCAGTCTTATATGCTGATTCTTATGGGAGTATTGATCTTACATATCAGGTATGGCTTTGAAAAATTTATTTAATCTTGGCAAACATAGCATTGGTCATAACAACAAGCATGAGTTTTTCTAGTAGCGACATAGCCAAAACCTTTATGTTCTTATGCTTGAAGTGTTATGTTGACAAGGAAGACAACTTGATGTTTTAGGCCAATTCTTTATGTTAAACTTTATATTGGTTTGCATCCAAGTCAACATTATTTGCCTGCTCTCAAAAGCCTTTTCTAGCCAACCCTTGCACTAAGCAGGAATACTGCTTGTGCATTTATACGTCTCCAACGTATCTATAATTTTTGATGGTTCCATGCTATTATCTTGTCATCTTTGGATGTTTTGTTTGCATGAATATGCTATTTTATATCTTTTTGGGACTAACCTATTAACTCAGTGCCAAGTGCCAGTTACTGTTTTTTCCGTGTTTTTGACCTTTTTCAGAGGAGAATATTGAACATAGTCCAAACGGAATAAAACTTGCGGAATGATTTTTTCCATAACAGAAGTCACGCAGGAGACTTGAGAACCAAAGCAAGGGACCTCGGAGGAGGTCACAAGCCACCAAGGCCCGGCCTAGGGGGCCAGGCCTAGCAGGCTTGTGGGCCCCCTGTGGCTACCCTGCCCTAGTTCTTCTGCCTATAAATTCCCTAAAAATCTGAAACCACGGGAGAGAGCCACGAAAATACTTCTCCGCCGCCGCAAGCTTCTGTCTCCCCAAGATCCCATCTGGGGCATGTTTTGGTGCCCTACCGGAGGGGGGATTCGGACACGGAGGGCATCTTCATCAACACCATTGCCTCTCCGATGATGCGTGAGTAGTTCACCATAGACCTTCGGGTCCATAGCTAGTAGCTAAGTGGCTTCTTTTCTCTCTTGGATCTTCAATCCAAAGTTCTCCATGATCTTCATGGAGATCTATCTGATGTAATCTTCTTTTGCGGTTTGTTTGTCAAGATCCGATGAATTGTGGATTTATGATCAGATTATCTATGAATGTTATTTGAGTCTCCTCTGATCTCTTGTATGCATGATTTTGTATCCTTTTCATTCTCTTCGAGTTGTGGGTTTCGTTTGGCCAACTTGATCTATAATTCTTGCAATGGGAGAAGTGCTTGGTTTTGGGTTCATACCGTGCGGTGACCTCATCCAGTGATAGAAGGGGTAGCGAGCCACGTATCGTGTTGTTGCCATCAAGGGTAAAAAGATGGGGTTTATATCTATTGCATGAATTTATCCCTCTACATCATGTCATCTTGCTTAAGGCGTTACTCCGTTTGTCATGAACTTAATACACTAGATGCATGCTGGGTAGCGGTCGATGTGTGGAGTAATAGTAGTAGATGCAGAAAGTATTGGTCTACTTGTCTCGGACGTGATGCCTATATGTATGATCATTGCCTTAGATATCATCATGACTTTGCGCGGTTCTATCAATTGCTCGACAGTAATTCATTCACCCACCATAATACTTGCTATCATGAGAGAAGCCTCTAGTGAACACTATGGCCCCCGGATCTACTTCACATCATATTTTCAGCTTTACACTTTTACTTTGTTGCACTTTCCACCTTCAGATGTCACCTTGTAGTTAACCGTGAAGGGATTGACAACCCCTTTGTAGCGTTGGGTGCAAGTTTTCTTGTTTTTGCACAGGTACTTTGGAGACTTGCCTTGATACTCATACTGGATTAATACCTTGGTTCTCAAACTGAGGGAAATATTTACTGCTACTGTCCTGCATCACCCTTTCCTCTTCAAGGGAAAAACCAACGCAAGCTCAAGAGGTAGCAAGAAGAATTTCTGGCGCAGTTGTCGGGGAGTATCAAGTCAAGAATAGTCTTCCTCCAACGTGTCAATTTCTGGCACCGGGGACTATTCTAAGTGAAGCTTATCCAAGTAACTGTCGCAAACTCATCTCTTGCATTTACCTTTTTTACCTCTCGTTTTCCTCTCCCCCACTTCTGAAAAACAAAAATTACAAAAATATTTGCCTTTCCTTTCCTTGTGTGCTATGTGCCTTCAATATGCATGCATCTTCGCTTGTTGAAAATCTATTGATATGGATCCTCATCCACTTGCTAATCTCTTTAAGAGATCCAATTATGTTGAACCAATTGCTAGTGAGTTGAGTGCACTTGACTATCTTTATGAAGTTTTGCTAGATATGCGTGAATCTGAAAATTGTGATGAAGAAATTTATGAAGCGATTCACGAGGGCTCCTTGAATGAAAAGCATGATTGCAATGGTTTCACTATGAATTCTATTAATGACAATCATGCTAACAATATGCAAAACCCTAAGCTTGGGGATGCTAGTTTTGCTATGTCCACTAATTGTTGCAATGGTCATGATTGGGGTAATGATTTTTCTTACAATCTTGAAAAAATATTAGCCTCATGATGAATATGATATTGATAATAATGTTTGCAATAAGATTGAAAGTGGGTTTGGAGAAGTCATGACTTTATTTGATGATAACCCCACTATTTTTGAAGAGCGACAACTTTCCATGCATGTGGATCTTGAAAAGAATATCCTATGTGATAGCTATATTGTTGAATTTGAATATGATCCCACATGTAATTTTTATGAGAGAGGAAAATATTGTGGTAGAAACTTTCATATCACTAAATCAGCTCTCGTTATGTTGAGATTGCTATTGTCTCTTTCTTCTGTTGGGGAACGTCGCATGGGAAACAAAAAATTTCCTACGCGCACGAAGACCTATCATGGTGATGTCCATCTACGAGAGGGGATGAGTGATCTATGTACCCTTGTAGACCGTACAACAGAAGCGTTAGTGAACGCGGTTGATGTAGTGGAACATCCTCACGTCCCTCGATCCGCCCCACGAACAATCCCGCGATCTGTCCCACGATCTAGTACCGAACGGACGGCACCTCCGCGTTCAGCACACGTATAGCTCGACGATGATCTCGGCCTTCTTGATCCAGCAAGAGAGACGGAGAGGTAGAAGAGTTCTCCGGCAGCGGGACGGCGCTCCGGAGGTTGGTGATGATCTCGTCTCAGCGGGGCTCCGCCCGAGCTCCGCAGAAACGCGATCTAGAGGAAAAACCGTGGAGGTATGTGGTCGGGCTGCCGTGGAAAAGTCGTCTCAAATCAGCCCTAAAACCTCCGTATATATAGGTGGGAGAGGGGGGGCCTTGCCTTGGGGCTCAAGGAGCCCCATGGGGGTCAGCCGAGCCAAGGGGGGAAGGTCTCCCCCCCAAACCGAGTTGGACTTGGTTTGGTGGGTGGGAGTCCTTCCTTCCCTTCCCACCTCCTTTTTTTTCTTTCTTTCTCTTTGATTTTTATTCCAATGCGCATAGGGCCCCTTTTGGGCTGTCCCACCAGCCCACTAAGGGCTGGTGCGCCACCCTCAAGGCCTATGGGCTTCCCCGGGGTGGGTTGCCCCCCCCCCCCCCCCCCTGGTGAACTCCCGGAACCCATTGGTCATTCCCGGTAACTCCGAAAACCTTCCGGTAATCAAATGAGGCCGTCCTATATATCAATTCTCGTTTCCGGACCATTCCGGAAACCCCCGTGACGTCCGTGATCTCATCCGGTACTCCGAACAGCATTCGGTAACCAACCATATAACTCAAATACGCATAAAACAACGTCGAACCTTAAGTGTGCAGACCCTGCGGGTTCGAGAACTATGTAGACATGACCCGAGAGACTCCTCGGTCAATATCCAATAGCGGGACCTGGATGCCCATATTGGATCCTACATGTTCTACAAAGAACTTATCGTTTGAACCTCAGTGCCAAGGATTCATATAATCCCGTATGTCATTCCCTTTGTCCTTCGGTATGTTACTTGCCCGAGATTCGATCGTCAGTATCCGCATACCTATTTCAATCTCGTTTACCGGCAAGTCTCTTTACTCGTTCCGTAATACAAGATCCCACAACTTACACTAAGTCGCATTGCTTGCAAGGCTTGTGTGTGATGTTGTATTACCGAGTGGGCCCCGAGATACCTCTCCGTCCCACGGAGTGACAAGTCCCAGTGTTGATCCATACTAACTCAACTAACACCTTCGGAGATACCTGTAGAGCATCTTTATAGTCACCCATTTACGTTGCGACGTTTGATACACACAAAGTATTCCTCCGGTGTCAGTGAGTTATATGATCTCATGGTCATAGGAACAAATACTTGACACGTAGAAAAAAGTAGCAACAAAATGACACGATCAACATGCTACGTCTATTAGTTTGGGTCTAGTCCATCACGTGATTCTCCTAATGACGTGATCCAGTTATCAAGCAACTACATCTTGTTCATAATCAGAAGACACTGACTATCTTTGATCAACTGGCTAGCCAACTAGAGGCTTGCTAGGGACAGTGTTTTGTCTATGTATCCACACATGTAAATGAGTCTTCATTCAATACAATTATAGCATGGATAATAAACGATTATCTTGATACAGGAATTATAATAATAATTATATTTATTATTTGTCTCTAGGGCATAACTCCAACATCTTCTTCCTTGCATATGGTCGTTATTGATTTTCTTGATAATTTGTTTTCCTATAAAATGCCTATGCATAGGAAGTATGTTAGACTTAGATGTTATTTTCACATGCTTTATGATGCTCTCGTTGTGCTTCAATTCTTGTCTTTTGTGTGAGCATCATTGAATTATCAAAGCCTAGCTAGGGGCGTTAAACAATATCGCTTGCTGGGAGGCAACCCAATGAATTTATCTTTACTTTTTGCTTTCTTTTTTGTTGCGTCCACACCATCATAATTATGTTATAATTGTGTTTATTTTTGTGTTTGTGCCAAGAAAAATCTTTATGATTAGTTTTGGTGTTGGTTGTTTGATCTTGCTAAAAAAGACAGAAACTTTGCGGTCATGAAATTATTTTTAGTTCCTATCCAGAAAGAGCTTTTGAGTTGATTCATCTTGCTTCTGGTTGATATGCCAATTGCCCAAATTGTCGTAATTTGTCAGAATTTTCGAGATACCAGAAGTAGACGATGTATGCAGATTGCTACACACTGGTCTGTATTTGACAGATTCTGTTTTTGTTGTGTTGATTGCTTATTTTGATAAAACTATGGATAGTATCGGGGGGTACTAGCCATGTAAAAGTGAGAATACGGTAATATAACACCAATATAAATAGAAATCAAGTTCGCTACAGTACCTAAAGAGGTGGTGGTTTGTTTTCTTATGCTAATGATATCACGAGTTTCTGTTTAAGTTTTGTGTTATGAAGTTTTCAAGTTTTGGGTGATGTTCTCATGGACAATGGGATAAAGAGTGGATAGAGCTCAAGCTTGGGGATGCCCAAGGCATCCCAAGCCAAATTCAAGGAAACCAAAAAGCCTAAGCTTGGGGATGCCCCGGGAAGGCATCCCCTCTTTCGTCTTCAATCCATCGGTAACGTTACTTGGAGCTATATTTTTATTCACCACATGATATGTGTTTTGCTTGGAGCGTCATGTATTATAGGAGTCTTTTCTTTTTGTTGTGTCACAATCATCGTTGTTGCACACCTTCTTAAGAGAGACATGCACTCATCGTGATTTTACTAGAATACTCTTTGAGCTTCGCTTATATCTTTTGAGTTAGGCAATTTAGCTCACATGTGCTTCACTTATATCTTTTGAGCTAGATAACTTTGCTCTAGTGCTTCACTTAGATATTTCTAGAGCACGACGGTGTCATATTTTGGAGAAATAAGAACTCTCGATCTTCACTTATATCTTTTTGAGAGTGCTCTCTCTGAGTAACTTGGTAATTGGCTTGTGCTGTGAAAGTAGTCCAAAAGATGATAGGCATCCAAAAAGGATATACTAAAAACTTCCATATTGTTGTGCATTGATTATAAAGAGAAGTTTGATTCCTCTCAATTAGTTTTGAGACATGGATTTGGTAATACTAGAGTTATGTTAGTAGGGTGTCGTGAATCTAGAAATACTTCTGTTGAAGTTAGTGATTCCCGTAGCATGCACGTATGGTGAACCGCTATGTTAGGAAGTTAGAGCATAATTGATTTATTGATTGTCATCCTTTGTGTGGCGGTCGGGATCGCGCGATGGTTAACACCTACCAACCCTTCCCCTAGGAGTATGCGTTTAGCACTTTGTTTAGATTACTAATAAAACTTTCGCAATAAGTATATGAGTTCTTCATGACTAATGTGAGTCCATGGTGTAGATGCACTTTTACCTTCCACCATTGCTAGCCTCTCTAGTACCGCACAATTTTCGCCGGTGCACAAACCTACCATGTACCTTCCTCAAAACAGCCACCATACCTGCCTATTATGACATTTTCATAGCCATTCCGAGATATATTGCCATGCAACTCCCACCGTTCCGTCTCATGACATGTGTTGTCACTTTCATATTGCCATTGCATGATCGTAAGATAGCTAGCGAGATGTCTCAACGTCATACGCTAAGCTAGATCGTTGCACATCCCGGTACACTACCGGGGGCATTTCCTATAAAGTCATCATTGTTCTAAGTATTGAGTTGTGAGTAAATAAAAGTGCGATGATCATCATTATTAGAGCATTGTCCCATGTGAGTAAATAAAAAATAAGAGGCCAAAGATGCCCACAAAAAAAGAGAAAAAAAAGAGGCCAAAGAGCCCAAACAAAACAAAATAAAATGAGAGAAAAACAGAGAAGGGACAATGCTACTATCTTTTTCCACACTTGTGCTTCGAAATAGCACCATGTTCTTCATGATAGAGAGTCTCTTGGTTTGACACTTCCATATACTAGTGGGAATTTTTGTTATATAAATTGGCTTGTATATTCCAAAGATGGGCCTCCTCAAAATTGCCCTAGGTCTTTGTGAGCAAGCAAGTTGGATGCACACCCACTAGTTCTTCTTTTGAGCTTTCACACACTTATAGCTCTCATGCATCCGTTGCATGGTAATCCCTACTCATTCACATTGATATCTATTGATGGGCATCTCCATAGCTCATTAATACGCCGATTCAATGTGACCATCTCCTCCTTTTTGCCTCACAACCTCCACCACACTCTATTCCACCTAATAGTGTTATATCCATGCCTCACGCTCATGTATTGTGTGAGAGTTGAAAAGGTTTGAGAAAGTAAGAGTGCGAAAACAATTACTTGGCCAATACCGGGGTTGTGCATGATTAAAATTCGTTGTGTGGGGATGATGGAGCATAGCCAGACTTTATGATTTTGTAGGGATAACTTTCTTTGGCCTTGTTATTTCGAAAGTTCATGATTACCTTGCTAGTTTGACTTGAAGTAATATTGTTTCATGTCAATCGCAAACTATTGTTTTGAAACTTACGGATCTGAACATTCATACCACAAGAAAGAAGTTACAAAGGACAAATATGTTAGGTCACATTCCACATCAAAAATTCAGTCTGTATCACTTCCCTACTCGAGGACAAGCAGGAGTTAAGCTTGGGGATGCTTGATACGTCTCCAACGTATCTATAATTTTTTATGGTTCCATGCTATTATATTTTCATCTTTGGATGTTTTGTATGCATGAATATGCTATTTTATATCTTTTTTGGGACTAATCTATTAACTCAGTGCCAAGTGCCAGTTCCTGTTTTTTCGTGTTTTTGACCTTTTTAGAAGAGAATATTGAACGGAGTCCAAACGGAATAAAACCTGCGGAATGATTTTTTCCATAACAGAAGACACGCAGCAGACTTGAGAACCAAGGCAGGGGACCTCGGAGGAGGTCACAAGCCACCCACGCCCGGCCTAGGGGGTGGGCCTAGCAGGCTTGTGGGCCCCCTGTGGCTCCCCTGCCCTAGTTCTTCCGCCTATAAATTCCCTACAAATCTGAAACCACGGGAGAGAGCCACGAAAATACTTCTCCGTCACCGCAAGCTTATTTCTCCGCAAGATCCCATCTGGGGCACGTTCTGGTGCCCTGCCATAGGGGGGATTCGGACACGGAGGGCTTCTTCATCAACACCATTGCCTCTCCGATGATGCGTGAGTAGTTCACCATAGACCTTCGGGTCCATAGCTAGTAGCTAGATGGCTTCTTCTCTCTCTTGGATCTTCAATACAAAGTTCTCCATGATCTTCATGGAGATCTATCCGATGTAATCTTCCTTTGCGGTGTGTTTGTCGAGATCCGATGAATTATGGATTTATGATCAGATTATCTATGAATGTTATTTGAGTCTCCTCTGATCTCTTATATGCATGATTTCATATCCTTGTAATTCTCTTCGAGTTGTGGGTTTCGTTTGGCCAACTTGATCTATAATTCTTGCAATGGGAGAAGTGCTTGGTTTTGGGTTCATACCGTGCGGTGACCTCACCCAGTGACAGAAGGGGTAGCGGGGCACGTATCGTGTTGTTGCCATCAAGGGTAAAAAGATGGGGTTTATATCTATTGCATGAATTTATCCCTCTACAACATATCATCTTGCTTAAGGCGTTACTCTGTTTGTCATGAACTTAATACACTAGATGCATGCTGGATAGCGGTCGATGTGTGGAGTAATAGTAGTAGATGCAGAAAGAATCGGTCTACTTGTCTCGGACGTGATGCCTATATGTATGATCATTGCCTTAGATATCATCATGACTTTGCGCGGTTCTATCAATTGCTCGACAGCAATTCGTTCACCCACCGTAATACTTGCTATCATGAGAGAAGCCTCTAGTGAATACTATGGCCCCCGGGTCTACTTCACATCATATTTTCAGCTTTACACTTTTACTTTTTGCACTTTCCACCTTCAGATCTCACCTTGTAGTTAACCGTGAAGGGATTGGCAACCCCTTTGTAGTGTTGGGTGCAAGTTTGCTTGTTTTTGCGCAGGTACTTTGGAGACTTGCCTTGATACTCCTACTGGATTGATACCTTGGTTCTCAAACTAAGGGAAATACTTACTACTACTGTGCTGCATCAGCCTTTCCTCTTCAAGTAAAAACCAACGCAAGCTCAAGAGGTAGCATGCATCCATACCCTGAAACCTCAACATTCCCAAGAGTCCACCATACGTTCCCTATACGTGGTATTTCACCGCCACTCCTAAAGTATATTACTCATGTGCTATCTTTAAACCTTCAAATATTACTCCCTGTTTTGTGCCTCTGTTTTAGCTCATGAAGAAGTAATAGATAATTCATGATCTTCTCATATTGGACAAGTTTTATCCTAGGTTTGCATGTTTAATCTGCTAACCCCTAATACCAGAAGGGGATAAAAGGTAATAACAACAAACAAAATCTCCTTCACGCTTTGTTGATGAGAAATCAGAAAACTTTGGTAGTAATAAACAAAGGAGACTAAGGGGATGTGATCGTCCCCACTTTGGGAGCCGTTCCTCAAGACTTGTCCATCACGAGAAGTATTGGGCTATCTACTAGCATAAGTTGACAAATTATGCACCTCTCAAAAGCTTGTTTTACAATCTTTTTGATTTTTAAAATCCCTAAAAGCTCTAGCACATGAGTTCTCTACTTCCCCTTGCGAAGGGATAATCCTTTACTTTTATGTTCAGTCAGTAAAACCTACTTCTTTCGATTCTAAAAAAAAGAGAAGACGCCTTATTTTGACAAAGATGCATGCATTTATATTGTTTCATTCAAAATTGACATATCACACCTTTGTTGACATTATCATTAAGATAAGTAAGTTGTTCGTCAAAGCCTAGATAAAGCAAACATCTTCCTTTGTGTTAGTATTTTCACTTCTTGACTAATAACATGTTCTTTCAAAAAGCTTTAATTGATCTCATCAAACAATAAGAGGAAGAGAAAAAGTTAAAAGTTACTAGTTGTTCTTTGACCAAGGACATGTTTGCCATGGTTTGATAAGTTTTCTTAGCTCTACTTTTGATTGTGATTGATGTTACTCTTTCATATGAGCCTTATGAGTTGAGATTGCTGTTGAGGATGGTTGAGTTTAGTAGAGAAATTGTGATGCTTCTTGTCCGTATTCTTATTTATCGACACTTCACTCTCTAAACTTGTGGACAGGTTTACTGAGCTCAATATTCTCTTGGGTACAAGCGAAGTCTAAGCTTGCGGGAGTTGATACTAAAAAATGCATCACTATTTTGTATCATAATTTGTCTCTATTCATTGATATATTTCACATTATGATGATGTACTTATAGCGTTTTGGCTTATTTTACACAGTTTACAACTTTCCGGTGCCGAAACAGCAGGCGCAGAATTCAGCAGATAAAATAGCACGAAGAGTTACCATATCAGAACGTCTCCAACGGCGCTGCCAATTTGAGGGAAAGAGTTTCCAAACAGATCCCGAAGACAGGCCAAAGAAGGGCCGGAGGGGGCCACAGGTCAGCCAGGCGACCTGCTGGCGCGGGCCACCCCTAGGCCACGCCTAGACGCCGCCTGGGTGGTGGGTCCCGCCTCCGGTGCTCTCCTTTGGCCTATATGATCCTCTTGACGTAAAAGTTACAGGGACAGAAGAGTTTCGCAATTCCGTCGCCGCTTTGTGGCAAAAACCTACATAGAAGAAAATAGCTTTTCGGCGGGCACATTCCACCAGGGAGAACTCCTCATGGAAGGGGAAATCGTCCTCATCGTCATCACCATCGTCACGGGCATCATCGAGATCATCATCACCATCACCAGCACCATCTCCATCTTCTTCCCATCTCACTTCACCATTGCAATCGGAATTGTACCTTGCATTATTCATCCCCTCTACTCTACCAGTGTTGATTACTCTTTCGTGGTGAATGCTATTGAGTTTTGTTGGAGGATTATTATTATGACCAAATTGTTAATCATGTTTTCATCACCTCTGATCATGATCTCTTTTATGTCTTGTGAGTAGTTTTGTTAGTTCTTGAGGACATGGGATAAGTGTAGATGCTAGTAGTCATATGATGTTGAAGTAATATGTGTTGATTGATATTTAAGTTATGGTGTTATTCTTCTAGTGGTGTTATGTGAACGTCGACTACATAACACTTCGCCTTTTTAAGGACCTAGGGGAATGCATCGTGTATAAAGAATGCTTATGGTGGGTTGCCGGAGTGACAGAAACCTGAACCCCAGTTCGCATACTTTTGCATGAGGGAGTATTGGATCCTAAAGCTTATTGCTATGATTAGGCTTTGCCTTAATTTCTCTCTTGTATTTGCGGATGCTTGCAAGAGGGGTTAATCATAAGAGTGTACTTGTCTTAGCCTAGACGGTGCACTATTTAAGAACCACCCACATAACACTTATCAATACAAAACATAGTACTGGACGGAATATGGCAAAGGCACTTGACTATCTCTCCCGCGTGACCTCAGGAACGCCTTAGTCTTTATAAGTTTAGTCCCTTGGCTTATCTTTTGTGTTCAAAAGAATTGGGCCACTTGCTGCACCTCGGCACCATTTACTTTCCTTGCATTTATTTCCTTGTTGCTATTACTAGAAAACACATAAAAAGTTACCTTTCAGTACTTGCAGTTATTCCTTGCTCAAGATCACTTGTCAGCACCTTCTGCTCCTCGTTGGGTTCGACACTCTACTTATCAAAAAGGCTACGATAGATCCCCTACACTTCTTAAGAACAGAGTGGATCCATCACCCTTGCTAGACCCACACGCTTTTGAAGAACAGAGTGAAGGCCCTCAACCCGATGAACAAGATCAAGGACAAGATCAAGCTCATGAAGATGGTGTTGCACCAAATGATGTCCAAGATCATGCTCAATACTACAAGTTTGCTCAAGATGTTCAAGAAGACGCTCCTAAATTATCCAGTAAGGAATCTTGAAGCACCGCACCGCCAAGATAGCTAACAGGCTCCGGTTTCAACAACATATCTTCAAGAATGTGCTTGGAAGCTTCCATAAGGGGTTAACCACTCATCAACAATTATCAAACTTTTGTTTGAATCACGCGTTTGTTTCGTGTGTTGAACCCCAAAAGGTACATGATGCGCTCGACGATGAGGATTGGCTTGAAGCCATGCATGATGACCTTAACAACTTCGAGCGCAATCAAGTTTGGGAATTAGTGCCAAGGCGAACGGAGGAACATAATGTCATTGGAACTAAATAGATCTTTAAGAACAAGAAGGATAAAAATGGTGTTGTCATTCGAAACAAGACAACATTGGTGGATCAAGGATACTCCCAAGTCAAGGGTATCGACTACGGTGAAACCTCTGCCCTTGATGCTTGTCTTGAATCTATTCGCATGTTGCTTGCTTTTGCTTCTCATCGTGATTTTAAATTGCAACAAATGGATGCGAAGAGTGCTTTTCTTAATGGTCCCTTAAATGAGCTTGTATATGTCAAACAACCCCCGGGATTCGAGGATCCCAAGTTCCCCATGCATGTATACAAACTCAAGAAGGCACTCTATGGCCTTCAACAAGCCCCACGTGCGAGGTATGAGTACCTTACCGAGCTGTTACAAGATCATGGGTTTGAAATTGGGAAAATTGATCCCACCCTTTTTACCAAAAAGGTCAAAGGGGATTTGTTCATATGCCAACTATATGTTGATGATATTATTTTTGGTTCTCTTAACGAATCATTCAATGAAGAGTTTGTTGCACTAATGACCGAGAAGTTTGAGATGTCTATGATGGGAGAGTTGAAGTTCTTTCTCGAGTTTGAGATTAAACAAGGAAGACAAGGAACATTCGTCAAAAATCCAAATACACTCAAGACATGCTCAGAAGGATCAAGCTCGAGGACGTCAAGCCGGTCAAATTTCCCATGTCAACCAAATGCAAGCTTGACAATGATACCAATGGTAAAGTAGTTGATCACAAGGTATATAGCTCCATAATTGGATCCTTTCTTTATCTTTGTGCATCTAGAGCAGATATCATGTTTAGTTTGGGAATGTGTGCATGGTTTCAATCGGCACCAAAGGAAAGCCACTATGTGGCAGTCAAACGAATCTTTCGATATTTGGCTCACACCCCAAACATTGGCTTATGGTACCCCAAAGGAGCAAGCTTTGATCTAGTAGGTTACTCTGACTTGGATTGGGCTGGAGACTATGTCGGAAAGAAGTCAACTTCTGAAGGATCCCAATTCCTTGTTTGCTCTTTGGTAAGTAGGTATTCGAAGAACCAAAACTGTGTGTCACTTTCTTCCACCGAGGCCGAGTATGTAGCCACCGCAAGTTGTTGTGCTCAATTATTATGGATGAGGCAAACTTTAAAGGATTACGGTGTCACTTGTGACAAAGTGCCTATTCTATGTGACAATGAAAGTGTCATCAAGATATCTCTCAATCCGGTGCAACATAGCAAGACCAAGCATATTGATATTTGTCATCATTTCATTCGAGATTATATCAAGCAAGGAGATATTGAGGTCCTCTTCATCAACACTCAAGAGAAACTTGCAGATATTTTCACCAAACCACTAGATGAAGCAAGGTTTCGCGAGTTAAGGCATGAGCTAAATATCATTGATTCAAGTAACGTGGATTGAAAGTAGGCACACTACACCTCACTCATCATTATATTTTGCTCTGTGTGTAGGCATGGACATAGGGGGAGTGTTGTTCTCTCAATGAACTTTTCGTCCCCCCATTATGCATAAATTGATCAAGTCTTTCACATTAGCCATTTTTGATGGCACTTGTGCTTCAAGGAAGAGCTTTGGTCATGAACCCAAGGATAATTCTTCGCAGTGTCATACCATTTGTCTCAAACATTGGTGGCTCCGGCCACCGCCCTCTCTTCGTCAGAAGATTCAGTTCTGTGTTCGACTTGCGTGCGTGTTTTTTTTTCCCTTGGGTTTTCCTGTGCTTTTTATCTTCCTCTGACAAGGTTCAAAGTGTTTTTGCAACAAGGGGCACGGTACTACCTCTCCAGGCACTATTGTTGTCAGGGCGGTAGTAAAATTTCGCTACCGCTTGATCAGCGGTACTACTGTTGTTCCCTGAATTCACATGTTTTGTCCTTCTAGTTCTCCTTTCTTTGGGATTTTCTGGTTTGCTTTAGTCTTTTCCTTGACTTCTTTTGTCATTTTCTTGTGTTTGCGTTGCATGTCATCAGTGGTGGCTCCAGGCGCTCGAACCCTCCTCGGGATGTCAGTTCCGAGCGCCCTCGCTCTTCAAATGTACCCGAGGGGTATAAGGATCCGAAGCGCAATTTCAAGAGGCCAACTCACAAGAACAAGGAGAACAGTGTTGATTGGGATGATATGCCACAAGCTGAGTTTCAGCTTTGCCGGAAGATCAACCCCTATGATAACGCTAGGGTTAAGCTCCCCCGATGTGAATGTTGTGGTCTAAGAAGCAAGCTCTTATTTATGAAGATGTGATCAAGACCAAGAAGAATATCTATGTACCGGTTCAGTGGATTGACATGGACCATCTGAAGAAGGACCTGACATACTTTGGTGAAGCACTGACCATGGTGGAATAGCTTGAGATTCCGGAGCTTATCATGTTTCACTTTGACTTTGATCCTAAGATAGTGGCTCAGTTCTTTGTTACTGTCCACTTTCACTCTCATGAGGAGCACACTATGTCTTGGATGACCAATGGAGAGAGGTTCTCTGCTACTTGGAAGGAATTTATGGACCTTCTGAACATACGTGATGAGGGGCTTGAGCACCCAGTTGGTTTGCGCCCACACACTAAGCAATCTTCTTCAGCTAAGGAGAAGTTGTTGCCCTTCTTTATTGAGAAGATATCCCCATCTGGTGAGGTCTCTCACGTGTTGAACCGATTCCTTGATGTCATGCACTTTATCTTTCACAACACTCTTTTTCCGCGTGTTGGCAACAAGGACCAGGTGCATTCATACCTGGTGGATATGCTTATGATGTGTCAGAAAGGGCGGTCTCCTGCCTCGGGAACACTTGATGTGTCACACATCATGTGGAGTGAGCTTCAGTCGGTAGTTTTTCACCATAAGGTCCCCATCTATGGCCCTTATCTATGTTACCTGATCAAGAAGAAATGGGTGGAGGCCTTACCAGCTATTGAGTTCCATGCTCCCGGGTGGATTCGCCATGAGCCTATAAAGTTATGACAGAAGAACAACTGGGCCAACACCACCACTACACCTAATGCTGCCACTATGGATACTCATGAGGATGAGGTTGCGGCTGAGGATGAGGGTGTTCCAGAGTCACATGTGCCTTCCTCTACCGGGCCCTCGTGGGCCAAGAATCTCACGGACCGGATGAAGACCTTGTTCTGCATGCATGCGAGGGGGCAGTACATGACTCATGTTGCTCAGAAGAAGAGTCGTCAGCACAACAAGCTGTTTATGAGGAAGCTCGACGTGCACATCTCCAGTGGGTCTAAACAAGACATCACTCCTGAAGCTGCTTGGATGAAATAGAAGAATCTTCAGTGGGCTGAGTGTGGCAAGGATCCCGATGAGGCGACAGAAGAAGAGACCGATGAGGAGTATGTTGACGAGTCTGATGGATGAGTCCTCTCCAGTTCGAGCTACCACGTGTGTCGTAGGTTTCCTCTCCGCCATTTTGGTGTCCCGATGCCAAAGGGGAAGAGAGTGTAGGATTTGTGAGTTTCCTTGTTTTCTATGTTGCTTTATTTGTTGAACTTTCGTTGCTACTTTGGTTGTCTTTGCTTTGTGTGTGAGACCAGGCGACGTTGTACTTTATCATATGGTGTGAGACATATGCTATCACTCCTCTATCTTTATTGTCTCATTATTATCCAGGTTATTAATAGCTTGTGAGTCTAATTATTATGTTCCCTTATCTTCATGCTCACATGCTATGCCTTGCTTCCATGCTTAGTGTTTATTCAGTTTGTTGCAAGGAATGCCTCTATCGGTGTTCTGGGAATGGGGGTACCCGGACCTGCATGCGTGCGACCCAGCGCTGGCCCACTTCATCGACCAAAACCAGCGGGCCTGGCACCACTCAAGGCAAGGCAGCATCTTCAAGACCTCCAGGGGGCCTCCTCAAGACCCCTCCGGAGCGGCGGAGATTACGAGGCAAGACCCAGCTGTAACGTCCAAGATGTGATCCTATCCTTATTTTGGCGCGAGGGCCTCGACAGGGATAGAAGTGCATCTCGTCGTTTCGCAAGAATGGATATCATTACAAGTACATGTACTAAAAAGAAGAGATATATGGGATTGGCTTATACTCGCCACAGGCTACATCAAGTCACATCAGAACAATACATAAACATCATGTAGAAGAGCAGGGTCCGACTACAGACAAAAACAAATGATAAAAGAACGACGTCAATCATTGTTATCCAGGCTGCCGTCCTGGAACCCATCTTGGATCGATGAAGAAGAAGAAGAAACTCCAAATGAATAATCATCGTGCTCACGTCTTAATCACCTTACATGTACCCGCAACTGGTGTTGTAGTATTCTGTGAGCCACAGGGGACTCAGCAATCTCATTTCCAAAGGTATCAAGACTGACAAAGCTTAATGGGTGAGGTATGGTTAAGTGGTGAGGCTGCAGCAAGCGACTAAGCATTTATTTGAGGTGCCTAACTTAAGAGTACAAGAATACAGAGGGGGATGCTCTACGCATAGCGGACGTGAACTACTGATGATCAAATGAATGACCTTGAACACCTACTTATGTCAGACATAACCCCACCGTGTCCTCGATCGGAGAAGGAGCTCACGAAAGAGACAGCCATGGTTAGGCACTCAGTTGGCAAGTTTTAATTAAGTTAACTTCAAGTTATCTATAACCGGATGTTAAACAAAGTTTCCACGTTGCCACATAACCGCGGGCATGGCTTTCCGAAAGATTTAACCCTCTGGGGTGCTCCAACTAGTCCATCACAAACTATCACACGCTGTGACGGAATGACCTTGATCAGGGAAAACTCGTGATCTCCTAGGGTTCCTATTGGAAAACCTCAACCTCGAGTTAGCTCAAAGCATCCTCGGAATCCCTCGCACGAGACGCTCGATAAAGGTAAATCAAATCCAGCAAGGCCGCCCGACGTGCCGACAATCCCGATAGGAGCCGCGTATCTCGTTCTCACGGCACAATCGGATGAGCGCAGCGTACAGTGGCTTGATAGAAATCACCCGAGTTGCCCCGGGTTGGCCCCGAACACGACTCTATTTTGGAGAAGCACCATCAGCACTGGCCCTCCCTGTATTATGTTGAATTACTCCTTGGGTAGCGCTAACTCCCTATGTTTTCAGTATTAATAGAATTATTATGTTGGGCAAATATAGTACCAATGTTGGGCCTTGCCACATGAGCTTTATCCCAAAACAAGAATCTAGGGGGTCCCCATAACAACCCCAAGCATGTTAGGAGCGCTCATTTATGGAACATAACACCGGTAGCAGAAACTGAGGCGACAAAGGTGGAATAAAACACCAGGCTAGAAAGGTCTAGCCTTCCACCTTTTACCAAGTATATAGGTGCATTAATTTAATAGCATTAATATGGTGATATAACAAGGAACCCATGCTATCACATGGAAGCAGATGCACGTGCAACTAGCAATACTATGAAATGGTTAAGCAAGCGGTAACATAGTCAATCAGTGGTTTGCTAGGTTGTGAACAGGTTGAAGGTTTTCATGGCAATGTTGAGAGGTTGATATTTAACAGGTGGTAGGCAGTGAGACATAGCGATAGAAACGAAACAACTAGCACGGCAATGATAGTAATGGTATCTAGGGAAATGGTCATCTTGCCTGAGATTCCGCTTGGAAGAAGAATGACTCCGTGAAGCAGACGTACCGACGTATTCGAACGGATACTCACTTTCCGACACACTTGCGGAACTCTATCGAGACGAAGGAAACCGAAAACAAGAATCAACACACGATATTCACCACATGATGCACAAAACATATGATGCATTAGCGGTTTCATTTATGCGCGGTATGAAATGGCAATTCACACAAACACTACACATTAAGTGAAGTTCAATATGCAACGAGTTGCATATCAATGAAACTCCACCTTTAATAATTTAGTTCACTTCTGATTATTTACACGGCAATATTAAATGTTGGTTAAACATGGCAGGATGTGAAGCGTAATTAAAATACCTATCTAGGCATTTTAAATGAGGTCGAAAACGAAATATAGTATCTCCGAAATGGCCTCATAAGTTAATTTATAATTCTGTCCAGATCTGAACTAACACATTTTAATATTTGTTAAATAGCAAAATAAAGCGGTTCACGTGGTTCTACGCGTCGTTCCAATCAATTTTCACATAGAGATCATTGCAAACGGAGCTACAGATCAAAAGATATGATCACCGCAAGATATGATGGCATGAATGCAATATGTATGCAATGACAACCACAAGCATTCCAAACCAAGAAGGCAGACAAATAATATGAAACTACACGAGATTCTAAGCAGGTTTCATGTAAGACACGATCAAAATGGAGCAACGGTTCAACAAATACAAGCTATGCAAGAAATAGTCATAATCTACCAAAAACAGCAACATGGAATTTTCTACACCCCAAAACAACAAGCTACATAATTCTAAAATGCTCAAACAAGACATCAGGTAGTAGTGGTCAAGATGCGCAACAACAACCTACAAAATACAACTAGAATGGAAGCATGTAACACTAGGAAAAGAACTCACAAAATGGCATCTCACACACAGTTTCAGACTTAGTGGAAATAACACTGTTGACAGTGCAGTTTTCGATCTGAAGGCATATTGACAGCAGTAAAACTATATGCTGCAGGGCTCCAAATGGCATGAAAATTTACAGCATGCTATAGAATCTTAAGGACTACACCTAACTTCATTTAACCAACCTCAAAGGAGTTGTAGATCACTAGCAAAACTCATCACAAGACAACAACAAAATATAACAGATTTCAGACTTAGAAATATTTCAACATCTCCAAATCAGCACTATTTTTTAGCATGTTGACAACAAGAAAAAACACCTAACCATGGATTTCTAAGGCAACCAAAAATATTAGGGGCTAGTCTACACATCCAAAAGCATATCTCTAGTTAACTACTCATGCATATCACGCACGAAATAAATCCCACAAAATAGACAAGGGGGCAACATGGTAAAATATCATGCACACTAATTTGCTCAAAAGACAAAACTAATGCATAGTTAAATTCTATGGATTTTTTACCCCGAAAACATATATAATATGTGGGGTTCGAAAAATAAAACTAGCGCCACACATATATGCGAGATTATATCCTAAACACGTCATAGCAAACTAATGATGCCACCTACATGCAAAAATGCAAGCAACTACTGTAAAATACATGGCAAAGGGTCCATAACAACATAAACATTTTATCTACGGGGCTGAATAATCCGGACGCGCACAAAAATAACTACGGGAGTATAACTCTAATAGGACAGCACACAAATCTAGGCAAATGGCGGGTCAAACTACGTCAAACATGCATGCAAGTTGCAAAATAATGTTCTACGCGGAAAACTACACAAGTTACATATTTAAATTTTCGCGATCCGACGCATGGTGAATTATCTACGGGTGTTCGAAATATCAGTTGTTTTCTTGAAAATATTAAATCACAGGAAAATACTAAAATTACTACGGGCCGAAATGCACAAGGGCCGAAACAGGGGCATGGCGCAATTTAACAAAAACGCGCGAGGAGTGGGAAATAGCTCACCTCACGGCCTCGGGCCGGATCTGGAGGAGAGGGCGTTGGGCCTGGCGTGGCCCAGGAGCGGTGCAGCTTGCTGGCGCGAGGGAGCAGCTCGCTGGGCCGGCGCAGGGGCTAGGAGAGGCGAGGCAGCCCGCTCAGGGCATGCTGGGCCGGCGCGCCTTCTCGGCCTCAGCTCGAGGCGGCCCACGGGGTCCACGCCTGGGAGCAGGACGCCGCGCCCCTCCCGTCCCCGATCTGGAGTGAGGCAGCCACCGGTGACGCCCGAAGCAGGCGGCGGTTGCAGCTCCGGCATGGGGCAGCTCCAGCGTAGGGAGACAACGGCTGGATCTGCGGGCACGGCGGCTCGCATCAGGTTCTGCGGCTCGGCTGCTCGGGGAAGCTCGTCGGGGCGGCAGATCTAGCTGGGGGCTCATCCCCTTGAGCTTCTCTCCGGACAGCGCGAGGCGACCGGCCAGATGGGCCCGGGAGGGACTGGCTCAGGCCGGCGGGCTTGGCAGCTGGAGGTGGAAGAGAGGAGAGAGAGATGCTGAGGAGGTAGGTGGGCACGGATCCCGAGGAAGATTAGGGTTTGGTTGTCCAAAAATGGCATGGGAGGCCTATTTATAACAATGAGGGGCTAGGTTCAATAGTTTTTCATCTCGGTTTCAACCGCGCAATCTAAATCGGACGGTCTTGAATTCAGAGACGGGCTAAGTGGCTGTGCAGAGCGGCTAGGTGGGGAAGAGAGGGAAATGGTGCGGCGCGGCAACATGATTTAAAACACCGAAACTCGTCCGACGTATAACCAAAGACGATGCCGCTACGGTCGACCGTTCGGGTACCAGACAAACTTTGATTGCGAGGAAAATTGGCAGGCGGCCTACCTATACTAAAATAAGACAGGACGCCAAGTTTCATCCCAATCCAAGAATATTTAATACACACTTTTAAAAACAAATATTTAATCGATGTCGCGGGCACATGCGTGTGTGGTTGGGCTGAAGATGGTCAACAACGACAACGGAGAGAACCGGCAACTAATAATGGATGCAAGTTTGAAAACTGGCGGCAACGGAGTGTCGATGCAATGCGGATGATGCGCATGATGCGATGATGAATGCGACAAACAAAATAATAACACGGCAGCAACGAAACAAAAGGGGAATCTTCTGGGGCGTCGGTCTCGGGCTGTCACAAATCTCCTACACTACAAAAGGATCTTGACCCGAGATCCAAGAATGAAAGGGGAATAGGAAGAGAAAGAGCAAGAAGTACAACTTAGTTTCTTCTTGAGAAACGAGTGAAACCAATGACTCTTTGGGGTTGCAAAGAGATGAAGAATGATATAAGAAACAAGGAAAATTTACACAAAATTTTTGGTAGCACTTCAGTAGGAAAAGGGGGACAAAAATTCGATACAATGGAAAGGTCTTGAGAAGATTCACAACAAACTAACTAAATTGAACAAGGGAACAATATGATCTTGAAAATATAAAATGATAGATCGAAGAGAGCAACATCACAAAGCCTCCGTTACAAAGAATAGAAATTATATCTTGGCAAGAAACGAAGGAAGAAGAAAATGAGAACTACTGCCACAAGAATCTTGAAGAACACCTTGAGAAGGAAGAGATCTTGGGCCGCCTAACAGAAAACTAAATGAGGCACTAGAATAAAAGAGAGACGAACGAAGAGACAACAATTGAGAAGAATTTGAGAACGAAAGCTGAAAGCTGAGAACGAAGAAATCTTCTGAAATAATGGCCTTCGGAGTATCAAGAAATGAACACAACACTGAGATGCACCGGATAGCAAGAAAGAGATTACTCATGATTGGAAACAATTCAAGATGATAACACAAAGCTGAAATGATGAATCTTCAGGAAAATGGACCAAGATTTGAAAGAAACACTCCTTCGGTCTTCCAAGCTGAAACTGATGAGGAGAACACCACCAAGAATAACTAAGACACTCCGGAATAATGAAGAATGAAAGGTTGAGGCAAATGTGAGAATTAATTCAAATTGATCTTGGAGAAGGGATATGATCGATGGAATTCATACTTACGTCATAGTTGAAAAGAATTAGAGATCTCCGGGAAAATATTACAGGAGCCAGATAAGATCCTGGGGAAAATTTGTGGGTTATGGGCCCACTGAAAAGAAACAGCGTTGAAAAGATTGCTCAGAAAGAGATATATTGGACCGATACAAATGGAAACTTGACAAGGTGAGAACCTCAAAATGATTGAAAGGGTTGAAAGCAAGAAACTTCTGAGATAACTTCAACACTCCGGATAGAACAGAGATGGGAGAATCACAAGACAGACTTGATGAGAATTACCAACACCGGAAAGCACAAGCAAATGAAAAGGATAAGATGAACACTGAGAGGTTGAATTGAATCCACTGGGTAAGAAAACAACATGAACAAATGATGAACACGAACTCCTGAAAATCTTCACAATGAATTACCGGATAGGATATGGAAGAAAGATAGCAGAAGTATCAATGAAAACAAATGAACTTGGATGATAATTGAATCACTAAAGAAACAGGGTGGGAGGGCGGGGAAAAAACAAAGACAACTTGGGACAGATGATAGGAACTCTGGAAAGAAAAGAGAGACTGATCTTGCAAATTTGGAGGGAATAGAATTCACTTGAAGAGAAGCACTCCGGTTGGAAAAGAATTGACAAGACAACTTCGGTTGAAAGAATTGATAAGATAATTGATTGAGCAAAAGAATTAGCGCTCTCGTAGAAATATCAGAAGACCTCTGGGAAAGATGTGAATTCACCACTTGACATCGAATCAACTTGAATTACCATACTCAACAAAACAAAGGATGAGTCTTACGAAACAAGCCAGAACAAATTCATGACAGAAATTTCATCCGATCTTTTTGTGGATAGATCCGCACGGGTTCGTTTCTACAGTAGCCATCATGTGCAAGGCAGTGCACACGACATAAGAAGCGTCCCCGAGTCTCGTAGCAAGCTATAGGTACTCTTTAAGACATAACGAGAACCACTCTAATACAACCGTGAACAAACGAATCCACTAGATGTCGAACCCCAACCTAACATCATGCAATTGTTGGAAGATTGTCCTATAAGTAACTACTTGAATTCCCACCTAAGAACTCCCAAAATTTCTGGTCATGCAATCTGGTCCACGGATACGAGTAATATAACACTCAACTCCTTTACTAACCTGTCCAGTGTATCACATCCGTCAACACATAACCAGAATCTCAGAAACTCATCTATCTCAGATCCTCGTAATCACAATGATACTAAGTGTAGCGATACATCTGGATCTATCTGCACCAGTACTGGGGAAGTCGGACCTCTCGCCACTACTAGTATTGAAGCAATTTTGAACATCCTTCGTCCTGAGAAAATAAGAAATCTGAATGATAGCAATGTGCTCAAGAATCCCCTGGAGCTCAACTCCCCGGAAGAAATCAAGTCAGACATGAGGCACCAAGACAGAACTCCGTCACATCGACATCATATAGATTCCAAAAATATCCGCATGATCCTAAAAAAAATTGAGTGAGAAGAGGAGAAGAATTAAAATTATTATGTCAAGAATCCTCACCAGAGCATAGAAGAGGAGAAAAAAGAATCCTACTCTCCGATATATATAACTAGACTCAAAGCAGTTTTTCACTAGACTCGACTCGGCCATGTTCGATCAATCAAGGGGGCTCCTAGGTCGGTACTGCTCTGATACCAACTTGTAACGTCCAAGATGCGATCCTGTCCTTTATTTTGTGTGAGGGCCTCGACAAGGATAGAAGCGCATCTCGTTGTTTCGCAAGAATGGATATCGTAACAAGTACATGTACTGAAAAGAAGAGATATATGGGATTGGCTTACACTCGCCATAGGCTACATCAGAGTCACATCAGAAAAATACATAAACATCATGCAGAAGAGCAGGGACCGACTACGGACAAAAACAAATGATAAAAGAACGACGTCCATCTTTTTTATCCCAAGCTGCCGGCATGGAACCCATCCTAGATTGTTGAAGAAGAAGAAGAAACTCCAAATGAATAATCATCGCGCTCATGTCTTAATCACCTTACCTGTACCTGCAACTGGTGTTGTACTATTCTGTGAGCCACACGGGACTCAGCAATCTCATTTCCAAAGGTATCAAGACTAGCAAATCTTAATGGGTGCGGTATGGTTAAGTGGTGAGGCTGCAGCAAGCGACTAAGCATTGATTTGAGGTGGCTAACTTACGAGTACAAGAATAAAAAGGGGGATGATCTACGCATAGCGGACGTGAACAACTGATGATCAAATGAATGATCCTAAACACCTACTTACGTGAGACATAACCCCACTGTGTCCTCGGTCGGAGAAGGAGCACACGAAAGAGACAGTCACGATTACGCACTCAGTTGGCAAGTTTTAATTAAGTTAACTTCAAGTTATCTATAACCACATGTTAAACAAAGTTTCCATGTTGCCACATAACCGCGGGCATGGCTTTCCGAAAGAATTAACCCTGCAGGGGTGCTCCAACTAGTCCATCACAAACTACCACACGCTGCGATGGAATGACCTCGATCAGGGAAACCCCGTGATCTCCTCGGGTTCCTATTGGAAAACCTCAACCTCGAGTTAGCTCAAAGCATCCTCGGAATCCCTCGCACGAGACGCTCGATAAAGGTAAAACAAGTCCAGCAAGGCCGCCCGACGTGCCGACAATCCCGATAGGAGCCGCGTATCTCGTTCTCACGGCACAATCGGATGAGCGCAGCGTACTGTGGCCTGATAGAAATCACGCGAGTTGCCCCGGGTTGGCCCCGCACACGACTCTGTTTTGGACGAGCACCATCAGCATTGGCCCTCCTTGTATTATGTTGAATTACACCTCGAGTAGCGCTAACTCCCTATGTTTTTAATATTAACAGAATTATTATGTTGGGCAAATATAGTACCAATGTTGGGACTTGCCAGACAAGCTTTATCCCAAAACAAGAATCTAGGGTGTCCCCATAACAACCCAAGCATGTTAGGAGCGCTCATTTATGGAACATAACACCGTTAGCCGAAACTGAGGCGACAAAGGTGGAACAAAACACCAGGCTAGAAAGCCCGAGCCTTCCACCTTTACCAAGTATATAGGTGCATTAATTTAATAGCATTAATATGGTGATATAACAAGGAACCATGTTATCACATGAAAGCAGCTGCACCTGCAACTAGCAACACAATGAAATGGTTAAGAAAGCGGTAACATAGCCAATCAGTGGTTTGCTAGGTTGTGAACAGGTTGAAGGTTTTCATGGCAATGTTGAGAGGTTGATATTTAACAGGTGGTAGGCATCAAGACATAGCGATAGAAATGAAACAACTAGCATGGCAATGATAGTAATGGTATCTAGGGAAATGGTCATCTTGCTTGAGATCCCGCTTCGAAGAAGAATGACTCCGTGAAGCAGACGAACCGACGTAGTCGAACGGATCCTCACTTTCCGACACGCTTGCGGAACTCTATCGAGACGGTGAAAATCGGAAACAAGAATCAACACACGATATTCACCAAACGATGCACAAAACATATGATGCATGAGCGGTTTCATTTATGGACGGTATGACATGGCAATTCACACAAACACTACACATTAAGTGAAGTTCAATATGCAACGAGTTGCATATCGAAGAAACTCCACCTTTAATTATTAAGGTCACTTCCGATTATTTACCCGGCAATGTTAAATGTTGGTTAAACATGGTAGGAGGTGAAGCGTAATTAAACTACCTACCTAGGCATTTTAAATGAGGTCGGAAACGAAATATAGCATCTCCGAAATGACCTCATACGTTAATTTATAATTCTGTCCAGATCTGAACTAACACATTTTAATATTTGTTAAACATCAAAATAAAGTGGTTCACATGGTTCTACGCGTCGTTCCAATCAATTTTCACATAGAGATCATTGTAAACAGAGCTACAGATCAAAAGATATGATCACCGCAAGATATGATTGCATGAATGCAACATGTATGCAATGACAGCCACAAGCATTCCAAACCAAGAAGGCAGCAACATAATATGAAACTACACGAGATTCTCGGCAAGTTTCATATAGGACACGATCAAAACGGAGCAATGGTTCAACAAATACAAGCTACACAAGAAATAGTCATAATCTGCCAAAAACAACAAAATGGAATTTTCTACGCCCCAAAATAACAAGCTAAATAATTCTAAAATGCTCAAACAAGACATGAGCCAATAGTGGTCAAGATGCACAACAACACCCTAGTAAATACAACTAGCATGGAAGCATGTAACACTAGGAAAAGAACTCACAAAATGGTATATCACACACAGTTTCAGACTTGGTGAAAATAACACTGTTCAGAGTGCAGTTTTCGATCTGAAGCCATATTGATAACAGTAAAACTATATGCTATAGGGCTCCGAATGGCATGAAAATTTACAGAATGATAGAGAATCTTAAGGACTATAACTAACTTCATTAAACCAACCTCAAAGTAGATGTAGATCACTAGAAAAACTCATGGAAAGAAGCAACAAAATATAACAGATTTCAGACTTAGAAATATTTCACCATCGCCATATCAGCACTATTTTCTAGCATGTTGACAACAAGCAAACAACACCTAAACATGGATTTCTAAGGCAACCAAAAACATCAGGGCCTAGTCTACACATCCAAGAGCATATCTCTAGTTCACTACTCATCATATCACGCACGGAATAAATCCCACAAAATTGAGAAGAGGGCAACATGCCAAAATTTCCTGCAAACTAATTTGCTCAAAAGA
The DNA here is from genome assembly GCF_904849725.1 of Hordeum vulgare subsp. vulgare. Lineage (NCBI taxonomy): Eukaryota > Viridiplantae > Streptophyta > Magnoliopsida > Poales > Poaceae > Hordeum > Hordeum vulgare. The sequence goes on from NC_058522.1 coordinate 163,260,589, forward strand.
CAAAACTAAATGCAGAGTTAAATTCTATGGATTTTTTCAACCTCGAAACATATATAATATGTGGGGTTTGAAAAATAAAACTAGCGCCACACATATATGCGAGATTATGTCCTAAACACGTCATAGCAAACTAATGATGACACCTACATGCAAAAATGCAAGCAACTACTCTATAATACATGGAAAAGGATCCCGAACAACATAAACACTTTATCTACGGGATTGGAACAATCCGGACGCGCACGAAACTAACTACGGGAGTATAACTCTAATAGGACAGCACACAAATCTAGGCAAACGGCGGGTCAAACTACTTCAAACATGCATGCAAGTTGCAAAATACTGTTCTATGCAGAAAACTACACAAGTTACATATTTAAATCTTTGCGATCTGACGCACGGTTAATTATCTACGGGCGTTTGAAATATCAGCTATTTTCCTGAAAATATTAAATCGCGGGAAAATACTAAAATTACTACGGGCCGAAACAAGGGCATGGCGCAATTTAACAAAAACTCGCCTGGAGCAGGAAATAGCTCACCTCACGGCCTCAGGCCGGATCTGGAGGAGAGGGCACTGGGCCTGGCGCGGCCCACGAGCGGTGCGGCTTTCTCGCACGAGGGAGCAGCTCGTTGGGCCGGCGCACGGGCTAGGAGAAGCGAGGCAGCCCGCTGAGGGCACGTTGGACGGGCGCGCCTGCTCGGCCTTAGCTCGAGGCGGCCCACTGGGTCCAAGGCGGGGAGCGGGACGCTGCACCCCTCCCGTCCCCGATCGAGAGCGGCGCAGCCACCGGCAAAGCCCAAAACAGGCAGCGGTTGTAGCTCTGGCGTGGGGCAGCTCCAACATAGGGCGACGGCGGCTGGATCTGCGCGCATGGTGGTTGGCGGCGGGATCTGCGGCTCGGCTTCTCGGGGAAGCTGGTCGGGCGGCAGATTTGGCTCAGGGGCTCGTCCCCTCGAGCTGCTCTCGGGACAGCGCGAGGCGACCGACCAGATGGGCCCGGGAGGGCCTGGCTTGGGCCGGCGGGCTTGGTGGCTGGAGGTGCAAGAGAGGAGAGAGAGAGGCTGAGGAGGTAGGTGGTCGCGCATCCCGAGGGAGATTAGGGTTTGGCTGTCCAAAAATGGCATGGGAGGCCTATTTATAACAATGGGGGGTAGGTTCAACAGTTTTTCGCCCCGGTTTCAACCGCGCGGTCTAAATCGGACGATCTCGTATTCGGAGACGGCCTAAGTGGCTGTGTAGACTGGCTAGGTGGGGAAGAGAGTGAAATGGTGCGGCGCGGCAACACGATTTAAAACACTGAAACACGTCCAACAAATAGCCAAAGACGGTGCCGCTACGGTCAACCGTTCGGGTACGAGATGAACTGTGATTGCGACGAAAATTGGCAGGCGCCCTATCTATATGAAAATAAGACCAGACGCCAAGTTTCATCCCAATCAAAGAAATTTAATACACACTTTTAAAAACAAATATTTAATCGATGTCGTGGGCGCGTGTGTGTGTGGTTGTGCTCAAGACGGTCAACGACGACAACGGAGAGAACCGGCAACTAATAACGGATGCAAGTTTCAAAATTCGTGCGCATGATGCGATGATGAATGCGACTTACAAAATAATAAACGGCGACAATGGAACAAAAGGGTAATCTTCTGGGGCATCGGTCTCGGGCTGTCACACCAGCCTCACAGGTCAAGGCCTCAAGGGTGACGCGAGGAAAGGACAGGCGAGAAGCCGATTGCAGGACGGTGCATTTTCCCCTTTTGTGCAAAGGAGGGAAGGATGTATGCGGGTTCCCAAGACATCTCCCAAAGGTTTCCATTCTGGTGCAACAAACCCACCACCGCCCGCCAGCAGGATGCACGTCATCCCTCGACCCGTCCCTGCTGTGATGACGGCCACTTTGCACGCGAACACCACCTTTGGACAGGGGAGCATGTTCCCTTGTTCCTCTTCAAAATTGGCCATTGTGGAATCCCTTCCCGCCGAAACGATAAGGGAAGAGAACCCGGGCCGCCACTATAAATAGAGGATAGGATACTTCGTAGAGGGGGCGGGATTCATTCGTTTGCCCACTCGCACCACACAGAGGCCACCCAGCCTCCGGGGGCCCTCGAACATTGTACTAGTTCATCCACCAACCTCCACGAGAGGCAATCCACCCAAGCAGGAGTAGGGTATTACGCTTCTCAGCGGCCCGAACCTGGGTAAACCGCCGTGTTTTGTGTCTTCCTCACCATTGAGTGAGTTCTTTGCCATCCCCGGCGAGTAGTGAGTCAGGCGAACCAAGGCTGTCAAGTGGCCTCCGCACGCACCCCTGTGTTCGAATCTTTAGGGTTTTGCGGAGCCCGAAATCCAACATTTGGCGCGCCAGGTAGGGGGCACGTGTCGGAGCCTCCACACCAACAGCAAGAGCCATACCTCGACTCGGCGACTCCATGGCAAGTGCGACCACTGACAGCCACCGGCCCCTGGCGGTGGATGGCGTCCGGGTGAGCAGGGCTGCCCCCTTAGTCGTGTGCATTCTTGGTGGGTCGCAAGCGCCACCTTTTGGACGTCATGTCAAGCGCTTACTACAGCGCGAGCGGATGGCACGCCCAAGGCCTGAGCCCGCGGAACACCACTTATGGCCGGAGGTCAACATCACCTTCGGCCCTGACGATCACCCCAAGGCCATGACAGCCTCTGGGACACTTCCTATGATGTGCACGTTGACCATATGCGACATGGCCATCTCCAAGACCCTCATCGACGGCGGCGCGGGCCTCAACGTCCTCTCGGTAGAGGCATTGGACGCGCTACGTTTGTCCCGAGAGCAGCTTGCGCCTTCAAGGCCCTTCTCCGGGGTGGTGGCAAGATCTGTCACCGTCGTGGTACGGATTCTCCTCCGTGTCACCTTCGGCACCCACTCCAACTTCCACACTGAGCAGATCTACTTCGACGTCGCTCGCATCCACCTTCCGTACAACGCAATACTTGGCTACCCCTCCCTCGCGCAGTTCATGGCAGCAACGCACCCAGGGTACAAGGTCGTCAAGATGCTCGGGAGCGGCGGCGTGCTCACCATCGTGGGAGACATCAAGGATGCATCTCGGGAACTTGAGCTCTCCCACAAGGCTGCGGCCGTGGCACGTGCCAACCTCAATGTCGCAACGCGCGTTGCGGAAGACCCTGGGGACGTCCCCGATGTCGCGCCCGTGAAGAAGAAGCAGTTGTTCTCCCAGGACCGGGCGGAAAAAAAAGCAAGTACCCGTGGATGAAGGAAGCTCGGCCCCCACCTTCACCATCGGCACAAACCTCCCCCAAGGCCAAGAGAAGGCATTGGTGGGTTTCCTCAAGGCGAACAAGGACGCGTTTGCCTGGAGCGCCTCCGACCTGGTGGGGGTCCCGAGGGACGTCACTGAGCACCACCTCATGGTGTGCCCGAACGCGCGCCCAGTGTAGCAGAAAGCAAGAAGGCAAGCCCCAGAGAAGCAGGCGTTCATCGCTCAGGAGGTGCACAAACTGAAGGAAGCAGGGGTTATTCGAGAGGTGCGTTACCCAGAGTGGGTGGCTAACCGGGTGGTCGTCTCGAAGAAGTGCGGGAACGAGTGCATGTGCGTCGACTTCAGGAGCCTCAACAAGGCTTGCCCTCAGGACCCCTTCCTGCTACCACGCATTGACCAGATCGTGGACTCCATCACGGAGTGCGACCTCCTGTGCTTCCTGGATGCATTCCCGGGTTACCACCAGATCAAGATGGCAATGGAGGACGTCGAGAAGACAGCCTTCCTCTCTCTGTGTGGGTATACTGCTACGAGTGCATGCCCTTCGGGCTGCGGAACACCGGGGCAACCTTTCAACGATTAATGCATATCGCTCTAGGACCGCATCTCGGGAGGAACGCAGAGTCCTACGTCGATGACATCGTGGTCAAGTCAAGGCAGGCAAATACCTTGGTGGAGGACCTGGAGGAGACATTCGCCAGCCTAAGAGAGGTGAACCTGAAGCTCAACCCCGAGAAGTGCGTCTTCGGGGTCCCGTCAGGCAAACTGCTCGGTTTCCTGGTGTTGCACCGGGGGATTGAGGCAAACCCGGTGAAGGTCAACGCCATAAACAAGATGAGCGCGCCCACAACCCTTAAGGAGATGCAGAAGTTGGCGGGGTGTGTTACCTCCTTGGGTCGTTTCATCTCCAAGCTCAACGAGTGGGCCCTGCCTTTCTTCAAGATCATGAAAAGAAAGGGGCCCTTTGAATGGACCTCGGAGGCCGACGCCGCCTTCGATGAACTCAAGCGGTACCTGATACGTCTCAAACGTATCTATAATTTTTGATGGTTTCATGTTGTTATCTTGTCATCTTTGGATGTTTTATGTACCTTTTATATCTTTTTTGGGACTAACTTATTAATTCAGTGCCAAGTGCCAGTTCCTGTTTTTCTGTGTTTTTGGATCTTTTCAGCTCTGGTTTTGGAACAGAGTCCAAACGGAATAAAATCCCCTAAATGATTTTTTCCCGAACGAAAGAAGATCAGGGGGCTTGTGGGCCAAGCCAGGAGGGCTACAGGGAGCCCACAAGCCCCCATCCGCCACCAGGGGGCGGCGGCGGGCAGGCTTGTGGCCTCCCTGGCGCCCGCCTGACCTAGATCCTCCACCTATATATTCCCTAAAATACAGCAAAAAATCAAGGGATCCACGAAAATACTTTTCCGCCGCCGCAAGCTTCCGTTTCCGTGAGATCTCATCTGGAGACCCTTCCCGGTGCCCTGCCGGAGGGGACTTTGGAGTTGGAGGGCTTCTACAACAACATCATCGCCCCTCCAATGACTCGTGAGTAGTTCACTTCAGACCTACGGGTCCGTAGTTAGTAGCTAGATGGCTTCTTCTCTCTCTTGGATCTTCAATACAAAGTTCTCCATGATCTTCATGGAGATCTATCCGATGTAATCCTCTTTGGCGGTGTGTTTGTCGAGATCCGATGAATTGTGGATTTGTGATCAGATTATCTATGATATATATTTGAGTCTTTGCTGATTTCTTATTTGCATGATTTGATATCCTTGTAAGTCTCTCCGAGTCTTGGGTTTTGTTTGGCCAACTAGATCTATGATTCTTGCAATGGGAGAAGTGCTTGGGTTTGGGTTCTTACCGTGTGGTGACCTTTCCCAGTGACAGTAGGGGCGGCAAGGCACACATCGTCTAGTTGCCATCAAGGGTAACAAGGTGGGCTCTGTCGTAGATATGAGATTGTCCATCTACATCATGTCATCTTGCTGAAGGCGTTACTCTGTTCTTTTGGACTTAATACACTAGATGCATGCTGGATAGCGGTCGACGTGTGGAGTAATAGTAGTAGATGCAGAAAGTATCGGTCTACTTGTTTTGGATGTGATGCCTATAGATATAATCATTGCCATAGGTGACGTCACGACTTTGCGCGGTTCTATCAATTGCTCGACAGTAATTTGTTCACCCACCGTCTACTTGCTTTCATGAGAGAAGCCACTAGTAAACACTACGGCCCTCGGGTCTATTCACACCTATCGTTCCCACCTTCGCTTTTACTTTGCTTTGTTACTCTGTTGCTTTCAGTTCTCACTTGGCGAACAATCTATAAGGGATTCACAACCCCTTCATAGCGTTGGGAGCAAGCTTTTGTGCTTGTGCAGGCACTTGTGATACTCCTTCACTGGATCGATACATTGGTTCTCAAAATGAGGGAAATACTTACCACCGCTGCGCTACATCACCCTTTCCGCTTCGAGGGAACACCAACGCAAGGCTCCAAGGCCACGGGGGAAATCCTTTGCATATTTTCCTAGGAAGTCCCTTAAGGCGTAGTCGTAGCAGAGGGATTCCTGGTGCCGTCAACACGACTATTTCTGGCGCCATTGCAAGGTCTTTTGTTGCAGTAGCAGAAGTATTTCTGGCACCGTTTCCAGGGAAGGAGAGATCTATCCAAGTAGGTCTCACAAACTCATCTCTTGCATTTACTTTTTTGCCAGTTGCCTAACGTTTTCCTCTCCCCCACTTCACATTTGTCGTTTTCATTTGCCTTTCTCCTTTGCCGTTTTCTTTTGCCTTTTGCCTTTTTGCCGTTTTCCTTTGCTGGTTTTCTTGCTTGCTTGTGTGCTTGTTTGTTTGTTGAAGTCATGATGGCTGAAAACACCAAACTTTGAGACTTCTCGAGTACTAATAATAATGATTTTATTAATACTCCGATTGCTCCCGCCACTAGTGCGGAATCGTATGAAATCAACGCAGCTTTGCTGAATCTTGTTATGAAAGAGAAATTCTCTGGCCTTCCTAGTGAAGATGCCGCATCCCATCTCAATACCTTCATTGAGCTTTGAGATATGCAAAATAAAAGATATGTGGATAATGACATGATTAAGTTGAAACTTTTTCCTTTCTCGTTGCGAGATCGCGCAAAAACTTGGTTTTCTTCTTTGCCTAAAAATAGTATTGATTCTTGGGATAAGTGCAAAGATGCTTGCATATCCAAGTATTTTCCGCCGGCTAAGATCATCTCCTTACGTAACGATATCATGAATTTCAAGCAACTTGATCGTGAACACGTTGCACAATCTTGGGAGAGGATGAAGCTTAAGATTAAAATATTTTACACTGGCTTGAATTTAGCTTCTCGCAATATCTTGGACTCCGCCTCAGGTGGAACGTTCATGGAAATCACGTTAGGAGACGCTACAAAACTCCTAGACAATATCATGACCAACTACTCTCAGTGGCACACTGAAAGGTCACCTCCTAGCAAAAAGGTACACGCTATAGAAGAAATTAACTCGCTTAGTGCTAAGATGGACGAGTTGCTGAATTTGGTTGCTAGTAGAAACTCTACTGTAGATCCTAATGACATGCCACTATCTTCTTTGATTGAGAGTAGCAACGCTAGTTTGGACGTGAATTTTGTTGGTAGGAACAATTTTGGCAACAACAATGCTTTTAGAGGAAACTATGTTCCTAGGCCTTTTCCTAGTAACTCCTCTAACAATTATGGCAATTCCTACAACAACACTTATGGAAATCACAACAAATTACCCTCTGATTTAGAGAGTAATATCAAAGAGTTCATCAACTCTCAAAAGATTTTCAATGCGTCCATAGAGGAAAAACTACTCAAAATAGACGATTTGGCTAAGAGCGTTGATAGGATGTCTTGTAATATTGATGCTTTGAAAGTTAGATGCGCCCCTCCCAAGGTCAACTTGGATGAAACTTTGAAAGCTATGCGTGTCTCCATGAATGAGAGCAAAGAAAGAACCGCCCAAATTCGCGCTAGGCATGAATGGTTAAAAAGGGTGCGTTCTAGTGATGCAAATCACGAAGATCTTAAAGTGCTTGGTGTGTCTCCTCTTGAATCTTTGTTTTCGCGTGTCAAACCTATTGATGAAGGGGCTGGATATGAATCCACTTTGGTTGAAAAATGCCCCAATGATTCGGAGTCCACCTATCTTGATGATAAAGGTGTGGAGAGTGGAGTAGAAGAAATCAAAATTTTGGGTAGTAATGAAACTCCCACTTTGGATTTCAAGGAATTCAATTATGATAATTGCTCCTTGTTTGAATGCATTTCTTTGATGCAATCCATTGCAAACTCTCCACACGCTTATAGCCAAAGCAAAGCCTTTACCGCGCATATCGTAGATGCTATGATGAAATCTCTTGAAGAGAAGCTCGAACTAGAAGTCTCTATACCTAGAAAACTTCATGATGAGTGGGAACCTACTATCAAAATCAAGATCAAAAACTATGAGTGCAATGCTTTGTGTGATTTGGGTGCTAGTGTTTCCGCGATTCCAAAGTCTTTATGTGATATTATTGGTTTTCATGAGATTGAAGAGTGTTCTCTTAATTTGCATCTTGCGGATTCTACTGTCAAGAAACCCATGGGAAGGATCGATGATGTTCTTATTGTTGCAAATAAGAACTATGTACCCGTGGATTTCATTGTACTTGACATAGATTGCAATCCTTCATGTCCCATTATTCTTGGTAGACCTTTCCTAAGGACTATTGGTGCTATCATCGATATGAAGGAAGGGAATATTAGATTTAAATTTCCTTTAAAGAAGGGCATGGAGCACTTTCCTAGGAAGAAAATAAGATTGCCTTATGAATCTATGATGAGGGCTACTTATCGTTTGAGCACCAAAGATGACTATACATGATTCCATCATGTTTTGCCTAGCTAAGGGCGTTAAACAAAAGTGTTTTTTGGGAGGCAACCCAACGAATCTATCCTTTTTCTTTCTGTTTTCTGTTTTCCACACTTTCATAATTCTGTTATGATTGTGTTTTTTGTGTTTCTTTTTGCGTTTGTGCCAAGCAAAACCGTTATGATTAGTCTTGGGGATGATCGTTTGGTCATGCTGGAAAAGACAGAAACTTTCTGCTCACAAAAAGAATTTTCATTTTTTTCTGTAAGAGCTTTTGAGTTGATTCTTTTTGCTGCTGATTCCTACGAAAATTCTTCAGACTGTCGTAATTTTTCAGAAGTTTTGAAGTAAAAGAAGTATACGAAATATACAGATTGCTACAGACTGGTCTGCTGTTAATAGATTCTGTTTTTGTTGTGTTGGTTGCTTATTTTGATGAAACTATGGATAGTATCGGGGGGTATTAGCCATGGAAGATTGAAGATACAATAACCCAACATCAACATAAGTAGAATTCAAGTTTGCTACAGTACCCAAGGAAGTGGTGGTTCGCTTTCTTATACTAATGTTATCACGAGTTTCTGTTTAAGTTTCATGTTGTGAAGTTTTCAAGTTTTGGCACTACAACAAAAGTGATAATTTATGACGCTCATTCTATGACGATTCAATGAAAAAACGTCATAGTTTGTGAAATGAGGATGATTCCTTGACGTTTTTTCACTGAATCGTCACTGAATGTTCATCACAGATTATCACATTTATTGTAGTGTGGGTGAAGTTCTTATGGACAAAGAGATAAAGAGTGGCAAGAGCTCAAGCTTGGGGATGCCCAAGGCACCCCAAGAGATTCAAGGATGTCGTAAAAGCCTAAGCTTGGGGATGCCCCGGGAAGGCATCCCCTCTCTCGTCTTCAATCCATCGGTAACGTTACTTGGGGCTATATTTTTATTCACCACATGTTATGTGTTTTTGCTTGGAGCATCTTGTATCGTAGGAGTCTTTTATTTTTTTTGTGTCACAATCATCCTTGCTGCACACCTAGAGAGAGAGACATGCACTCACCATGATTTTGTCGAGCTTCACTTATATCTTTTGGTAGACAATTCAGCTCACATGTGCTTCACTTATATCTTTTGAGCTAGATACTTTTGCTCTATGTGCTTCACTTATATCTTTGTGCTTCACTTATATCTTTTAGAGCACAGTGGTGCGTGGCTTGGTAGTTGATCTATGCTTTGAAAGTAGTCTCAAAATGGGTAGTTATCCAAAGGGATACAAAAACTTCCACCTTCATGTGCATTGAATAGTTAGAGAAGTTTGATTCATCTCAATTAGTTTTGAGTTGTGGTTTTGGTAATATTGAAGTCATGCTAGTAAGGTGTTGTGGATCTATAAATACTTGTGTTGAAGTTAGTGATTCCCGTAGCATGCACGTATGGTGAACCGCTATGTGATGAAATCTGAGCATGATTAGTCTATTGATTGTCACCCTTTGCGTGGCGGCCGGGATTGCGCGATCGTTTATACCTACCAACCCTTCCCCTAGGAGTATGCGTTGAATGCTTTGTTTAGATTACTAATAAAACTTTAGCAACAAGTATATGAGCTCTTCATGACTAATGTCGAGTCCATGGTTTAGATGCACTTTCACCTTCCACCATCACTATCTTATTAGTGTCGTGCAACTTTCGCCGGTGCACAAAACCCACCATTAGCCTCCCTCAAAACAGCCACCATACCTACCTACTATGGCTTTTTCAAAGTCATTCCTAGATATATTGCCATGAAACTACCACCATGACATGTTCCTCCACGTCTATATTGCCATTGCATGATCGTAAGATAGCTAGCATGATGTTTCCATTAATGTCTATGCCATGCTAGATCATTGTCACGGTACACTACCGAAGGCACTCCACATAGAGTCATCGTTGCTCTAAGTTTTGAGTTGAAAGTGTGATGATCATCATTGATGGAGCATTGTCCCATGTGAGGAAATAAAAGAGTCCAAAGAATCCCACCAAAAAAAAGAGGCCAAAGAGCCCACCAAAAAAATGAGAGAAAAAGAGAGAAGGGACAATGCTACCACTTTTCCACACTTGTGCATATTAAGCACCATGATCTTCATGATTGAGAGTCTCTCGTTTTCTCACCACCATATAGCTAGTGAGAAATTTTCATTATATAACTTGGCTTGTATATTCCAATGATAGGCTTCCTCAAAATTGCTTTAGCTCTTCGTGAGCAAGCAAGTTGGATGCACACCGACTAGTTTTCTTTAAGAGCTTTCACATACTCTTAGCTCTAGTGCATCATTTGTATGGCAATCCCTACTCATTCACATTGATATCTATTGATGAGCATCTCCACAGCTCATTGATATGCCTAGTTAATGTGATCATCTTCTCCTTATTTTGTCTTGCAACATCCACCACACTCCACACCACTTATAGTGCTAAAACCATGGCTCACGCTCATGTATTGCGTGAGAGTTGAAAAGGTTTGAGAACAAACTTGTCAGAATCGTGATTCTGAATCGGATCGGAGCTCTGTTGCTAGGATCGTGAATCCTAGAATCTTAACTATCAGGATCGTAGAAACTTAGATTCTATGAGCAAAATCGTAGAATCGGAGGGGCTAGTTTGGATCGTAAGATCGTAAGATTCTAAGACTTGAGTCAAGATTCTGACAACTTTGTTTGAGAAAGTAAACGTGTGAAAACAATTACTTGGCCAATACCGGGGTTGTGCATGATTTAAATTCGTTGTGCAATGATGATAGAGCATAGCCAGACTATATGCTTTTGTAGGGATAACTTTCTTTTGGCCTTGTTATTTTGAAAGTTCATGATTACCTTGCTAGTTTGCTTGAATTATTATTGTTTCCACGTCAATAGCAAACTATTGTTTTGAATCTAATGGATCTGAACATTCACGTCACATAAGAGGAGTTACAAAGGACATCTAAGCTAGGTAGCATGAAAGCACCAAAAATTCATTCTTTATCACTTCCCTACTCGAGGACGAGCGGGAGTTAAGCTTGGGGATGCTTGATACGTCTCAAATGTATCTATAATTTTTTATGGTTTCATGATGTTATCTTGTCATCTTTGGATGTTTTATGTACCTTTATATCTTTTTGGGACTAACTTATTAATTCAGTGCCAAGGGCCAGTTCTTGTTTTTTCTATGTTTTTGGCTCTTTTCAGATCTGATATTGGAACGGAGTCCAAACAGAATAAAATCCCCGAAATGATTTTTTCCCGAACGAAAGAAGACCAGGGGGCTTGTGGGCCAAGCCAGGAGGGCTACAGGGAGCCCACAAGCCCCCCATCCGCCACCAGGACTAAAGATTTTCAGATTTTTCTTATTTTTGTGTTTTTTTTAATGAAATTATTTTTGGGTTTTAGGGTTTTAGGGTTTAGGTGTTCGGGAGATTAACGTGATGCCTCGTTTGGTGTTCGGGAATTAGTTTTCATATAATTTAAATAGAAATAATTATTTATATATATATAAGGTTAACTTATCTTACAAGCGAGCATATATATACAATTATATGGAGATCTGAATTATCGGTACTAGAGCCCGTCTATTTGATTACATGGACGAACATCAGTAATGGCCCCTAGCTACACTAAATCGTCCTTTGTCATCTATAGCTTCCGTCCTCAGAAAGGTCGCAAGCTCCTCTGCAACAGCAATCGCGCGTTGCTCTGGTAGGACCTTCGTCGTCATGGCCGTGTGCTATATAAGAAGAGGAGATGAATATGAATATCAATCATGATAACAAAGAATGACGGGTAAAAATAGAGGTGTGAATGTTCATTGCTTACGTCGAATCTGTGATCCTTGTGCTCAGAGGTAAACGTGCGAATGGTCTCGCAAACATAGTGTCCGCATAGATGCGTTCCCCGTGGCTGCTGGTCGCACTATACGAGAATAGAATATATATAATCAAAATAATAATCTAGCATCATAAATGTATTGAAAATAGAAGTATATCATACTACTACTTACCTGAGCCGCTCTAAAGGTCAACTTCTCATGCTCGATACCGGGAGTCACGCACTTGAACCGCTTCCAAACCCTGCCCGACAAGGATAATGATTTGCTAAGTTTTTCATTAATTGATATATCAGAAAATCAACGAAAGGACCGATAGAGCGCAAGTATGATTGAAATTACCCTTGGAGCATGTCCTGCATGCTTTGGAACTATTCCAAGGGTCTCGATAATGGGTCGAAGGCATCAACTCTTCCCTTATCAATTTGAATATCCAACAGAATCCAATGAAAGTTGCACATGTGTATATATATATATATGTGTGTGTGTCAATAACTTATCAATTACACTTATAAGTGAATGGACACAACAGAGTAAAGACCCTCACCTGAAGTTGTATGGAAACAGTATGTGGTCACAGAAATTTTGATCTGTTAGAAACCTTAGAAGGTTTTCCTCCGTCACCTTGGGATAATTAGTTAGCGTCGCTATATGTATTTTATCTGGGTCAATAAACCCAATACTTAGGATGCTCTTACTTTTACAATCTAGAATCTTCATTCTGCATAATAGAGTACAAGTTATATATAGACAATGAATTGAAATAACTAAACTAGTTATATGTAGACAACGAATTGAAAAACTTACAGACAATAGAAACTCATAAGCGATTTGTCGAGGGCGTCGCCATTGTACATCTGGAAGAGTTCATCAAAGTCGATATGGATTTGTTCGGGGCGGCCGTAGTACTCCTGTGGGACATTCAGCATGATCATCATTCTCCCATTCTTTGATTCACTTAAGTACCTGAAAAGGACGTGGATGTCGCCTAGAGGGGGGGTGAATAGGCGCTTTAAAATAGTTAAGGTTTAGGCTTGAACAAATGCGGAATAAAACTAACGTTTAATATGTCAAGCACAAAACCTACAAACAACTAGGCTCACCTATGTGCACCAACAACTTATGCTAAGCAAGATAAACAACTAAGTCATAGCAAGATATGTTACAATAAACAATATGCCTATCACAAAGTAAAGTGCATAAGTAAAGGGTTCGGGTTAGAGATAACCGAGGCACGGGGAGACGATGATGTATCCCGAAGTTCACACCCTTGCGGATGCTAATCTCCGTTAGAGCGGTGTGGAGGCACAATGCTCCCCAAGATGCCACTAAGGCCACCGTAATCTCCTCACGCCCTCGCACAATGCAAGATGCCGTGAGTCCACTAAGGGACCCTTGAGGGCGGTCACCGAACCCGTACAAATGGCAACCCTTGGGGGCGGTCACCGAACCCGTACACGTGGCAACCCTTGGGGGCGGTTACCGGTACCCGTACAAATTTCTCGGGGCAACCTCCACAACCTAGTTGGAGACCCCGATGCTTCCCGGAGCTTCACACCACAATGATTGAGCCCCGAGACACCACCAAGCTTCTAGGACACCAAAGCATCCACGAAGAACAATATCAAGGGTACTAAGTACCAAAGGTAGTAAGCTTCTCAACTTCTCACTTCCACGTATCACCGTGGAGAACTCAAACCGATGCAACTAATGCAATGGCAAGAACACACGAAGTGGTCAAGTCCCTCACACTCAAATCCCTCCACAACAACAAAAGCTATGGAGAAATATGAGAGGAAGAACAAGGAGCTCACAAAGAACTCCAAGATCAAGATCCAAGGGGTTCCCCTCACATAGAGGAGAAAGTGATTGGTGGAGATGTGGATCTAGATCTCCTCTCTCTTTTCCCTCAAGAGCAAGAAAGAATCATTGGAGGGATTGAGAGTAATCAAGCTCTAAGAATGTCAACAATGGAGGTAGAACAAGAGCTCAACGGATAGATGAGACCAAGGGGGAAGAAGACCCCCTTTATATAGTGGGGGAAGGAATCAGACCGTTACCCCCACTCTCTGCCCGAGCTCCAGCGGTACTACCGCTGGCTGCAGCGGTACTACCGCTGGCACTCCAGCGGTACTACCGCCAGCTAGCGGTACTATCGCTGGCTGCAGCGGTACTACCGCTGGCACTCCAGCGGTACTACCGCCGGGCCCGTGGTAGTGCAACGGCACTACCACCGCCAAGAAAGTCTTCGCAAAAAGGTCCGTCCACGAACAACCGCTAGGCAGGCGGTACTAAGCTCCTGGAGCGGTACTACCGCTGACCAGGGGCGGTACTACCGCCAGCCAGCGGTACTACCGCTTGGGCCAGCGGTACTACCGCTTGGGCCAGCGGTACTACCGCCAACTCTAGCGGTACTACCGCTAGGTCCAGCGGTACTACCGCTCGCCACTGAAACAGCCATAACTTTCGCATACGAGCTCCGAATCGAGCAAACCCACGCTTGTTGGATTCAGGACGACAAGGGCTATCCAAACAGTTATGAAAATGCCAATGATATAAAGATGTGAGTCCTCTAAGAATGAAGAACCGGCAAAAACTCCAACATCGAAAACATCATAGTAGTTGCATATGGACTCCGTTTTCGATGAACTCGAGCTTGTCATGAAGATGACCATAAGCTCTAAAACTCACAAAGAGAAACACCAAATAAGAACCAAGAAGTATGATGCAAGGATGCAAACGGTTTGAGCTCTCAACGAACGATACGATCAAGCTACTCACTTGAGAGCCCCCCCCCTTGATAGAACAGCAATCTATCCTAACCAGAAAACCTATCAAGGGCAAACCTATACCCTGCACCTCGTCCTCTTGCGCTAGATGATGATGATCTTGGCTTCCTCAAGATGGACCACCTTTCTTGATTGTGTTGGCTTGATGAAGACTAGTTGATTGCTCCCCCATACTCACTATGGGTGAGCCACTCTTCAGCATATCTTCACAAGTCCATTGCCACCACAATGGATGGCAAGCTTCAAGCATGCTATCTTCGTGCTGATCCACTTGAACTTGCACATCGCAATCTTGATGACGATCACAACTTGACATCATACTCCATGGGTTGTATGAGATCTTCCCTTTGACGCAAGCCCATGGAAACACACCTAACCCCCACATAGAACTCTCACGAAGACCATGGGTTAGTACACAAACACGTAATGGACAATGCTTACCATACCATGGGATCACTTGATCCCTCTCGGTACATCTTGTACGCTTTGTGTGTTGATCATCTTGGTTTACTCTTTGTCTGAGATCTTGATCAACCATTGATGATGATCACAACTTGACGTCATACTCCATGGGTTGTATGAGATCTTCCCTTTGACGCAAGCCCATGTAAACACACCTAACCCCCACATAGAACTCTCACGAAGACCATGGGTTAGTACACAAACACGTAATGGACAATGCTTACCATACCATGGGATCACTTGATCCCTCTCGGTACATCTTGTACGCTTTGTGTGTTGATCATCTTGATTTACTCTTTGTCTGAGATCTTGATCAACCATGTGTCTCTATGACCATTCTTTGGATAATACCTTGAATACCATCTTGGTCATCATATAAACTCCTTGAACCCAACAGATGGACTTCAAGAAGTGCCTATGGACAAATCCATACCATGGGATCACTTGATCCCTCTTGGTACATCTTGTACGCTTTGTGTGTTGATCATCTTGATTTACTCTTTGTCTGAGATCTTGATCAACCATGTGTCTCTATGACCATTCTTTGGACAATACCTTGAATACCATCTTGGTCATCATATAAACTCCTTGAACCCAACAGATGGACTTCAAGAAGTGCCTATGGACAAATCCTATAAATGTAACTTAAGGCAACCATTAGTCCATAGGAATTGTCATCAAGTACCAAAACCACATATGGAGATATATGCTCCAACAGTACCATTGATGCAAGTAACGCATATTTGTTGGGAGATCATCTTTGCTGACCAAAGGCTCACCCATCACAAACTGTGGCTTAGGGGCTACCACGGCCTTGGGTATCTTGTCGTCTTGGGAAGACAGCAATTCTTCAACCGAGACACCACAGGCAGCCGCCAACTCCTTTGCTCTTTCTAAAGCTAGCCCCTGCACCGGAGGGGGAACATTCTCGGTTAACACCTTGAGGGGTGGGATCGACTGTTTGGCCTGTTGTCCAAGTTGAGGAACGTCTGATTTTTTCTTACTTGTAGTTGAACTTGATTTGCTCCCACTTGCACTTGCACGTGATCTGCTCTCTTTCACTTCCTTCTCCAATGTGCGTGTATAGTCATCAGGCTTATGGTGTAAGTCATAAGGTCTGATAGGAAGATTAGCATGACGTACCTTTGGGAGGGGCGACTGTTTGCGCTTTGGGGTGCTCTGTGGCTTAGGAATCATCGGCGGAGCGTTCTTGGTGGCACGCTCCCGCTTAGTATCCGGAGCGGGCGGCGGCGGAGACGGACGACCCAAGTCCGGCGACGGTGATCGAGGTGGACTCGTGTTGTGCTGGCCGACGTTATGTGGAGGGCTTGCACGTGATCTGCTCTTTTTCACTTCCTTCTGCAATGTGCATGTATAGTCATCAGGCTTATGGTGTAAGTCATACTGTGATGGAAGGGTCGTGAAGTATTTTGCAAATGCTATTTGCTTCTAGGTGTATTCCGGGCGGGGCTCGAGTTCCTTCTTTTTCATCTGCGCATCATGATGTTCCCTTGCTATCCTGGCGTTTTCCTCGGGGGTACGATCATAAGGTCCGATAGGAAGATTAGCATGACGTACCTTTGGGAGGGGCGACCGTTTGCGCTTTGGGGTGCTCTGTGGCTTAGGAATCGTCGGCGGAGCGTTCTTGGTGGCACGCTCCCGCTTTGTATCCGTGGCAGGCTCAGGCTTTGTATCCGGAGCGGGCGGCGGCGGAGCGTTCTTGGTGGCACGCTCCCGCTTTGTATCCGTGGCAGGCTCAGGCTTTGTATCCGGAGCGGGCGGCGGCGGAGCGTTCTTGGTGGCACGCTCCCGCTTTGTATCCGTGGCAGGCTCAGGCTTTGTATTCGGAGCGGGCGGCGGCGGAGCATTCTTGGTGTCACGCTCCCGCTTTGTATCCGTGGCAGGCTCAGGCTTTGTATCCGGAGCGGGCGGCGGCGGAGCGTTCTTGGTGGCACGCTCCCGCTTTGTATCCGTGGCAGGCTCAGGCTTTGTATCCGGAGCGGGCGGCGGCGGAGCGTTCTTGGTGGCACGCTCCCGCTTTGTATCCATGGCAGGCTCAGGCTTTGTATCCGAAGCGGGCGGCGGCGGAGCGTTCTTGGTGGCACGCTCCCGCTTTGTATCCGTGGCAGGCTCAGGCTTTGTATCCGGAGCGGGCGGCGGCGGAGTGTTCTTGGTGGCACGCTCCCGCTTTGTATCCGTGGCAGGCTCAGGCTTTGTATCCGGAACGGGCGGCGACGGAGACGGACGACCCAAGTTCGGCGGCGGTGATCGAGATGGACTCGTGTTGTGCTGGCCGACGTCATGTGGAGGGCTTGGAGGTAATGGAGGTGTAGGTAACCTTCGACGACTCGGAGGCGGTGTTGTCCTTGGGGCCGAGCCTGGAAGCCTGATGTAGTTCTTGTCCCATAGGATGACTCCACCTAGTACTTCTCCGAGTGTCCTCTCATCTTCGGGTCCAGCTATGTCGAGCTCCATATCATTAAACCCCGTCATTATTTCATCCACCCCGACTTTAGCAAAGCCAGCTGGAATCTCACGGCCATGCCAGCGTGCATCAGGGCCAGAAGGTAAAGCTTGTCCGACGGCCACCTTCATGGATATGTTCTTGAATTTCTGATGGAGTTCACAAGATGTTGACTCCTTGATTCCATCCACGGGGTAGCCGGGACCGCCCTCTATCATTCTTCGTTCATCGTCGGGCGGGGCCTCAGATTCAGCCATGCTGCTTTTCCGCTTATATGGGGCACCGGTAATATCAAGTGCAGGATCTTCCTCGCGCGGTACTCCTCTAAGCTCATCAATCTGCTTCTGTTGCTCGTTAATCCTGGCAAGCAACTAGTTGAACTTGTCATTCTCCTCATCCTGATGCCGCTTCTTTGCTCTCTCTCGGCTTCTGTAAGTGTCTTGGTCTCTGGCAAACCCAAGCCACCACGGGTAAGATGGACCGAAGCCTCGCGTTCGTCCTCCATGTTCGTCATTGCCGAGGACCAGTGTGAGCAAATCTTTATCTCTATCTGCAGTGAACTTTATTTGTCCCTCCTTAATTTCTTTCACTATCCTTTTCCAATTCTCCCTGGGTATCCTAAGATTGTCATTGCAGATGAGGTCCCCTGTTGTTTCGTCGTACGACCCACCATGCGCAAGGAACCAATTTCTTGCTCTCAATTCCCACTCATCACGGAGTGGTTCAGGTACGATGCCTTTATCTATCAGATCTTGCTCTTTCTTTTCCCACTTTGGGATGGCAGTCTCATAGCCCCCTGGCCCCAGCTTGTGGTGATATTTCTTCTTGTCGGCATTTATCTTGTTCTTTTCTAATAATGCCTGGGCATCTTCTGACTCCTTGTACTCTTGAAATTCCTTCCAGTGATTCACCTGCTTGGCTAGATACCCCTCGAATACTGGCACTTTCTTTGTCTTCAGATAGTTTTTCCATAGCTTCTTCTTCCAGCTACGGAACAGTTCGGCCATCTTCTTTAGAGTCCACTGCTTGACCCTCGCCCCTGCCCACCATATCCCCTGTTTTTTGGTTGTTGAAGTGGGACCATGCCATGCTCTTGCCACTCTAGTTCATGCACATGACGTGTTCGATGAAATGCCCGAGCCACTCTACTTAAGCTTTCTCCTCTCCAAGCTCGACCTCCAAGCTCCATTTTCCTTAATATTTGTCTAGGTTTGGCCGTGCACCAACTGCACAAGTGTTTTAAAAGGTTAGCTACTTCATCCTTTCATTTGTCACTGCTAGTGTAGGTCATTTCAAATGCTCAAATTAACTTCTTAGAGTCTGCACATGCGTAGGGTGTCGTCCCGTGCCCGTCCTCACCATTTTCGATCGCCCCGTGCCGATCTCGTCGCGAGCACCACCGTGGTGAGCCTCTTGTTCTTATCTTATTTTTTAAAAGAAAAAAATCTTACTTGTATGATCTAGATACATACTTGTATAAATTACTCACTTTCATTATTTTTTGTTATTATATAGTGCGATGGTTTTGGTATCCGCCTCCGTCGGCCCTCGTCCTGTCTATGATTCGGATGTGGTATATATTATCTTTTATAACTATTTGTTTTATTTAGTGTTTATGACAATTATGACGACCAACGTGACATATATTTTTTTAATCTAGGAGGTATGTGAACCGGAAATTCCAACCCACATAAAAATTCTTGTCGAGAAGTTAAATTTGGTTGAAAAAGAAAACAAATACTTGAAGAAAAAATTGAAAAAAATTGAGGATAAGAATATGGAACTGGAGTTGCATGTCGCCGATGTCATCGATTATCGCAAGATGAAGATCGATGCGATGCGGTTGAAGATGGATGCAATGCGCTTGAAGATGGATGAAATGCGCTTGAAGATTAGGAATATTAGAAAATATGCCATTGATAAAGAGGCTTGGTATCATTATGCTGTTGGGTCAATTGTTACCTTAGTTGCGATTTTGATCGCGTTTGTTGTTGCATTTAAATGTTTTACATAGTTGTATGTTGTTTTATGACAGAACTTTATGTATTTATTTTTTGCAATAATAACATTTGATCACTACTGTTCTTTGGCTTTAATGTGATGATGAACTTGTATTAATTTGGTCATATGTTCTGCAATGGTTTTTTGAGCTAGTTGAACCTGAAATTGAAAAGCACTACAAATGAACTCTGAAAATGCTGAAAGTTGGCATGCTATCATCATTTCACCCACATAGCATGTGTTAAATAGTTGAGAGGGCTACGACAAAAACTGGATGCACTTCGTGTACAAAACGGACAATCTCTCTCGAAGTATCAGGGTTTCGAACGAGAACTCATCTCTTACAAAGGGATTTCATTTTTTTGAACTTATTTGAACTCCATACTTTTTGTGTGTGCAAAATGCACCATTCAAAGGCACATCACAAAATTTCAACAATTTCTGACTTCATTTGGTATATTTCGGGCATTTACTTATTTTTTTTGAGCTAGTTGACCCTGAAATTGAAAAGCACTACAAATGAACTCTGAAAATGTTGAAAGTTGGCATGCTATCATCATTTCACCCACATAGCATGTGTTAAAAAGTTGAGAGGGCTACGACAAAAACTGGATGCACTTCGTGTACAAAACGGACAATCTCTCTCGAAGTATCAGGGTTTCGAACAAGAACTCATCTCTTACAAAGGGATTTCATTTTTTTGAACTTATTTGAACTCCATACTTTTTGTGTGTTCAAAATGCACCATTGAAAGGCACATCACAAAATTTCAACAATTTCTGACTTCATTTGGTATATTTCGTGCATTTACTTATTTTTTTTGAGCTAGTTGACCCTGAAATTGAAAAGCACTACAAATGAACTCTGAAAATGTTGAAAGTTGGCATGCTATCATCATTTCACCCACATAGCATGTGTTAAAAAGTTGAGAGGGCTACGACAAAAACTGGATGCACTTCGTGTACAAAACGGACAATCTCTCTCGAAGTATCAGGGTTTCGAACGAGAACTCATCTCTTACAAAGGGATTTCATTTTTTGAACTTATTTGAACTCCATACTTTTTGTGTGTGCAAAATGCACCATTCAAAGGCACATCACAAAATTTCAACAATTTCTGACTTCATTTGGTATGTTTCGTGCATTTACTTATTTTTTTGAGCTAGTTGACCCTGAAATTGAAAAGCACTACAAATGAACTCTAAAAATGTTGAAAGTTGGCATGCTATCATCATTTCACCCACATAGCATGTGTTAAAAAGTTGAGAGGGCTACGACAAAAACTGGATGCACTTCGTGTACAAAACGGACAATCTCTCTCGAAGTATGAGGGTTTCGAACGAGAACTCATCTCTTACATGGATACTATGAAAATGAGAAGTGTTTGAAATTTAGTACATTCCATACATGCATTACATAAAAGGTTCAATACATTATTACATTATTGCACCAATATTCCTATCTATTATTTCTGTTTTCTTCTGGGTCGTAGCCATGGAGAATCTTCATCATTCAGTAGGATGCTTGGGTCAGTTTTCACTTTGAAGGGCGGAATTTCATGAAACTTATTATAATATTCTGACATGTCTGTCTTGTCATCTACTCCCACGATGTTTCTTTTCCCTGAAAGAACTATGTGGCGTTTTGGCTCATCGGACGATATCTTCTTTTGCTGATTTCTTTTTCTCGTTAATGTAGACATGTCCTTCACATAGAAAACCTGAGCGACATCATTGGCTAGGACAAATGGTTCGTCCATGTACGCAAGATTGTTAAGATCCACTGTTGTCATGCTGTAGTTTTGGTCTACAACTACCCCGCCTCCTGTCAGCTTCACCCATTTGCACCGAAATAAAGGGATCTTAAAAGTAGGTCCGTAGTCAAGTTCACATATCTCCTCTATGTACCCGTAATATGTTTCCAAACAGTGCCCATTCTCATCTGTTGCATCAAAGCGGACACCACTATTTTGGTTGGTGCTCTTTTTATCTTGGGCAACCATGTAAAATGTATTCCCATTTATCTCATACCCTTGGAAAGTACATATAGTCGAAGATGGTGGCCAGGCCAAACAGTACAGCTCATCTCCAACGGTGTCGTCATTCATGAGATGTGTCTGCAACCAACTGCCGAAAGTCTTCTCGTGTTCCCCTTTAATCCAAGAGTCAGCCTTCCCCGGGTTTTCGGAGCGTAGAATATTCTTGTGTCTCACGATATACGGAGCCACCACGGTGGAATTGTGTAGAACTGTGTAGTGTGCTTGAGAGAAAGAATGCCCGTCCATACATACTTTTGCTTTCCTTCCTAGTGTGCCTTTTCCTGTCAGCCTACCCTCATACCGAGATTCAGGAACACCAATCGGCTTAAGGTCAGGAAGAAAGTCCACACAAAACTCAATGACCTCCTCTGTTCCATAGCCCTTGGAGATGCTTCCTTCTGGCCTAGCACGGTTACGAACATATTTCTTTAAGACTCCCATGAACCTCTCGAAGGGGAACATATTGTGTAGAAACACAGGACCGAGAATTCTAATCTCTTCGACTAGGTGAACTAGGAGGTGTGTCATTATATTGAAGAAGGATGGTGGGAAGAACAACTCAAAGCTGACCAGACATTGGACCACATCAATCTGTAACCCTGATAGACTTTCTTGATCGATTACCTTCTGAGAAATTGCATTGAGGAATGCACATACCTTCACAATTGCCAGGCGAACATTTTCCGGTAGAATTCCCCTCAATGCAACCGGAAGCAATTGCGTCATAAGCACGTGGCAGTCATGAGACTTTAGGTTTTGGAATTTTTTGTCTTTCATATTTACGATTCCCTTTATATTCGACGAGAAGCCAGTCGGGACCTTGATACTGAAAAGGACTTCAAATAAGATTTCCTTCTCTTCCTTAGTAAGAGCGTAGCTGGCACGCCCTTGAAACTGCCCTGGATGTATGCCATCTCTTCCTTTATGACGTTCCTGGTCCTCCCGTGCTTCTGGTGTATCTTTTGACTTCCCATACAAGCCCAGGAAGCCTAGAATATTCACGGAGAGATTCTTTGTCAGGTGCATCATGTCGATTGCCGAGCGGACCTTATGGACTTCCCAGTAGGGTAGCTCCCAAAATATAGATTTTTTCTTCCACATGGGTACGCGCTTATCAGGGCCGTTAGGAACAGGTTGGCTGCCAGGACCCTTTCCAAAGATTACTTTTAAATCTTTGACCATATCAAATACTTCAGCACCAGTACGGATGACAGGCTTCCCCCGGGGTTCTGCCTTGCCATTGAAATGCTTGCCTTTTTTATTTAAGGGATGCTTGGGCGGAAGAAAACGACGATTGTACGGTTACACATTCTTCCTACAGTTGTCGAGATATATACTTTTTGTCTGATCCAAACAGTGCGTGCATGCATTGTATCCCTTGTTTGACTGTCCTGAAATGTTACTAAGAGGAGGACAATCATTGATGGTTACGAAAAGCAACGCTCGAAGGTCAAATTCCTCTTGTTTGTGCTCGTCCCACACACGTACACCTGGTTCGGCCCACAGCTGTAAAAGTTCATCAACTAATGGCCTTAGGTACACATCAATATCGTTGCTGGGTTGCTTTGGACCTTGTATAAGCACTGGCATCATAATGAACTTCCGCTTCATGCACAACCAAGGAGGAAGGTTGTAGATACATAGAGTAACGGGCCAGGTGTTGTGACTGCAACTCTGCTCCCCAAAAGGATTCATGCCATCTGTACTCAGACCTAACCATAAGTTCCTTCCATCAGCTGCAAATCTCGGGAACTCTCTCTCGATTTTTCTCCACTGCCGACCGTCAGCGGTGTGCCTCAACTTATCATCTTTCATACGATCTTCCATGTGCCATCGCAACAACTTCGCATGATCTTTATTTCTGAACAGACGTTTCAACCGTGGTATTATAGGAGCATACCACATCACCTTGACAGGAACCCTTTTCCTGGGTGGCTCGCCCTCAATATCACCAGGGTCATCTTTTCTGATCTTATACCGCAATGCAGTGCATACCGGGCATTTATCCATATTCTCGTACTTCTCACCGCGGTAGAGGATGCAGTCATTAGGGCATGCATGTATCTTCTGCACGGCTAATCCTAGAGGGAAGACAAGCTTCTTTGCTTCGTACGTGCTGGCGGGCAATTCGTTCTTTCTTGGAAGCATCTTCTTCATCAGTACCAGCAAATTTTCGAATGACGAGTCAGTCACACCGGTCTCTGCCTTCCACTTCAGCAATTCCAGTGTGCTACCCAGCTTCTTCTGGCCATCTTCACAAGTTGGGTACAACAATTTGTTGTGGTCCTGTAACATCTGCTCGAACTGCAACCTCTCCTTTTCTGTGTCGCAACCTCACCGTGCATCAGAAATGACCCGGCCAAGATCATCAGCGGGCTGATCTGGTTCCCGTTCTTCATCCTGATCTTCTTCTTCATTGTCTTCCATTGCGGTATCAGCATACTCAGGGAACATAGATCGGTAGTTGTCATCATCGTTCTCTTCTTCTTCATCGTCGTCTTCCATCATAACCCCTCTTTCTCCGTGCTTGGTCCAAACATTATAGCCCGACATAAAACCGGACCGAAGCAGGTGGCTCTGAATGACTCTTGAGGAAGTGTAATCCTTCTCATTCCGACATTCAACACATGGACAAAACATATAGACAACACATGGACACTCGCATCGGCTGCATCTCGAAAAGAATGCACGCCTTCTCTGTAAGCGGTTGTGCGTCGATCACCGTACATCCATGGATGGCTCCTATGTGTTATACGACAGTATATCAAATACAATCACGATCCTAAAAATTAGTACCGCACGGTCTAAACGAGGAAATATAGTTGCTAACCTTTTAGAATAAGTAGAAATAAAGAGGAAGAGGTTTAAGCGTGGCTCAGGCATCTCATATCGTAGTTGTGTTCGGTGAACTGAAACGGCATCGCTCTAACACACATTTCAACAAACACCTCTAGTGCATCAAAAAAAGTGGAGAGCAAGCACCCACCCACAATCCTCCATCCAAGAAAAATGCAAGGAAGAGGGGAGAGGGGGGCTGTGCTATATATAGGCAGAGGACTTTAGTCCCGGTTTGAGACACAAACCGGGACTAAAGGTGGCGCACATGCGGGCTGCCCACCGCGTAGCCCTTTAGTCCCGGTTTGGGACACGAACCGGGACTAAAGGCTCCTTACGGGCTGGGACTAAAGCCTCGAGGGAGGCATTGAGAATTGGGGCGACGTGGCCGGGCCTTTAGTCCCGGCCCAGAGGCAGGCCGGGACTAAAGGGTCCAGGCCAAAGGCCCATTTTCCACTAGTGGAGTGTCCTCCCTCTCGGTCCCAGACCGGAAACACCCATGCACCTAACTGGATGACTGGATTTAGTCAAGGGCCATGGATACCTTCATCCCGGCCCCACTACTTGGTGTGCAACTGATAATAGGCCTATGACCAACTATACTGAATCCTGTTTGAGGAAATTGTGGCAGCACGATAATAAAGGTAAGACACTGACAAGACTCGATCTAGGTCTATACTGTAGTTATCCACTTTCTTTCCATCACTGTCATGCACTCGTGATGACCAGGCCACAACCTATCACGTTCTGCGTGACTAGGTTAACCACGGCCTCTCACAACCATAACTTGCCATAATCATATATTAACTTTGTTGATGAAAGATGCAATATGCTTGATTAATAAATGGATGAATATTAAATTTCTTAGTGAGAAAACAACACATGAAAAGTTCAAACATGCTTGCCTGGTTCCACGTAGTCGGGATCGAGCTCGGTGAAGTTAATGTTGGCGTTCCCTTCGACGGATCTACGTCATAAAATATATAACATCATAAGAGTTAAGTCCTAGCTACTGTGTCCAAACATTTTTTTTATTAAATCTAAAAATAAACTAGACCCTCACAGAAATATTTTGCAAAAATAATCAAATAAAAAGCTTTTATAGATTAGAAGTTATAAGCAAAACAAAAACAAGGACCATTCTGTAATAAAACATAATCTAGTCAGGGGTTAGCCTGAGAAAACTCGAAGTGCCCGAAGGGAAATGTGTCAACCCGCAGTGAATACGGCTTCTGGAGAAATCGCCTTCGGGGAAAAACGCTTCGAAAAAGAACATAACTCTGACGAGGGGGTCCCACCCTGTCAGGTTCAAATCTCACCGGCGACAGAGGCATGCGGTGGTCGCTGGCGGCAATAGACAAAGGGGCAGAGCAAACCTAGGGCATCAAGGCACTCACTGAGTTTCTGCGCGTCGATGGAAGGTGGATTGGTTCGGTCGTGAGGTTCTACGTTGACAGCGGCCTTGCTCCAGCGGACGATGGCGTCGGGCACCACCATTTCTCACCGAGGAGCTGGCTTGCCACGAAATTGACGGGTGGCTTAGGAGGAGGGGCTCGCTAGGAGGCTAATTAAGGGCTCTGGGGCTCAAATATCCGCTTACCTTGCTCGAATTCCGTCGAGACTAGGGACGGATTAAAGTGGCCGGAGTCGGAGAAGAAGGCCTCCTCGAGGCCCTTCTCTCGCTTGGGCAAGGCTTCGGTGTGAGGAGGGAAGGAGTGGAGTGGTTGAGGGGTTCGGCAGCAAAGGAGGGCTCTATTTATAGAGGGCAGAGAGGGGGTATCGCGGAGCTTAACTCCGACGATCAATTACGGTGATTAGGGGGCTTAATCAGATGGTTTCAAGGTCGGGTCAGTACATACACATCACACGGGTTCCATTTTGGGCCTAAAACCGCGTGGTCATCGATGGATGACACGGCTCGATGGAGTTGTCCTCCCTGGGCATGGCGGTAGCAGAGGTTGCGCTCTGGGTTGCAGAGGACGTGGCGGCGACAAACACGGCGCGTACTAGACGCCAGGGACACGCGGAGCTCACTCGAGGAAAGGGCGGTGCCAAAACGGCGAGGAGTGCAGTAGAGGGTCGCTGGTGGCCGCGGCAGCCGCTGCTCGTGCTTCTGCCGAAGCTGGCTGGCTTAGGCCAGCTCACCACCGATGCGAGCAAACGTCCAAGGGACCGTGCAGCGGTGGATAGGCTTGGGGCACAGTGGCGAGCTGCCCCGTCGACACTTCTGAGATTGATGCTGCGCTGAGGGACTAAATCGGGGAAGCATTGCAAGTCTGAATTTGACTGAAACAATTTCAGAGACACAGGGCTACACTGCACACCAGGTGTTTGATCAAATGAAACTGGCACGAGGAGAATTAATTTGGAGCTGGAAATTTATGAGATGGCCTCTCATTGGGTGCAGAGATTGTCTGCAAATTTTTAGAATTGAAAATGTTTAAGATAGGATTTTAATAAAAACATAATATTTTGGTCAAACTTGAGTCAAATCTAACTTGAAATTTTTAAACTAGTGACCCCAAGGTTTTTGGTGAAATGGGTTGAGGATACTAAGGTCCTCTAAGGACGGAAGTTTGGGTATCAAATACCAAAGGAATCTATGAGTTCCTTTGAAATTTTGCTGGGGTCAAAACTGATTACAGAAAATATTTTTAATTAAAATAAAATATGAAAGGTTGCTAAACCCTTCCACAACTTTGAGGAATCAACTAAAATGAATGCCTAGATGCAAGGGAAGTGCCAAAGGTTAGAAATCACAAGGGATGGATGGAGAAGAAATATAGAAGAAGGTTGACAAGTGAACCTATGGAAATTTATTCCAAGGGTTTGTTAAAGAATAAATAAAAGTTTCAAACCAAATTATTTTGAGAAGAGGCAAACAAAAAGGTTTACAAAGAAACTTCAAGAGTTTTCATCAAAGCCAAATTTTGAAATCCATTTTAAAACAACTCAAAAGTCAAAGAAATCCAATTTAAAAAATTTGGATGTTACACTTTCTATTGTCGAAATCGTTACCATGACAGTTGGCGCCCACCGTGGGGCGTGGTGTCTATCGAGCCATGATGCAAATGGTTTTATTTCTTCGATCTTCATCGACGGAGAATTTGATCCAGGATGTTCCGGACATCACTCCATTCACACGAGAGACATGACACTCTTCACACGTAGGGATCGGGAAATGTCATTCCATCTTGTTTCTTTCTTTTTTTTTTCTTTTTTTTTGAAAGATCCAGCCTGAGGCTGGCATATATTGATTTGAAGCAGGAAGCAGCGCGAAAAAAACGTGACAAAGGTGGTGGTGGGGGGTGACCATAGTGATCAAGGAAAAAAAGGAAAAAAAAAGGATAAAAAGAAAAAAAAACACCCCAGCACAATGAGGGTGGTTACAGGGGTAGATATCTCATGGAGGATCCCAGAACGGGGGCTCCAAAACTTTGGCTCCGGCCTGCCTCCAAAGTTCTACGGTGCTATTGATAGCATGTTTCAAACTTTGGAAATTTGCCAACTTGTCCCTGAAGGTGCATGCGTTTCTCTCCTTCCATATCTCTGAGAGGATCAAAATAATGATTGTCTTGACCGCTTTTTTGTACTTCGGCAAGGCTGGGTTGATCATCAAATTTAGTGACTCTGCTGAGTTGTCACTAACCGCCCATGTTCCCGGGTGCAGCGATGCACATCCGTTATGCGATGCTGCGTGTGTCCAGGTTTGTATGGACAGCGGGCATTGCCAGAACAGGTGCTTAGCTGATTCTAGATTTCGGTGGCACAATTGGCAGAAGTAGCTATTGGGCCAGCCTCTGCGTTGGAGACGATCGTTACACCAAAGTCTGTTCTTCAGCAATAACCAGATGAAGATCTTGAGGCGTGCAGGCGCCCAAGTTGTCCATATTTGCTTCTTGTGGTCGCATCTCAGGTGACCTTGGAACTGGGCCTTGTATGAAGATCTGGCTGAGTAAACTCCTGAAGGTTCCAGATTCCACGAGATTGTGTCCTGAATTCCTTCTTGCAATTGGATATCTCTGTCTTGGACCCATCTGTGCAGCCTGATTGCCTCCTCCCAGAGTTGTTCCGTGTTCCCATGGGCGAGGTCCGATAGCCAAGTGTTGTTTGTGAGTGCATCTCGGACCGATCTGTTTTTCCGCTTGGAGTGTCTAAAAATATTTGGGAAGGACGTCTTGAGGCTTCCCAATCCCGTCCAGGAGCAGTGCCAGAATGTTGCCGTTCCTCCATTTCCTAGGGTTACCGCTGTGGACGCATGAAAAAGGGCCCTATCGGCCTCGTCGCATGGTAGAGCCATGCCATGCCACGGCCTCTCATTGCTAGTCCAAGATAGCCATAGCCATCGCAGTCTAAGCGCTCTACTGAAGCGATTCAGTTCCAAGATTCCTAAGCCTCCGTTTTCCACAGGTGAGCCTACTGTCGGCCAGTTAACTTTGCATTTTCCACAGGTAGGTTCATCGTCCTGTGCCCAGAGGAAGCGACGCCTAACCTTGTCTACCTCGGCAAGGAATTTCTTGGGCATCCTAAGGACCGCCAATGCGAAGGTTGGTAGGGCGGTCAGAATGCTGCGAACTAGGACTCTCCTTCCCGCGATGTTTAGAAGTCTACCCTTCCATCCTGCTAGTCTAGCCCTAATCCTATCCAGGATGAATTAAATGTGGACTAACCGTAGTCGTGCGAGGGTGACCGGCAGCCCTAAATATTTCAGCGGGAAGCCCTTTATTTCGCCTCCAAAACTAGCCAGGGTGTCGTGGACATTGATCCCCTCGCAACGGATGGCCGAGGCGGATGACTTCGCCGGGTTAATGCAGAGACCCGATGCGTGTCCGAAGTTACGGAGAATGACCATCAGTGAGTCTATCTCAGTTTTGGTTGGGTTGGCAAAAATGACCGCATCATCGGCGTATAGGCTGACCCGTAGAGAGAAGTCCCTCCCCGGCAATGGGTCAAGTAGGTGCAGCTCCGATGCTTTTTCCAACAGGCGATGTAGTGAATCTATTGCTAAGATGAAAAGAAGCGGCGATAGGGAGTCTCCTTGTCTAAGTCCCCTTTGGTGGTAGAAAGAGCGGCCGGCCGAGCCGTTTAGCATGACCGACGATGATGCAGTGCTAAAAAGGAGCGCCATCCAGTCGCACCGGCGAGCTGGGAATCCCAGTTGCTGCAGTGTTTCTAGCAGATACTCCCATGAGACGTTGTAGAAGGCCTTTGCTATATCTAGTTTAAGTAGCAGGGCCGGAACTTTCCTCTTATGAAGTGATCTCACTACGTTTTGCACATAGAGGAAACTGTCCTGAGTGGACTTGGAGCGCAAGAAAGCTGATTGCGCCGGGGAGATGATGGTGTTAATTTGTGCCGCTAGCCTTCGGAATAGAACTTTGGTGATTAGTTTCGCCACCGAGTGGATTAGGCTAATTGGTCGAAAGTCCTCCACCCTTTCGGCTCCCTCTTTCTTTGGTATCAAAATTACATTAGCTGTGTTAAGCCTGCCGAAATCTCCCCTTGCTAACTTGTAGAAGCTACTAAACACACTCATTATGTCCTCCTTAATAATGGACCAGCTCGACCTGAGGAACGTCCCTGTGAAGCCGTCAGGGCCGGGTGCCTTTTCTGCCGGTGATGCTTTTATGGCCTCCCAAACCTCTTCCTGAGAGAAAGGGTTATCTAACCCCCTGTTTTGCACCGACGGAAGGTCTAGAATCGACTAGTCTATCGATAAAGGTCTATCAGCCCTAGTACCCCAATTTTGCTGGAAATGACTGAAGATGGCCTCTTCCTTGTGCTCGTGCGAGGATGCTACGGTGGAGCCTATTTGTAAGCAGTGGATGTAATTTTTCCGCTTACGTGCCGTGGCCTTGGCGTGAAAGAATTTTGTTCCCGCATCACCTAGTCTCATCCAGGTGAGGCGTGATGCTTGCCGTCGACGGGCTCGATCTAGTGCCGCTAGCCCTAGTAGCCGCAGTTTTAGCAGTTTACGGAGATGGAATTCTGCGTCTGAGAGTTGTCGCCTCTCTTGTGCTACGTCTAGTCGAAGCACTACTTCTGCTGCAAGATGAAATTGTAGTTTTGCCTGGCTGAAGAAACCCTTGCTCCAAGTTTTCAAATCACGCGTTGTCCTAGTTAATTTAGTGCTAATTATTTTGAAGGGACAAGAAGATTGCACTGGTCTATTCCATGCCTTTTCGACCGTGTCGTGGAAGCGTGGGAAGCTAGGCCAAAAATTCTCAAATCTGAATTGTGCCTGCCGAGTGGTGGCTGTGGTGTGCAGGAGTAGCAACGGGCAATGGTCTGATGTTGCAGTTGATGCCGCATGCAGGGACACCGAGGGGAAGCAGTTGTCCCAGGGGATGTTGCAGAAGAACTTGTCGATGCTGACGAGGGTGGGATCCCGACGCTCATTGCTCCATGTGTATTTGCGGTTAGTGCATCTAATCTCTTTTAGTCCCGCCGAGTCGATTGCCGATCTAAACCTACCCATTAACCTACGGTTGAGGATAAGATTATTCTTGTCGCGCGCTTCGTATATGAGATTAAAATCTCCATTGATGAGCCATGGCTCAGACGCCGGTGGTGCGGAGGAGGAGACTTCTCTTAGGAAATTATCCTTTCTAACATCGTCCGCCGGGCCGTAAACCGAGGACAGCCAGAAGCTATTCTCATGCCCCAGCAGAGTAACCCTGGCCGTGATGGCGAAGACTCCTATTGCATGGGAGGTGATGGTGGCAAGGTTTTTATCCCAAAGGATAGTTGCACCTCCACAAGTGCCTATGGCCGGCAGCGCGATACATCCGGTTAGATGTTCTCCTCCGATATCCCTAACTAGTTCTGGCGACTAGGCTGAAATCTTAGTCTCCTGGAGACATAGGATAGCCGCCCGTAGATTGTTTGCCATCTCCCCCACAGCCGCCCTCTTAGCTGGGCTGTTAAGACCGCGTACGTTCCAACACATAATTGGGGGGAATTTTTCACTCATTTGGAAACGTAGCAAAGCTCCGAAGGAAAATAACTAAATGGTCTCAGGCCGTTGTCACACACATCCAACTTAACTATGGCGCGGCGGCGCCCACCAACAGCCCCCAAGATGCGCCGGCGACGAGTTGCCTCCTCTCTACCCGAACAGATTCTCGACGAACCTAAAACAAACCTAAACCGAGCTATCCTCAGTTGCCGACGAAGCGGGATACATGATTGAACTAACATAGGTTACACCATTGCCTCATCGGCAACTCCATCAGGGCCGATCATGCCGGCCATCACACGCAGGGCCTCGCTATCCAGGCGAGTCAGCTTGGCGATCACTGCTAAGTCGCCGTCGGACAACGGTTCCTCAAAACGCTGCAGCAGCGCTCTCGCCACTTCTTCGGTCATCTTATCACGGGGGCCCAGCAGCCCCAGCTCCTTCACGAGGCGCAGCGAGCCGCGCTGGGCTACTGGCACCGTCGAGCCGCTCACCGCCTGTCTGGCATTGTGCCTTGTCGGGGTCGAGGAAGCCCTGCTCTTGGGAGGTGCAGCTTGGCGGCGAGCAGCGGCCGGGGCTGGAGTCGTCGAGATGAGGGCATGCTTGCTGGCGCGGAAGAGACTCCGGGCCTCCGAACGATCAGCGGCCGCTCCCAGTTGCATCTTGCTCACTCGCCCGGTGACTGCACCTAGCTGCAGTTCCATCGTGCGTGCCGCAGTCGGGGTGGTTCTATTGTACTGACCCATGTCCGACGCCGCGGCGGACAGAGTTGGGCTGAAAGCGTCAAGTTGTACTGTCTCGGTGGGGTCGGTTAGCAGCCTCGCTGCGTCGAACTCGAGCGGGGAGTTGACTAAGGCTTCTGCCGTGGCGTGGACGTCCGCCGCCAGACTGTCGACGGCGGAGGAGGTGCTGTAGGGCTTCAGCGCTGTGTTGAAGAAAACCTCCACTGGGTCTCTCCCCGTGTGCCCAGCGTCAGGGCCTGCTGCTACTGGAGAATCGCTGGCCAAGGGGACGTACCTCCCTGCAGAGGGAGGCGGAGTAGACGGGCACGCCCGTGGTTGATGGGGCTCAGGCCTCGCCCTCGACGAGGCCCTCCCGGGTCCCTGACGACGCCCAGAAGAGTGGCCGGACCTACGGCGGGGCTGCGGGGAGCGGCTGCGGTGGCGAGGAACCGGGGCAGCCTTGGGAGGAGCCTGAGAGCGTCCCCGGCGAAGGAGGACGTCTCTCCAGGACCTCTGGTTGCCACCTCCCGAGCGTCCGTCGCCGTCTTGGTCCCGCGCGTGACCACCCGACGGCCTGCCGCGGCAGCCAAGATCCGCGACCGGTGCGCGAGCTTGGCGCTGGTTTCGCCCTGGGCCCCGTCTGTCCTCGACCCCCATCGACCAGGTGGCGGGAGCCACCAACGGGAAAGGGGCGGAGTCGTTGTCGGATCCAGACGAGGGTAGGCCACTCTGGCCGGAGTGAGAAGACCGAGGGGAGGGCGACGTCCAATCTTCGATACGATCCACGTGAATCAGCATGGTGTAGTCCGCCGTTGCTGGTGGCGGCGCGACGCGTCTGTCGGGAGGGGAGAAGCCCTCCATCTCGTCCACCCGGCCCGCACCCCGCGGAAGGACCGCAATGGTATGCGAGGTGGGGATTTTGGTGATGTCGCTCGTCCAAATCCAGCAAGCAAAGGTCTTAGTGTGGCCTCGCTCGAGCGTCCGACTGTCGAGACGGTCCACCCGTACCCGCTTCCCCAATATCTCCTCCGCCCCCTCCACGGACCAGAACTGCATTGGAACCATCTCAATGACGACGCGAACATGCAGGTGCAGGGAGCCGAAGATGGCATGGTCATGCTCGTGCCAGGATGCAATGTTGAAGGAGGCACCCTCGACACGGATGGAGCCTCTCCACAGTGCGTTGACTTGATGCGCGGGCTGCGTGAAGAGCACTAGGAAGTGCTCTGGGTGATGCGCGGTGACTCGCAGGGAGTGCACCGGCACCGACAACAGCCCCTCCAGTGCTCTGCCCACAGCCATAGGAGAGGTGGCGTTCACCCCGTCAGCCGCGGTCAGGGTGACGGCGTGGCTGCGCAGGAAGAAGATCGCCTGGTCAACAGCCGGGGAAGGGATGGCGACGGAGCGGGTCGCCCTTGGCCGGCGCGCGTGGTCAAGGTGGCGGAGCATGGCGGAGGAGAGCTGCGACATGGAGGAAGCGGCAGGTGGTGGGAAGCGGATGCGCTGGTGCAGCGGTTGCTCGGGAGGAGCCGGACCTAGCCTGTCTCTAACTTGGCCTCCCCGACCTCGGACAAGGGGGTTCCGAGGGCAGTTTTTCGCGATGTGGCCGGCCCTCCTACAGGTAATGCAGTGAACTGGATCCCGGCAGTCCGCTAGTCGGTGTCGCTTGCTCAGGCAACGGAAGCAGCGTCCTCGGAATAGATATAGCGGGGGGTGGGACGTACCGGCAATGAATGGTTGTGGGCGGTCCGAGCGATGCGGCAGGCGGCGCGCCCGAGGGACCGGGGGGTCGAGAGGCGACGGCCGCTCCTCCAATTGCTTACCTCGGTCCAGCCTGGCTCCGTGCCCGAAGGGGAAAGTCTACCGCCCGGAGAAGGCGCGACGACGATGGATTTGATGCGGGGCGCAGTCTCAGGTACCGTCCCGTCGGAGTTAAGCCGCGAAGGACGCCCCGCTGCGACCGGATCCGGGAGCGAACCCGAGCTACCCGTCTCCTGCCGAAGCAGCAGAGGCGCTAGTTCCACCGATGGACCGACGGGGAACGCTGAGCAACCGCCGTGCTGCAGGAAACGCGGCGCCCGGTCCAGATCTTGAGCCGCCCGAGGCGGGGAGGTCGACCGCGCGGTGCTGCTCAGACCGCGGGGCCGAGATCCGCGCCGGTCCCTCCTGGGGGATCCCCGCGGGGGACTGCGGGATCCGCCGGTGCCCGTCATGAGAGCGTATTTGGTGGCCGCCGCGGCCGGAGCGGCCCGCGGCGCGGATGGGCAGCGAAAGTTACGAGGGAGTGTCCTCGTCCTGTTTCTTTCTTTACAATCGATATATAATCTCACTATGATTGTTTTTATTCTATTTATACATGTGCTCGTGCGAGTACCATGGAGTTTCGATCAATCGAAATGGAATGAAGGTACAAGCAAGGATGACGGCCGCATCATGTTCTTCACATCAACCAGACAGCGCAAGCAACAACCCCAGCGCCGACGGTAAACCGATCACCGTTCAGACAAGCGACATGGAGAGACACAAGCCTGGCTGGTAACCCGGGGCTCCTCGGCCCGGTTGTTCGCTGGGTAGTGACCTTCATGGTAGAGGTACCGATCCTGCCGGCGTCCGCTCGGGAGTGATCTTCGAGGTGGTCACTGCGGCATGCGCAGTCCCGGCGTGGCGCGGAAACAGGAAGTCGGTCAGGCCTCCGGGCACGTCGGTTGTTCCATCCGTCGCGGGCTGCTGGCTGCCGACCAAGCCTCCGGGTGCGGTGGTTGTTCCATCCGTCGCCGGCAGCTCGCCATAGCCCTTTCTTCCGTTGACCATGCAAGGTGAGTGGGCAATCTCCTCCTTGATTACGTGCATGCAGGTAAATGCATGCAAGTAATTTCCTCATGGGCTGACCGGTTCACTGAGGTAATATACTTATTAAGGTTGCGCGTAACCATAGTATCATAGGTAGGTAGTATCGTACATGCCAACTAGGTAATTTTGATGAGGTGACATAGAATTAAATGAAGAAAAAGAGGATTGAGTATCATATCATGATACCGTATCATATTAAATGATATGCTACTATGTGTCTTGCATGTCAATAAATAAACTACCCTATGATACTAACATATGATATTATGTATTACGGATGTGGTATCATACACTAGTATCATATGCATGATAATAGTATATGATACTACCCATTAAAACCAACCTAAACGCGTCAGCAGCTGAGCATTTCCGCGTTAGTTAATTACGCATGCATGCATAACCGCCCACCATCGTGGAACGTCGTCATGGGCATGCCTTAACTGTCCGCCATTATACATAACCGGCCACCAGTGGCAAAACGCATCCGTACAGTGACGTTTTGATCCAGCAAAAATATATATTTGTAGCTATGCTTGCTACTAACTTGCAGGGTCATTCCTCCGTCATCACCTCCAAACAACAGTTTATTCAGACGGACTGTCCATTCGAGCTACTAACACGATGACATGCAGAAATTATTTCTGATGAATTTTACAAACAGATGACCAACATGCAGTGACTCGGCCGCCTCGTGCACCATCGCTCAGCCGGACGCGTCTTCGTCACGTGGCTGCCTCGTGCACCGTTGCTCAGTTGGCGCTTTTATATCATCCCCCTCCCCGTGCACCGTCGCTTAGCCGGATGCGTTTTCATCATTCGGCCGCCCCGTGCATCGTCGCTCAGTCGGACACGTCTTCATCACTTGGTCGTCCCGTGCGTCGTCGCTCAGTCGGATGCGTCGTCATCAACGGCCACCCCGCGTTGTCGCTCAGTCGGACGCGTCGGCATCAATCGGCCGCCCCGTGCACCACCCCTCAGTCGGACGAATCGTCACCACTCGGCCGCCGTGCATGCCATCGCTCAGTCGGACGCATCGTCATCACTTGGCCGCCCCATGCGTCGTCCCTCAGTCGGATGCGTTGTCATCACTCGGACATCCTACATGTCGTCGCTCAGTCAGACACGTCGTCATCACTCGGCCGCCCTACATGTCATCGCTCAGTCGGACGCATCATCCGCACTTGGCTGCCCCGTGCGCCGTCCCTCAGTCGGACGTGTCGTCATCACTCGGCCGCCCTGCATGCGGTCGCTCGGTCAGATGCGTGTCAGCACTCGGCCACCCCGCGCACCGTCCCTCACTCGGATGCATCGTCATCACTCGGCCACCCCGCGTCATCGCTCAGTCGGACACGTCGGCATCAAACGGCAGCCCCGTGCGCCGTCCGTCAATCGGACGCGACGTCATCACTCGGCCACCCTGTATGTCGTCGCTCACTCACACGCATCGTGAGCACTCGGCCACCCCGCGCGTCGTCCCTCAGTCGGATGTGTCATCATCACTCGGCTGCCCTGCGCGTCGTCGCTTAGTCGGACGCATCATCCTCACTCGGTCGCCCTATATGTCGTCGCTCAGTTGGACGCATCGTCAGCACTTGGTCGCCCCATGCGTCGTCCCTTTGTCGAACGAGTCATCATCACTCCGCCGCCTTGCATGCCGTTGCTCAGTCGGACGTGTCATCAGCACTCGGCCACCCCGCACGCCATCCCTCAGTCGGATGTGTCGTCATCAATCGGCCGCCCCATGCGTCATCCCTCAGTCGGACGCGTCACATCACTCGGCAGCTTGTGCATCGTCGTACAGCTAAGTCATTCTTCACTTTGACACTACATTCTATTAAATAATCATTTCTGCATTACTGAATGTTAAGTAAGTCACACATGACGTTTACTCGGAGGCCACACCACCGACTATACCTCTGCACTCGGTTGTTCATTTTCATGTCGGAATACTCCACTTCTGCTTCATTTGCATCCAGAACTCAAATGAGTTCACTCCGATCCTTCACTCTTTTAGACTCTTGCTATTTCCGAACCAGCAATCAGCTGGCACACCCAGCAGGTGCAAATGGGTGTTATTTACACACATCACTTCATCAAACTCATATTAATTTGAGAAATTTTTACGTTGGCTTGTGCTATTTTTCGCACGGCCTGCACATCGTCATCCCACTGGACGCGCCTACATCGCTTGGCCGTCCAACGCGTCGCCACTCGGTTGGACGCGTCTCCATCACTCGGCCGCCTCGTGCGTTGTGACTCCGCCGAGCACGTCTTCATCACTCGGTCGTCTCGTGCGTCGTCACTCCGCCGAGCATGTCTTCATCACATGGCCACTCCGCACGTTGCCACTCTGCTGGATGCACCTACATCACTTAGCCGCCCAGCGCGTCGCCACTTAGTTGGTCGCGTCTCCATCACTCGGACGCCTCAAGCGTCATCACTCTGTCGAGCACGTCTTGATCACTCGGCCATCTCGTGCGCCGTCACTCCGCCGAGCATGTCTTCATCACATGGCCGCCTCGCGCATTGCCACTCTCCTGGACACGCCTACATCACTTGACCGCCTAGCGCGCCGCCACTCGGTTGGACACGTCTCCATCACTCGGGCGCCTCGAGCGTCCTCAGTCCGTGAGTGCGTCTTCAACACATACTGCCCCGTGCATATCCACTCAGCTCGACGCGTTTTCATCACTCAGATACCTCGCGCATCGCGACTCCATACGACACGTCTTCATCAATCAGCCGGCCAATGCGCCATAACTCAGTCGAACACATCTACACCACAACCCCCAGCAGGTGACCGGCTTAGTTGCGAACCTAACTTCGCCTAAGTTCAAAAAATACTCCGAGTATGGACATACTCCACACTCGGGAACTTAGATGTGACTCTGTATCGCATAAGTTAAAAACAACTCTGAGTACGGACATGCTCCACACTCGGGGACTTAGCTGCGAACCAGACTTCGCCTAAGTTAAAAACTACTCCGAGTACGAACACGCTCCACACTCGGGAACTTAACTGCGACTCCGTATCGCCTAAGTTAAAAACAATTCCGATTACGGACATGATCCACACTCCGGAACTTACATGCGACTCCGTATAGCCTAAGTTAAAAACAACTCTAAGTAAGAACATGCTCCACATTCGGGGTCTTAGCTGCGAACCAGACTCTGCCTAAGTAAAAAAACTACTCTGAGTATGGATACGCTCCACACTCGGGAACTTAGTTGTGACTCCATATCGCATAAGTTAAAAACTACTCCGAGTACGGACACGCTCCACACTCGGGAACTTAGTTGCGACTCCATGTCGCCTAAGTTAAAAACAATTCTGAGTACGGACATGCTCCACACTCGGGAACTTAGCTGTGACTATGTATAACCTAAGTTAAAAACAACTCCGAGTATGGACATGCTCCACACTCGGGGGCTTAGCTGCGAACCTGACTTCGCCTAAGTAAAAAAAACTACTCCAAGTACGGACACGCTCCACACTCGGGAACTTAGTTGTGACTCCGTATCGCATAAGTTAAAAACAACTCGGAGTACAGACATGCTCCACACTCGGGGGCTTAGCTGCGAACCAGACTTCACCTAAGTAACAAACTACTCTAAGTACGGACACGCTCCACAGTCGGGAACTTAACTGCGACTCCATATTGCCTAAGTTAGAAACAACTCCGAATACGGACATCCTCCACACTCGGGAACTTAGTTGCGACTCAGTATCGCCTAAGTTATAAACAACTCCGAGTACGGACATACTCCACACTCGGGGGCTTAGCTGCGAACCTGACTTCACCTAAGTAAAAAAAACTACTCCAAGTAAGGACATGCTCTGCACTCGGGAACTTAGCTGCGACTCCGTATCGCCTAAGTTAAAAACAACTCCGAGTACGGACATGCTCCACACTCGGGGGCTTAGCTGCGAACCTGACTTCGCCTAAGTAAAAAACTACTTCGAATACGGACACGCTACACACTCAGGAACTTAGCAGCGACTCTATATCACCTAAGTTAAAAACAACACCGAGTACGGACATGCTCCACACTCGGGAACTTAGCTGCGACTCTGTATCGCCTAGTTAAAAACAAACTCCGAGTACTTACATGCTCCACACTCGGGAACTTAGCTGAGACTCTGTATCGCCTAAGTTAAAAACAACTCCGAGTACGGACATGCTCCACACTCGGGGGCTTAGCTGGGAACCTGACTTCGCCAAAGTAGAAAAACTACTCTGAGTACGCACACACTCCACACACGGGAACTTAGCTGAGACTTCGTATCGCCTAAGTTAAAAACAACTCCGAGTACAGACATGCTCCACACTCGGGGCTTAGCTGCGAACCTGACTTCGCCTAAGTAAAAAAAACTACTCCGACTATGGACACGCTCCACACTCGGGAACTTAGCTGTGACTCTGTATCGCCTAAGTTAAAAACAACTCCGAGTACGGACATGCTCCGCACTCGGGGGCTTAGCTGCGAACCTGACTTCACCTAAGTAAAAAATACTCCGAGTACGTACACGCTCCACACTCGGGAATTTAGCTGCGACTCCGTATCGCCGAAGTTAAAAAAAACTCCGAGTACGGACATGCTCCATACTAGGGAACTTAACTATGACTTTCTAGCGCCTATGTTAAAAACAACTCCGAGTATGGACATGCTCCACACTCGAGGGCTTAGCTGCAACTCGGTATCGCCTAAGTTAAAAACAACTCCGAGTATGAACATGCTCCACACTCGGGGTCTTAGCTGTGAACCCGACTTCGCATAAGTAAAAAAAACTACTCCGAGTACGGACACGCTCCACACTCGGGAACTTAGCTGTGACTCCGTATCGCCTAAGTTAAAAACAACTCTAAGTGCGGACATGCTCCAGACTCGGGGCCTTAGCTGCAAACATGAATTTGCCTAAGATAAAAACTACTCCGAGTACGGGCACGCTCCACACTGGAGAACTTAGTTGCGACTGTGTTTTGCCTAATTTTAAAATAACTCCGAGTGCGGACATGTTCCACACTCGGGGACTTAGCTGCAAACCTGACTTCGCCTAAGTTAAAAACTACTCCGAGTACTGACACGCTCCACACTCGGGAAATTACGTGCAACTCTGTATCGCCGAAGTTAAAAACAACTCCGAGTGCGGACATGCTCCACACTCGGGAACTTAGCTGCGAACCTGACTTCGCCTGAGTTAAAAACTACTCCGAGGACAGACATCATCCATACTCAGGGGCTTAGCTGTGACCCAGTATTGCCTTAGTTAAAAAATACACTCGGGGACTCGACCTTGATCCAGAAATCATATAAGGTAGACACAACAAACATGCAACATGACGAGCACTAGAAGACTTAAACCCTCTGCCGGACTCATCTAGCCCGACAGAAGCTCGGGGACAACACCAAGTGGGTGCACTGAGCATGCCCCCACTGGAAGAGAAATACAAAAAAGAAACATTCAGCTTGGTCAGATCCAGCAACAACATTCAAGTACAAGAGACTCTACAGACTCCAACCGACTACCAGCAATCAGTCAGAGTCTCAGGGGCTACTGTTGGGGATACACAAGACGGGTAGGCCTATGAAGGTTTGAAATACCATAATAGCATGGGGTCCACACATGAGATGGGTCCAGACAAATACATACATACTATCAACTCAGACAAGTACATTCCATCCATTCAGATGACAGACAACCACTCGGCTGTATGATTCACTCGAGTATGCGAAGACCAACAGTCAGCAAGGCAGTCGAGGCATAGAGGAGGTTCTATAGTGGGCTGACATTATGGCATTAATGCCCCATCTTGTAACATAAGAGGTGAGGGGGTGGCGCATTCTATATAAGCCACCCCCTCCACATAGACAAGGGCGAGCTCATTCTCCCCCCCCCTTGCCTTCCACGCCACTAGTCTCAGGACTTAGCTCACGCATGGAGATCCATTCTCCCCTCTCTTTCTAAAATACACCACGTAACGCTTTGTTCATGAAAAATATTCAAAGCCTCTCTGGAACACGAGACGTAGGGTTGTTATCTCCACAGCGAGAGGCTCGAACTCGCTAAAAGCACGGTGTCACCCATTTGCATCTCGATAGATCATGCCCATTTATCCTACCCCCTTTCTATTGTCGGAATCGTTACCACGACACTAGGAAAATGGCGTTCATGAAGGAGATGGTGGAGGAGAAAGCCAGGTCCCAGGCGGCCTGTGAAGCCCATGAGGCCGCTTGGAAAAAGGAGGTGGTGGAGCTTTGGGGGCGGGCGCTCATCATGCGGAGGAGGTGTACGCAGACAGGTACTTCACGACAAAGGTCAAAGGAGCTAGGCGCCTCATCGCTGTGTGGAAGTGCGTCGATAAGCTCCAGCGAGCCTCCGACGAGGAGCTCGTGTGGGCGCCTAACCAAATGGCAAGATCGTTCGCACTCGTCCGCCACCAAGAGGCAGATCAGTACATCAAGCGCTGCAAGGCGGAGGAGGCGGATTACTGC
Source organism: Hordeum vulgare subsp. vulgare (assembly GCF_904849725.1). Taxonomy (NCBI): domain Eukaryota; kingdom Viridiplantae; phylum Streptophyta; class Magnoliopsida; order Poales; family Poaceae; genus Hordeum; species Hordeum vulgare. Next base: position 163,302,200 of record NC_058522.1, read on the forward strand.
CTCCGTGCTAGGAAGACGTCGCGCACCAAGAGTTGCTCACGAGGCGCTGCCGGAATACTGCCCCCAGGAGGGACTATAAGTTTTAGTATTGTTCGTTTTCAATTTTATGCATTGTACATAGTAGTTAAGTATCATCACATATAAGTGATGACATTATATATATATATATATATATATATATATATATATATATATATATATATATTCTGTGATGAACTAATGAACAATTAATATATATTATGAACTCCATTTTTCTATCTGTTTTCGTATACTAATCTGTACCTAGTTGTTATCATCCACATATACAGAATGGAAATCATATATACACATATTAAAACATAACATATAAGAATGCAAAACCGAGTACACACATTCAAACAGGGCAATAAATAGAACAACAATATGATTGTTGTGAATACATAGCGATCCATGTCGAAACGACTCAACAAAATAAAACACGTCCATGACCAGCAGCCCTTCCCTACGGTAGCTCTTGGCTCTGCCAGAACTCATGCACGCGTTCATCCAAGAGGTCGACATGCTCGTGGTACATGTGGAGCGTGATCTCGAGCTCCAAGTTGGCTATTTCATCGAAGATCACCACTTGGAGGATGCGACAGCTATGTTCTTTTACTGCGCCCAGGTGGAAACCTGGTCCAAGGAGGCGGTCGAGCCAAGCGACCAACGCATTGGCATAGAGCTGGCCACGAAAAAGGCGAATGGCGCAATCCATGCGAACTGTGTGACACGCGTCCGATGTAAGTATGGCGCAACTGGAGTCTGGTGCAAGTAGGACATGGCCGGCCTATGGTGCAAGTACAGCGCAGACGGCCTCTGCCCACTCCTAGCGAGGGATGGGGGTACTGACGGGACATGTACCCAGCTGCAACACCCTGCCGACAACAGGAAAGCACCGATGGATCCGCTCTTGCTCTGCAGCATGCTGCAGCTCTCGCTCTACAGTGCTTCAACGGTCTTGATGTGCGGCGAGCCGCAACCTATTGGTGCGGATGCCCATAGCTTGCTCCGTGGCACACCATCAATCATGTTGTATGGCAAGGTGTAGCCTCTCGTCGCTGACATGCCTATCTTGATCCGCGGTGCTGAAGCACCGTGCACAAAGTGTCTGCTCAACCTTGACAATGACGCGCCGCACGGTGTCGTCCATCGTGTTGTCGGGGAGCACCTCGGCCTCGACGGACCGTGGCGCCTACTTGTTTTCCTTGTCGAGGAGGTTGGCGGCGCTTCCGTGGGTTAGCATGCAAAGGTGGATGTGCTACAGTCTACACTTGTTTCCTCGGTGTGTCGCGCATCACCTAGGTTTATGCACAATATCATTGGGTGGCGACGGGAAACCGATGATGAAATGGCGGGAAATGGTGACGTGTTGATAAAACGTCACCAATTAATGGAAACTTAGCATAGAAGGAACATTGAGCTAGCACGACGTGTGCAGGCACATTGCTCGCCCAAGGGTATGATCCATATATATACTTGTGTGCCCAAGAGAGCACATTATTCACAATAAAGAATACTGCTACATTTATCCTAGTAGAGCGGTGGCGACAAGCGTCACAAGAAGAAGTAGATGATGATGAGATGATCGTTTATCCTAGTTAATTATGCATGTAATACTTTATTTTGGTGTGTGGAAACGTCATATGTGTACTGGCCACCTATGTAAATGGATGTTTAATTTAGTTGTGCAATCATTTCCTTATTTGTACATCTTATTAAGTTGAACCGTTTCTGTTCTCTTGGCTCAACGCAAACAGTTTATCCGGGTAAACTGGATGCCATATATCTCACACACCTTTGATATGGCTGACCATTTCTGTTGTGTTGATTAATCACAAACAGTTCATATGAGTGAATTGTATGTCCTATATCACACACACCTTCATCTGGATGCCCATTTCTATTGTTCTCACTCATCGCAAATAGTTAACTCGAGTGAACGTATGCCACACATTGCACACGCAACTCTAATCTGAATCGTGTTTGATGTCTCCGCCATCACAAACATTTTGCATCTTTTTTGATGGTTTTCACATCATCGTTTGCGATTCATGCATTGCACACAGTTTTGTTGAAGTGTCTGATTGTAGTGTTGCATTAGCAGCATCCTCTAGTAGTGGATGGCATTGAGAGTTTACCTCTTCTTTACCTTTCATCAAAGAGATAAGTTCTTCTATCTTGCTTGTTAACTCTCAGCTATTTTCTTCTATGACATACACCTTCTTGGTGGTGGTCCTATCAACATGCCATTGGGCATGCTTCGCTTGTGTATCATCTAGTATCTTCTTGTTATCTTCTATGGGCTTTTCCATGATTATTCCTCCTGCAGCTGTATCACGCATAGTTTTTTACATGTGATTCAAGCCATTATAAAACATATGAAGGACTAAACACTCCTTCATTCCATGATTGGGGCAGTTTGTTATAACTTCTTTCATTCTATCCCACGCAAGCACTAGTGGCTCATGTTCGTCTTGCTTGAAACTTGTAATATGAGAACGTAATTGCATAATTTTTGTAGGTGGACAAAATTTAGATAAAAATTACTCCAACTAGCATCCCAGAAGTAATACTGCCATTAGGAAAAGCTAAAAGCCATTCGTTAGCTTTTCCTCTCAAAGAGAAATGAAATAAGTGAAGTTTCAAAGCATCTGTCCTTAATCCTTTATGCGTGTCATCTTGCACAATTCAGTAGAATTATGTAAATGCATACCGGCATGTTCAGAAGTAGAGCCTCCAAATTGTTCCTATTGAACATGGAAACTAGGTTCGGTTTGATATCATATTATACAGCTACAACATCAGGTTGTGCTATTCGTTCAACCATGAAGTTGTTGCTAGGAGGAGAAAAACTCCCAAGATAACCAGCAATAGTAACTTTTTGGTGTTTCCAAAAAAATTGCAACAAAATAAGACTTACACTAAAACTAAAAAAGTGAGAACAAAAACTGAATATTAACTCTAACAAAAATACTCTAAACACAAAGACTAGGAATGTTAAACTCATCCTTGGCAACGGCGCCGAAAAAAGGGCTTGATATCTCCTTTTTATTGATCTGGTATTGGAACAAGAAAGGGTATCCCACACCTATTTCCCCAAAGGTGTCCCTAGGTTTCGAACCCATCATAGGAAAATTCCCTTGAAGCAATGGTCTCTCGCAAGCTTTTGCCAAAGTGTCAAATCCAACTTTTGATTGTATCAACAAGCAAATTGTGATTCAAACACTTAAAATAAAAAGAAGGTGTGGGGATGAGGTCTTAATGCTTACAACCATGTATTGGTGTTGGGATAAAAATGATATTAGTTTGTGCTCCGTAAGTCACCGATCAAGAGGTGCTTGCCTCATATCGGAGTGGGGGATGTGTCCAAATAACATCTGGACCGGCATGAGTCCTGCATCAGGAATCAGTTGTCCTACTAAAGGCCCCATCTGTCTGACGGTTTTCCCCAATAATTAAGATAATAATATCAGACAAAAGCATTGGGCATTTAATGACTAAACCTCATGAATCCCCCAGGATATGGTCTTTGTTACCCTACTAAATCTTACTATCACCGGTGTTCATATAACACTTCACGTTCCCCTTGCTCCTAGCCTCACCGATGCTCAACCTCCATGACCTTAGGTACCGACGGGGAGAAAAATCATGGACAAGACAAGAGACACTTCATGAAACAACTTTATTTCACACATACGAGACATGGTGTCAAAGACTTTCATTGACCCCTTCACCAAATACCTAGCTTTGCAAGGCTCATGCCTCATCCGATACCTTATTGAACTACTCACACATGGAGATCATATCATGATAAGAAAACATTGAAGAACACATCTTGGGATTGATTGATTGCAATATGTCTTACAATGGATGTCTTGTGCGATGCAGGTACAAGTATGAACTAGACGAGAGAGCACTATAGTGGTCGAGATGGCTATGGAGATGAAAATAGAGGCATCTAGGGTTTGTGGATCAAAATGATGATGGAGAAGTTCTGGTTGTGCTCGATGCTTCTCTATTGACATTACATCGGGGTCCCCTTCATATAAGTTGTTCGGGTGAACAAGATGTCTCGGTTTCCATTCCAAATAGTCGCTCATGCGAGCACCTGCGTGTTGGGGAACATTTCATGGGAAACAAAAATCTTCCTACGCATACACAATACCTATCCATGGTGATGATCATCTATGAGAGGGGAGAGTGAATCTACATACCCTTGTAGATCATTAAGCGGAAGCGTATATAACGTGGTTGATGTAGTGGAACATCTTCCGATCCAGATCACAGCCCGTCCCGCGATCTCATCACGATCCGTCCCGCGGTCCCATCACGATCCATCCTGATCTAGCACTGAACGGGCGGCAGCTCCGCGTTCAGCACACGTACAACTCGATGACGATCACCGCCTTCTTGATCAACCAAGAGGGGCGGAGAGGTAGCTAAATTCTCCAGTAGCACGACGGTGTGGCGGTGATGGTGGTCGAGCCACTCCGGTAGGGCTTCGTCCTGCCGTACCGAACTAGCTATAGGATGTCACGAAGTGGTGGAAGGAGAGAGGGTTGCACTATGGCTTGGGATGCCAAAAATCCTCTCAAACCTCCACTATATATAGGTGGAACACGAGGGATGGTTGCCTTGCCTCCTACTCAAAGTAGGAGGGTTCGGCCGAACCAACAGGGAGGAGCCCTCCCCCAATTCGGTTTGGTGGAGGACTCCTTCTCCACTTGTCCACCTCCTTCCTTTTTTTACTTTTTCCTTTTATTTTTGCTTTGGCCAAAATAGGTTATTGGGCTGGTCTCACCAGCCCACTAAGGGATGGTGTGCCACCCGTAGGCCTATTAGGTCCTCTCCCACGTGAGTGGCCCCTCCCGGTAAAACCCCGGAACCCATTCGTCACTCCCGGTACTTTACCGATGATGCCCGAAATCTTTTCGGGAGCCAAATTGTCATGCCCAAGATGCGACCCTATCCTTAATTCGGCACAAAGGCCTCGTCAGGGATAGAAGCGCATCTCGTCGTGTCGCAAGAATGGATATCGTTACAAGTACATGTACTGAAAAGAAGAGATATATATAGAGTTGGCTTACACTCGCCACAAGCTACATCAGAGTCACATCAGTACATTACATAATCATCAAGAGTAAGAGCAGGGTCCGACTATGAACAAAAACAAACGAGAAAAAATAAGAACGATGTCCAGCCTTGCTATCCCAGGCTGCAGGCCTGGAACCCATCCTAGATCGAAGAAGAAGAAGAAGAAGAAGCAACTCCAAATGAACAATCAACGCGCTCGCGTGAAGTAACCTTTACCTGTACCTGCAACTGGTGTTGTAGTAATCTTTGAGCCACAGGGGACTCAGCAATCTCATTTCCAAAGGTATCAATACTAGCAAAGCTTAATGGGTGAGGCATGGTTAAGTGGTGAGGTTGCAGCAGCGGCTAAGCATGTATTTGGTGGCTAAACTTACGAGTACAAGAAATAAGAGGGGGAAGATCTACGCATAACGGAATTGACTACTGATGATCAAATGAATGATCCTTAACACTTACCTACGTCAGACATAACCCCACCGTGTCCTCGATCGGAGAAGGAACTCACGAAAGAGACAGTCACGGTTACGCACACAGTTGGCAAGTTTTATTTAAGTTAAGTTCAAGTTATCTAGAACCAGTGTTAAACAAAGTTTCCACGTTGCCACATAACCGCGGGCACAGCTTTCCGAAATATTTAACCCTACAGGGGTGCTCCAACTAGTCCATCACAAATTACCACAAGCCGCATAGAAATCCTCAATCACGAAGCTCGCGATCTCGTCGGATTCCCTAGTGGAAAACCTCAACTCTGAGATTACTCAAAGCATCACCGGAATCCCGATGCACAAGATATCTCGACAAAGGTAAACTAATCCAGCAAGGCCGCCCGGCGTATCGACGATCCCGATAGGAGCCGCGTATCTCGTTCTCAGGACACGACGGATAAGCGAAGCGTACGAGTGCAAAACCTCGAATTTCCTCGCGGTGGCCCCGCACGGTGCTCTGTTTTGGACCGGCACCATCAACACTGGCCCTCCCTGTATTATGTAGAATTACTCCTCGGGTAGCGCTAACTCCCTATGCATTTCAGTGTTAACAAAATTATTATGTTGGGCAAATGTAGAACCAATGTTGGGCCTTGCCAGACCAGCTTTAAACTAAAACGAATTATCAAGGGGGTCCCCATAACAACCCCGATCATGTTAGGAGCGCTCGATTATGGAACATAACACCGGTAGCCGAAACTAAGGGGGCAAAGGTGGAACAAAACACCAGGCTAGAAAGGCCGAGCCTTCCACCTTTTACCAAGTATATAGGTGCATTAAATTAAATAGCATTTATTAAGGTGATATAACAAGGAACCCATGTAATCACATGTAAGCAACTGCACCTACAACTAGCAACGCTACACAGGATATGATGGCATGAATGCAATATGTTGTCAACGACGGTCACGAGCATTTCAAAACATACAACCAGCAAGGGGAAATAAAACTACATGAGATTCTAAGCAAGTTTTATGTAGGACACGATCAAATCGGAGCTACGGTTCAACAACTACGAGCAAAACAAGAAATCTCTACAATCTGCCAAAATCAGCCACATAGCATTTTCTACGCCCCACAACTACGGGCTACACTACTCCGATAAACTCAAGCAAGGCATGACACGAAAGAGGGAAAGAAGCACTACCACATACAACTAACAACAACTAGCATGGCAGCAAGGCACACTAGGGGAAAAAGTCACAAAATGGCATCCCACACACTATTTCAGACTTAGTGAAAATTACATTTCATGAAAGTGCAGTTTTCGATCTGAAGCAATATTGACAGCAGCAAAATCATAAGCTACAGGACTCCAAAGGGCATGAAAATTCACAGGATGTTAGACAAACACAAGGTTTACAACTAACTCCATTGGACCGACCTCAAAAGAGCTACAGATCAAAAGATAGAAGCAAGACAAGACAACAACAAAATAATAACAGATTCCAGACTTAGAAATATTTCAGCTCCTCCAAATCAGCACTATTTCTAGCAACTTGAGGGCAATCAAACAACACCTAAACATGCATTTCTATTGCAACCAATAATACCAGGGGCTAGACAAAACATCCAAGATCAACTCTCTAGTTGACAACTCCTTCAAACGAAGCACGGGATAAATCCTACGAAAAAGACAAGAGGGCAACATGGCAAAATATCGCGTGAACTAACTTACTCAAAAGATAAAACTAATCCCATGGATTTTTCTACCCCGAAAACATATAGAATATGTGGGGTTGCACAACAAAATAATGCCACACATAAATGCGAGATAATAACCTATTCATGGATAAATAAACTAGCGGCAATCCCTACACGCAAAAATACCAATGAAGGCTCTAAAATACATGGAAAATAGGTTCCTAAAACAAGGGTATTTAATCTACGGCATACGAGGAACCCGGTCTTGCACGAAAAAATAAATGTGGGACGAAACCTATTGGGATAGCATGCTAAACTAGGCGTTAGGCACGCTAAACAATGTCAAACATTTATACATGTTTTATAATCGGATTCTATGCAAGAAACTACATGAAAAACATATCTAATACATTCCGATCCGACTTATGGTTATTAAACTACGTGCGTAGAAATATACGACTATTTACTGGAATTATCTAAACCGAAATAAAAACCTAAAATACTAAATGGGCCGACAGGGGCGCAAAATAAACCAAAAAAAATGCAACCGTGATTGTCTATCTTTATTATTATGTATGTGTTGTGTTACCTGTTTGCGAAACGCTTAGATGCGCTTCTTTTCTATTCGGGGCCTCGATCCTCAGATCGGAAAGGACCGCATCTTGGGCGTGACAAGTTGGTATCAGAGCAGTACCGACGTAGGAGCCCCCTTGATTGATCGAACTTGGCCGAGTCGAATCTAGTGGAAAAACTGCTTGGAGTCCAGTTATATATATCGGAGAGTAGGATTCTTTTTTCTCCTCTTCTATGCTCTGGTGAGGAATCTTGACGTAATATTTTAATTCTACTCCTCTTCTCACTCGAAAAAAATTTAGGATCACGTGGATATTTTTGGAATCTATATGATGTAGATGTGACGGAGTTCTATCTTGGTGCCTCCTATCTGCTTTGAGTTTCAGGGGAGTTGAGCTCCAGGGGATTCTTGAGCACATCGTTATCATTCAGATTTCTTAATATCTCAGAACGAAGGATGTTCGTAATTTCTTCAATACTAGTAGTGGCGAGATAACCCCGATGTCCCCAGTACTGGTGCAGATTGTTCGGGAGTACTGTCATACTTTGTATCGTTGTGATCACGAGGGTCTGTTGTAGATGAAGGTCCGAGATTCTGGTCGTGTGTTGAAGGATGTGATACAGGTGACGGGTTAGTATAGGAGTTGTGTGATATTACTCCTTGTATCCGTGTACCAGATTGCATGACCAGATATTTCAGGAATTCATAGGTGGGAATTCAAGTAGTTGCTTATAGGACAATGTTCCAACAAATGCATGATGTTAGGTTGGGGTTCGACATCTAGTGGATTCCTGTCCACGAAAATTTCGGACGAAATCTTTCTCATGAGTTTGTTCTGGCTTGTTTCATATCCTCACTCTTTGTTTTGTTGAATGTGGTAATTCAAGTTGCTTCGATGTCAAGTGGTGATTTCAGATCTTCTCTAAGAGGTGTTCTCATATTTTTATGTGAATGCTAATCATTTTTCTTAATCAATTGTCTTATCAATTCTCGTCAACCGTAGTTGTTATATCAATTCTTTTCAACCGGTGTGTTTCTCTTCAAGTAATTCTATCCTCTCCAATTTTGCAAGATCATTCTCGTATTTTATTCCGGAGTTCATCTCATCTGTCTCAAGTTGTCTTTGTTTTTCCCCACCCTCCCACCCTTTTTCTCGGTGATTCAATTTTCATCCAAGAGTTTTCTTTTTTTTTGTGCTTCTGCTGTCTGTTCTTTTCTCTCTTACCCGGTGATTCATTGTGAAGATTCTCACGAGATTCGTGTCATATTTGTTCATTCTTGTCATCCTTACCGGTGAATTCAGTTCAGTTATCCATGGTCATCATATCCTTTTTATCCTTGTAATTCTTTCCTGCGTTGGAAATTCTTATCAGCCTATCTTGCTTTTCATTCCTCTCTTTTCTATCCGGAGTGTTGAAGACAACCCACTAGTTTCTTGTTTTCAATTCTTTCAATTATTTCAAGGTGCTAACCTCATCTAGTTCTCGTTATACCGGTGCAATATCTCTTCTTATAATCAGTTGTTTCAACGGTGGTTTCTTCGACTGGGCCCATAACCCACATGTTCTTTCCCAGGATCTTATTTAAGCTCTTGTAATTTTTTCGGAAATCATTAATTCTTTTCAACTATGATGTAAGCATGATTTCCATCAGTCATATTCCTTCTTCAAGATCAATTTGAATTAAATCTCATATTTGGCTCAACCTTTCATTCTTCTCTATTCCGGAGTGTCTCAGTAATTCGTGGTGTTGTTCCTCGTCATCATTCTCAGCTTGCAAATTCGAAAGAGTGTTTCTCTCAAATCTTGGTCCATTCTCTAGTAGATTCATCATTTCAGCCTTGTGCCATCATTTTAATTGTTGCCAATCACGAGTAATCTCTTTCTGGCTATCCGGTGCTTCTCTGAGTTGTTTTCATTCTCGATCCTCCGAAGCCATCATTTCAGAAGACTTCTTCGTTCTCAGCTTTCAGCTTTCGTTCTGTAATTCTTCTCAATTGTTGTCTCTTCGTTCGTCTCTCGGTTATTCCGGCGCCTTGTTCTAGTTTTCTTCTCTCAAGTGGCTTATGATCTCTTCATTCTCATGTATCTCCATTAATCCGGGGTGTTCCCATTTAATTGTGAATTGTTACCGGTGCTTCCTTAGTTTTACTTCAAGTGGTGCTTATCTCTGTGTCTCTTCAAGATTCTTTCAAGAGGAATAAGTTGTATGCTAAATCTGTTGCTTGTCATCAATTTAACTTGATGAAGGATAGGCATAACATAATTCTTATTCTTGTTCATAGTAATCTGAATTCTTCTTCCGGAGTGGCTCACGATATCAATTCCTTTTTCTCAAGTGTTCTTATCTTTTCTTTTCCAGAGTTCCAAGTTTTCTCAAGTGTCTCATCGTGAAGCTTCATCGAACTCTTCGCAAGGCTTCAATCTTATTCTTTCATCCTTCATATATTTGCATCATTCATTTGTATACGGAGGTCCTTCATGGTGGTTCATCAAGGTTTCAATCGATTCTCAAGTGTTCTTCAAGATCCTTGTTGGAGAACCTCAAGTATCCTTTCTCTTGCATTTATATGCGCAATTGTTCTTCCTTTATCCTTTGAGGTGGTATTATAGCATTCTTGTTAGTGTAGGAGCCTCGAAGAGTTTTTCCTTCAAGAATGAGATAATTAAACCCACCAATTCTATGATCATGAGATATTTCTACCCATGATTTCTTCATTGAGCTATCTTGGTTTGGAGTTCACCTCAAGCTTTTCCTATGGATTGTTGTTGTTATGGTGCTTGTCTTTAATCCCAGTTCTCATGCATCCTCTTGGTGTAAGAAATTGTTCATATCTTGTTCTCCCAATCAATCCTTGTTTCTGTTAGTGGCTGGTTGTCACTTCATTAGTTTGAAAGATTTCCATAAGCCCACTACTATCTTGTTCTTTTCGTGGTTGTTTTTCCAACAACTTCGTTGAATTGTTCTTGCAAGGATACTTGGCAAGTTCATTGGAGTTAGTAGTTGTCATTATTTTCTTCATTCTCTTCTTCTGTATGAGCTAGTTCCTATTCGATTGTTCTGGAGGCATTGTGATGTTGCTCTTTTGGGTCTATCTTCTTCTTCTGTCAAGATCATGGTGCTCCCTTGTTATATTTAGTTGTTTGTTATGAATATTGTCTAATTCTTCCATCTTATCGAATTTTTTGTCCCATTTTCCTACCGAAGTGCTGCCGAAATTTTCCGTGAATTCTTGTTTCTTTCTCGTATCAGTCCTCATCTCCTTGCAACATTCAAGGATCGTTGGTTTCGCTCGTTTGTCAAAGAAGCAACTAAGTTTTTACCTCTTGTTCTTTCTCATCCTCTCCCCCTTTCATTCTTGGATCTCGGGGCGAGATCCTCTTGTAGTGTAGGAGAGTGGTGACAGCCTGATGCCGACGTTCCAGAAGATTCCCCTTCTATTCCATTTTCATCGTGTGTCTATTTTCTTTTGTCGCATCATCATCGCATCATGCGCATCATCAGCATTGCATCGGCACCCGGTTGCCGCCGGTTTTCAAAACTTGCATCGGTTGTTAGTTGCCGGTTCACGTCGTTGACCGTTCTGAGCCCGACCGCACACGCACGCGCCCGCGGCATCGTCAAAACCTTGTTTTTAAAGTGTGTTGAAAACTTTCTTTGATCGAGGTGAAACTTGGCATGCGGTCGTATTTAGTTATAGCCAGGCCGCCTGTCGAATTTCGTCGCGATCGGAGACCGTCTCTTACCCGAACGGTCGACCATAGCGGCACCGTATTCAGTTTACCGTCGGACGTCTTTCGGTGTTGTTAATTACGTTGCCGCGCCGCCCGCTTTCCCTCTTGTCTCTGAATACATACTCTACACAGCCACTCGTCCGTCCCGCATTCGGGATTATCCGAAACCGACCCCATAGTTGGATCCGGAATGCAATTCCGGCTAAACCTAGCCCCCTTTCCTAATTTAAACAGACCTCCCCTTCCATTTTTAACCTCTTCCTAACCCTGCCTCAAAATCCATGCCCCCCATCAAACCCTAGCAACTCCCCTCTCTCCTCTCAGATCTGATCTACCCTCCCCACGATCTCGACCGTCAGATCGGAGATCCAATGGCCGATATCCCTCCTGCCTCCTCCCTGAGATCTCCATGTATCTCCTCTCCCCCATGCCCGAGCTCCCGAGCTCGCCGGCCCGCAGCTGACCTCGCCCCGCCGTCTCCTGTCGCGCTGCCTTCGGCTGCAGCCACCGGGACCTCGACCCATCGCCGCCACATCCCTCCCACCGGCCTACACTTCGCCTTGCCGGAGCCTGCGCAGCCACCAGTGGCCGGAGCCGTGCCGCCAGTCCCTGTCGCGGCTGCTGCAGCTCGCCACCGTCCAGCCGGTTCAGGTAGGAGTAAACCCCGAGCAGCAAGCCGCGCCAATGTGCCCCTCGCCGCCCGTCGGAGTTCCGCCGTGGCCTGTGCCCGCACTGGCCGCCGGAGAACGCCGCCTCTGCTCCCCCCCCCCCCCCCCCCCCCCCGCGATCCGGATCTGGATCGGGACGGGAACGCGCGAGCTCGCGTCGCCCCACCGGGGTGTGACAGCCCGATGCCGACGTTCCAGAAGATTCCCCCTTCTTTCCGTTTTCGTCGTGTGTCTGTTTTATTTTGTCGCATCATCATCGCATCATTCGCATCATCTGCATTGCATCGGCATCTCCGTTGCCGTCAGTTTTCAAACTTGCATCCGCTAGTAGTTGCCGGTCCTCGTCGTTGTCCGTTCTGAGTCCGACCGCACACACACGCGCCTGCGGCACCGTCGAAACCCTGTTTTTAAAGTGCGTTTAAAACTTTCTCTGATCGGGTTGAGATTTGATGTGCGGTCGTGATTAGTTATAGCGAGGCCGCCCATCGAATTTCGTCGCGATCGGAGACCGTCTGGTACCCGAACGGTCGCCCATAGCGGCACCGTCTTCGGTTATTCGTTGGACATCTGTCGGTGTTTTAAAATTCGTCCCACGCCGCCCGTTCTCCCTCTCGTCTCCGGATATTCCCTCTACACGGCCACGTACCCATACCCGCGTTCGGAATCGTCCGAATCCGACCCCGCGGTTGGATCCGGAGCGCGATTCCGATTAACCGAGCCCTCCTTTTCTCTATAAATACCCCCCCATGCCATTAATTAGACAACCCCTCTTCCTCCCTCGTTTTCCGTGCCCCACCTACCAAACCCTAGCCGCCCCCATAGCCTCTCCTCCTTCCTCCTGCCAGCCGCCAGGGCCCGCGAGCCCGAGGCAGGCCCGCCCGAGCCCATCTGGGCCCGAGCCGCCGCCGCCCCCGATCTGCCCCGGATCTCCCCGCGTCTCCAGCGCCGCCGCCGTCAACCGCTAGCTCGAGGGGAGGATCCGGCCGCCGCGCGTGCCGGCACCCCCGCCGTCGTGCCTCGCCGGCCGGTGCACCCGCCGCCAGCTCCTCCCTTGCCCGCTGCCAGCTCCTCCCTCGCCCGCCGTCGCCTCCCGGAGCCGCAGACCCGCGGATCCTCGTCGGCTCGTCGCCGCGCCTCTTCACCGGCGAGCCGCCACCCGGATCCGGCCGCCGCGCCCCCGCCGGACCCGCCGTTGCCACGCCGGTCTCCTGCGGGAGGCTCCTCCTCGTCCGACGGCAGGCATCGGCGCCGCCATGGTCGGTGCCCTCGGGCACAATGGGAACGACGAGGAGCTTCCTCTCCCCGACCGACGCCCCTCGGCGTCGCCGCCCTGGGCCTCGCCCGCGGCCCAGTGTGCCCCTGCAGCCACGTGGGCCTTCGCCCCGGTCCAGCAGCAACAGGAGTCGGGTCGCCCCGAGCCGGCCCAGGCCTCGGTCGGCCTCCTCTCCACCGACCTGGCCCATGGCCCCATGGTAAGCCTCGCCCCAACCCCTTTTTACTTAAGTTGCGACTCAGTCTGGCCCGTTAGACAAATAGGATTTTCTTTTCGGATTTATTAATAATCCCAGTAAATAGATGTATATTTAAAACGCCGTATCTTTTAATCCGTAAGTCGGATCGCGATGATTTGTATATGCTTTTGGTGTAGAGTTTTGCGTAGAATACGATTACCAAACTTGCATATTTATTTAACGTAGTTTAACGTGCCAAATGCTCTGTTTACCGTGCTGTCCCATTAGGTTAGTGCCCGTATTTATTTTTCGAGCCGATCCGGACTGCCCGTATCCCGTAGTTTAAATGTCCATCTTTTAGGGACTATTTTTCCGTGTATTTTAGTTCAGTCATTTGTATTTTTGCGTGTAAGGATTGCCGATAGTTGATTTTTCCGTATATAGGTTATTCTCCCGCATTATTGTGTGGCTTTATTTTGCGTTGCAAACCCCACATATTTTATATGTTTTCGGGTAGACAAATCCCATGGACTTTTCTGTGCAATTAGTTTTAGTTTTTGAGGAAGTTAGTTCGCGCGATATTTTGCCGTGTTGCCCTGTTGTTTAATTCGTAGGATTTATTCCGTGCCTCGTTTGAATTAGTTGTCAACTAGGGAGTTGATCTTGGATGTCTTGTTTAGCCCCTGGTATTTTTAGTTGCAATAGAAATGCATGTTTAGGTGTTGTTTCCTTGCTCTCAAGTTGCTAGAATCAGTGCTGTTTTAGAGGAGCTGAAATATTCCTAAGTCTGGAATCTGTTATTATTTTGTTGCTGTCTTGTCTAGCTTGCATCTTGTGATCTGTAGCTCATTTGAGGTTGGTCCAATGGAGTTAGTTGTACCCCTTATGTTTTTCTAGCATGTTGTTAAGTTTCATGCCATTTGGAGTCCTTTAGCTATAGGTTTTTCTGCTGTCAATATTGCTTCAGGCTGAAACTGCACTTTCATGAGGTGTAATTTTCACTAAGTCTGAAATAGTGAGTGGGATGCCATTTTGTGACTTCTTTCTCTAGTGCTCCTTGCTACCATGCTAGTTGTTGTTAGTTGTTTGTAGTAGTGCTTCTTGCCCTCTTCCGTGCCATGCCTTGCTTGAGCTTATCGGAGTTGTGTAGTCGTAGTTGTGGGGCGTAGAATATGCTATGTGGCTGATTTTGGCAGATTGTAGTGTTTTTCTTGTTTTGCTCGTAGTTTTCGAACCGTAGCTCCGTTTTGATCGTGTCCTACATGAAACTTGCTTAGAATCTCGTGAAGTTTCATTTTCTCTTGCTGGTTGCATGTGATGAAGTGCTCGTAGCTGCCGTTGCACACATTTTGCATTCATGCCATCATATCTTGCGGTGTCCGTATCTTTTGATCCGTAGCTCCGTTGGAGATGTTCCTTATGTGTAGATTTCTTGACATGACGCGTAGAATCACGTGAACCTATTTGTTTTTCTGTTTAACAACCAATTAAATGCATTAGTTCAGATCTGGACAGAATTGTAAATTAACACGTGGGGTCATTTCGGAGGTGCTATATGTCATTTCCGACCTCACTTAAGATGCCTAGATAAGTAGTTTAATTATGCTTCACCTCTTGCCATGCTTAATCACATTTAATATTGCCGTGTACCTAATCGGGATAGCACGAAATAAATAGACGTGGAGTATCGTCAATATGCAACTCTTTGCATATTGAACTTCACTTAATGTGTAGTGTTTGATTGCGTGAATTGTCTTGTCGTGCCTTGCATGTTTTCAGCTTCTCATGCATCATTTGTGTCGTGCATCGTGTGGTGAATATTGTGTGTTGATTCTTGTTTCCGGTTTTCCCCGTCTCAATAGAGTCCGCAAGCGTGTCGGATGTGAGGACCCGTTCGACTACGTCGGTTCGTCTGCTTCACGGAGTTGTTCTTCTTCCAAGCGGGATCTCAGGCAAGATGATCATTTCCCCAGATACCATTACTATGATTGCCATGCTAGTTTATCGCTTCTATCGTTTATGTATCGTTGCCTACCACCTGTTAAATTCAGCCTCTCAACAATGCCATGAAAACATTCAACCTGTTCAACCTAGCAAACCACTGATTGGCTATGTTACTACTTGCTTAACCCTGTTGATAGCGTTGCTAGTTGCAGGTGCAGATGCTTCCATGTGAAAGCATGGGTTCCTTGATATATCACCATATTAAATGCTATCTAATTTAATGCACCTATATACTTGGTAAAAGGTGGAAGGCTCGGCCTTTCTAGCCTGGTGTTTTGTTCCACCTTTGCCCCCTTAGTTTCCGGCTACCGGTGTTATGTTCCATATTTGAGAGCTCCTAACACGATCGGGGTTGTTATGGGGACCCCCTTGATAATTCGTTTTTGATTAAGACTGGTCTGGCAAGGCCCAACTTTGGTACTACATTTGCCTAAACACCTAATAAAATTGCATAGGGACTTTCCGGACCCCGAGGATAATTTAATCAACCCCCGGGCCAGTGCTCCTCATGAGTGTTGGTCCAAATTGGCAGACTACGGGGCCACCGCGGGGCAACCCGAGGTTTGGTACTCCTAGTGTGACCCATCCGTCGTGTCCTGAGAACGAGGTACGCGACTCCTATCGGGATCGTCGACACGTCGGGCGGCCTTGCTGGATTAGTTTTACCTTTGACGAAATATCTTGTGCATCAAGATTCCGGTAATGCTTTGGGTAATCTCAGAGTTGAAGTTTTCCACTAGGGAATCCGACGAGATCGCGAGCTTCGTGATTGAGGATTTCTATGCGGCTTGTGGCAATTTGTGATGGACTAGTTGGAGCACCCCTGCAGGGTTAAATCTTTTGGAAAGCCGTGCCCGCGGTTATGTGGCAACGTGGAAACTTTGTTTAACACTGGTTCTAGATAACTTGAAGTTAACTTAATTAAAACTTGCCAACTGTGTGCGTAACCATGACTGGCTCTTTCGTGAGTTCCTTCTCCGATCGAGGACACGGTGGGGTTATGCCTGACGTAGGTAGGTGTTCAGGATCATTCATTTGATCATCTGTAGCCCACGTCCGCTTTGTGTAGATCTTCCCCCTCTTACTTCTTGTACTCGTAAGTTAGTCACCAAATATATGCTTAGCCGCTGCTGCAACCTCACCACTTAACCATGTCTCACCCATTAAGCTTTGCTAGTCTTGATCCCTTTGGAAATGAGATTGCTGAGTCCCCTGTGGCTCACAAATTTCTACAACACCAGTTGCAGGTACAGGTAAAGGTTACTTGACGCGAGTGCGTTGATTGTTCATTTGGAGTTGCTTCTTCTTCTTCTTCTTCATCGATCTAGGATGGGCTCCAGGCCGGCAGCCTGGGATAGCAAGGATGGACGTCGTTCTTCTTTTGTCGTTTGTTTTCGTCCGTAGTCGGACCCTGCTCTTACTCTTGATGGTTATGTAATGTACTGATGTGACTCTGATGTAGCTTGTGGCGAGTGTAAGCCAACTCTGTATATCTATCTCTTCTTTTTAGTACATGTACTTGTAACGATATCCATTCTTGCGACACGACGAGATGCGCTTCTATCCCTGACGAGGCCTTCGTGCCAAATTGAGGATAGGGTCGCATCTTGGGCGTGACAAGTTGGTATCAGAGCCCGTACCGACCTAGGAGCCCCCTTGATTGATCGAACTTGGCCGAGTCGAGTCTAGTGAAAAACTATTTGAGTTTAGTTATATATCGGAGAGTAGGATTCTTTTTTTTCTCCTCTTCTATGCTGTGGTGAGGAATCTTGACGTAATATTTTAATTCTACTCCTCTTCCCACTCAAAAAAATTTAGGATCACGCGGATATTGTTGGAATCTATATGATACCGATGTGACGGAGTTCTGTCTTGGTGCCTCCTGTCTGACTTGATTTTCTTCCGGGGAGTTGAGCTCTAGGGGATTCTCGAGCACATCGTTATCATTCAGATTTCTTAGTATCTCAGAACGAAGGATGTTCGTAATTGCTTCAATACTAGTGGTGGTGAGATAACCCCGATGTCCCCAGTACTGGTGCAGATTGTTCGGGAGTACTGCCATACTTTGTATCGTTGTGATCACGAGGGTTTGTTGTAGATGAAGGTCCGAGATTCTGGTTGTGTGTTGACGGATGTGATACAAGTGACGGTTTAGTATAGGAGTTGTGTGATATTACTCCTTGTATCCGTGTACCAGATTGCATGACCAGATATTTCGGGAATTCATAGGTGGGAATTCAAGTAGTTACTTATAGGACGTTCTTCCAACAAATGCATGATGTTAGGTTGGGGTTCGACATCTAGTGGATTCGTTTGTTCACGGTCGACTTACAGCGGTACACGTTGTGTCTTAAAGAGTCCTTGTAGCTTGCTACGACTCGGGGACGCTTCGTATGTCGGGTGCACTGCCCTGCACTTGATGGCTACTGTAAATCGTGCCCGTGCGATCCTGTCCACGAAAATATCGAACGGAAATCTTTCTCATGAGTTTGTTCTGGCTTGTTTCGTAAGCCTCATCCCTTTGTTTTGTTGATTATGGTAATTCATGTTGCTTCGATGTCAAGTGGTGATTTTAGATCTTTTCTAAGAGGTGTTCTCATATTTTTATCAGAGTATTAATTCTTTTGCTTTATCGATTGACATGTCAATTCCTTTTAAACCGGAGTCATCGTATCAATTCCATTCAACCGATGTGCTTCTCTGCAACTGAATCCAATCCTCTCCAGTTTTGCAAGATCATTCTCTCTTTATTCCGGAGTTCATCTCATCTGTCCCATGTTGTCTTTGTTTTTCCCACCCTCCCGCCCTTTTTTCTCAGTGATTCAATTTTCATCCAAGAGTTTCCTTTTCATTGTGCTTCCGCTATCCTTTTTATCCTTGTAATTCTTTCCTATATTGGAAATTGTTATGAGTCTATCTTGCTATTCATTCCTATTTTTCCTATCCGGAGTGCTGAAGATATCTCTGAGTTTCGAGTTCTCAACCTCATCTAGTTCTCTTCATACCGGTGCAATATCTCTCCTTATAATCAGTTGTTTCAACGGTGATTTCTTTGAGTGGGCCCATGACCCACAGGTTCTTCCCAGGATCTTACCTGGCTCTTTAATCTTTTCCGGAGATCCTTAATTCTTTTCTACTATGACGTAAGTATGATTTTCATCAGTCATATTCCTTCGTCAAGACCTATTTGAATTAATTCTCATTTCTCTCAACCTTGCATATTCTTATCCCGGAGTGTCTCATTAATTCTTCGTGATGTTGTTCTCGTCATCATTCTCAACTTGGAAATTCGAAGGAGTGTTTCTCTCAGTCTTGTTCCATTCTTGTGAAGACTGTCATCTCAGCTTCGTGTATCCTCTCATTTGTTGTCAATCATGAGTAATCCCTTTCGTGCTATCCGGTGCTTCTGTGAGTGGTTTTTATTTCTCGTTCCTCCGAAGGCCATCATTTTAGAAGATTCTTCGTTCTCAGCTTTCAGCTTTCATCCTCAATTCTTCTCCATTGTTGTCTCTTCGTTCGTCTCTCGATTATCCGGTGCCTTGTTCAAGTTTTCTCTCAGGTGGCTCGTGATCTCTTCATTCTCATGTATCTCCAGTCACTCATGGTTGCCTCATTCATTTCAATTATCACCAGTGCCTCTTTCAAGATTTCTTCTAGTTTGTGCTCATATCTCTCCTTAATCATTTCTAGAAGAATAAGTTGTATGCTAGATCTGTTGCTTGTCATCAATTTAACTTGATGAAGGATAAGCATAACATAATTCTTATTCTTGTCCTTCCTTCTTCCAAGAGATCTCAATTCTTCTTCCAGAGGACTCATGATATCAATTCTTTTCTCTAGTATCCGTTCTCGTGCATTCCCAAATGCATTTGTTCTTCCTTTATCCTTTAAGGTGGTATTATATCATTCTTGTTAGTGTAGGAGTCTCGAAGAGATTTCCTTTCAAATACGAGAAAACTAACCCATCAATTCTATGTTCATGGGATATTTTCAACCCATGATTTCTTCATTGAGCTATTTTGGTTTGGATTTCATCTAAAGCTTTTCCTAGGGATTGTGCTATCATGGTGCTTGTCATTAATCCCAGTTCTCAATGTATCCTCTCGGTGTAAGAAGTTTTCATATCTTTGCTCTCATCTATCCTTGGTTCTTGTAGTGGTTGGTTGTCACCTCATAGATGTTGAGATGATTTTCATAAGCCCACTACTATCTTGTTCTTTCGTTGTTGTTTTTTTCCAACAACTCCATCCAATTCTTCTTGCAAGGATGCTTGCCAAGTTCATTGGAGTTAGTAGTTGTCATTCTTTTCTTCATTCTCTTCTTCCGTATGATCTAGTTCCTATTCTATTGTTCCGGAGGCATTGTAACGTTGCTCCTTTGGGTCAATCTTGTTGTTCTACCAAGATCATGGTGTTCCCTTATTCTATTTACTTGTTTGTTGTGTTTATTGTCTATTTCTTCCATCTTATCGAAGTTTTTGTCCCATTTTCCTACCGAAGTGCTGCCGAAATTTTCCGTGAATTCTGGCTTCTTTCTCATGTCATTCCTCATCTCCTTGCAACCTTCAAGGATTGTTGGTTTCACTCGTTTGTCAAAGAAGCGACTAAGTTTTTACCTCTGGTTCTTTCTCATCCTCTCCCCCTTTCATTCTTGGATCTCGGGGCGAGATCCTCTTGTAGTGTAGGAGAGTTGTGACAGCCCGATGCCGACGTTCCAGAAGATTCCCCCTTCTTTCCGTTTTCATTGTGTGTCTGTTTTATTTTGTCGCATCATCATCGCATCATTCGCATCATCTGCATTGCATCGGCATCTCCGTTGCCGTCAGTTTTCAAACTTGCATCCGCTAGTAGTTGCCGGTCCTCGTCGTTGTCCGTTCTGAGTCCGACCGCACACGCACGCGCCCGCGGCACCGTCGAAACCCTGTTTTTAAAGTGCGTTTAAAACTTTCTCTGGTCGGGTTGAGATTTGACGTGCGGTCGTGATTAGTTATAGCGAGGCCGCCCGTCGAATTTCGTCGCGATCGGAGACCGTCTGGTACCCGAACGGTCGCCCGTAGCGGCACCGTCTTCGGTTATTCGTCGGACGTCTGTCGGTGTTTTAAAATTCGTGCCGCGCCGCCCGTTCTCCCTCTCGTCTCTGGATATTCCCTCTACACGGCCACGTACCCATACCCGCGTTCGGAATCGTCCGAATCCGACCCCGCGGTTGGATCCGGAGCGCGATTCCGGTTAACCGAGCCCTCTTTTTCTCTATAAATACCCCCCCATGCCATTAATTAGACAGCCCCTCTTCCTGCCTCGTTTTCCGCGCCCCACCTACCAAACCCTAGCCGCCCCCACAGCCTCTCCTCCTTCCTCCTGCCAGCCGCCAGGGCCCGCGAGCCCGAGGCAGGCCCGCCCGAGCCCATCTGGGCCCGAGCCGCCGCCGCCCCCGATCTGCCCCGGATCTCCCAGCGTCTCCAGCGCCGCCGTCGTCAACCGCTAGCTCGAGGGGAGGATCCGGCCGCCGCGCGTGCCGGCTCCCCCGCCGCCGTGCCTCGCCGGCCGGTGCGCCCGCCGCCAGCTCCTCCCTCGCCCGCCGTCGCCTCCCGGAGCCGTAGACCCGCGGATCCTCATCGGCTCGTCGCCGCGCCTCTTCACCGGCGAGCCGCCGCCCTGATCCGGCCGCCGCGCCCCCGCCGGACCCGCCGCTGCCACGCCGGTCTCCTGCGGGAGGCTCCTCCTCGTCCGACGGCAGGCATCGGCGCCGCCATGGTCGGTGCCCTCGGGCACAACGGGAACGACGAGGAGCTTCCTCTCCCCGACCGACGCCCCTCGGCCTCGCCGCCCTGGGCCTCGCCCGCGGCCCAGTGTGCCCCTGCAGCCACGTGGGCCTTCGCCCCGGTCCAGCAGCAGCAGGAGTCGGGTCGCCCCGAGCCGGCCCACGCCTCGGCCGGCCTCCTCTCCACCGACCTGGCCCATGGCCCCATGGTAAGCCTCGCCCCAGCCCCTTTTTAGTTAAGTTGCGACTCAGTCTGGCCCTTTAGACAAATAGGATTTTCTTTTCGGATTTATTAATAATCCCACTAAATAGATGTATATTTAAAACGTCGTATCTTTTAATCCGTAAGTCGGATCGCGATGATTTGTATATGCTTTTGGTGTAGAGTTTTGCGTAGAATACGATTACGAAACTTGCATATTTATTTAACGTAGTTTAACGTGCCAAATGCGCTATTTACCGTGCTGTCCCATTAGGTTAGTGCCCGTATTTATTTTTCGAGCCGATCCGGACTGCCCGTATCCCGTAGTTTAAATGTCCATGTTTTAGGCACTATTTTTCCGTGTATTTTAGTTCAGTCATTTGTATTTTTGCGTGTAAGGATTGCCGGTAGTTGATTTTCCCGTATATAGGTTATTCTCCCGCATTATTGTGTGGCTTTATTTTGCGTTGCAAACCCCACATATTTTATATGTTTTCGGGGTAGACAAATCCCATGGATTTTTCTATGCAATTAGTTTTAGTTTTTGAGGAAGTTAGTTCGCGCGATATTTTGCCGTGTTGCCCTTTTGTTTAATTCGTAGGATTTATTCCGTGCCTCGTTTGAATTAGTTGTCAACTAGGGAGTTGATCTTGGATGTCTTGTTTAGCCCCTGGTATTTTTAGTTGCAATATAAATGCATGTTTAGGTGTTGTTTTCTTGCTCTCAGGTTGCTAGAATCAGTGCTGTTTTAGAGGAGCTGAAATATTCCTAAGTCTGGAATCTGTTATTATTTTGTTGCTGTCTTGTCTAGCTTGCATCTTGTGATCTGTAGCTCTTTTGAGGTTCGTCCAATGGAGTTAGTTGTACCCCTTATGTTTTTCTAGCATGCTGTTAAGTTTCATGCCATTTGGAGTCCTGTAGCTATAGGTTTTGCTGCTGTCAATATTGCTTCAGGCTGAAAACTGCACTTTCATGAGGTGTAATTTTCACTAAGTCTGAAATAGTGAGTGGGATGCCATTTTGTGACTTCTTTCTCTAGTGCTCCTTGCTGCCATGCTAGTTGTTGTTAGTTGTTTGTAGTAGTGCTTCTTGCCCTCTTCCGTGCCATGCCTTGCTTGAGCTTATCGGAGTTGTGTAGCCGTAGTTGTGGGGCGTAGAATATGCTATGTGGCTGATTTTGGCAGATTGTAGTGTTTTTCTTGTTTTGCTCGTAGTTTTCGAACCGTAGCTCCGTTTTGATCGTGTCCTACATGAAACTTGCTTAGAATCTCGTGAAGTTTCATTTTCTCTTGCTGGTTGCATGTGATGAAGTGCTCGTAGCCGCCGTTGCACACATTTTGCATTCATGCCATCATATCTTGCGGTGTCCGTATCTTTTGATCCGTAGCTCCGTTGGAGATGTTCCTTATGTGTAGATTGCTTGCCATGACGCGTAGAATCACGTGAACCTATTTGTTTTGGTGTTTAACAACCAATTAAATGCATTAGTTCAGATCTGGACAGAACTGTAAATTAACACGTGGGGTCATTTCGGAGGTGCTATATGTCATTTCCGACCTCACTTAAGATGCCTAGATAAGTAGTTTAATTACGCTTCACCTCTTGCCATGCTTAATCACATTTAACATTGCCGTGTACCTAATCGGGATAGCACGAAATAAATAGACGTGGAGTATCGTCAATATGCAACTCTTTGCATATTGAACTTCACTTAATGTGTAGTGTTTGATTGCGTGAATTGTCATGTCGTGCCTTGCATGTTTTCAGCTTCTCATGCATCATTTGTGTCGTGCATCGTGTGGTGAATATCGTGTGTTGATTCTTGTTTCCGGTTTTCCCCGTCTCGATAGAGTCCGCAAGCGTGTCGGATGTGAGGACCCGTTCGACTACGTCGGTTCGTCTGCTTCACGGAGTTGTTCTTCTTCCAAGCGGGATCTCAGGCAAGATGATCATTTCCCCAGATACCATTACTATCATTGCCATGCTAGTTTATCGCTTCTATCGTTTATGTCTCGTTGCCTACCACCTGTTAAATTCAGCCTCTCAACAATGCCATGAAAACATTCAACCTGTTCAACCTAGCAAACCACTGATTGGCTATGTTACTGCTTGCTTAACCCTGTTGATAGCGTTGCTAGTTGCAGGTGCAGATGCTTCCATGTGAAAGCATGGGTTCCTTGATATATCACCATATTAAATGCTATCTAATTTAATGCACCTATATACTTGGTAAAAGGTGGAAGGCTCGGCCTTTCTAGCCTGGTGTTTTGTTCCACCTTTGCCCCCTTAGTTTCCGGCTACCGGTGTTATGTTCCATATTTGAGCGCTCCTAACACGATCGGGGTTGTTATGGGGACCCCCTTGATAATTCGTTTTTGATTAAGACTGGTCTGGCAAGGCCCAACTTTGGTACTACATTTGCCTAAACACCTAATAAAATTGTATAGGGACTTTCCGGACCCCAAGGGTAATTTAATCAACCCCCGGGCCAGTGCTCCTCATGAGTGTTGGTCCAAATTGGCAGACTCCGGGGCCACCGCGGGGAAACCCGAGGTTTGGTACTCCTAGTGTGACCCATCCGTCGTGTCCTGAGAACGAGGTACGCGACTCCTATCGGGATCGTCGACACGTCGGGCGGCCTTGCTGGATTAGTTTTACCTTTGACGAAATATCTTGTGCATCGGGATTCCGGTGATACTTTGGGTAATCTCAGAGTTGAGGTTTTCCACTAGGGAATCCGACGAGATCGCGAGCTTCGTGATTGAGGATTTCTATGCGGCTTGTGGCAATTTTTGATGGACTAGTTGGAGCACCCCTGCAGGGTTAAATCTTTTGGAAAGCCGTGCCCGCGGTTATGTGGCAACGTGGAAACTTTGTTTAACACTAGTTCAAGATAACTTGAAGTTAACTTAAATAAAACTTGCCAACTGTGTGCGTAACCGTGACTGTCTCTTTCGTGAGTTCCTTCTCCGATCGAGGACACGGTGGGGTTATGCCTGACGTAGGTAGGTGTTCAGGATCATTCATTTGATCATCTGTAGCCCACGTCCGCTTTGCGTAGATCTTCCCCCTCTTACTTCTTGTACTCGTAAGTTAGTCACCAAATATATGCTTAGCCGCTGCTGCAACCTCACCACTTAACCATGTCTCACCCATAAAGCTTTGCTAGTCTTGATACCTTTGGAAATGAGATTGCTGAGTCCCCTGTGGCTCACAAATTTCTACAACACCAGTTGCAGGTACAGGTAAAGGTTACTTGACGCGAGTGCGTTGATTGTTCATTTGGAGTTGCTTCTTCTTCTTCTTCTTCATTGATCTAGGATGGGCTCCAGGCCGGCAGCCTGGGATAGCAAGGATGGACGTCGTTCTTCTTTTGTCGTTTGTTTTTGTCCGTAGTCGGACCCTGCTCTTACTCTTGATGGTTATGTAATGTACTGATGTGACTCTGATGTAGCTTGTGGCGAGTGTAAGCCAACTCTGTATATCTATCTCTTCTTTTCAATACATATACTTGTAACGATACCATTCTTGCGACACGACGAGATGCGCTTCTATCCCTGACGAGGCCTTCGTGCCAAATTGAGGATAGGGTCGCATCTTGGGCGTGACACTGGGCCTCTGCCTCCGCGTGGGCCAGCGCCAGGTGGGCCGCTCCCAGATCCGCCGGCCCAGCAGCCCCGGCCTGCTCCACCATTCGCCCTCAGGCCCAGGCGCTCGGCCTCCCCCGCCAGCCCAAGCCTCCAACCGGCCCAAGGTGAGGCTGGCCTATCCCCCACCTTGCATTTTTTTGTTTATCTTGCGCCCCTGTCGGCCCATTTAGTATTTTAGGTTTTTATTTCGGTTTAGATAATTCGAGTAAATAGTCGTATATTGCTACGCCCGTAGTTTAATAACCGTAAGTCGGATCGGAACGTATTAGATATGTTTTTCATGTAGTTTCTCGCGTAGAATCCGATTATAAAACATGCATAAATGTTTGATGTCGTTTAGCATGCCTAACGCCTAGTTTAGCGTGCTGTCCCAATAAGTTTCGTCCCACATTTATTTTTTCGTGCAAGACCGGGTTGCTCGTATGCCGTAGATTAAATGCCCATGTTTTAGGAACCTATTTTCCATGTATTTTAGAGCGGTCATTGGTATTTTTGCGTGTAAGGATTGCCGCTAGTTTATTTATCCGTGAATAGGTTATTATCTCGCATTTATGTGTGGCATTAATTTGATGTGCAATCTCACGTATTCTATATGTTTTCGGGGTAGAAAAATCCATGGAATTTTTCTGTGCAATTAGTTTTAGCTTTTGAGTAAGTTAGTTCGCGTGATATTTTGCCATGTTGCCCTCTTGTCTTTTTCGTAGGATTTATCCCGTGCTTCGTTTGAAGGAGTTGTCAACTAGAGAGTTGATCTTGTATGTTTTGTCTAGCCCCTGGTATTTTTGGTTGCAATAGAAATGCATGTTTAGGTGTGGTTTGATTGCCCTCAAGTTGCTAGAAATAGTGCTGATTTGGAGGAGCTGAAATATTTCTAAGTCTGAAATCTGTTATTATTTTGTTGCTGTCTTGTCTTGCTTCTATCTTTTGATCTGTAGCTCTTTTGAGGTTGGTCCAATGGAGTTAGTTGTAAACCTTGTGTTTCTCTAACATTCTGTGAATTTTCATGCCCTTTGGAGTCCTGTAGCTTATGATTTTGCTGCTGTCAATATTGCTTCAGATCGAAAACTGCACTTTCATGAAGTGTAATTTTCACTAAGTCTGAAATAGTGTGTGGGATGCCATTTTGTGACTTCTTTCTCTAGTGTGCCTTGCTTCCATGCTAGTTGTTGTTAGTTGTATGTGGTAGTGCTTCTTGCCCTCTTTCATGTCATGCCTTGCTTGAGTTTATCGGAGTAGTGTAGCCCGTAGTTGTGGGGCGTAGAAAATGCTATGTGGCTGATTTTGGCAGATTGTAGAGATTTCTTGTTTTGCTCGTAGTTGTTGAACCGTAGCTCCGATTTGATCATGTCCTACATGCAACTTGCTTAGAATCTCGTGTAGTTTCATTTCCTCTTGCTGGTTGTATGTTTTGAAGTGCTCGTGACAGTCGTTGACAACATATTGCATTCATGCCATCATATCTTGTGGTGCTTGTATCTTTTGAACCGTAGCTCCGTTGGAGATGCTCTCTATGTGTAGATTGCTTGTAATGACGCGTAGAATCACGTGAACCTATTTGTTTTTCTCTTAAAAACTAATTAAATGTGTTAGTTCAGATCTGGACAGAATTATAAATTAACATGTGAGGTCGTCTCGGAGATGCTATATTACATTTCCGACCTCATTTAAAATGCCTAGATAGGTAGTTTAATTACGCTTCACCTCTTGCCATGTTTAACCACATTTAATATTGTCGTGTATCTAATCGGGATAGAACTAAATAATTGAACGTGGAGTTTCGTCAATATGCAACTCGTTGCATATTGAACTTCACTTGATGTGTAGTGTTTGATTGTGTGAATTGTCATGTCGTGTCTTGCATGTGTTCAGCTGCTCATGCATCATATGTGTTGTGTATCGTGTGGTGAATATCTGTGTTGATGCTTGTTTCCGGTTTCCTCCGTCTCGATAGAGTTCCGCAAGCGTGTCGGATTGTGAGGAACCGTTCTACTACGTCGGTTCGTCTGCTTCACGGAGGCATTCTCCTTCCAAGCGGGATCTCACGCAAGATGACCATTTCCCCAGATACCATTACTATCATTGCCATGCTAGTTTTACCGTTTCTACCGTTTATGTCTCGTTGCCTACCACATGTTAAATATCAGCCTCTCAACAATGCCATGATAACCTTCAACCTGTTCGACCTAGCAAACCACTGATTGGCTATGTTACCGCTTGCTTAACCCTGTGTAGCGTTGCTAGTTCCAGGTGCAGTTGCTTCCGTGTGATTACATGGGTTCCTTGTTACATCACCCTAATAAATGCTATTTAATTTAATGCACCTATATACTTCGTAAAAGGTGGAAGGCTTGGCCTTTCTAGCCTGGTGTTTTGTTCCACCTTTGCCCCCTTAGTTTCGGCTACCGGTGTTATGTTCCATAATCGAGCTCTCCTAACACGATCGAGGTTGTTATGGGGACCCCCCTTGATAATTAGTTTTAGTTTAAAGCTGGTATGGCATGGCCCAACATTGGTTCTACATTTGCCCAACATAATAATTTTGTTAACACTGAAATGCATAGGGAGTTAGCGCTACCCGAGGAGTAATTATACATAATACAGGGAGGGCCAGTGCTGATGGTGCTGGTCCAAAACAGAGCACCGTGCGGGGCCAGCGCGAGGAAATTCAAGGTTTGGCACTCGTACGCTTCGCTTATCCGTCGTGTCCTGAGAACGAGATACGCGGCTCCTATCGGGATCGTCGACACGTCGGGCGGCCTTGCTGGATTAGTTTACCTTTGTCGAGATATCTTGTTCATCGGGATTCCGATGATGCTTTGAGTAATCTCAGAGTTGAGGTTTTCCACTAGGGAATCCGACGAGATCGCAAGCTTCGTGATTGAGGATTTCTATGCGGCTTGTGGTAATTTGTGATGGTCTAGTTGGAGCACCCCTGCAGGGTTAAATCTTTCGGAAAGTCGTGCCCGCGGTTATGTGGCAACGTGGAAACTTTGTTTAACACTGGTTCTAGATAACTTGAAGTTAACTTAAATAAAACTTGCCAACTGTGTGCGTAACCATGACTGTCTCTTTCGTGAGTTCCTTCTCCGATCGAGGACACGGTGGGGTTACGTCTGACGTAGGTAAGTGTTCAGGATCATTCATTTGATCATCAGTAGTCACGTCCGTTATGCGTAGATCCTCCCCCTCTTATTTCTTGTACTCGTAAGTTTAGCCACCAAATACATGCTTAGCCGCTGCTGCAACCTCACCACTTAACCATGCCTCACCATTAAGCTTTGCTAGTCTTGATACCTTTGGAAATGAGATTGCTGAGTCCCCTGTGGCTCACAGATTACTACAACACCAGTTGCAGGTACAGGTAAAGTTACTTCACGCGAGCGCGTTGATTGTTCATTTGGAGTTGCTTCTTCTTCTTCTTCTTCACCGATCTAGGATGGGTTCCAGACCGGCAGCCTGGGATAGCAAGGATGGACGTCGTTCTTCTTTTTTCTTGTTTGTTTTCGTCCGAAGTTGGACCCTGCTCTTACTCTTGATGATTATGTAATGTACTGATGTGACTCTGATGTAGCTTGTGGCGAGTGTAAGCCAACTCTATTTATATCTCTTCTTTTCAGTACATGTACTTGTAACGATATCCATTCTTGCGACACAACGAGATGCGCTTCTATCCCTGACGAGGCCTTCGTGCCAAATTAAGGATAGGGTCGCATCTTGGGCGTGACACAAATGCAACATTCCTATATATCAATCTTTGTTTTTGGACCATTCCAGAAACCCTCGTGATGTCCGGGATCTCATCCGGGACTCCGAACAACATTCGGTTACCAACATCAATAATTCAACTATACCGAAACGTTACCGAACCTTAAGTGTGCAGACCCTGCGGGTTCGAGAACTATGTCGACATGACCCGAGACACTCTATGGTCAATAAGAAATAGCGGGGCTTGGATGCCCATATTAGCTCCTACATATTCTATGAAGATCTTTATCGGTTGAACCTCTATGTCAAGGATTGAAATACCTATTGTTGAAATAGCGAGACACTCTATGGTCAATAATCTCGTATGTTGTTCCCTTTGTCCACCGGTATGTTACTTGCCCGAAATTCGATCGTCGGTATCTCCATACCTATTTCAATCTCGTTATCGACAAGTTTCTTTACTCATTCCGTAATACAACATCATGTGACTAACCCCTTAGTCACATTGCTTGCAAGGTTTGTTGTGATGTTGTATTACCGAGTGGGCCCCAAGATACCTCTCTGTCACACGGGTGACAAATCCCAGTCTTGATCCATGCCAACCCAACAGACACCTTTGGAGATACCTCTAGAGCACCTTTACAGTCACCCAGTCACGTTGTGACGTTTGATACACACAAGGTATTCCTCCCGTGTCCGGGAGTTGCATGATCTCATGGTCATCGGAAGAGATACATTGACATGCAGAAAACATTAGCAATAAACTGACATGATCATATGGTACGTTCATAGTTTGGGTCTTGTCCATCACATCATTCTCCTAATGATGTGATCTGTTATCAAGTGACAACACTTGTCTATTGGCAGGAAACCTTGACCATCTTTGATCAACGAGCTAGTCAACTAGAGGCTCACTAGGGACAGTGTGTTGTCTATGTATCAACACATGTATTTGAGTTTCCAATCAATACAATTCTAGCATGGATAATAAAGGATTATCATGAACGAGGAAATATAATAATAACCAATTTATTATTGCCTTCTAGAGCATATTTCCAACAGACTCCCACTTGCACTAGAGTCAATAATCTAGTTCACATCACTATGTGATTGTAATGAATCTAACACCCATACAGTTCTGGGATTCGATCATGTCTTGCTTGTGAGAGAGGCTTTTAGTCAACAGGTTTGAACCTTTAAGATCCGTGTGTGTTTTACAAATCTCTATGGCATCCTATAGATGCTGCTACCACGCGCCATTTGGAACTATTCCAAATGACTGCTCCACTATACGAATCTGGTTTACTACGCAGAGTCATCCTAATTAGTGTCAGAGCTTGCATCAACGTAACCCTTTACGACGAACTCTTTTATCACCTCCATAATCGAGAAAAATTCCTTAGTCCGCTAGTTACTAAGGATAACTTTGACCGCTGTCTATTGATCCATTCCTGGATCATTCTTGTACCCCTTGACAAATCATGGCAAGGCACTTATAAGGTGCGGTACACAACATGGCATACTATAACGCCTATGACTAAGGCATAGGGGACGTCCTTCGTCCTTTCTCTATCTTTTGCCATGGTCGGGTTTTGAGTCTTACTCAATATTCACACCTTAAGTCGAGCTTTCTTAATAGTGACTTTTCACCATCATCGTGTGTCTTCCTTTTAAAGATCGATCTGCACTTAACAGTCTTACAACCATCAAGTAGTTTTTCCAAATCCACACTTTGTTTTCATACATGGATCCTCTCTCGGATTTTATGACCTCCAGCCATTTGTCAGAATACGTGCCACCATCGTTTCTCCATAGCTCGTAGGTTCATTGTTGTCCAACAACATGACCTCCAAGACAGGGTTACCGTACCACTCTAGAGCAGTACGTGACCTTGTCGACCTATGAGGTTTGTAGTAACTTGATCCGAAGTTTCATGATCACTATCATCAGCTTCCACTTCAATTGGTGTAGGCGCCACAGGAACAACTTCATGCGCCCTACTACACCCTAGTTCAAATGACGGTTCAATAACCTCATTAAGTTTCCACCATCCTCCCACTCAATTCTTTCGAGAGAAACTTTTTCTCGAGAAAGTACCCGTTTCTAGAAACAAACACTTTGCTTTCGGATCTGAGACACGAGGTATTCCCAACTGTTTTGGGTATCTTATGAAGATGCATTTATTCGCTTTGGATTCGAGCTTATAAGGCTAAAACTTTTTCACATAAGCATCGCAGCCCCCACACTTTTAAGAAACGACAGCTTAGGTTTCTCCAAACCATAATTCATACGGTGTCATCTCAACGGAATTACATGGTGCCCTATTTAAAGTGAATGCGGTTGTCTCTATTGCCTAACCCAAAAATGATAGTGGTAATTCGATAAGAGACATCATAGTATGCACCATATCCAATATGGTGCGGCTATGACATTTTGACACACCATCACACCATGGTGCTCCAGGTGGCATTAGTTGTGAAACAATTTCCACATTGTCTTAAATGTGTACCAAACTTGTAACTCAGATATTCATCTCTACGATCATATCGTAGACATTTCATCCTCTTATCACGATAATTTTTAACTTCACTCAGAAATTCCTTGAACCTTTCAGTAATTCAGACTTGTGTTTCATCAAGTAAATATACTAGCATCTGCTCAAATCATCTGTGAAGTAAGAACATAACGATATCCACTTTGTGCCTCGGCACTCATTGGTCTACATACATCAAAATGTATTACTTCCAATAAGTTACTTTCTTGTTCCATATCACTGGAAAACGAGGCCTTCGGTCGTCTTGCCTATGTGGCATGGTTTGCATGTCTCAAGTGATTCAAAATCAAGTGAGTCCAAATGATCCATCTGCATGGAGTTTCTTCATGCGTTTACACCAATAGGCATGGTTCGCATGTATCAAATGATTCGAAAATGAGTGAGTCCAAAGATCCATCACTATGGAGATTCTTCATGCATTTGTACCAATATGACTAAAGTTGCAGTGCCACAAGTAAATGGTACTATCATTACTACTTTGTATCTTTCGGCATCAATATCATGAACATGTGTATCACTACGATCGAGATTCAATAAACCATTGAAGGTATTTATTCAAGCAAATGGAATAACCATTATTCTCTTTAAATGAATAATCTTATTGCAATAAACACTATCTAATCATGTTCATGCTCAACGCAAACACCAAATAACATTTATATAGGTTCAACACTAATCCCGATGGTAGAGGGAGCGTGTGATGTTTGATCACATCAACCTTGAAATTTCTTCCAACACACATCATCACCTCACCCTTGCTAGTATCCGTTTATTCCGTAGCTTTTATTTCGAGTTACTAACACTTAGCAACCAAACCGGTATCTAATACCCTGGTGCTGCTAGGAGTACTAGTAAAGTACACGTTAATATCATGTATATCCAATATACTTTTGTCGACTTTCCCAGCCTTCTCATCTACCAAGTAGATAGGGTAGTTCCGTTCTAGTGACCATTCCCCTCATAATAGAAGCACTTAGTCTCGGGTTTGGGTTTAACCTTGGGTTTCTTCACTAGAGCGGCAACTGGTTTGCCTTTCATGAAGTATCCCTTCTTGAAACTAGTGGTTTGACTAACCATCAACACTTGATGCTCCTACTTGATTTCTACCTTCGCGGTGTCAAGCATCACGAATAACACAGGTATCATCATATTAATCCCCGATATGCTATAGTTCATCACGAAGCTCAAGTAGCTTGGTGGTAGTGACTTTGGAGAACCATCACTATCTCATCTGGAAGATTAACTCCCACTCAATTCAAGTGATTGTAGCACTCACACAATCTGAGTACATGCTCAACGATTGAGCTTTTCTCCCTTACTTTGTAGACAAGGAATCTTGTCGGAGGTCTCATACCTCTCAACACGGGCACGAGCCTGAAATCAGAATTTCATTTCTTGGAACATCTCGTATGTCCCGCGATGTTTGAAGCGTCTTCAGCGCCTCAATTCTAAGCCGTTTAAGCATTATGCACTGAACTATCATCTAGTCATCAAAAACGTGTATGTCAGATGTTCGCAACATCCACACACGACGCTTGGGTTTCAGCACACCGAGCGGTGCATTAAGGACATAAGCCTTCTGTGTAGCAATGAGAACAATCCTCAGTGTAAGGACCTAGTCCGCATAATTTCTACTATCATCTTTCAACTAAGTTTTCTCTAGGAACATATCAAAAACAGTAGAGCTACAATGCAAGCTACAACATAATTTGTAAAGACCTTTTGATTATGTTCATGACAATGAGTTCAATTAATCATATTACTTAAGAACTCCCACTCAAATTGACATCCCTCTAGTTATTCGAGTGACGCATGATCCAAATCCACTAACTCAAGTCCGATCATCACGTGAGTTGAGTTTAGTTTCAATGGTGAACAACTCCATGTTGATCATATCAACTATATGATTCATGCTCGACCTTTCGGTCTCTTGTGTTCCGATGCCATGTCTGTACATACTAGGCTCGTCAAGTTTAACCGGAGTGTTCCGCGTGTGCAACTGTTTTGCACCCGTTGTATGTGAACATAGAGTCTATCACACCCGATCATCACGTGGTGTCTCAAAACGACAAACTGTCGCAACAATGCAATATCATGGAGAACACAATTTTATCTTGAAATTTTAGTGAGGGATCACCTTATAATGCTACCGTTGTCCTAAGCAAAATAAGGTGCATAAAATGATTAACATCACATGCAAATCATAAGTGACATGATACGGCAATCAACTTGTGCTTCTTGATCTCTATCACCAAAGCACCAGCATGATCTCCATCTTCACCGGCGCCACACCATGATGTACATCATCATGATCTCCATCATTGTGCTGCCATCGAGGTTGTCGCACTAACTATGTTGTTACTACTAAAGCTACTACTAGCGATAAAGCAAAGCATATCCAAGTGCAAAAATAATTAAAGACAACCCTATGACTCATGCTGGTTGCCGTAGCATCGACGTGCAAGTCGATATTTAACTATTACAACATGATCATCTCATACATCCAAAATATCATATCATGTCTTTGGCCATATCACATCACATGCATACCCTACAAAAACAAGTTAGACGTCCTCTAATTTGTTGTTGCAAATTTTACGTGGTTGCTATGGGTATCTAGTATGACCTAATTTGTTGTTGAAAACTTTACGTGGCTGCTATGGGTATCTAGTATGACCACATCTTACTTACGCAAAGCCACAATGGTGATATGCAAGTTGCTATTTAACCTTCTCCAAGGACCGCCTTGGTCAAATCCGATTCAACTAAAGTTGAAGAAACATACACCCGCCAGTCATCTTTATGCAACATGTTGGATGCTAGTAGATGAAACCGGTCTCTCGTAAGCATATGAGTAATGTTGATCCGAGCCGCTTCAATCCAGCAATACCGTCGAATCAAGAAAAGACTAAGGAAGACAACAATCTGAATATCAACGCCCACAAACTCCTCTGAGTTCTACTCGAGATATCATCTACGCATAGACCTAGCTCTGATACCACTGTTGGGGAATGTTGAATGATAAACAAAAAATTTCCTACGCACACGCAATACCTATCCATGGGATGATCATCTACGAGAGGGGAGAGTGAATCTACATACCCTTGTAGATCGCTAAGCGGAAGCGTATATAACACGGTTGATGTAGTGGAACATCTTGGTGATCCAAATCACAGTCCGTCCCACGATCTCATCACGATCCGTCCCGCGATCCCAACACGATCCATCCCGATCTAGCGTCAAATGAATGACACCTCCGCATTTAGCACACGTACACCTCCATGACGATCACCGCCTTCTTGATCCAGCAAGAGGGGAGGAGAGATAGCTGAATTCTCCAGAAGCACGACGGTGTGTCAGTGATGGTGGTGGAGCTATGCTACTTCTCAAACAACAGTGTCAGAAATTGACACATTGACAGAGACTTGCTTGCGTTGGTTTTTCCCTTGAAGAGGAAAGGGTGATGCAGCACAGGAGCAGTAAGTATTTCTCTCAGTTTGAGAACCAAGGTATCAATCCAGTAGGAGAATCTCGTCAAGTCCAGAGTACCTGCGCAAACACAAAAGAGCTTGCACCCAACGCTATAAAGGGGTTGTCAATCCCTTCAAGATTGATTGCAAAGTCAGATCTGAAGGCGGAAAGTGCAACGAAGTAAAAGAGTAAGGCTGAAAATATGATGTAAAGTAGACCCGGGGGCCATAGTGTTCACTAGAGGCTTCTCACAAAATAGCAAATATTACGGTGGGTGAACAAATTACTGTCGAGCAATTGATAGAACCGCGCAAAGTCATGACGATATCTAAGGCAATGATCATACATATAGGCATCACGTCCAAGATAAGTAGACCGATACTTTCTGCATCTACTACTATTACTCCACACATCGACCGCTATCCACTATGCATCTAATGTATTGAGTTCATGACGAACAGAGTAACGCCTTAAGCAAGATGACATGATGTAGAGGGATAAACTCAAACCAATGATGAAAACCCCATCTTTTTACCCTTGATGGCAACAACATGATGCGTGCCTCGCTACCCCTTCTGTCATTGGGTGAGGTCACTACACGGTATGAACCCAAAACCAAGCACTTCTCCCATTGCAAGAATCATAGATCAAGCTGGCCAAACAAAACCCACAACTCGAAGAGAATTACAAGGATATGAAATCTTGCATAAGGTAGATCAAAAGAAACTCAAATAAGATTCATAGATAATCTGATCATAAATCCACAATTCATCGGATCTCTACAAACACACCGCAAAAGAAGATTACATCGGATAGATATCCATGAAGATCATGGAGAACTTTGTATTGAAGATCCAAGAGAGAGAGAAAGCCATCTAGCTACTAGCTATGGACCCGTAGGTCTATGGTGAACTACTCACGCATCATCGAAGAGGTCATGGTGTTGATGAGGAAGCCCTCTGAATCCGAATCTCCCCTCCGGCAGGGCACCAAAACGTGCCCCAGATGGGATCTTGCGGAGACAGAAGCTTGTGGCGGCGGAAAAGTACTGTGACGCCCTCGGTTTAATCGTACGCTAATCATACACACAAATGCATACGATCAAACCCAAGGACTCATGGGAAGATATCACAACAAAACTCTAGACACAAATAAAACAACATCAGCTTCATATTACAAGCCAGGGGCCTCGAGGGCTAGAATACGAAAGCTCGATAAACACACGAGTCAGTGGAAGCAACAATATCTGAGTACAGACATAAAACATGGGGTGCCTTAGAGAAGGCTAGCACAAAAGATACAACGATCGAACGAGGCGAGGCCTCCTGCCTGGGAACCTTCTAACTACTCGTGATCATCAGCGGCCTCCACGTAGTAGTAGGCACCGTCGGGGTAGCAGTCGTCGTCGGCGGGGACCTCCATCTCCTGGGCTCCATCATCTGGTCGCAGCAAACGGATCAAGGGGACAAGGGAGGAGTAAAGCAGCGGTGAGTACTCATCCAAAGTACTCGCAAGTCTTACATCAGAACTATTCTAAATATGCAGCAGTATCAAAGAAGGGGGTTTTATATGTGGACTGGCTGCAGCAATGCGAGAATAGAGAAAGAAGGCCTAGTCCTATCGAAGACTAGCATCTTCTGGGTCTTGCAGCAATAGAGGAGAATAGAGCAAGGTAACACAAATTAAAAAGTCATATTGTTGCAGCAGTATTAAAGTGAGGTCACGCCCAGAGATCCTCCCTCGACTCCCTGCGAGGAAGCAATCCCGTGGCAACTACTTCCAGTTAAGTAACAATTGTAGTTGTATAAGATCAGTTCACAACTCCAAGTTGTCCTGTAACCGTGGACACGGCTATTCGAATAGTTAATTTTCATCCCTGTAGGGGTGCACCACATGTCCCGTCACGCTCGATAACACTCTGGCCGGACACACTTTTCTGGGTCATGCCCAGCCTCAAAATATCGACACGTCGTAGCCCCACCTAAGACTAATCAGAGAGGCCAGCCCGCCGGTCTAAATCCTAAGCGCAAAGGGTTCATGGGCCCAGTTCCCGTCCGCGCTCCTCCACAATGCGAGGGAGGCCGACATCAGTCCTAGCATCCCTTAATCACAAGCGCGATGCATCTCGGGACCACTCAGGCACGCGCCACTACATTGCTGACATCTGAAAAGCTTCGGCTGATACCGCGACGCTGAGTACCCATAATTCTTCCCGCGTAGCCGGTTAGTGCGAAAAGGTCTCCGACCAACCCAGATCAAACACCCAAATCCATTAACATTTTAATTAGGCCATCAACACAATCTCGCGGGAATCCACCCATCTTAACAACTAATCACCCATGATCCCAGAACATGGTCGAGTAACTGTGTGGTTGTAACATCGGGGGGAATCCGAGGTATCACCCTCGTTGGATTCCGAATGATGTATCCGTCAAGGTGGGCTTAGAGGAATCACCCTCGGGGGTCCCACACTTGAGGGGTTGCACGACAGAGGCATCATCGGGAATGGTGAAAGAGGAATCACCCTCGATAACCATGACCGACTAGCTATACTACAGAGATATCATCAGGGGTACTTAGGGAGGTGTCACCCTCGGTACTCGATAGTATCTCTGTAGCGTCGTATAACTAAGGGGGTGTATGTGTTGTGTCAGGTCTGGCTCGTCGATCAGGGATCGAGATTTGAAAACAACCGGTGCAACTGGACTACGGGGTCAGAGGGGATGACTGCTCCACCTATACTAAGTAGAATTAAAATACAGGACTAAAAGTAACACTTCATCAAAAATAGGCTATGCATCACATAAGGAATTCAACATGAACTATATGGAAAAATTCACCGCTTTCACTTAATGCTCCATCATGGTGCGAGGTTGCATTTGATCCTATATTCCTTTATCTTCATCATTGTCTGGTCTTTTTATCTTACCTTACAAGTTCTTATTGACCGCATTGTTATAAATCTACCTGACAGTAAGTTGGTATGTTCCTACCGTCTATTCTTTCTTTTACCGGCTTGTATGACAATTGTCACATGTTTATGACCGAGCTTCAATTTAGACATGTAATTTCACCTACAGAAATACAAAGGAAGAATAAATTTGTTAATGCCTTCCTTCAGCATGTTAGAACATGCGTTTACCTATTTTTAGTATTACATTTATACATCATCACTTATCAGAACTTGCTCTAAAAATTAGCAATCCCTTCTTTTATCATGTTACACTACATACAAAATGGTGTCTGTATAGCTCCTGCGATAGGATGGATTAAGGATGGGGCTCAAAGACACGGTCAAGCAAGCCTACCTAGCGAGTCAATGCTGAAAGATGCAAAATAGGGAAATATAGAGTATATACCTGCCACGTCCATGGTTAAGTCTCGTATCTCATACACGGACAAAATAATTCTCCTCCTAATGTTTTATTTTCAGAGCTACTAAAATATCCCCTGTAATTAAATTATTTTTGCTATTTTTTCTAATATACTATGTTTCCTTTTACGGTGGTATCAAAATTAACCTTGTTATTTAAATTTCATAGGGCGATCTCAATGGAGCAAAGAGAAATGGGCTAACTCAAGAAGAAGATAACCCATAATTTTTCTTATGACATGACCTTGTAATTTCGCTTAAGTTAACCCATAATTTCGCTTAAGATGTGACCTTCCAATTTCCCTTAAGCTAACCCATATAATTTTATAAGTAGAATGTATCAGGTGGCTATGTTGTTTTCTCCCGAACTTGTTTGTTGAATTGGTTTGGCTTGAATTATACATGATGAAATTTATTCCTATATACAATCCTTGATTTTCACAACAATTGCTTGGATTTGGAAGGCGGAGATAATAGATTGAGAAAGGTGACAAGAGATTTAATGGTCAACAAATTAGTTTATTAGAAAAATTGTGTGGAATGTGCATGGGACCAACATTTAATGCTCTACAAAATATTTGAGATTTTGTGTTGAACCACCAGAATGTGAATGCCCCTATTGCGACGCCCGACAATTAACTAAGGCTCTAGTGAAAAATGTCTTGCTACGACGGGAAAACGAACGAAAAGGGGATGTTCCGATAGGAAAATAGAAGGGTGCATCATGGGTGGGGTTTTTATGTTGGAACAAGCGTGTTCAAAATAACATGATAGATAGTTCACAGAACCACATTTCTATTCCACATATGGGCTGGATTTGAGGGAGCCCGTACTATCAAGATGGTTGGACTTTTGGGAGTCATCCAAACATGCCCGTACATATGAGGAAGAAATGAGATTCGACCTTAGGAACAACCTGATCATTTGTTTGATTAATTTATATGCATTGTAGCCCTTAGCAACACACGTGCGTTCTACTAGTAATAAAGTAAGATATGAGTCACAAGATTATAAGATTTACATTTATATATATAGTTGTACACTATGTTTTTATTTCACGTAAAATATATATTTTCACCAACATACATTTTTTTACCTTCTTTTTTCACTTCCGACTTAGAACAAAATTTACGGGACATCAAAATATGGTGTAGTCCTGTAATAAGAGCGGAGTGAAAGAAAACTACTCTTCACATGAACGATGAATAATCAATCCATTTGTGTGTGTTGTGCACGCACACACACGGGAGTACATACTCCGCTCCTCATATACCACATAGATTAAAAAAATTAAATATACTTCATTATTTTAAAAAGTTTCTTGAAATATACTTTATTATTATTTCTAATATACTTCATAATTAATTACTAGATATCCCAAAAAAGTTTCTTAACAAAATTCATGCAAGTCTACATATTTTAAAATGTTTACGTATATACTGATTTGCTTGTGTGTGAAAAGGGTATATTATAAAAATGATGTCATAAATGATATTTTTCCATAAAACTCGTATTGGGGATCTTGTATATTGAAAACGATAAAGATGTACTTCCTCTCTTTTGTATAGGGCTGAGTTTAAAAATCTCACCAACCAAGATAGATGATGAGTGGTGGAATAATTTTTGTAGTTTGCAAAAGTACTCAATCAATCCACTAGTTTTTCCTCAAAAATTTATGTTTATCAATGTATTAATTGCAATGCATGCATGCATGAACAATAAATAGTCAAGAACTTTTACATCCATTGATGAGCTTTCTTACACCCCTTTCCAATGTTTCACCTTGTACACGTGCTAAGGCTGCCATGTAGGCAAAAAAACTGATTTGATAAGCTAATTAATAGAAAAGAGATGAGTGTGATGATCCCGGTAAAAAATAATGTTGAACACATAAACCTAGGCAAAACACTTAAATAAAAAAGCCCACCAATGCATGGACAACTCTAGTTGTAAAATCATTAAATGAAGTATGCTTACAACAAGTTAAGCACCAATCCATTAAAGACTTTAGTTGCTAAATTTTTAATGTGCTTAGCACCTCATGTAAGCACATTTGCATTCAAATATGCCTTAATTATTGCATGCATCATGAAATTTGAACATGTGATGAAAAGCAATAATATTGAGACTTACAAAACAAAAAAAAACTAAGTTTTTAATATAAGTCTTATAAACCGGAAAGGAAGGAGTATAACCAATGCGTGCAATGGGAGAAAAATAAATATAATCTTCAAGGATGTTGATCATATTACGTCCTTCAAATTTTAGGACATTTCTTGAAATGCATGAATATTTTTTGAATTAGCAAACATTTTTTTCAATTGCACTCAAAAAATAATACACAAACTTTTTTCTAAAAGTCATGGGCTTTTATTGTTTTCACCAACATTGTTCTCAAAATTATGAACATTTTTCTGAATATGGGAATACTTTTACAGATATCCCGAGCATTTTTTGAATTCACAAACATTTTATGTTTTATTTAAAATTCTATTTCAAAATTCTCAGTTTTATAAGCTGCAATTTTTTTTCAAAAGTCGATATTATTTAAATTTTAAAAAATGGAACAGAAAATGAAAATAAAAAACGAGACTAAAAATAGAGGCACAAACTGTTTTTAAGATTTTTACACGGACTTTTGTTTGAAATTATTGACTTTTTCCATTTTACAGACATTTTCTAAAAATTTAAACATTTTTTTGTATATGCAAACATTTTCAAAACTCCTGAGTAGTTTTCGAATTCTCAAAAAAAAATGTTTTTCTAATATTTTATTTCAAAATTCTCAGTTTCTTAAATTTAAGAAAAGTTATTTGAAGTTCTAAATTATTTAAAGTAGAAAAAAATGGAACTGAAAAGTAAAATAAAAAAACTAAATTAAAAGAACAGGCGGCCACGCATGGACCGGCCCAAATAGGTGTGCCGCATCTTTTTCCAATGCCCAGAGCGTAATATAGGAGGTGCCTCTATGGGCCGGGCCAGTACGAAGATTTTCCTGTTTGAAACGTTTTCTATGACTTATAAGTGATAATTGTGGGTAATTTTCATCAACTTTATGGGCAATGTTA
This sequence comes from Hordeum vulgare subsp. vulgare, assembly GCF_904849725.1. Lineage (NCBI taxonomy): Eukaryota > Viridiplantae > Streptophyta > Magnoliopsida > Poales > Poaceae > Hordeum > Hordeum vulgare. The sequence goes on from NC_058522.1 coordinate 163,343,655, forward strand.
ATGACGGACGACAGAAGCACTAATTGCTTTATTAATATAGGTAAAGATTGAAGATGAGAGTATCTTTGTTCATGCATTTTTGTAGATTTCTTAATCATGTATACATGATTGCTTTTGAAACAAAATGTTATCCATCCAAATGTGTTATTTTGAAGGATGAAATGAGAATATATATTAGAAGGCTGGGCTATGAAGAATTCGTGTTTGTACTAATTCTACAACTTTTAAAAAAAAATTACTTCCTCCAATCTATAGATGTGTGTTTAATAGAAAGAAACGTTCTTGTCTTTGTGGCGATGTGTGTCCTCGTGAATGACTTTGATTATACTGTGTGAAAAAAGTTACTCCCTCTTATTCATAATAAGGGTTGAAGTTTTAAATTTTTGTGGGGAACTCTGTTTGAGCTTGAGATGCTTTTGTGGAAGGATCGGATGTTGGTGAGTCAAACCCAACAAAACGTGGGGCCCCGCCAGTGCCATTGAATTGGCTATTGGATGCCCGGAAAATACGTGCGCCCGACCAACTTTTGCTCTTTCCGACCAAGCCGCACGTTCCTTTCGGACCGATCGGACCGCCTAACCCCAACAAGCCCCCCAAGCCCCTCTGCCGCCGCCGGCCGGCAACCCCAGCCCTTTCTCTCTGGCCTCTCCGCCGTAGCGGCTTTCTAGTTTACCGCCGACTTGGGCCTCTACCTGAAGCACTGGTCCTCACCTCTCTCTGCGCATCTACTGGTTCGTTTCGGACTGCCATTTTTCTTTGTTCGTGCTAAGCCCTAGAATTGGTTGTCTGGATTGATTTCCTTATTTTCTGTTCACTTTTCAAGCTGGGTGAAACCCTTTTGCCCTTTGAGGGATGGCACGCCCGTTGTGATATGTTTATGTGAATATTCAAGGGAATTTTGGGGTATATTTGTGGCCTCTTTAGGGTTTGCAGTAGGAGAATGAATTAGCAATGTGGAATGTACATCTGTGCCGCGCCTCTGTAAGATAAAATTTGGAGAAGTAGGGCATACACTCAACGAAACTGTGTGCATTTTACCATGTTAAAAAAAATAACAGTGTCATGCGTGCATTTGTATCATCTTACAAACAACCATATGGGACATTAATATCACCTGTAATGTTTTCTAATACTATGATCCCATGAATCTTCAATATGTGTTTTCCCCCTGAAAAGGCTGCTGGAACATAATTGCTGTTGTTTCATGTCCTATAACCACATCCTAGTAGTTTCCTCAATCAAATTGATCATACTAGTATATATTGCAGAAAGTTGTGTACCATTAGCTTTCCTGCAAATGCTTTTCTCTAACTCCTTGCTTTTCTATTGCAGCTTGCATATAATATAGTAGTACAGTAAATATGGCTATGAAAGTTGGCCCACCTTCTACTGACGCAGAAAAATTGGAGGTTGGAGAAATAGATACAAGAGCTCCTTTTGAATCTGTCAAAGCTGCCGTAAGCTTATTTGGTGAAGTAAGGTTTTCATCTGACAAATCAGCTGCGAGAAAGCCAAAGGCTCCTCAAGCAGAGGTAGCTACTTTGAAATCAACTATGCAAGTTCAAATACTTAACATGCGCACATGCATGTTTGCCATGATTCACTCGCATAGCATGAATACTGAGGACGCCGGATCTAACCCTTGACATCCTTACAAGTATAATTTTGAAAAAGAAATGCATCGTCTGTTGTGAAAACTGCTAGCTCAAAATGTTGTGTCATAAATTTCGTCACTGAGAAGTTCTAGATGTTACTACTGTTGAAAGTATACGTGATAATTTCGTTATTGATCTTGCTTTTTTTATCTCCTCTGAAATGTCTAATTATTTCCCATGCAGCATCTTGTTATTGAGAAATTCATCCCCTTTCTAGTAAATTTAGTTTATATCGTGTTTCAGTGAGTGATTACTTACATATGTTTTCCATTTTTTTTAACTGATGATGAGAGCGAGGGTGTTCTCCCATTTCGAATTGCCAGGCCTTTACCTTAAAGAAACAATGAATTTTTAAGAATGCAGATTGTTTTTAAATTTACATCCTCTTGTTATGAGTCTTATGATGATCCCTATGAGTTGTAATCCATATCATGTTTTTCTATCTAGGCTACTTAATTTCGATTGTAATTTGTAGGATCCCTTTGCACTGTTACATGCAAAAAATTCCCATTCATACAAATGCCTTGTAAGAACTCTGCATTTTCCCTACGGCGTATCAGACACCCTTTGGTGAAACCTTATGATTTCCAATCCTTTATGGCCCAGGAAGAACTCTGTGTTTCCCCTACGGTGTATCAGACACCCTTTGGTGAAGCCCTATGATTTCCAATCCTTTATGGCCCAGGAAGACATGCCATTGCAATTTTGGGTTTCATATTCCTCTATGGAATTTTTGAATTGGATACCCTTAAGTTTGCAATTTCCCTATCTGGTCAATCTGCGTACACATATATACAACAACAAAGCCTTTCAGTCCCAAACAAGTTGGGGTAAGCTACAGTTGAAACCCATAAGATACCGAAACCAAGCCATGGTTCTGGCACGTGGATGGTTAACTTCCACACACCCTGCCCATGGCTAAATCTTTGGTGATATTCCAGTCCTTAGACATGACATGCAGATATTTCAACCAACCAACATACAGTACCGCCTTTCAGTCCCAAACAAGTAGGGGTAAGCTAGAGTTGAAACCCATAAGATATCGTAACCAAGTAATGGTTTTGACACGTGGATAGCTAACTTCCACTCACCCCTATCCATGGCTACATCATTGGTGATATTCCAGTCCTTCAGACATGACATGCAGATATTTCAACCAACCAACATACAGTACCCACCTTGCCGTGCAATGCAGCGGCCACATATGATAACATCTTCGTTTTGTTCCTGGTAGAATATGGAGTAGCCTAATATTCATGGTAGATAACTTTCTCTTTGGCCAGAGAATTGTGTTATTTATGTAATTAGTACCAGTGGGAACTGGAGTTACTGGACTAATATTTTAAATTGGTCTCGTTTTTCTATTATTTTGTTTTGTTTAATCTTTGGGAATGGAGGAGAAAGGGATGAATTGTTAGAAATTGCAGTTTGAATTTTGCTCAACTGTACTAGTTTTTGCAGAAATGACATATATGCAGATAGTCGAACATAATTTGTATGATGGAAATTTGTATCACATTTTCAAATAATCAACCAGCTTAACCACCCACTAGCTCTACGTTTCCTGGCCTAAACTTCTTGTTTTTTTTCCAGTTATTTCACCTGTAAACCTTTTTCATGACTTCTGATATTACTTACGCTGTCAGTTAGGAACAGTGTATTGCCTTTGCCCCTTCATATCTGGCTTCTGCAGTTCACATAATTACTGATGCAATTACATCGCATAATTGTCATATCTCTTCCTTATTATTCACGTAACACAGTTCACTGGATCTATTTGGTATCTGATATCCGAATATACTCTGACTCTGCAATTTCTGAAACATACTTTGGCAGAAGATGTTAGCTAAGGAGACCGAACTTCATTTGGCCCAGAAAGAGTTGAATAAATATAAGGAACAACTGAGTAATGCTGAAACTGCCAGACTACAGGCCCTCTCTGAGTTGGAGAAAGCTAGAAAAACTGTTGATGAACTAACTACTAAGCTGGATGCAATCAATAAATCTAAAGAGGTGGCTATTCAAGCCATGGAAGATACAAAGACTCGAACCAAGCAGCTTGAAGGAGGCAGCCCGAAGGAAGCTGTTCGAAAAGATAGTCCCTTGAAGCAGGAACTGGACAGTGCAAAGCAACAGTATGTGGTTGCTCTGGCAGACCTCGATGCAGCAAAACAGGAGCTGAGGAAGCTCAAGAAGGATTTTGAAACCTCATTAGATATGAGGCTGTCTGCTGCCCAGAAGGAAGAGGAATCATTGCACTCGATAGAAGCCAATAAGGAAAAGGCTGCTCAACTTCATAATGAGGCTAAAGCAATTCAAGAATCGCTTCTGCATATGAAGGCAGCTACAGAACAATTACAGGAAGCAGAGTCGCAAGTCCTTGCTGAGAAGGGTGTTGCCAGGAATACATATAAACAGGATTTGGAAGAAACTGAGATAAAATTGTCATATTTGAGAAGTGAATTTGATCCTGCTGCTTATAAAACCATTAAACAAAAGCTAGATGAGACCAACTCTGAGATTTCATCAATGCAGAAAAAGATAGAAGATGCCCGTGTTCTAGATTTAGAAACAGTTGCTTCTATCACCACAGAATTGGATGATGCGAAGGAAATGTTGCAGAAAGTAGCTGAAGAGGAAAGCACACTTCGGAACTTAGTAGAATCACTGAAGCTGGAGTTAGCAGCTGTAAAGCAGGACCACAGTCAACTCAAAGAGAAGGATACAGATACTGAATCCATTGTTGCAGATCTACATGTCAAGCTTCAGAAATGCAAATCTGAGCTTGAGGTAGCTGTTTGTGCTGAATCAAAAGCTGCAACAGCTTCTGATGACTTGATGCTAGCTCTTCAACAGCTGTCGCGCGAGTCTAAAACTGCCCTGCAAGAAGCTGAAATGATGCAGAAGAGTGCAACAGAGTTAAGAACTGAAGCTGAAGCAGCACGTGTTGCGTTAACTGAAGCTGAGGAAATGTTGCAATCAGCTTTGAAAGAAGCAGAGGAAGCAAAAGCAGCTGAAGCGAAGGCCCTTGATCAGATTAAACAACTATCAGACAGAGCAAGTGCTGTTCAAGCTTCAACTTCTGAACCCGGAGGAAAGGTCACAATCTCAAAAGCGGAGTTTGAATCTCTTAGCCGGAAGGTAAAAGAGTCAGAGAAGTTGAGTGAGATGAAAGTAGCTGCTGCCGTGGCGCAAGTGGAAGCTGTTAGAGCTAGTGAGAATGAGGCAATACAGAAAATGAAAACTGCCCGGAGAGAGATGGAGGACATGGAATTAGCAACAGAGGAGGCACTGAAGAGGGCGGAGATGGCTGAAGCAGCAAAGAAGGCTGTAGAAGGCGAGCTTAAGAGGTGGCGTGAAAAGGAACAGAAGAAAGCTGCAGAGTCCGTGTCTTCTGCAGAAGGGCAAGCACACGCAACCACACCTTCATCTGTACACAAGGCTTCTGCTGGGAAAGCCACCGAGAAGAATGATGGGCATCAAAGGAGCAACAGAACGCTATTGAGGAAGGGATTTGTGTTGCCAAACATCACAGGCATCTTTCATAAGAAGAAGAGCCATGTCGATGGCAGTTCTCCATCACCTGGGGAAAAATCTGTATGATATCATTGTGGATTTCCAGTCACATTGATATTTTTGTGGTTCTCATTCATGTTTCCACTTTGTATAATACAGATGGTTGGATGCCATACTTTATGTAATATATTTATGGTTGCATGTAGTATGTTCCTGACATAACTGCATCCTATGTATGAATTTTTTATGTGACTGTTTTCTTACTCCTAGCCTACCAAACTTGTTTGGGACTAAAGGCTTTGTTATTATTGTTGTTGTTGTTGTTGTTGTTGTTGTTGTTGTTGTTGTTGTTTTCTAGCTTATTTTTGGTTTTTGATACGTACTACTCCCTCCGATCCAAATTAATTGTCACATTAAAGCCGCGGCAATTAATTTGAATCAGAGGGAGTAGTAATTTTTCCGCTTCTCTAAAAAAAGTAATTTTTCACCTGGTAAAAAGACAATATAACCACATTTGGTCAGTTCGAATTTGATTTAATATAATATGCGTACAAAACTATTTGATTTCAAATATTTTTATTTTGAATTTTGATTTCTTATTTGAATTTGAAGTTTATTTGAATTTGGGAGACTATTTAAAATATTTTCCAATATCGCATTGAAAGAGTGGAGTTAATATGACTTCTTCAAATAATAGTGTTAGAAAATAGGCTCATGCAATATGCACTCCACTTGCTTTGGCCAACATGTTCATATAGTCAACATCTAAACCCTCGGCAACCATAACAAGGATCTCCTCACGAAAAATGCAGGGCCTCCGCACAAAAAAGGATTTGATCCTCCCACGTCGCTCCCGTGGGCGACGAGGAGGGCGCTCCCGTCGCCCCCCAGCACACTCCTCTCCCTCCCTCCCCCTCGTCGTCGCCAACACCCTCCTCCCTCGCCGCCGCTCGAGGACGCGGTCGAGCAAAGCTTGGCCGGTGTCGACGATAGCGAGGCGTTTCACCTTCTCGCGCACGGCCTCTGCCACAGGGAGGCGTGGCTGGGTCAGACACTGCGACAACGAGGGTCGCGGTGGTGCAGCGGCGGATCCTCGTGGAGGCGGCACCCTCGAACGGTGTCGCGCAACGGGCGTCGAGGTGGCGGATCGTGCTGGCAAGGGGGTGTCAGTGGAACAAGATCCACCCCGGTCTAGCATCTGTCTTCATTTCGCGGAACGGGTTGTGGGCAGCATGGGCCGGTGTCCTCCTTCGTGGCGGAGATGACATCGGCATGGTGGAGGCAGCTGTGTGGTGGCGGTCCTAGTGTTCTTTTCGCACCACAACAGCGATATGCATGGTCGGTCCTCCTCGATTTGGCCATGGACGTGTTTTGGAACTGCTACGGGAGATCTTGCCCAAGGATATCTGAATCGGCTAGAATCTTGTCGTGCGCGTCCATACCAACCTACATGCTCCATGAGGGCATGCCATGAAGCTCTCTTGATACCATGGGACATGTCGATATCTCAATTTCTTTGGCCTAGACAGCGGTGGAGCAAGTAAAGGTCCCTGAGATCGGAGGATCAGTAAGGCTAAGGGGGCCTTCAAGGCGATGCAGTGAGACAAGTGTTTGATAACTTTCAGAAGCAGTAGTGACAAGTGGGGGCGGCAGCACTAGAGAAATCCATTTTTGGTGGTGCTCCTTGGGTGCCGAGTTGCGACTTTCAGGGTAAAACCTAAGGTATGACCTTTATTGGTTGTGCACGGCAATTGCCTTGCTGCAGGTATTCTTTTGAGAGCTCGGACTTTTTCCAGGGTGAAAACCTAAGATCTTGGATCGGGCGACGACGATGCGTGTGCACTGTTTCCTTCTTGCAGACGTCGCTTTTGGAGATATTTTATGTTTTTCGGATGTTGTCTTTCGTGGTCGTTTGAGTGCTGCTGCTCAGAGGAGTTGATCACTATGGCGACACCTTTGTTTTTCCCTTTCTTTTTATTTTGTTATTGGGCCTCATTGTCTTTGAGACATCTTGTTCATGTAGAGATTGGATATAATTGGTATCTTCACGGTATTAATATATTACCCTTTTAAAAACGTAAGACAACAATATCATATGTAGATTTTAAAGGCATGCTATAATTCAAGACAATGTGGTCATTTTTGAGAAAAATGACAACCATCCCATCAAGAAGCTTATCTCTTACCTTTCCTTATTTGGGGGTTGAGGCCTCAAAAGGGGAAAGAGTCGCATCTGAGCGTATCACAAGCAGGATAACAATGCCATTACATAAATAGAGAGATGAGTATAACATTCGGCTTACACTCGCCACATGCTAAATTATAATCCACACAAGCATTCATTATTCATACATAAGACAGGGTCTGACTACGGACAAGATAAACGGCAAAATCATGCTATCCCGCCTTGCTAGTCCCACGATCACGACCATGCGCCTCTAGTCCTCGGGATACGTCACATACAGTCTGCCACTGTCTTCGTCGACTCCCACCTCAGCTGGGTATCCTCAGGAATACCTGCATCTGGGTACCTGTACCTGTGGGTGTTTGTAGTAAACTATGAGCCACAAGGACTCAACAATCTCATGACCTTGGTATCGAGTCTAACTAGGTTAAATAGGCGAGGTAGGTTAAGTGTTTGAGTTTGCAGCATCCTAAGCATATATGGTGGCTAACTTACAAAGAATAGAAATAACGTATGGTGGTCTACGTAAGATGGTCGAAGACTAGAATGATCACTAAGTGATCCTGAACACCTACTTACGTCATTCATAACCCCACCGTGTTCTCGATCAGAGAAGGAGCTCTGAAAGAAATAGTCACGGTTACGCGCTCAGTTGGCAAGTTTTATTTGAATTACGTTAAGTTATCTAGAACCGGAGATTAACAAAATATCCATGTTTGCCACATAACTGCGGGCACGACTTTCCGAAAGATTTAACCCTGCACGGGTGCTCCAACTAGTCCATCACAAATTACCAAAGGCTGCATAGTAATCCTCTACCATGAAACTTGTGATCTCGTCGGATTCCTTAGTGGAAAACCTCAACTCTGAGAAGACCCACAGTGTCAGCGGAATCCCAATGCGCAAGATATATCATAAAAGGTAAAACTAATCTAGCATGGCCGCCCGACGTGCTGACAGTCCCAATAGGAGTCACGTATCTCGTTCTCAGGGCACGACTGGATGAGCTAGACGTCGGGTTGGCTAAACCCTAGGTGACCAGGGGGTGCCGGACATCGCTCAGGTTGGACCAACACTCACGAGGAGCACTCGCCCTGGTTGTTGATTAATTCCTTAGGGTACCTATTCCCTATGCTTTTTATTAAGTTATTATCAAATTTAACACCAAAGTTGGGCCTGGCTGGAAAAGCTTTAATCTAAAATGAATTATCAAGGGGTCCCCATAACAACCCCAGACGTGTTAGGAGCGCTTAGTCATGGAATAAAAGACCGGTAGCCGAAACTAAGGCGGCAACATCGGAACAAATCACCCGGCAAAAGGCTAGGCCTTCCGCTATTTACCAAGTATATAGGTGCATTAATTAAATAGCAATTAAATATGATGATATCAAATTGCCCATGTTATCATATGGACCAACTCGTACCCGCAACTAGCAACGCTAACAATTAGTGGTTGAGCAAGCCTAACTTAGCCAAACAATATTTGCTAGGAGGGGAGGTGTTTGAGGTTTCATGGCAATGTTTGATGGCCTATATATCACGTGGTAGGCAGCAGAGATGTAACGAAAGAAACGTAGCACTAAGCATAACGAAGCTAGAAATGGTGTCAAGGTCACAATCATCTTGCCTGTGATTTCTTTAGAGTGGAAGTTTTCATTATCTTCCTGCACGAACTCATCGAACTCTTCGAACTCGTTTCCGGCCCCAGAAGCTACCCAAAAGAAACAAGCAGGAAATAAATACCAGCAAAAAGATGATGCCACACACATACTGTTGCAGGCAAGCACAACCTCTGACCTTGCACGTAAGCCACCCTATACAGATAATCAAGTGCTACCCTACACAGATAATCAAGTGCCACCCTACACAGATAATCAAGTGCCACCTCACCACAAGGTGACTTTCTACAGAAATGCTCAAAACCAGATTCCTTGGGATTTTCTACCACAAATCCATATATCATACTTCCCATGTTGCATTCAGGAAAACACCACAAACAATAAAAGAAAAATGACATAGAATCAAACTACTGCTATGTCAAGAACATGGTTGTTCTTGAGCCTGCCTAATTTAGCAAGTCCATATATGGACATATTCTAGAAATGGAGTATTTCTATTTATCACAAAAGATAACACAAACAATAAAATAAACAGGAAAAAAATCAATAAGGAGGGGGACCCACCTGACAGTGACCAGCCCCCCTCATTGGACGACACGTGGGCCCTTGTGGCCCACTGTCAGCCACACACCACACAACACACACAACACCACACCACACCGAAATTAAAAAGAGGCAAGGGGATTCGAACCCTCAACCCCCTGGTGGAGGCGCGGCGCTGGCGCCACTCGAATAGGAGGAGGGGGTCTAAACCAGAAGGGGTTTGGCCCCTGATAGGCTAACCACCGGGCCCTTCTTCTATCTCCAGATCGGAAGGAGGGGATCGATGCCGGTGAGCGATGTGGCAACTACGGCGGCTAGGAACGACCGGCGGGGTGCGGGAACCCTAGGGGATTCCATTCCTGGGGCTACGAAGGTCTAAGACGCGAGGCGAGGCGGAGGCGACGAGCTCGAGCGAAGCTCGCTCCTGACCTGCGAAGCGGGGCGGCTACGTCGACTACCAGGAAGGGCTACGCGCAGACAGAGATGCACAGGGAAGGGGAGGTGCTCACCGAGGGGTTCAGAGAGGAGATCGGGGCACGGAGAAACGGATCGACGCTGGGGCGCTGTAGACTCTCCTTTAGGCGCCCGACGGAGCCGAGCACGGGGTTGTTGATGTGGTGGCCCTACGGCCACCCTACCGGCGGGAACGAGATGCGAGTGCTCCCCGCGTTCCCTGGAACATGCTCGAGGAGGAGCTCGAGGCCGCAGGCGTCGACGGAGACGTGGCGACGACGGCGACCCTCTGTCTCTGAACCTCACCTGCGATGCGATCTTCAAAGGGAACCGATGAGGGAGGAAGTGGGAAGAGGAAGGCGGCGACGGAGATGGAGGAGAGGGAAACCCTAGGAACAGGGGCATGGACGTCGAGGATTTATAGCCCGAGGGCTTGTCGTTGTGGTTGCCACGGTGGACATGTGCTCGCTGCTCTGTGTCAATGGTGTGAGAGGGAGGTGGAAAGGAGGAAGAAGGAGGCTGACGCTGGGCCCAACGCGAGCCACGCTAGAAAGAGCCAGCACGCGGATGGCTGGTCCGCGGCAACGAAGAAAGCCGAGGTGGGCCGACACTCTCTCTCATAGCGAAAACAGAGCAAACAGGGCCTTCTAAAGAAGAGCAAAATTAGAGTGGACTTAAAGAAGATTGCCAAAGGCTAAAAGAAAATAGTTTAGCAAAATAAAAAATATATATGGGCTTCTAAAAACATGCCCCAATTTATAAAAATAATTTGGGCATTTTATAAGAGTAAAATTTAAATGCCTTTTAAAAACAAAAGACCCTGTTTTTAAATAAAACAAAAGGAGAATATAAAATAAAACCCAGAGGGTTGCCCCATAAATAATAAGAATGTTTTTAAAAGAGGAGGAACATTTTTATTGGGTGAAAACAGAAAGGTTTAAACTTCCACCAAATAAATGGAAGAAATGGTTTTGAAACCACGGTACAACAAAAGGGATTTTGAGAAGAATCCTTGATGCACCCAATCACACAACAATCACAATGCCACACTCACAAAGCACTCACACTTTCCATCACCAAAGGTGCAACACAAAACAACAAGATGAAATGATGTGATGCCATGATGCACAAGCGAAGGAAGCAATCTCATTTCATATCAACCACAACATGCCAAGTTGGAAGGTGCCATACATGGAAAGGATACATAAAGGTAAGGGGTGCACTCGGGCTATCACAACTCTCCCACTACAAGAGGATCTTGACCCGAGATATATGACTAGAAGAACTCCGGGTACTCGGAACGGAGGTGGTCCTCGCGCTCCGAAGTAGCTTCTTTGTCTGGATGATGTGACCATTGCACTTTGAGGAACTTAATTGACTTATTGCAGTTCTTGCGCTCACTCTCTTCAAGTATTGCTATTAGATGCTCATGGTAGGATAGGTCGGGCTGGATATCGATATCCTGGAGATCAACTGTGTGCTCGGGAGTCTTGAAGCATCTCCGGAGCTAAGAGACGTGAAACACATCATGCACATTGGAGAAGTTGGAAGGAAGCTCTAACTGATATGAAAGATCGCCTCTCTTGCCAACAATTCTAAAAGGACCAACAAAGCGAGGAGCAAGCTTTCCTTTGATGCCGAAGAGCTGAATGCCCTTCACGGGAGACACTTTCAGATACACAAAATCATCGAGCTGAAAGGTCATGTCATGATTCTTGCTATCGTAGTAGCTCTTCCGATGGGACTGAGCTGCTTTGAGATTATCCCCAATGACATGGCACATTTCTTCTGCTTCAACAATCACGTCATTCCCAAGAATGTGACGCTCACCAGTCTATGACCAATTGAGCGGGGTACGACACTTCCTGCCATATAGAATCTCGAATGGAGCCTTGCTTGAGCTTGCTTGAAAGATGTTGTTGTATGAGAACTCGGCAAAAGGTAGGCAATCTTCCCACTTCATGACAAAAGAAATCACACAACCTCTGAGCATATCTTCATGGATTTAATTGACTCTCTCAACTTGCCCACTTGTTTGAGGACGGAAAGCTGTACTGAAATGGATCTTAGTACCCATCGTAGTTTGGAAGGAATCCCAGAACTTGGAAGTAAAGATGCTTCCACGGTTTTTAGAAATGAGCATAGGAACACCGTGCAATGATACTATCCTTGACGTGTACAACTCTGCCAACTGAGCTGCCGAGATAGACTCTTTGACCGGTAGGAAATGAGCGACTTTGGTCAACTTGTCGATGACTACGAAGATGGCATCGTTGCCTTTCTTGGACTTCGGAAACCCAGTGACAAAATCCATTTCCACATGATCGAATTTCCACTTGGGTATAGGCAAGGGATGCAGAAGACCTGCTGGACGTTGATGCTCCGCCTTCACTCTGCGACACACATCACACTCGTTCACAAACTGAGAAATCTCACGTTTCATGCGAGTCCACCAGAAGGTCTGCTTCAGATCCTGATACATTTTGGAGCTTCCTGGATGTATCGAGAGGAGGGAATTATGGGCTTCATCCATGATAACTTTCCTAAGCTCTCCTTTTGGAACGACAAGGCGATCCTCAAAGAATAAGGTATCTCTGTCATCAACACGGAAGCACTTATATTTCGGAATGCTCTTTGCCAAGCCAATCTTAACTTCCTTCACCATCACATCAAGAAGTTGAGCTTGTTGGAATTGGTCTTCCAAGGTAGGATAAATCTTGAGAATAGCAAGAAATCCCTGAGGTACCATCTGAAGGTTGAGCTTCCTGAAAGATTCACAAAGATCAGGCTGGAGAGGCTTCGGAATAAGACTGTTGCAGTAAGCCTTTCTGCTCAAAGCATCTGTAATGACATTTTCTTTGCCTGGAGTGAAGTCGATGCTTGGATTATAATCTTGGACCATTTCCACCCAATGAGTTTGCCGGAGATTGAGACTAGACTGGGTGAAGATGTATTTAAGACTCTTGTGATCGGTGTAGACCTCAACCTGTCTGGCCAACAAGAGATGTCTCCAAGTCATCAAAGCATGGACCACTGCCGCCAACTCAAGATCATGAGTGGGGTAGTTCTTCTCACTTGGCTTCAACTATCTCGAGGTATAAGCTACCACTTTCTTCTCTTGCATCAGAACTGCACCATGACCTTGAAGAGAGGCATCACAGAACACTTGATAAGGCTTGGAATCGTAAGGAGGAGTCAAGACTGGGGTAGAAGTGAGCTTCTGTTTGAGTGTGTCGAAGGCCAACAAACACTCTGGAGACCAGACAAACTTCACACTCTTCTGAAGAAGGTTGGACAGAGGCTTAGCAATCTTGGAGAAGTTCTCAATGAACCTTCTACAATAGCTTGCAAGCCCGAGAAAGCTTCAAAGCTGCTTCACATTCTGAGGAGGTTCCCACTCAACAATGGCCTGCACCTTTGAAGGATCAACTTTGATGCCCTCGACAGAGATGATGTTCCCAAGGTACACAACTTCCTTCAACCAAAACTCACATTTATAAAACTTAGCATAGAATTTATGCTCTCTTAGCTTATCAAGCACAATCCGGAGATGTTCTTCATGCTCTTCCTCAGTTTTAGAAAAGACTAGAATGTCATCAAGGTACAACAATACAAATTCATTCTTGAATGGGGAGAAGATATAATTCATCATCTGACAGAAGGTCGGTGGAGCATTGGCGAGACCAAAAGACATCACTTTTTACTCATAAGAGCCAAATCTTGTCCTGAATGCAGTCTTGGGAATGTCTTCTTCATGAATGCAGATCTGATGATAGCCCATCCTGAGATCAAGCTTAGAGAAAATCTTGGCCCCTTTCAATTGCTCGAACAATTCATTGATGTTGGGAAGTGGATACTTGTTTCTGATTGTCTTCTTATTCAATGGATGGTAATCGACACAGAGTCGGTCCATGCCATCCTTCTTCTTAACAAAAAGAACTCCACAACCCCAAGGAGATGAGCTTGGTTTGATCAGACCCAGACGCTCTTGCTCATCAAGCTGCTTCTTCAACTCTTTCAGCTCTTCTGGACCTAGTTTATACGGCCGCTTGCATACTGGTTCAGTTCCCGGCTCAAACTCAATCACGAACTCAACTGCCCGGTGCGGAGGCATTCCTGACAGTTCTTCCGGAAAGACATCTTCATACTGACAGACCACTGGGACTTGAGAAATTGGAGAGATCTCACCCTTCTCATTCAAGGAAAACAGATGGACCGTGTCACCGCGGGCAGCAAAGATAATCACGTCCTCCGAAGGATGAGTTAGCTTGACATCTTTTGCGTGACAATCTAGAAACGCCTTGTTCATTGCCAGCCAATCCATCCCAAGGATCAGATCAATATCATACTTGCCAAGGACAATTGGAGAAGCCAGAAAGGAATAGTCGCCCATCTTAACAGAGACATCTGGGGCTAGCGTACTTGCATGCATGAATTTGCCCGGAGAGACCACTGACAACGGCTTAGGAAGCTCCTCTACATGAAAATTATTCTTGGATGCAAATGGTCTAGAGAGGAACAAATGCAATGCACCCGAATCAAATAAAACCTTTGCAGGGATATCATTAACCAAGAGATTACCCATGATCACATCTAAGGAGTTTTCTGCTTCATCTGCGTTCACCATATTGACCCTTGCAGACTTGGGATTGAACTTCACCATTGCATTGCGTGGAGGCTTGACTGGAGGAGGAGGCGGAAACGCTGCTGAGTGGTGCACTTGTTAGAGTAATGACCCTTCTGCCCACACTTGTGACAAGTCACCTCTGACACCGGACAGAATTGCACTTGAGGATTCCCTTTCTTCTGCTGCTGCAATCTCTCTTAGAAAACTAGGTTGGGTGGGTGGGAAGAACCATGACCACCTAACTGCTTGAACTACTGAATCTGCCGAGGAGGAGGAGACACCCAATATTTCTGCTGCTTCTGAACCACCTGAGTTGAGGACGAGGAACTGGAATCTCTGAAACGCTTCCTTGAGTTCTCCACTTTGAGCAAAGCCGCTTCAGGCCTGAGAGCCAAATTTTAGAACTGGTCAAACTCAAGAGGCTTGTGCAAGGCAAGGGCCAGCTGCAAGTCTTCCTTCAGACCACCTCTGAACTGATAAATCTTGCTGTTCTGATCTGGGATATCCTGTTTAGCATACCGAGCCAGCTCGTGGAACTCTACATTGTACTTATACACAGATGAACCTCCTTGCTTCAAGCGCCCGAATTTCTCACGCATCTATTCCACAAAACTAGTTGGAATATAGTGAGCCCTGAAATCTGTGCAAAAATCATCCCAGCTGAGCATTCTGTCGCCTCTGGAGTCCTTCAGCTGTTGCCACCACTCTGGTGCCTGACCCTTGAGCTGAAAAGTTGCAAACTTGACAAAGTCCTCGGGTCGCACATTACTGCACTCGAAGTGCTTGTTCATGTCACGAATCTAGTCATCTGCATCGAATGGCTAGTCAGAGGAAGTGAAGGACTTCGGCTGGTTCGCCAGGAATTGATTCAGAGTTGCAAACTGATGTCCACCATAGTTGAAATTGCCCTCTTGCTCATTGTCCCTCTCTTGTAACAACTAAAGTAACATCTGAGTGTTTGCATTGGTTGCAGCCATCACCTCTTGCCATGCCTCTCGAGGAGGAGGCGGTGGCGGAGGAGGGGGTGGTGGAGGATCAACACTCTCACGACCCGGATTCTGGCGAGTTGGTGGAGCCATCGTGGAGACGGACAACAACGTTATACGAGAGATTAAAATTCAAAGATTAAGCTGAATCAACGAACAAAATTATCTGAACAAGAATACTTAGCAATTGCACTCGAACAATAATTAGTAAGAATGCTTCCTCAAAATAACTGTCGACAAGATCTGATTCGAAGCCACTCGTAACCCAGGTATGAGCTATGATTGCTCGGAACAAATGTATGACAGAGATTCCATCCGATATTTTTGTTGATATGATCGCACAGGCTCTATCCTACAGTAGCCATCATGTACAAGGCAGTGCACACGACATACGAAGCGTCCACGAGTCGTATCAAGCTACAAGGACTCTTTAAGACACAACGAGAACCGTTGTAAAAAGACCGTGAACAAACGAATCCACTGAATGTCGAATCCCAACCTCACATCATGCATCTGTTGGAAGATTGTCTTATAAGTAACTACTTGAGTTCCCACCTAAGAACTCCCGAAATTTCTGATCATGCAATCTTGTCCACGGATAGAAGGATTAACATATCACTCAACTCATATACTAACCCGTCCAGTGTATCACATCCGTCAACACATAACCTGAATATCGGAACTTCATCTATCTTAGACCCTCGTAATCACAACGATACGAAGTATGGCAGTACTCCCAAACTCTGTGCACCAGTACTTGGGATGCCGCGTTTTCTCGTCACTACTAGTATTGAAGCAATTTCGAACATCCTCCGTCCTAACATACTAAGAAATCTGAATGATAACGATGTGCTCAAGAATTCTATCGAGCTCAACTCCCTGGAATAAAATCAACACAGCAGGAGGCACCAAGACAAAACTCCATCACATTGGTATCATATAGGTTCCAAAAATATCCGCGTGATGCTAATTTTTTTTGAGCGAGAAGAGGAGTAGAATTAAAATTTCCTAAGTCCTGAACCTCACTAGACCATATAACTAGGACTCAAAATAGTTTTGCTAGACTCGATTTGGGAAAGTTCGATCAATCAGAGGCTCCTATGGCCGTAAGGCTCCGATACCAACTTGTAACAACTAAGATGGGACGCTTTCCTTATTTGGGGGCAAGGCCTCAAAAGGGGAAAGGGTCGCATCTGAGCATATCGCAAGCAGGATAACGATGCCATTACATAAATAGAGAGATGAATATAAGATTCGTCTTACACTCGCCACATGCTAAATTACAATCCACACAAGCATTCATTATTCATACATAAGACAGGGTCCGACTACGGATAAGATAAACGGCAAAATCATGCTATCCCGCCTTGCTAGTCCCACGATCACGACCATGTGCCTGTAGTCCTCGGGATACGTCATATACAGTCTGCCACTGTCTTCGTCGAATTCCCACCTCAGTTGGGTATCCTCGGGAACACCTGCATGTGGGGTACCTGTACCTGTGGGTGTTTGTGGTAAACTGTGAGCCACAAGGACTCAACAATCTCATGACCTTGGTATCGAGTCTAACTAAGTTAAGTAGGCGAGGTAGGTTAAGTGTTTGAGTTTGCAGCATCCTAAGCATATATGGTGGCTAACTTACGAAGAACAGAAATAACATATGGTGGTCTACGTAAGACGGTTGAGACTAGAATGATCACTAAGTGATCCTGAACACCTACTTACGTCATTCATAACCCCACCGTGTTCTCGATCAAAGAAGGAGCTCTGAAATAAACAGTCACGGTTATGCACTCAGTTGGCAAGTTTTATTTGAATTACTTTAAGTTATCTAGAACCGGATGTTAACAAAATATCCATGTTTGCCACATAACCGCGGGCACGACTTTCTGAAAGATTTAACCCTGCAGGGGTGCTCCAACTAGTCCATCAGAAATTACCACAGACCGCATAGTAATCCTCTACCACGAAACTTGTGATCTCGCCGGATTCCTTAGTGGAAAATCACAACTCTAAGAAGACCGAAAGTCTCACCAGAATCCCAATGCGCAAGATATATTGTAAAATGTAAAACTAATCCAGCAAGGCCGCTCGGCGTGTCGACAGTCCTGATAGGAGCCGCGTATCTCGTTCTCAGGGCACGACCGGATGAGCTAGATGTTGGGTTGGCTAAACCCTGGGTGACCACGGGGCGCCGGACATCGCTCAGGTTGGACCAACACTCATGAGGAGCACTGGCCCTGGTTGTTGATTAATTCCTCGGGGTAGCTATTCCATATAATTTTAAGTTATTAGCAAATTTAACACCAAAGTTGGGCCTAGCTGGAAAAGCTTTAGTCTAAAACGAATTATCAAGGGGGTCCCCATAACAACCCCGAACGTGTTAGGAGCGCTTAGTTATGGAACAAAACACCGGTAGCCGAAACTAAGATGGCAACAGCGGAACAAATCACCCGGCAAAAGGCTAGGCCTTCCGCTATTTACCAAGTATATAGGTGCATTAATTAAATAGTAATTAATTATTATGATATCAAATTGCCCATGTTATCACATGGACCAACTGGTACCCGCAACTAGCAACACTAACAATTTGTGGTTGAGCAAGCCTAACTTAGCCAAACAATATTTGCTAGGAGGGGAGGTGTTTGAGGTGTCATGGCAATGTTTGATGGCCTATATATCATGTGGTAGGAGGAGATGTAACGAAAGAAACGTAGCAATAAGCATAACGAAGCTAGAAACGATGTGAGGGTCATGATCATCTTGCCTGTGATTTCTTCGGAGTGGAACTGTTCCTGATCTTCCTGCACGAACTCACCGTGCTCTTTGAACTCGTTTCCGGCCCCAAAAGCTACCCAAAAGACACAAGCAGGAAATAAATACCAGCAAAAAGATGATGCCACACACATAATGTTGCATGCAAGCACAACCTTTGACCATGCACGTAAGCCACCCTACACAGATAATCAAGTGCCACCCTACACAGATAATCAAGTGCCACCCTACAATGATAATCAAGTGCCAGCTCACCACAAGGTGACTTTCTACATAAATGCTCAAAACCAGATTCTAGTACCACCATTGGATTCCTTGGGATTTTCTACCCCAAATCCATATATCATACTGCCTATGTTGCATTCAGAAAAACACGACATATAATAAAAGAAAAATGACATAGAATCAAACTACTACTATGTCAAGAACATGGCTATTCTTGAGCGTGCCTAATTTGGCAAGTCCATATCTGTACATATTCCAGAAATGGAATATTTCTATTTATCACAAAAGATAACAGAAACAATAAAATAAACATGAAAAAAATCAATAAGGAGGGGGACCCACGTGACAGTGGCCAGGGCCCCCTCACTGGATGACACGTGGGCCCGTGTGGCCCATTGTCAGCCACACACCACACAACACACACAACACAACACATAGCACAAGACCACACCAAAATTAAAAAAAATCAGGGGGATTCGAACCCACAACCCCCTAGTGGAGGCGTGGCGCTGGCACCACTCGGCTAGGAGGGGGGTCTGAACTAGAAGGGGTTTGACCCCCAATAGGCTAACCACCGGGCCCTTCTTCTACCTCCAGGTCGGAAGGAGGGGATCAATGCTGGCAAGAGATGCAGCAAATATGGTGGCTAGGAACGACTGGAAGGGGTGCGGGAACCCTAGGGGGTTTCCATTCCCGGGGCTACGAAGGTCTGAGATGAGGGGCGAGGCGGAGGCGACGAGCTCGAGCGGAGCTCGCTCGTGACCTGCGATGCGGGGCGGCTACGGAGACTACCAGCAAGGGCTACGCGCACACAGAGACCCACGGGGAAGGGGAGTTGCTCACCGAGGGGTTGAGAGAGGAGATCGGGGCGCGGAGAAGCAGATCGACGCTGGGGAGCTGCAGACCCTCCTTCAGGCGCCTGACGGAGCCGAGCACGGGGTCGTCGATGTGGTGGCCCTCCGACCACCCTAGCTGCGGGAACGAGATGCGAGTGCTCCCCGCATTCCATGGAACATGCTCGACGAGGAGCTCAAGGCCGCAGGCATCGACGGAGATGCAGCGACGATGGCGACCCTGTGTCTCTGAACCTCACCTCCGACGTGATCATCAGAGGGAACAGAGGAGGGAGGAAGAGGGAAGAGGAAGGGGGCAGCGGAGATGGAGGAGAGGGAAACCCTAGGAACAGGGGCACAGACGTCTAGCATTTATAGCCCGAGCGCTGGTCGTCGTGGCTGCCACGGTGGTCATGTGCTCACTGCTCTGCGTGGATGGTGTGAGAGGGAGGTGGAAAGGAGGAAGGAGGCTGACGCTGGGCCCGACGCGAGCCATGCTGGAAAGAGCCAGCGCGCAGGATGGCTGGGCCGCGGTGACGAAGAAACCCGAGGTGGGCCGACACTCTCTCTCACAGCAAAAACAGAGCAAACAGGGCCTTCTAAAGAAGAAAAAAAGGCTGGACTTAAAGAAGATTGCGAGAGGCTAAAAGAAAATAGTTTAGCAAAATAAAAAATATATACGGGCTTCTAAAATCGTGCCTCAGTTTATAAAAATAAATTGGGCATTTTATAAGAGTAAAAATTAAATGTGTTTTAAAAACAAAAGACTCTGTTTTTGAAATAAAACAAAAGGAGAATATAAAATAAAACCCAGAGGGTTGCCCCATAAATAATAAGAATGTTTTAAAAGAGGAGGAACATTTTTATTGTGTCAAAATAGAAATATTTAAACTGCCGCCAAATAAATGGAAGAAAGGGTTTTGAAACCATGGTGCTACAAAAGGGGGTTTGAGAAGAATACTTGATGCATCCAATCACACAACAATCACAATGCCACACTCACGAAGCACTCACACTTTCAATCACCAAAGGTGCAACACAAAACAACAAGATGAAATGATGTGATGCCATGATGCACAAGAGAAGGAAGCAATCTCATTTCATATCAACCACAACATGCCAAGTTGGAAGGTGCCCTACATGGAAAGGATAAATAAGAGGAAAGGGGTGCACTGGGGTTGTTACAAAAGGTTTATGTCCAGAACATGGCAATGAACAATCATCGTAATAAAAAGTTGACGCAAGCGCTCCCACTTTTCATTTTAAACAATCGTCGAATACAAATTGTAACGCCCAAGATGCGGTGCTATCCTTATTTTGGCACGAGTGCCTCGATAGGGATAGATGCACATCTCATTGTTTCATAAGAACGAATATCATTACAAGTACATATAAAGAGTAGATCAGTATATGAAATTGGCTTACACTTGCCACAAGATAAACCATGATCACATCAATACAACAACATATTCAGTCATCATACGTAAGAGCAAGGTCCGACCACGGACGAAATGAAACGATAAAAGCAACATCCATCCATGCTAATCCCATGCTACCGACCTGTGACCCATCGTATGATCGAAGAAGGAGAAGAACTCCAAATCAAACAAGCATCGCTCTCACGCCAAAGCATCACATTACATGTACCTGCAACTGTTGTTATAGTAATCTGTGAACCTGAGGGACTTAGTAATATCATTTCCAAAGGTACCAAGACTAGCAAAGCTTAATGGGTGAGGCATGGTTAGCTGGTGAGGCTGTAACAAGCACTACACATTTATTTGAGTGTCTACGTTACGAGTACAAGAATAAGAAGAGTGATCTACGCACAAGCGGGCGTGAACTAGAAATGATCAAGAAGTGATCCTGAACACATACTTACGAGTCAAACATAATCCCAACATGTTCCCTTCTTGGTTCAAACCTCATAAGAAGAGACGGTCACAGTTACACACATAGTTGATGTATTTTAGTTGAGTTTACTTCAAGTTTGCTATGAGCGGATGTTAAACAAATTTGCAAGTTTCCGCATAATCGCGGGCACGGCTTTCCGGAAGATTTAACGCTGAAGGGGTGCTCCAACTCAAACATCACAAACTAGCCACAAGATGTGTGGAAAACCTCAACCACGGAATAGCCCGTAGTCTCCTCAGAATCCCGGTGGAAAGCCTCAACCTAGAGATAGCTCAAACTATCCTCAGAATCCTGGTATACAAGACGTCCGAGAAAGGTAAAACAAATCCATCAAGGCCGCCCGACGTGCCGACTATCCCGATAGGAGCCGGTATCTTGTTCTTAAGGCACAATCAGATGAGCTCAGCGTATAATGGCCTAATAGGAATCACCCGAGTTGCCCCGGGTTGGCACCATACACGAGTCTGTTTAGGACCAGCACCATCAGCACTGTTGGGGATATTACCTATGGGTAACCCGCCCTTAATGGGCCGGGTCACCAAAGGGGCGACTCACCATTAGCTGCACATCCCATGGCCCAAGAGCTGAAGGACGGTTGAAGAGATCGTGCGGATGATGGACGTCAAGGAAGCTCTTGATCGTGGGGGACACGACGACTTAAAGATAAGGAAAGCTACAAAGAGTAGAATGGAAGGACTTTGTAAACCCTAGGGCCTCGACCTGTATATAAAGGCGAGTCCCGGGGCGAGGTCAGGCGAGTTAGAGAGAATCGAAAGCTAGGTCAGGCGAGTTACACCCTCCTTGTAATCGAAACCACCATTAATCCACACAAAGCAGGATGTAGGCTTTTACCTCCTCGCAAGGGGCCGAACCTAGGTAAATCTGAGTCTCGCTTTCTCTCACCCCCTTCGAGTCGCCACCAAGGTGCGATGGCTCCATCTCTAAGTCCTTTCACGAGGACATCTGCCGTGACAAAACCACGATAGTTGGCGCCCACCGTGGGGCTAGTGCACGGTGGAGTTGAGTTCTCGAAGGGAGCCCTACCAGGTTTAGAAAGCTATGCGGTCGGCATCATGACTAAGAGCCGCCGCGGGAAGTACTAAATCGACAACTCGCTGTGGGAGCCGGAGGCCGATTCCGTCGAATCTGGCTACCGAGTCCCCTTCGGCAAGATCAACGTCTTCATCAGCATTATCGGGACACCTGTGCCTGAGCCGCACATCTCCACCGACATCGTTGAGCTGGCCAGGTACGTCCACCCCATTACACGGCGGGACAGGAGTCGCCATGTTTTCGTCGGTTTTACGCAGGGAGATGATGCGCAAGACGAAGTGGCGGGCCAAGAAATCACCCTTGTCAATTCTGATGGCGAGTCATCCATGGGCGAGATGGAATCGATCCACCCTCTTAAGGAAGGACAGCTCGGGGGGCTGTCGTTTGCAATGGATCCTGAGGTCTTCGAGAGGTCTCACCGGTAAATCACTATCTACATGGCGGGGTCAGCGCAGCCTCAGCAGAATCCAACTAGCAATAACGAGACCGGGGGAACATCCAAATCCCGAGCGCAAACCATGACAGAGCTGGCGGCGGAGATCGCCAGCCTCATGGCAACCACGATCACGTCTGAAAATCAGGAGTCTGTCAACACCGAGCTAACTAAGCTGCGGGAGGCAATGGCCAAGGCCCAGTGGGACATGGAAGCAGAAGCCGCCAGGATTGAGACGCAGCGAGCAACGGTCACAACGGAGACGGAGCGCCTGAACACTGAGGACTGGTGGCTCGAGAGACAACAGCGCGCGTCTGACGCCGTTCACCAAAGGAGACACAATGGGCGCATCCCGGCCGACTTGCACCCAACTCGCCTTTTCGACACTCCGTGCACCACCGGGGCGGGTCCAGATCGGCCTTTACAAACCATCCCGAGAGGAGGAGCGGTTCCGCCGCCCAATCCACCGCCGCCTCAGCCAATGGATGCCCATGCGACTCGGTTCCAGACACCACGGGGTCACTTCTCGAATCCCGTGGACAATGTGCTGGCAGCAACCCACCACCTGGAGTCCCTTCCGATCTACGGAAACACCCCGACTGAGATAGAAGCGAGAAATGCCATCGAAATGCTAAAGACGGCCGTGGTTCAACACGCATAGTATTCTCATAGCCTTGATCGGCTACATTCCACGCCTCAGGAAAATCACACCAGAAGTCGCCATGAGGATTTCCCCACAATGACCAGTGGGCCGTGCCGACTCCCTCAACACGACCCGCTTGGGATGCCTGACACGCGGGCCCAGGATATTGTGGATGCAGCGCGAGCCGCGCGACACATAGAGCCAACGGCCGCGGCGGGTCAGGCCTACCCGGCTTACATGCCGTCACCTCCCGCGCCCCTGGACGTTGGGGGCAAGCACATTGGGGTATCATGTCTCGCCCCAGCTTTGCGCAACGAGCGCATGCCGAAGGACTTCAAAGGCCCAGGAAGGTTCCCAACTACTCGCTGGATCTCGAACCCGGGTCATGGATCGAGAGCTACGAACTCGCGACGGATATGCTCGACGTAAGCGAGGCGGTCTGCGCTAAATACTTCACTATGATGCTTGAAGGGACGACACGCACGTGGCTGAAAAACCTGCCGCCCAACTCCATCAATACTTGGGCGGAGTTAAAGGAGCGCTTCATCAAAAACTTTGAAGGGACCTGCAAGCGCCCAATGACCATCGTCGATCTGCAGCACTGCATCCAGCGGCCGGATGAGTCGGCCCACCATTGGACCCGGCGAGTCGCGGAAGTTATTCATTCATCGGAGGGCATTTCGGCGGCTCAGGCGGTGTTGATCCTGGAGAAGAACTGCCATTACGAGCCTCTGGTACTGAAGCTAGGGAGACTTAAGCGAAAGGTATAGGACATGGGCGAGCTAATGGACGCCCTTACCAGGTATGCTGAGTCGGACGACACCAAGGATCCTGGAGAGGGCGACAACAAAATTAGTGCCGCTAGGAAGGGCGAGTTACACAAGGGCCATTCCTAGTTTCAAAACCGGGGCAATAACCACCATGGCGAGCATGGAAAGAAGCGACAACAGGAGGGTCCTATGGAATTTGTTGCTAATACCAATACCGGCAACGCAAACCCACGTCAGAAGAAGCGGGGATTTAGTGGGAAGAAACCACATAATTACCATGAAATGCTTAAAGGCCCGTGCCCGCAGCACGCCACGGCCGAAGGACTAGCAACTCACTCGTGGGAAGATTGCTACATGATGCAAGAATTTCGGGCCAAGGCGCTCAGGAGAAGTCAAGGCGGCGAGCAAGGCCAGCGGCAGGAGCAACCCGGCGCGTACAGGTCACGCCAGGTCACGTTCGGAAGCTTTCCTAACCAAGGACCACAGGGCGGGTCGCAGCCCAATGCTGGCAAATACCAAGTTCATAACCAGCGGTACCACCCACCGGGAGTGTTCCAACAACCCCCCCGCAAGGGGACCCCCGGTGGCAGGAGGATCGAGGCGGGTTCCAAAATAACCCCAAACAATTGAACAGCAGGCAGTATCACGTGTTCACCACCAACACCTGTAAATGGGATCATAAGGTGAAGCATAGAACTTTCATAGCTGTGTCGGCACTTCCCCGATACCTTCACTGGTCCGAGCAATCCATAACATGAAGCCGGGAAGACCATCCACCCTGAGTGGACAACCCTGGCGACTTAGCCCTGGTCGTGGCTCCCCAAGTCGGGGGATACACCCTCTCCAAGGTCCTCATGGACGGGGGCAGCAGCATCAACATCCTATATTTCGACACTTTACGGCGGATGAACCTCTTGGAGAAAGACATGATGCCATCATTAACGGTCTTCCACGGCATTGTCCTCGGTAAGTCGGCATACCCGATTGGGCGGATTAAGCTTAACGTGGCTTTTGGCACGGAGTCGAACTATAGGAGTGAGTCCCTCCTATTTGAGGTGGTCAAAATCAAGAGCCCCTATCATGCACTGTTTGGACGGCTGGCGTATGCCAAATTCATGGCCAGCCCATGCTATGTTTACCTCAAGCTCAAGATGCCTGGACCTAAGGGCCCTATTACCGTCCACAATGATAGGAAAATAGCCCAAGAGTGTGAAGAAGGAGACGCGGCTTATGCCGAGTCGGCTTGCGCGGTTGAGGAACTTAAGTTTCACCAATCCAATGTCGACCCGGCGGACATGACACCGCTCAAAAGGTCGACCATCAATTCTGAACCGCCGCTCAAGTTTAAACCAACGGACGGCACCAAGGTTATCGACTTTACGCCAGGCGACTCCACCAAGCAGTTCACTATTGGGGCGGGTCTCGAATTCATCCGTGAGAATCGAGACATCTTTGCATGGAAACCTTCTAACATGTCGGGTGTACCGAGAGAATTCGCTGAGCACAATCTTAATACTGACCCTACAGTTAAGCTAGTTTGGCAGTACCTTTGCAGGTTTAACGAAGAACGTTGTAAGGCGATTGGAGAGGAAGTAGCCCGGCTCCTTGCCGCTGGGTTCATCATCGAAGTTTTCCATCCTGAATGGATGGCTAACCCGGTCCTGGTGCTCCAGAAGAATGGCACTTTCCGCATGTGCATTGATTACACCGACCTCAACAGAGCCTGTCCGAAGGATTCTTTCGCCCTTCCCCGCATTGATCAGATTATTGATTCGACGGCGGGTTGCGAACGTATGTGTTTCTTGGACGCTTATTCAGGATACCATCAGATAAAGATGGCGGTGGTGGATCAGGAGAAGACAACCTTCATCACCCCATTCAGAGCTTTCTGTTACGTGTCCATGCCATTTGGGCTCAAGAGTGCGGAGGCGACTTACCAGCGCTGCATCCAAAACTGCTTACACAACTAGATAGGCCGTAACGTCCATGCTTATGTGGACGACATCGTGTTCAGGTCTCACCGCAAGGAGTCGCTCTTGGAGGATCTCAAAGAAACCTTCGACAACCTGCGCGTTTACCAGATGAGGCTTAACCCCACCAAGTGTGTTTTTGGTGTCCATGCAGGGAAGTTATTGGGTTTGTTGGGATCAGAGCGAGGCATTGAGGCCAACCAGGACAAGATTGAGGCAATTACCTCACTTGGGAAACAAGACAACGTTAACTAGGTGCAGCGTATGGCGGGTCGAATCGCGACATTGAGCCGCTTCATAAGTCGCCTTGGGGTGAAGGCCATCCCTCTCTACTAGCTGCTCAAGAAAACTGATCGTTTCGTATGGACGGACGAAGCCAATGAAGCCTTCGAAGCCCTGAACTGACAATTAGCTAACCCGCCAGTGTTGGTGGCTCCGGCACACAAGGAACCTATGCTCCTGTACGTTGCAGCCAATTCCAAAGCGGTCAGCGTGGCGGTAATTGTCGAGCGAAAGGAAGAAGGAAAGGAGTACCCGGTCCAGCGACCGGTGTACTTCATCAGCGAGGTCCTCACCCTCTCCAAGCAACGCTACCCACATTGGAAAAAGTTGGTTTTTGGGGTGTTCATGGCGAGTCGAAAGCTGAAACATTACTTCCAGGAACACCCGATCACGATCGTCAGCTCCGCCCCCCTTGGCGATGATACGTCCATTTTGCATCATGCTTTCATGTTGATATTTATTGCTTTTTGGGCTGTTATATTACTTGTGGTACCATATTTATGCCTTTTCTCTCTTAGTTCGCAAGGTTTATTTGAAGAGGGAGAATTCAGGCAGCTGGAATTTTGGACTGGAAAAGGAGCAAATCCTAGTCCACCATTCTGCACATCTCCAAATGCCCTGAAAAGTTACGTGGATTTTTTCTGGATTATATAAAAAATACTGGGCGAAAGAACTACCGGAGGGGGGCTGCCAGGGTGCCACAAGCCCTGACACCGCCACCCCCTGGTGGCGGAGTGGGGGCTTGTGGGCTCCCTGACGGCCCACTAGCCCCCCTCTTTTGCTATATGAAGCGTCCTAGTCCAGAAAAAAAATCAGGAGGTAGTTTTTTCGTGGTTTCGCCGCTGCCACGAGGCGGAACTTGAGCAGATCCAATCTAGAGCTCCGGCAGGACGATCCTGTCGGGAAACTTCCCTCCCGGAGGGGCGAATCGTCGCCATCGTCATCACCAACACTCCTCTCGTTAGAGGGGAGGCATCTTAATCAACATCTTCATCAGCACCATCTCCTCTCCAATCCCTAGTTCATCTCTTGTAACCATTCTTCGTCTCGTGACTCCGATTGGTACTTGTAAGGTTGCTAGTGGTGTTGATTACTCTTTGTAGTTGATGCTAATTGGATTACTTGGTGGAAGAGTTTATGTTCAGATCCTTGATGCTATTCATTACACCTCTGATCATGATTATGATTATGTTTTGTGAGTATTTACTTTTGTTCGTGAGGACATGGGATAAGTCATGTTAATAATAGTGATGTGAATTTGATATTCATTCGGTATTTTGATATGCTGTATGTTGTCTTTTCCTCTAGTGGTGTTATGTGAACGTCGACTACATCACACTTCACCATATTTGGGCCTATAGGAAGGCATTGGGAAGTAGTAAGTAGATGATGGGTTGCTGGAGTGACAGAAGCTTAACCCAAGTCTATGCGTTGCTACGTGAGGGGCTGATTTGGATCCACTAGTTTAATGCTATGGTTAGACTTTGTCTTAATTCTTCTTTTGTAGTTGCGGATGCTTGCGAGAGAGGTTAATCATAAGTGGGATGCTTGTCCAAGTAAGGGCAGTACCCAAGCGCCGGTCCACCCACATATCAAACTATCAAAGTAACGAACTCGAATCATATGAACATGATGAAACTAGCATGACAAAAATTCCCGTGTGTCCTCGGGAGCGTTTTTCCTCCTATAAGACTTTGTTCAGGCTTGTCCCTTGCTACAAAAGGGATTGGGACACTTGCTGCACCATTGCTACTACTTGTTACTTGTTACTTTTTGCTCGCTACGTTTCACCTCGCTACACAATCACTTGGTACCGCTACTTTTAGTGCTTGCAGTTATTACCTTGCTGAAATTCGTTTATCAGAGCCTTCTGCTCCTCGTTGGGTTCGACACTCTTACTTATCGAAAGGACTACGATTGATCCCCTATACTTGTGGGTCATGAAGACTCTTTTCTGGCGCCGTTGCCGGGGAGTGAAGCGCCTTTGGTAAGTGGAAATTGGTATCGAAACATTTATATACTGTGCTGAAATTTATTGTCACTTGTCACTATGGAAACTGTTCCTTTGAGGAGTTTGTTCTGGGTATCTTCACCACGAACGGAAGCACGAGGAGTTGCTCCTCAACCTGAGGTACCTACTGAAAATATATTTTATGAAATTCCTTCGGGTATGCTTGAGAAACTGCTGGCTAATCCTTTTACAGGAGATGGATCTTCACATCCAGACTTGCATCTCATCTATGTAGATGAAGTTTGTGGTTTATTTAAGCTTGCAGGTTTGCCCGAGGATGAGGTAAAGAAGAAAGTCTTTCCTTTATCTTTGAAGGATAAGGCGTTGACATGGTATAGGCTATGTGATGATACTGGATCATGGGGCTACAATCGGTTGAAACTGGAATTTCATCAAAAGTTCTATCCTATGCATTTAGTACATCGTGATCGGAACTTTATTTATAACTTTTGACCTCATGATAGGGAAAGCATAGCTCAAGCTTGGGGGAGGCTTAAATCAATGCTATATTCATGCCCCAATCATGAGCTCTCGAGAGAAATCATCACTCAAAACTTTTATGCTCGGCTTTCTCATGAAGATCGTACCATGCTTGACACTTCTTGTACCGGTTCTTTTATGAAGAAGGATATTGATCACAAGTGGAATTATTGGAGAGAATCAAACGCAACTCTGAAGATTGGGAGCTGGAGGAAGGTAAGGAGTCAGGTATGAATTTCTAGTTTGATTGCGTTAAATCTTTTGTTGAGACGAACACTTCTAGAGATTTTAGCGCTAAGTATGGACTTGACTCATAGACAGTAGCTTCTCTATGTGAATCTTTTGCTGCTCATGTTGATCTTCCCAAAGAGAAGTTGTTTAAATATCATCCTCCTATATAAAGCAACATAGCCAAAACCAATCTAGTTGAGGAGAAAGTCATTGCTTTTAGTGATCCTGTTGTTCCTTGTGCTTACACTGAGAAACCACCATACCCTGCTAGGATAAAGGATTATTCTAAAGCTCCAACTGTGATATGTAGGGGTTACATTAGACCACTTGCACCCCCTGAGGAAATTAGAGTTGAACCTAGTGTTGCTATTGTCAAAGATCTCTTAGCCGAAGACATAGATGGGCATGTTATCAAATTCTGTGAGGACTCCGCTAGAATTGCTAAACCTCACGCGAAAGACGAACACGGACCTGTAGTTGGCCAGCCTGTTATTTCTATTAAGATAGGAGATCACTGTTACCATGGTTTATGTGATATGGGAGCTAGTGTTAGTACAATACCCCGTTCTCTATACGATGAAATAAAAGATGAGATTGCACCTGCTGAGTTAGAACCCATTGATGTCACTATTACTCTAGCTAATAGAGACACTATTTGCCCTCTGGGAATTGTGAGATACGTAGAAGTCCTGTGTGGTAAGACGAAGTATCCTACTGATTTCCTCGTCCTTGGTACTGCACAAGATAGCTTTTGTCCCATCATATTTGGTAGACCCTTTCTCAACACTTTCAATGCTCACATTGATTGCATTAAGCAGACTGTCATAGTAAGTTTCGAGGGTGTGTCTCATGAATTTAACTTCTCCAAGTTTGGAAGACAACCCCATGAAAGAGAGTCGTCTGGTAGGGATGAAATCATTGCTCTTGCCTCTATTTCCGTACCTCCTACGGATCCTTTAGAGCAATATCTGCTTGAGCATGAAAATATATGCATATGGAGGAGAGAGATGAGATAGATAAAATTGTCTTAGAACAATATCCTATTCTCAAGAATAATCTGCCTGTTGAACTGCTTGGGGATCCTCCCCCACCAAAGGGTGATCCTGTGTTCGAGCTTAAACAGTTGCCAGATACTCTTAAGTATGCCTATCTTGATGAGAAGGAGATATATACTGTCATTATTAGTGCTCTCCTCTCAGAGCGTGAAGAGAAGAAGTTAGTAAAAACTCTGAGGAACCACCGCGCTGCTATTGGATATACTCTTGATGATCTGAAGGGTATTAGTCATACTCTATGTCAGCACAAGATTAAAACCGATCCTGACTTTAAACCAGTTGCTGATCATCAAAGGAAATTAAATCCTAAGATGAAAGAGGTCGTTAGAAAAGAAATATTAAAGCTTCTGGAAGCAAGAATCATTTATCCTGTTGCTCATAGTGATTGGGTAAGTCCAGTACATTGCGTACCTAAGAAGGGAGGTATCACCGTTGTTCCTAATGATAAGGATGAACTAATCCCACAAAGGATTATTACCGGCTATATAATGGTGATAGACTTCTGGAAACTGAACAAGGCAACCAGGAAAGATCATTATCCTTTGCCGTTTATCGACCAAACGCTAGAAAGGCTATCAAAGCACACACACTTCTGCTTTCTAGACGGTTATTCAGGTTTCTCGCAGATACCTGTTGCACAATCTGATCAAGAGAAAACCACTTTCACCTGCCCTTTCGGTACCTTTGCCGACGTATGCCTTTTGGCTTATGTAATGCACCTGCCACCTTCCAAAGATGTATGATGGCTATATTCTCTGACTTTTGTGAAAAGATTGTCGAGGTTTTCATGGATGACTTCTCCGTTTACGGGTCTTCCTTTGATGATTGCCTCAGCAACCTTGATCAAGTCTTACAGAGATGCGAAGAAACCAACCTCGTCTTGAATTGGGAGAAGTGCCACTTTATGGTTAATGAAGGTATCGTATTAGGACACAAAATTTCTGAGAGAGGCATTGAAGTTGATAAGCTAAGGTTGATGCAATTGAGAAAATTCCTTGCCCCACAGATATCAGAGGTATACGAAGTTTCCTAGGTCATGCTGGTTTCTATAGAAGGTTCATTAAAGACTTCTCTAAGATTTCTAGGCCTCTTACCAACCTCTTGCAGAAGGATGTTCCTTTTGTTTTTGATGAGGATTGTGAGGAAGCCTTCGAAATACTTAAGAAGGCTTTGATAACCGCACCTATTGTTCAACCACCTGACTGGAACTTGCCCATTGAAATCATGTGCGACGCTAGTGATTATGCTGTTGGTGCTGTTCTAGGACAAAGAGTTGACAAGAAGTTGAATGTCATTCACTACGCTAGTAAAACTCTAGACAGTGCCCAAAGAAACTATGCCACTATGGAGAAGGAATTTTTAGCAGTCGTGTTTGCATGTGAAAAGTTCAGATCTTACATAGTTGACTCCAAAGTCACTATTCATTCTGATCATGCTGCTATTAAGTACCTCATGGAGAAGAAGGACGCTAAGCCTAGGCTGATCAGATGGGTTCTCTTGCTACAGGAATTTGATTTGCACGTCGTTGACCGAAAGGGCGCTAATAACCCTGTAGCAGATAACTTGTCTAGGCTAGAGAATTTCCTTGATGACCCACTACCTATTGATGACAGCTTTCCCGATGAGCAATTAAATGTCATCCGCACTTCACATAGTGCACCGTGGTATGCCGATTATGCAAACTATATCGTAACCAAATACATACCACCCAGTTTCACCTATTAACAAAAGAAGAAATTCTTCTTTGATTTGAGACACTACTTTTGGGATGATCCTCACCTTTATAAGGAAGGAGTAGATGGTGTTATTAGACGTTGTGTGCCTGAACATGAACAGGGATAGATCCTGCAGAAGTGTCATTCCAAAGCCTACGGAGGACACCATGCTGGAGACAGAACTGCCCATAAGGTATTGCAATCAGGTTTCTATTGGCCCACTCTCTTCAAGGATGCTCGTATGTTTGTCTTGGCTTGTGACGAATGCCAAAGAAAAGGGAACATTAGTAAGCGTCAAGAGATGCCTATGAACTATTCACTTGTCATTGAACCATTTGATGTCTGGGGCTTTGATTATATGGGACCCTTCCCAAGTTCCAATGGGTATACTTACATCTTAGTTGCTGTGGATTACGTTACTAAGTGGGTAGAATCTATCCCCACTAAAAATGCTGATCAACACACCTCTATTAAGATGCTTAAAGAAGTCATATTCCCAAGATTTGGAGTCCCTAGATACTTGATGACTGATGGCGGTTCACACTTCATTCATGGTGTTTTCCGCAAGATGCTAGCTAAGTATGATGTCAACCATACAGTTGCATCTCCTTATCATCCTCAGTCTAGTGGTCAAGTGGAGTTGAGTAATAGGGAGATCAAGTTGATCTTACAAAAGACCGTCAATAGATCTCAAAAGAATTGGTCTAGCAAACTTGACGATGCACTATGGTCTTATAGGACTGCTTATAAGAATCCCATGGGCATGTCACCGTATAAAATGGTTTACGGTAAGGCCTGTCATTTACCTCTTGAGCTGGAACACAAAGCTTATTGGGCAATCAAAGAGCTCAACTTTGATTTCAAACTTGCTGGTGAGAAGCGGTTGTTTGATATCAGCTGGTTAGATGAATGGAGAGCCCAGGCATACGAGAATGCCAGGTTGTTCAAGGAAAAGGTTAAGAGATGGCATGAAAAACGAATACAGAAACGAGAGTTCAATGTAGGTGATTATGTCTTGCTATACAATTCTCGTTTGAGATTCTTTGCAGTCAAGCTTCTCTCTAAATGGGAAGGTCCCTATGTTATCGAGGAAGTATATCGTTCCGGTGCCATCAAAATCAATAACACGGAAGCAAATTTTCCTAGAGTGGTAAATGGGCAAAGAATCAAGCATTACATCTATGGTACTCCCATACATGTTGAGACCAATATCATGAATGTCATAACTCCAGAGGAGTACATAAGGGATGTTTATCAGCCTGTTTCAGACCTTGAAAACGAAGATGTATGTATTTCGCTAAGAATTTGGACTCCGATACTTTTCCAATAGGAAATTTCTTTCGCTTTGGAATTTTTGGAAAATTACAAAAATAAAAAGCAGTCCGTAGAGCGAACGAGGCGGCCACAAGCCCTGCCACCGCCCCCAACCCCCCTAGTGGCGGAGGGCAAGCTTGTGGGCACCTCGTGTGCCTCCCGGACTCTGTTTTCTTGCGGAGGACTCCTTCTGGCCCAGAAAAAAAATCAATATTTAGTCGCCCGAAGGTTTTGATCTCCGTATCGTGTAGTTTTCCTCTGTTTTCGTTTCGAGCCTGTTTCTATGATAGATCTAGATGATCATGACTTCCCCAAACGCTCCTAAGGACAAGATCTTCGAGAAGGTCATCAATCCCTACCTCACGGAAGTGCTGAAACACCCTCAATCTATCAAGATGAGCGAGGGGATGTTGCACATCCGTGATGTTGAGGGGCTTAAGAAGATCGGAAGCATGGAGACGAGGCTCGAGGCAATGGCGCAACAAGTCTTCAAGTGCCAAGGGATGGTGGAGCGTGGACTCAATGCTAACCACACAATGATCACGGAGTTCACTAGCAATCACAAGATGGATGCCATTGATATTGGGAAACACCTCTCCAGGCTCTACGATAGGGTTGATCAACTTCAGGGCCAGATCTATGACCTGCAGAATCAAAACTGTGAGTATGAGTACATATTTAAATCAATAAGGTTGGCTACAGATTTGAGGATTCCGGCGACTCGTTCATCCTGCCATGATGGAGCACCTATGCCTTGGAAGACGAAGGATCAGACTACTCCGACAACAACACCACCATCACCACCAAAGGAAGACAACTAAGCATTGGTATGGGCAATCCCCTTGGCTTCTACCAAGCTTGGGGGAGTTGCCCTGGTATCGTATCACCTTTGTATCTTTTGCTTTTACCTTCGCTTTAGTTCTTTCCTTTTCAGTTTTTATTTCTTCTTTTAGAGGAATAAGTCTTTAGTTTTTAGTTTGAGTCTTTTGCTTTTGTCTCTCCCCCGATGTATTCGAGCTTACAAGCTATATAATAAAGAGTATCTTAGTCAAGGGCTTTGCTTTGTGCCATGATCAAAAAGTATGAAAAGAACGATAGCATGAAAGATCATGAGACGATCTTATGGAAAGTGATAACTTCACTTATGACACGTATGATGATTGAAACTTGTTGAGAATAAATCAACATAAACCTTAGTCATTGTTGCAATTAATAAGAAGTAATAAGGAAATAGAGGTTCACATATAAATATATCATCTTAGACACTCTTTACAATTGTGAGCACTCACCAAACTATTACATGCTTAGGAGTAGATGTTGGACAAGGAAGACAACATAATGAATTGTGTTTGCTTGGTTCCAAACAATGTTATATGATTAGAGATCCCTTAGCATGGGACGATTGCTTCCACCTCATATTATCCAAAACTCCCGCACCAAGTAGAGATACTACTTGTGCATCCATAAACCTCCAACCCAGTTTTGCCATGAGAGTCCACCATACCTACCTATGGATTGAATAAGATCCTTCAAGTAAGTTGTCATCGGTGCAAGCAATAAAAATTGCTCTCTAATATGTACGATCTATTAGTGTGTGGAAAATAAGCTTTGTACGAACCTATGATGAGGAAGATATAAAAGCGACAGACTGCATAATAAAGTTCTTTATCACAGGAGGCAATATAAAGTGACGTTCCTCCGCACTAAGAGGACACACATTCAAACCTCAAAAGCGCATGACAACCTCCACTTCCCTCTGCGAAGGGCCTATCTTGTACCTTTACTTTTTACCCTTGTAAGAGTCATGGTGATCTTCACCAATTTCCTTTTTGCCTTTGTCTTGGCTACCGTCACATGCTCGGGAAAGATCTATATTCATATATCAACTTGGAGTTGAGTACTTATGCTTTATTATTGTTGACTTTACCCTTGAGGTAAATCGTTGGGAGGCAAAACGAT
Organism: Hordeum vulgare subsp. vulgare; assembly: GCF_904849725.1. Taxonomy (NCBI): domain Eukaryota; kingdom Viridiplantae; phylum Streptophyta; class Magnoliopsida; order Poales; family Poaceae; genus Hordeum; species Hordeum vulgare. The sequence goes on from NC_058522.1 coordinate 163,378,902, forward strand.
AAGCCCCTAGCTTCCTCTGTGTCCAGCTGAAACTTTGACACCGTGAGTACCACGTGAGTTGTAACAATCGTGGAAAACAAAAGAGATGATTGAGTATGTGGGTTTGCCTTACAAGCTCTTATTTGACTCTTTCTGATGTTGTGATAAATTGCAATTGCTTCAATGACTATGGACTATTGTTGGTTACTTCTCGGTAAGGTTTTTGCTTCATGCTTTGCTTTGTGAAGGAATTGTTACTTTCCCATCATAATCTTTATGATGTATTGCTGTTCTATGTGTGATCATGATGCCCTCATGTCCGTATTATGTTTTATCGACACCTTCGTCCCTCAACATCTGGACATGTTTATGGAACTTGGTTTTCGCTTGAGGACAAGCGAGGTCTAAGCTTGGGGGAGTTGATACGTCCATTTTGCATCATGCTTTCATGTTGATATTTATTGCTTTTTGGGCTGTTATATTACTTGTGGTACCATATTTATGCCTTTTCTCTCTTATTTTGCAAGGTTTATTTGAAGAGGGAGAATTCAGGCAGCTGAAATTCTGGACTGGAAAAAGGAGGAAATCCTAGTCCACTATTCTGCACATCTCCAAATGCCCTGAAAAGTTACGTGGATTTTTTCTGGATTATATAAAAAATACTGGGCGAAAGAACTACCGGAGGGGGGCTGCCAGGGCGCCACAAGCCCTGACACTGCCACCCCTGGTGGCGGAGTGGGGGCTTGTGGGCTCCCTGACGGCCCACTAGCCCCTCTCTTTTGCTATATGAAGCGTCCTGGTCCAGAAAAAATCAAGAGGGAGCTTTTTCGTGGTTTCGCTGCCGCCACGAAGCGAAACTTCAGCAGATCCAATCTAGAGCTCCGGCAGGATGATCCTGCCGGGGAAACTTCCCTCCCGGAGGAGGGAATCGTCGCCATCGTCATCACCAACACTCCTCTCGTCGGAGGGGAGGCATCTTCATCAACATCTTCATTAGCAGCATCTCCTCTCCAATCCCTAGTTCATCTCTTGTAACCAATCTTCATCTCGCGACTCCGATTGGTACTTGTAAGGTTGCTAGTAGTGTTGATTACTCTTTGTAGTTGATGCTAGTTGGATTATTTGGTGTAGAGTTTATGTTCAGATCCTTGATGCTATTCATTACACCTCTGATCATGATTATGATTATGTTTTTTGAGTAGTTACTTTTGTTCCTGAGGACATGGGATAAGTCATGTTAATAATAGTCATGTTAATTTGATATTCGTTCGGTATTTTGATATGCTGTATGTTGTCTTTTCCTCTAGTGGTGTTATGTGAACGTCGACTACATAACACTTCACCAAATTTGGGCCTAGAGGAAGGCATTGGGAAGTAGTAAGTAGATGATGGGTTGCTGGAGTGACAGATGCTTAAACCCCAGTCTATGTGTTGCTTCGTGAGGGGCTGATTTGGATCCACTAGTTTAATGCTATGGTTAGACTTTGTCTTAATTCTTCTTTTGTAGATGCGGATGCTTGCGAGAGAGGTTAATCATAAGTGGGATTCTTGTCCAAGTAAGGACAGTACCGAAGCGCCGGTCCACCCACATATCAAACTATCAAAGTAACGAACGCGAATCATATGAACATGATGGAACTAGCATGACAGAAATTTCCGTGTGTCCTCGGGAGCGTTTTTCCTCCTATAAGACTTTGTTCAGGCTTGTCCCTTGCTACAAAAGGGATTGGGCCACTTGCTGCACCGTTGCTACTACTTGTTACTTGTTACTTTTTGCTCGCTACGTTTCACCTCGCTACACAATCACTTGTTACCGCTACTTTCAGTGCTTGCAGTTATTACCTTGCTGAAATCCGTTTATCAGAGCCTTCTGCTCCTCATTGGATTCGACACTCTTAATTATCGAAAGGACTACAATTGATCCCCTATACTTGTGGGTCATCAGGCGACATCATACAGAATCGAGAGGCTACCGGACGGATTGCTAAGTGGGCCATCGAGCTTGGATCCCATCAGGTGTGATATACGCCTCGGACAACCATCAAATCTCAAGCACTCGTGGACTTCATCAATGATTGGACCGAGTTACAAATCTCTGAGGAGAGACCAGATCTTACATATTGGACCATCTATTTCGATGGGTTCAGACAGTTGGAAGGCTTGGAGGCTTGTGTGGTGATAACTTCGCCTCAGGGTGACAAGTTTTGCTACGTCCTTCGGCTCATGTTCCCATGTACTAATAATGCAGCAGAATACGAAGCTTTGCTTCATGGTTTGCGACTCACCAAAGAGATGAATCTCACATGAGTGAGATGTTTGGGCGATTCAGATCTGGTGGCGCAACAGGTTTCCGGCACCTGGGATTCACGAGACCCTCTGATGGCGGCTTACAGACGAGCTGTGTCAGATGTGGCGGGTCACTTCAATGGCTATCAAGTGGATCACATCGGCCGACGGCTTAATGAAGCAGCGGACGCTCTTTCCCACCTTGGTTCGCAGCGTAAGCCGGTTCCTCCCAATGTCTTTTTGGATATACTACATAACCCTTCAGTGAAATTGCCTTCGGAGGAAGATTTAGCGGTACCGGACCCCGAGTCTCAACTCGTGGAGGCTCTTCATGCTACTCCAGACTGGGCGATTCCTTACGTGGCATACCTCACCAGAGGCGAGTTACTAGCCGACGAGTTGCTAGCTCACCAAATCGTCCGTCGGTGTAAATCCATGATCATACACAATGGCGAGTTACACAAATGAAGCACCTCGGGGGTATTTCAAAGATGCGTCTCTTCTGAAGAAGGATGTATGATCCTCAACGAGATTCACGTGGGCGAATGTGGTCATCATGCTGGGTGCCGATCCTTGGTTTCTAAAGCTTTCATACATGGGTTTTATTGGCTGACGGCTCACACAGACGCAGAGGAGATCGTTCGCCGATGTGATGGCTGCCAAAAGTTTGGACGCCAGATGCATGTGCCGGCTCAGGAATTGTGGATGATACCAATCACTTGGCCATTTGCAGTCTGTGGGCTTGATATGGTCGGTCCCTTCAAGATGTCTTCCACCAAAAAGACTCACCTATTGGTGGCGGTTGGCAAATTTACCAAGTGGGTGGAGGCGGAACCTGTTAGCAGTTGTGACGCTGACACGACTGTCAAATTCTTGAAGAAACTGATTTTCAGATTTGGATATCCTCATAGTATCATTACTGACAATGGTACTAACCTATCGAAAGGTGCAATGCAAGAGTTTTGTTCACGAGAGCATATCCGGCTTGATGTTTCTGCGGTTGCACATCCCCAGTCCAATGGACAGACAGAGAGGGCGAATCAGGAAATATTGCGTGGGATTAAGCCTTGGCTCATGGTACCTTTGGAACGCACACCAGGATGTTGGGTCGAGGAGTTGCCATTAGTACTGTGGAGTATCAGGACGACTTCAAACCGCTCCACGGGTTTTACTCCTTTCTTTCTGGTCTACGGGGCAGAAGCGGTGTTACCAAGTGACATCAAACATGATTCCTCACGAGTCGCCACCTACGTGGAACAGGACAACGAGTTGGCGCGACAAGACTCACTGGACGCTTTGGAGGATGAACGTGACTTGGCCGCGTCATGGTCGGCGATTTACCAACAGGACTTGCGACGTTACCATAGTCGTCGGGTCAAGAGCCGAGCTTTCCAAGAAGGCGACTTACTGCTCCGTTTGATTCAAGATCATACTGGTATGCACAAGCTATCACCTCCATGCGAAGGACCATTTGTCGTCAGCAAGAACCTTCGGAACGGCTCATACTATTTGGTGGATCCTCGCCTAGATCGGCCAACTACACAAGTTGAGACAACTCACCCCTGGAACATAGCCCATCTGCAGCCTTACTACACTTAGAGCCATGAGCTCCCCCCTTTTTTACAAGTTTTCATAAAAGTGTAATCCATGAATTATGAAAGCAATAAAGCCGGCACCCACGAATTTCGGGGTCCTTTGCCGTTTCAGCTTTTGAAAGCATGAGTCTTTATTGTTCTATAAGTCGCCCAAACATGGACGCTATCAAAGTCAAAGAGCGTAAGTCGCCATGCTGCACTTGCTTCAAAACTGGGCTTTGATAAACGCCAAAGAGGACCAACGTTGCCACGTTGAATGGTTCAAACATAGGCGCCTTATATGGTTTTGAGAATCAAGCCGTCTTACTTGGGGGCTACTAGTCCCCAAGTCGTTTTGCAGTAAGAGCGTATACGCTTCTGTAATCCTATGCCTGGTTTCTTCCTAAATCATAGGTCACTTGGGGGCTTCCACTCATTGAGTTCAGCCTGAATACCCTCTTGGCTAGCGAAAAATTACCGCATTACAAATGGTTATACTGGACTATGTGTTGAACAAGTCGCTACATGGACCTATGTACTCAGGGCGAGTCAATCCGTTGTTTGGACCCTGAACTCACCTTGGTTAAAACATAAAAGGTACCGGCCAGAGTCACACATGGGAAATAGAGAAACCATTGGTTCATTGAACCTGCTTCACAGAAGCTTGACTCGCGCCTGATCAGCCGGTCTAAAACAACAAGGCCTTTTTGCAAAAAGCTTCCTAAGGGTAACACTAGAGTTTTGCAAACTCGTCTTATCCTATCGAAACTCACTGAGTCGATAATTTTTTTACTTGATGACAAGATCACAAGGTTTCTTAACATATCTTTGAGCGGGCTTTGATTATCACTCGCCCCAACTCATTTTTCTTGCCATAACCCGGGGGCTGATTTATTTCTCGCCATAACCCCGGGGCTGATTTATTTCTTGCCATAACCCGGGGGCTGATCTATTTCTCACCATAACCCTAGGGCTGATTTATTTCTTGCCATGATCCAAGGGGCTGGCTTACTCCTGGCCATGTACTTACTAACTCGCCATAACTCGGCCGTTGTTTTTCCTAAACACATCAGAAAAAACTTGTTTGTCACATTGTGACATTCTTTGGTTTATCAAAATTGCAGGCGAGCCATGCATAGATTCAAGGACTACCAGTGGTTCCATCAAAGAGTAATACGACATACTTCGTGTTTCACACACACTAACAAGGCTATTACATGGCTCGCATGGCCAGAATAGGTGTCATCCCCCACTGAAGGAAGGATCCATGGGCGAATCAGGCCACCGCCGAGTCGCCTTGCCTTGAGCTCTCCCCACCTTCGATTCGTAAGTCGCCCAGCTTCCAGTTACACTTGGACAAGGCAACGAACTCGTCTTCATCATCAAGGAAGAGAGATAGGTCCATGTCAAGATCAAAAGGATTCTTGGCCGACTAGGAACCAGGCTAGCAGTTTCATATGAAGGAGGCGTCACCTTCTTTTTGGACTCATCATAGGCGGCTTGGTATTTGTTCAGATCTAAACTCGCTGCCAGTTGAGTTGCCGCATAGATAGATTCTACGATGGTTTGGTGATAGTCCAACTCGGTGAATTATAACCCGTCATCCTTCAGCTCGGGGTAGCCGACGGCTATTTGTTAGGTTTTGAGCTCAGGGGCATATGCTAAGCACCGACTCAGGGTGTTCAACACTCCCTTTCGGGCGGCTGATCTTTTTTAATTCCTCTATCTGAGGAGGCAATGTAGACAGGAAGCCGAGCATCTGCTTGATGGTCATCACTGGTCCCTTGTTGCCCATCACTGCCTTGATTGTCAGCACGCCCTGATACGTCCATTTTGCATCAGGTTTTCATGTTGATATTTATCTCTTCTTGGGCTGTTATTTCACTTCACGGTACAATACTTATGCCTTTTCTCTCTTATTTTGGAAGGTTTACATCAAGAGGGAGAATGCCGGCAGCTGGAATTCTGGCCTGAAAGTGGAGCAAGTTTGAGATACCTATTCTGCGCAACTCCAAACGCCATAAAAATCACCGAGGATTTTCTTTCCGGATTAATAAAAAATACTGGGCCGAAGAAGGCTTCCACCTCACATTAGCCAAACCTCCCGCACTAAGTTGAGATACTACTTGTGCATCCATAAACCATCAACCCAGTTTTGCCATGTGAGTCTACCATACCTACCTATGGATTGAATAAGATCCCTCAAGTAAGTTGTCATCGGTGAAAGCAATAAAAATTGCTCTCTAATATGTATGATCTATTTGTGTGTGGAAAATAAGCTTTGTATGAACCTGTGATGAGGAAGACATAAAAGCGACAGACTGCATAATAAAGTTCTTTATCACAGGAGGCAATATAAAGTGACGTTCCTCCGCACTAAGAGGACACACATCCAGACCTCAAAAGCGCATGATAACCTCTGCTTCCCTCTGCGAAGGGCCTATCTTGTACCTTTACTTTTTGCCCTTGAAAGAGTAATGGTGATCTTCACCAATTCCTTATTTCGACTTTATCTTGGCTAACGTCATATGCTTGGGAAAGATCTATATTCATATGTCAACTTGGAAGTAAGTATTCATGAATTATTATTGTTGACATTACCCTTGAGGTAAGCAGTTGGGAGGCAAAACTATAAGCCCCTATCTTTCTCTGTGTCCAGCTGAAACTTTGATCTCATGAGTACCACGTGAGTTGTAGCAATTGTAGAGAACGGAAGAATGATTGAGTATGTGGATTTGCTTTACAAGCTCTTATTTGACTCTTTCTGATGTTGTGATAAATTGCAATTGCTTCCTTGACTAAAGGCTATCGGTTGTTACTTCTTGGTAAGGTTCTTGATCCATGTTTTACTTTGTGAAGGAATTATCACTTTGGCATGAGAGATTATATGTTGGTATTGCTGTTCTGATCATGATCATGATGCATGCATGTTCGTATCTTGTTTTGTCGACACCTCTCTCCCTAAACATGTGGACATATTTATTGAGCTAGGCTTTCGCTTGAGGACAAGCGAGGTCTAAGCTTGGGGGAGTTGATATGACCATTTTGCATCATGTTTTCATGTTGATATTTATCGCTTCTAGGGCTGTTATTTCACTTCACGGTACAATACTTATGCCTTTTCTCTCTTATTTTGCAAGGTTTACATGAAGAGGGAGAATGCCGGCAACTGGAATTCTGGCCTGAAAGTGGAGCAAGTTTGAGATACCTATTCTGCGCAACTCCAAACGCTGTAAAAATCAATGAGGATTTTTTTCCGGATTTATAAAAATACTGGGCCGAAGAAGCGCTAGAGGGGCGCCAGCAGGTGGCCACAAGCCTGCACGGCGCGGCCACCCCCCAGGCCGCGCCAAGGGGGCTTGTGGGCAGCCTGCTGGCCCATTGCCCCCCTCTTCTGCTATATGAAGGGTTTCGTCCAGGAAAAAATCAGGGAGGAGATTTTTCGTGGATTCGCCGCCGCCACGAGGCGGAACTTGAGCAGAACCAATCTAGAGCTCCGGCAGGACGATCCTGCCGGGGAAACTTCCCTCCCGGAGGGGGAAATCGTCTCCATCTTCATCACCATCACTCCACTCATCGGAGGGGACTCATCACCATCAATATCTTCATCAGCACCATCTCATCTCCAAACCCTAGTTCATCACTTGTAACCAATCTCCGTCTCGCTACTCTGATTGGTACTTGTAAGGTTGCTAGTAGTGTTGATTACTCTTTGTAGTTGATGCTAGTTGGATTGTTTGGTGGAAGAGTTTATGTTCATATCCTTGATGCTACTCATTACCTCTCTGGTCATGAATATGATTATGCTTTGTGAGTAGTTACTTTTGTTCCTGAGGACATGAGATAAGTCATGCTAATAGTAGTCATGTGAATTTGGTATTCGTTCGGTATTTTGAAGTGTTGTATGTTGTTTCTCCTCTAGTGGTGTTATGTGAACGTCTACTACATAACACTTCACCATTATTTGGGCCTAGAGGAAGGCATTGGGAAGTAGAAAGTAGATGATGGGTTGCTAGAGTGACAGAAGTTTAAATCCTAGTTTATGCGTTGCTTCGTAAGGGGCTGATTTCGATCCACTAGTTTAATGCCATGGTTAGACTTTGTCTTAATTCTTCTGAAAACCACTTGTTACCACCACACAATCACTTGTTACTGACAATTTGAGTGCTTGCAGATTTTACCTTGCTGAAAACCACTTGTCAGATCCTTCTGCTCCTCGTTGGGTTCGACACTCTTACTTATCAAAAGGACTACGATTGATCCCCTATACTTGTGGGTCATCAAGACTCTTTTCTGGCGCCGTTGCCGGGGAGTGAAGCGCCTTTGGTAAGTGGAACTTGATAAGGAAACATTCATATAGTGTGCTGAAATTTATTGTCACTTGTCACTATGGATACTAATCCTTTGAGGGGCTTGTTCGGGGTATCTTCACCTCGAACGGAAGCACAAAGAGTTGCTCCTCAACCTGCTGCACCTACTGAAAATATTTGCTTTCAATTTCCTTCGGGTATGCTTGAGAAACTGCTGGCTAATCCTTTTACAGGAGATGGGACATCACATCCAGACTTGCATCTAATCTATGTAGATGAAGTTTGTGGTTATTCAAGCTTGCAGGTTTTCCCGAGGATGAGGTCAAGAGGAAGGTCTTCCCTTTATCTTTGAAGGATAAGGCATTGACATGGTATAGGCTATGTGATGATACTGGATCATGGGACTACAATCGGTTGAAATTGGAATTTCATCAAAAGTTTTATCCTATGCATTTAGTACATCGTGATCGGAATTATATTTGTAATTTTTGGCCTCGTGACAGAGAAAGCATCGCTCAAGCTCGGGGGAGGCTTAAATAAATGCTATATTCATGCCCCAACCATGATCTCTCGAGAGAAATTATCATTCAGAACTTCTATGCTCGGCTTTCTCATGATGATCGCACCATGCTTGACACTTCTTGTACCGGTTCTTTTATGAAGAGAGATATTGACTTCAAATGGAATTTATTGGAGAGAATTAAACGCAACTTTGAAGATTGGGAGCTTGAATAAGGTAAGGAATCAGGTATGAATTTCACGTTTGATTGCGTTAAATCCTTTGTTGAGACAATTACTTTGTGTGACTTTAGCGCTAAGTATGGACTTGACTGTGAGATAGCAGCTTCATTGTGTGAATCCTTTGCTGCTCATATTGATCTCCCCAAAGAGAAGTGGTTTAAATATCATCCTCCTTTAGAAGTCAATGTAGTTAAACCCACTCCAGTTGAAGAGAAAGTCATTGCCGATAATGATCCTTTGGTTCCCAGTGCTTACATTGAGAAACCACCTTTCCCTGTTAGGATAAAGGATCATTCTAAAGCTTCAACTGTGATACGTAGAGGCTATATTAGAACACCTACACCCCCTGAGAAAATTACAGTTGAACCTAGCATTGCTATTATCAAAGATCTTCTGTCCGACGATGTTGAGGGACATAATATTCACTTCTGTGAAGATGCTGCTAGAATTGCTAAACCTCACGTTAAGATAGGAGATCATTGCTATCATGGTTTATGTGACGTGGGTGCTAGTGTTAGTGCAATACCTCAATCCTTATATGATGAAATTAAAGCCGAGATTGCACCTGTTGAGAAAGAGCCTATTGATGTCACTATTGAGCTTGCCAATAGAGATACTATCTGCCCCGTGGGAATTGTTAGGGATGTTGAAGTCTTGTGTGGTAAAACGAAGCATCCTGCTGATTTCCTCGTTCTTGCTACTGCACAAGATAGCTTTTGTCGCATCATATTTGGTAGACCGTTTCTCAATACCGTTAATGCTCATATTGATTGTGAGAAGCGAACCGTCACTTTTGGCTTTGAAGGTGTGTCACATGAGTTCAATTTCTCCAAGTTTGGTAGACAACCTCATGAAAAAGAGTTGCCTAGTAAGGATGAAACTATTGCCTTAGCTTCTATTGCCGTGCCTTCTACTGATCCCTTAGAGCAATACTTGCTTGAGCATGAAAATAATATGCATATGGATGAAAGGGATGAGATAGATGGAGTTGTCTTAGAACAATATCCTATCCTTAAGAATAACTTGCCTATTGAACTGCTTGGGGATCCACCCCCACAAAAGGGCGATCCCGTGTTCGAGCTTAAACAGTTGCCTGATACTCTTAAGTATGCCTATCTTGATGAAAAACAGATATATCCCATTATAATTAGTGCTAGCCTCTCAGAGCATGAAGAAAAGAAGTTACTAAAAACTCTGAGGAAGCACCGTGCTGCTATTGGATATACTCTTGATGATCTTAAGGGCATTAGTCCCACTCTATGCCAGCACAAGATTAAAACCGATCCTGATTTCAAACCAGTTGCTAATCATCAAAGGAGATTGAATCTTAAGATGAAAGAAGTAGTAAGAAAAGAAATACTAAACCTCTTGGAAGAAGGTATTATCTATCCTGTTGCTCATAGCGATTGGGTGAGTCCGGTGCATTGCGTCCCTAAGAAGGGAGGGATTACCGTTGTCCCTAATGATAAGGATGAATTGATCCCACAGAGGATTATTACTGGCTATAGAATGGTAATCGATTTTAGGAAATTGAATAAAGCCACTAGGAAAGATCATTACACTCTGCCTTTTATCGATCAAATGCTAGAAAGACTGTCTCAACACACACACTTCTGCTTTCTAGACGGTTATTCTGGTTTCTCCCAAATACCAGTTGCACAATCTGATTAGGAGAAAACCACTTTCGCATGCGCTTTCGGTACCTTTGCTTATAGACGTATGCCTTTTGGCTTATGTAATGCACCTGCCACCTTTCAAAGATGTATGATGGCTATATTCTCTGACTTTTGTGAAAAGATTGTTGAGCTTTTCATGGATGACTTCTCCATTTATGGGTCTTCCTTGGATGATTTCCTCAGCAACCTTGATCGAGTCTTGCAGAGATGTAAAGACACCAATCTTGTCTTGAATTGGGAGAAGTGCCACTTTATGGTTAACGAAGGCATCGTCTTAGGACATAAAATTTCTAAAAGAGGTATTGAAGTCGATAAGGCTAAGGTTGATGCAATCGAGAAAATGCCATACCCCACATATATCAAAGGTATAAGAAGTTTCCTTGGTCATGCTGGTTTCTATAGAAGGTTTATTAAAGACTTCTCTAAGATTTCTAGGCCTCTTACCAATCTCTTGAAAAAGGATATTCCTTTTGTCTTTGATGATGATTGTGAGGAAGCCTTCGGGATACTTAAGAGGGCTTTGATAACTGCACCTATTGTTCAACCACCTGATTGGAACTTGCCTTTTGAAATCATGTGTGATGCTAGTGATTATGCTGTTGGTGCTGTCCTAGGGCAAAGAGTCGATAAGAAGTTGAATGTTATTCACTACGCTAGTAAAACTCTAGGCAGTGCCCAGAGAAACTATGCTACTACGGAGAAGGAATTTTTAGCAGTCGTGTTTGCATGTGAAAAGTTCAGGTCTTACATAGTTGATTCCAAAGTCACTATTCACACTGATCATGCTGCTATTAAGTACCTCATGGAGAAGAAGGACGCTAAACCTAGACTTATCAGATGGGTTCTCTTGCTACAAGAATTTGATTTGCACGTTGTTGACAGGAAGGGTGCTAATAACCTAGTAGCAGATAACTTGTCTAGGTTGGAGAACGTTCTTGATGACCCACAACCTATTGATGATAGCTTTCCCAGTGAGCAATTGAATGTCATCAATGCTTCACGTAGTGTACCGTGGTATGCTGATTATGCAAACTATATTGTTGCCAAATACATACCACCTAGTTTCATGTACCAGCAAAAGAAGAAATTCTTCTTTGACTTGAGACATTACTTTTGGGATGATCCTCACCTTTATAAGGAAGGAGTAGATGGTGTTATTAGATGTTGTGTACCTGAACATGAACAGGGAAAGATCCTACAGAAGTGTCACTCCGAGGCCTACGGAGGACACCATGCGGGAGATAGAACTGCACACAAGGTATTGCAATCAGGTTTCTATTGGCCCACTCTCTTCAAGGATGCCCATAAGTTTGTCTTGTCTTGTGACGAATGTCGAAGTATAGGTAATATTAGCAAACGTCAGGAAATGCCTATGAACTATTCACTTGTCATTGAACCATTTGATATTTGGGGCTTTGATTATATGGGACCTTTTCCAAAATCCAACGGGTATACTCATATCCTAGTGGCTGTTGATTACGTCACTAAGTGGGTAGAAGCTATCCCCACTAGTAGTGCTGATCACAACACTTCTATCAGGATGCTTAAAGAAGTTATCTTCCCTAGATTTGGAGTCCCTAGATATCTAATGACCGACGGTGGTTCACACTTCATTCATGGTGCTTTCCGTAAAACACTTGCTAAGTACGATGTCAACCATAGAATTGCCTCTCCCTACCACCCTCAGTCCAGTGGTCAAGTAGAGCTAAGCAATAGAGAGATTAAACTAATTCTGCAGAAGACTGTCAACAGGTCTAGAAAGAATTGGTCTAAGAAGCTCGATGATGCACTGTGGGCTTATAGAACTGCCTATAAGAATCCCATGGGCATGTCTCCGTAGAAAATGGTGTACGGTAAAGCATGTCATTTACCTCTTGAGCTAGAGCATAAAGCTTATTGGGCAATCAAAGAGCTCAATTTTGATTTCAAACTTGCCGGCGAGAAGAGGTTATTTGATATTAGCTCGCTTGATGAATGGAGAACTCAGGCATATGAGAATGCCAAGTTGTTCAAAGAGAAGGTTAAGAGGTGGCATGATAAGAGGATACAAAAGCGTGAGTTCAATGTAGGTGATTTTGTCTTTCTATATAACTCTCGTTTAAGATTCGTTGTAGGCAAGCCTCTCTCTAAATGGGAAGGTCGCTATGTTGTTGAGGAAGTATATCGTTCCGGTGCTATCAAGATCAACAACACGGAAGGTAATTGTTCGAGAGTTGTAAATGGGCAGAGAAGCAAGCATTATATCTCAGGTACTCCCACAAATGTTGAAAGCAATATCATCAATACCATAACTCCGAAGGAAAACCTAAGGGAAATTTATCACCCTGTTTCAGACTCCGAAAACGAAGAGGTATGTGATTCGGTAAGAAAATAGAGTCCAAAACTTTTCCAGTAGGAAATTTTCTACGTTTTTGAATATTTGAAAAAATACAAAAATTGGAAGTAGTCCGGAAAGTGCGCGAGGAGGCGACAAGCCTGCACGGCGTGGGCCCACCCCTGGCCGCTCCGGGAGGGCTTGTGGCCACCTCGTGCGCCTCCGGGACTCTGTTTTCGTGCAGAGTACTCCTTCTGGTCTGGAAAAAAATCATTATATATACACCCGTTTGGTCTGACCCCTGCATCACGCAGAATTCCTCTGTTTTTCGTTTCAAGGCTGTTTTGTACCGCAGATTTAGAGCAAGATGTCGTCTCAGGAATCTGTGGGCAAGAACAATCTCCCTCAAGTTTATGGAGAAGTAAGTGCTGATCTGAAAAGGATGGAGGTCATGGAGGCTAAGGAAAGGCTACCTAAAGAAACCAATGGCAAAACGAAGGAGAGGAATCAGGTGTGGGACGAAGTGCAATCTGTGCTCAACAGGGAAGAAGTTGAGGAAGTGGATTTCCTCCAATCCTACCTCCACCTACTGTCTCCATCCTTGATTGAACTCTTGAGGTTTTGTGAAACAACTCGTGCTCGCAATACTTGTCTCACTCGTGAAGTTGTTTTGCTGGAAAAACATATCGCCGATCTCCAAGGTATAAATCAAAGATTAATGGCCCTCTTGGAGTCAAAGATTGCAACAACTCCACCATCACCACCAAAGGAAGACAACTGAGCATTGGTATGGGCAATCTCCTTGGCTTGTGCCAAGCTTGGGGGAGTTGCCCCAGTATCGTATCACCATCACGTCTTTTGCCTTTACCTTTGTTTTAGTTTTCCTTTTCAGTTTTCTCTTTCTCTAGTAGATTAAAAGTCTTAGTGTTTTAGTCTTGAGTTTTGCTTTGTGTCACCCCCGATGTATTCGAGATCGTGAGCCATATAATAAAGAGTGTCTTAGTTGAAGGGCTTTGCCTCTTGCCATGATCAAAAGAGTGAGAATAGAACAAAAGCCTGAAAGATCATGTAATGATCTTATGGAAAGTGATGGCTTCACATATAAAAATAATGAGGATTGAAACTTGTTGAGGGTAGGAAAACGTAGACCTTGGTCATGGTTGCAATTAATAGGAAGTGATAAAGAAGGAAAGGTTCACATATAAATATATCATCTCTGACACCATCTATGATTGTGAACACTCACTAAACTATTGCATGCCTAGAAGTAGATGTTGGACAAGGAAGACAACATAATGAATTGTGTTTTCTTGGATTCGAACAGTGTTATATGATTAGAGATCCCTTAGCATGTGACGATTGCTTCCACCTCACATTAGCCAAACCTCCCGCACTAAGTAGAGATACTACTTCTGCATCCATAAACCATCAACCCAGTTTTGCCATGTGAGTCCACTATACCTACCTATGGATTGAATAAGATCCCTCAAGTAAGTTGTCATGGGTGCAAGCAATAAAAATTGCTCTCTAATTTGTATGATCTATTAGTGTGTGGAAAATAAGCTTTGTACGGACTTGTGATGAGGAAGACATAAAAGCGATAGACTGCATAATAAAGTTCTTTATCACAGGAGGCAATACAAAGTCACGTTCCTCCGCACTAAGAGGACACGCATCCATACCTCAAAAGCGCATGATAACCTCTGCTTCCCTCTGTGAAAGGCCTATCTTGTACCTTTACTTTTTTCCCTTGAAAGAGTCATGGTGATCTTCACCAATTCCTTATTTCGCCTTTATCTTGGCTAACGTCATATGCTTGGCAAAGATCTATATTCATATGTCAACTTGGAAGTAAGTATTCATGAAATATTATTGTTGACATTACCCTTGAGGTAAACAGTTGGGAAGCAAAACTATAAGCCCCTATCTTTCTCTGTGTCCAACTGAAACTTTGATCTCATGAGTACCACGTGAGTTGTAGCAATTGTAGAGAATGAAAGAATGATTGAGTATGTGGATTTGCTTTACAAGCTCTTATTTGTCTCTTTCTGATGTTGTGATAAATTGCAATTGCTTCCATGACTAAAGGCTATCGTTTGTTACTTCTCGGTAAGGTTCTTGATCCATGCTTTACTTTGTGAAGGAATTATCACTTTGGCATGAGAGATTATATGTTGGTATTGCTGTTCTGATCATGATCATGATGCATGCATGTTCGTATCTTGTTTTGTCGACACCTCTCTCCCGAAACACGTGGACATATTTATTGAGCTAGGCTTTCACTTGAGGACAAGCGAGGTCTAAGCTTGGGGAAGTTGATACGTCCATTTTGCATCATGTTTTGATGTTGATATTTATTGCTTCTTGGGCTGTTATTTCACTTCATGGTACAATACTTATGCCTTTTCTTTCTTATTTTGCAAGGTTTACACGAAGAGGGAGAATGCCGGCAGCTGGAATTCTGGCCTGAAAGTGGAGCAAGTTTGAGATAGCTATTCTTAGCAACTCCAAACGCTGTAAAAATCAACGAGTATTTTTTTCCGGATTTATAAAAAATACCGGGCCAAAGAAGCGCAAGAGGGGCGCCAGCAGGTGGCCACAAGCTCGCACGGCGCGGCCACCCCCCAGGGCGCACCAAGGGGGTTTGTGGGTAGCCTGCTGGCCCACTGGCCCCCCTCTTCTGCTATATGAAGGGTTTCGTCCAGGAAAAAATCAGGGAGGAGCTTTTTCGTGGATTCGCCGCCGCCACGAGGCGGAACTTGAGCAGAACCAATCTAGAGCTCTGGTAGGACGATCCTGCCGGGGAAACTTCCCTCCCGGAGTGGGAAATCGTCTCCATCGTCATCACCAACACTCCTCTCATGGGAGGGAACTCATCACCATCAACATCTTCATCAGCACCATCTCATCTCCAAACCCTAGTTCATCACTTGTAACCAATCTCCGTCTCGCGACTCCGATTGGTACTTGTAAGGTTGCTAGTAGTGTTGATTACTCTTTGTAGTTGATGCTAGTTGGATTGTTTGGTGGAAGAGTTTATGTTCAGATCCTTGATGCTACTCATTACCTCTCTGGTCATGAATATGATTATGCTTTGTGCGTAGTTACTTTTGTTCCTGAGGACATGGGACAAGTCATGCTAATAGTAGTCATGTGAATTTGGTATTCGTTCGGTATTTTGATGTGTTGTATGTTGTTTTTCCTCTAGTGGTGTTATGTGAACGTCGACTACATAACACTTCACCATTATTTGGGCCTAGAGGAAGGCATTGGGAAGTAGTAAGTAGATGATGGGTTGCTAGAGTGACAGAAGCTTAAACCCTAGTTTATGCGTTGCTTCGTAGGGGGCTGATTTGGATCCACTAGTTTAATGCTATGGTTAGACTTTGTCTTAATTCTTCTTTAGTAGTTGCGGATGGTTGCGAGAGGGGGTAATCATAAGTGGGATGCTTGTCCAAGTAAGGGCAGTACCCAAGCGCCGGTCCACCCACATATCAAACTATCAAAGGAACGAACGTGAATCATATGAACATGATGAAAACTAGCATGACAGAAATTCCCATGTGTCCTCAGGAGTGTTTTTCCTCTTATAAGACTTTGTCCAGGCTTGTCCCTTGCTACAAAAGGGATTGGGCCACTTTGCTGCACCGTTGCTACTTTTGTTAATTGTTGCTTGCTACGAATCACCCCATCACACAATCACTTGTTACCGACAATTTGAGTGCGTGCAAATTTTACCTTGCTGAAAACCACTTGTTAGATCCTTCTGCTTCTCGTTGGGTTCGACACTCTTACGTATCGAAAGGACTACGATTGATCCCTTATACTTGTGGGTCATCACGCCCCCCGGTGTATAGTTGCTCAGCGAAGGTATATATGGCTTTTAGCTTAAGCAGGCAGTCGTCCGGAAGATTGGCGGCTCGTGCACCTGCAAAGGGTACATCAGTGTTTGATAATTTTTGATACCAGATTAGTTAATCAAACAATCAAAGAATAAGGCTTACGAAACATGGCACCTGTCATATTGGACACATGCTTTTTTAAGCGGGTTAGCTCGTGCTGGGCTGCTTCCAATTTCTCCTCAGCCTGCTCAGCACGCTTAAGAATGGCGGCTTGATCGGCCTTGGCTTTCTTCTCAAATTTTTTCTGGGCAGACTTCATCTTCTCTAGCTTAGCCTGCAGTAAGCAGAATTTCGTCTCCAACTTGGAGTGGGCATCCTGTTGTTCAGCCAGATTTTTCTTTAAGTCAGCCACCGCCGACTCAGTCTGTGTCACAGACTCCTGCACATCAAATTTGGGGAGACAAGTTTCAGCATTATTGCAAGCAATACTCCTGATACTTGGGGGCTAACGTATGATTTTTATCAAAATCATACCGTATGCAAGACCCGACTCATCTTCCAAAAGATGACCCGACCCTTGGGGGCTACAGGCTGAAGCTTTTTCTCTAATACGAGACCCGACTCATCTTCCAAAAGATGACCCGACCCTTGGGGCTACAGGTTGAAGCTTTTTCTCTAAATACAAGACCCGACTGATCTTCCAAAAGATGACCCGACCCATGGGGGCTACAGGTTGAAGCTTTTTCTCTAATACAAGACCCGACTCATCTTCCAAAAGATGACCCGGCCCTTGGGGGCTACAGGTTGAAGCTTTTTCTCTAATACAAGACCCGGCTCATCTTCCAAAAGATGACCCGACCCTTGGGGACTACAAGTTGACGCTTTTTCTCTAAATACAAGACCCGGCTCATCTTCCACAAGATGACCCGGCCCTTGTGGGCTACAGGTTGAAGCTTTTTCTCTAATACAAGACCCGACTTATCTTCCAAAAGATGACCCATCCCTTGAGGGCTACAGGTTGAAGATTTTTCTCTAACACAAGACCCGGCTCATCTTCCAAAAGATGACCCGGCCCTTGGGGGCTACACGTTGGAGGTTTTTTCTAATACAAGACCCGTCTCATCTTTCAAAAGATGAGCCGGCCCTTGGAAGGGTAATGGGTGCAGGAAAATACATCAACATACCTCATGTTTAGTCCTCATAAGACGGATCAAGCTCTTGTTCAGTTCGAAATCTCTCTCCAAATGACTTGTGAAGCTGGAACAAAGTTGGTCGAATTCCAGCTTCTCATATTGGGGGAGCTTGAGGGTGTCTGTGTCTTCATCAGGAGAAAGGTGAGTCGCCTTGGAGGTATGTTTGGAAAGCACTGCAGTCTGAGGACTGGAGTAGCCAATGCCGGTGACCACGACATCTGGATTGTCAGTCGCTTTGAGAGGGCTTGGCGGGTTACTCTTACCAGCGGTCTCCTTCAAAATGACGGACAAGTCATCCCGGGTTTCGCGAATATCGTCCACAGGAATATCATGAGCCGCCATTTGTTCTTCATCAGTCTCAGGAACAGAGGTGCTCGTGCCTAAGGAGTTAGATGTTCGGAGAGCAGAAGGCGAGTCACCGGTTTTCCTTCTCTGTGCTTGTGCGCTGCGACAAAAGCACCAAGATTAAAAGAACATATCATTGCTTAGAAAAAATTGGATTAGCAAAGAAGACTCACCCTTGCACACGAATCATCGGCGGGAGAGTAGATATTGCCGAGTCGCCAGATGTAGGGGGAGAAGTCTGACAGAACAAAGGCTTGAGGTTGACAAAGTGGCGAGTCATATGTTACACGACAAAGGGTATGATAAAACAAGAATGTATCTCGCTGGTGCGTTTCCGACCGGTTGTCTTCTCACGCAGTCCGGTGATCAAGTCGCCAGAGCGACTACGGGTCTTGCGTGTGGGGATAAATCTTGATTTCTTCAAAAAGAAATCAGGGTCCATATAAGCGTGTGGGTGAGACATGGGCACCTTTCTGCAGATCCGCCTGGCTGGTCTAGGGGAAGGAGAAGGTGAGTCGAAAGAAATGGAAAGCACCTCGACTGCATCATTTTTTCTCTCATGATCCTCGCCCTACACATAAGGATGTATGGTATAAATGTAAGTCGAAACACATAGATGAGGAGTAAAGGGGAAACCTTACCTCTGAATGTGTCTCGTCTGCTTGTGAGTCGCCAACAAAAGATGAATCTTTGGTGGCGGCTTTCTTTTTGCTCATCGTCTTCTTCTTTTTAGGCGGCGGCTTGGTGGACTTCGGGGCGGCTGCTTTGGGCCCCCTTCGCCAAAATACATCGGTTTTCTGATGGATAGAGACAAATCTTAAGCTAAGAACATTGTTATGCATAAAAAAGACAAAGGGCGGCTTGGATTCTTACTGGTGGCACCGGGTTGGCGCGGCAGAAGGCTTTAAGACCAATCTTGGCGTATTCCTCCAAGGTCTCGCCGGTTAGTTTCTTGATGACTCTAACAATTTCGCTCTCTGAGAGTTTGTGGCAGCTGACGCACTGTGGATGGTCTAATGTACCATCGTAGTCATACATCAGCCCGTCACGACGACTCAGGGGAAGGATGTTCCATTCTATCCAGCAGCGGAGTAGGTCGATCCCGACGAGCCCGTTGTTTTTCAGAGATTTCAACTCGGAGAAGATTGGGATAAACTCTGACTCTTCCTCTTATGTGAGCTTATCGGGAAATTTGAAGTCCATGGGCAGGCGGTCTGCTCTGAACCCCGGGAGAGGGTTCTCGCCCGGTGGAGAAGTGTCTCGGCAGTAGAACCATGACTCGGCCCAGCCTTTGGGATGGTTGGGCAAAAGAACTATCGAGAATCCACGTTCGCGGCGCCTTTGGATGTTGACTCCTTCGAGCTCATGGTTGGGACCGTTGGGAAACTCGGTCTGGCGGTTTAGATGGAAAAAGTTCCAGAATAAGGGGATCACGGGTTCTCTTTGCAAATATACTTCGCAGAAGACGTAGAACTGGCATAGGTTCCTAAAGGAGTTGGGTCCCAGATCTTGAGGATGGACGTTGGGGAAATGCAGGACGTCCCAGAAAAACTTTGACCCGGGCGGTTTAAAACCATGCTCAAGGTAATCGGTAAAGATTACCACTTCTCCTGGAGCGGGGTTGGGAGTCAACTCGCCCGGGGCGGTTCTCCAACCAATGGTTTCCTTGCTGTCAAGGAGACCCGCCTTAACGAACTTCTCGAGCGTGGCATCGTCGACTTTGGTTGGTAACCAGACACACCTCGTAATGGCCATGACTACAAAAGAGAGGGGAACGAGGCGGCTCAGTAAAAGACTAGGAAAAGTTCTAACCCGCCGGTGTGGATCTACGGTGTTCGTAAAAGATTTGGTAACCCGCCAAATGGTTGACGTACATCGTAGCCCGTTATTTGGGCGATCTATGAGCATATATTCAAAAGTATTCTAACTCGCCCTTCAGACTGGAAGAGAAGGTGTCATAGCTATAGTAATAAAACTAAGTCGCTATGAAGGCTGGAGCTAAACGGTGACTCTCAGAGGTGTTCTCTTCCTTAGAGATATTCTCAGCAGATGAACAAACATGTTTCTAAAGATAGGCAGTAAATTGTGGATCTACGAATAGGTCAAAATAAGAGGATATTTCCTGGAATAATGATAGTGAACTATGCACATAACGCAGCGACAATGTTGGGTCTGCAGTATGTAGGTTTAAGTTGGAGAAAGGACATGATTAAATGGCCGAATCCAGCTACTGCCTAAGGTCAATCACGAGAGCATGAGACGGATCTAAGGCAGATAAGCGTGTTCATCGCATTGTGGAAGCTAGTTCGCAAGAGACTACATTCATGGTGTTCTCGGCCTAACCCTAAATGGGGGGAATATGTGTACCTGAGAGCAGGAGATCAGTGTCGGGGATGAATGCGCAGTGCTTCGTGTTCCTTGATGCACGGAAGGTCGCTGTCGATGGAGAATCTCCAGGAGCCGGAGATGATGCCGGGGCGGTGGTGCTCGGAGACGAGGTGCGCGAGGAAGACGAGGAAGAGATGGAGGTTGGTGAAGGGGTTTCCTTCCCCCCATTTCCCTTGTTATTTAAAGGGGAGGAACAGAAATCGAGGCTGTCGAGGCGGAAATCGAGGCCACAAGTCAGAGGTTGCGATGATGGCGCCTAGATTTTTGGGATAAGCAATTATGAACGAAAGATCCTTTGATGGTTGCGGAGGTGAGAGCCCCAGAGCTAAGGGGATGAGGTGATATCATCCAGTATTCCATGGCGACTCAGATTAGGTGACGATGGGTGGCGACTTATCATTCGTCGAAGGATAGAAATGGGGAGAGTCGCCCCAAATTGATGGGAGTCTATTGATGAATGAATTCAGGACAATCTAGGGCCTAATGTTGGGGATATTACCTATGAGTAACCCACCCTTAATGGGCCGGGTCGCACAAAGGGGCGACTCACCATTAGGTGTGCGTCCCATGGCCCAGGAGCTGAAGGGCGGTTCAAGAGATCGTGCGGATGATGGGACGTCAAGGAAGCTCCTGATCGTGGGGGACACGGCGACTTAGAGATAAGGAAAGCTACGAAGAGTAGAATGGAAGGACTTTGTAAACCCTAGGGCCTCGACCTGTATATAAAGGCGAGTCCCAGGGAGAGGTCAGGTGAGTTAGGGAGAATCGAAAGCTAGGTCAGGCGAGTTACGCCCTCCTTGTAATCGAAACCACCATTAATCCACACAAAGCAGGACGTAGGCTTTTACCTCCTCACGAGGCGCCGAACCTGGGTAAATCCGAGTCTCGCTTTCACTCACCCCCTTCGAGTCGCCACCAAGGTGCGATGGCTCTATCTCTAAGTCCTTTCACGAGGACATCTGCCGTGACAAAACCACGACAAGCTCCGTCCCTGCTTGTATTATGTCAAATTAATCCACTAGTTCATGACGCCTATGCTTTAGTAACGGTGTTGAATGGACGTGGATGTCGCCTAGAGGGGGGGGGTGAATAGGCGCTTTAAAATAATTACGGTTTAGGCTTGAACAAATGCGGAATAAAACTAATGTTTAATTTGTCAAGCACAAAGCCTACAACAACTAGGCTCACCTATGTGCACCAACAACTTATGCTAAGCAAGATAAACAACTAAGTGATAGCAAGATATATGACAATAAACAATATGGCTATCACAAAGTAAAGTGCATAAGTAAAGGGTTCGGGTAAGAGATAACCGAGGCACGCGAAGACGATGATGTATCCCAAAGTTCACACCCTTGCAGATGCTAATCTCCATTGGAGCGGTGTGGAGGCACAATGCTCCCCAAGATGCCACTAAGGCCACCGTAATCTCCTCACGCTCTCGCACAATGCAATATGCCATGATTCCACTAAGGGACCCTTGAGGGCGGTCACCGAACCCGTACAAATGGCAAACCTTGGGGGCGGTCACCGATACCCGTACAAATTGCCCGGGGCAATCTCCACAACCTAATTGGAGACCCCGACGCTTGCCCGGAGCTTTACACCACAATGGTTGAGCTCCGAGACACCACCAAGCTTCTAGGACACCAAAGCATCCATGAAGAACAATATCTAGGGTACTAAGTACCAAAGGTAATAAGCTTCTCAAACTTCACTTCCACGTATCACCGTGGAGAACTCAAACGATGCAACTAATGCAATGGCAAGGGCACACGGAGTGCCCAAGTCCTTCTCTCCCAAATCCCACCAAAGCAACTAATGCTAGGGAGGAAAATGAGAGGAAGAACGAAGAAGAACACGAAGAACTCCAAGAAATAGACCCAAGGGGTTCCCCTCACTTAGAGGAGAAAGTGATTGGTGGAAATGTGGATCTATATCTCCTCTCTCTTTTCCCTCAAGAACTAGCAAGAATAATTGGAGGAATTGAGAGTTAGCAAGCTCGAAGAAGGTCAACAATGGGGGGAGAACACGAGTTAAAGAGATAAGGTTCAATGGGGAAGAAGACCCCCTCTTATAGGTGGGGGAAAAATCCAACCGTTAAGCCTCACAGCCCGCACAGAGCGGTACTACCGCTCATGGAGCGGTACACCAACCATGTTGAAGCCAAAAAGTATGCAAAAAACAGTCTGACGGAGCAGTACTACCGCTCCTGGAGCGGTACTACCGCTCCGGGGGCGGTACTACCGCTACAGGAGCCGTACTACCGCTACAGGAGCCGTACTACCGCTCGCACCAGGAGCGGTACTACCGCTGGATACTGAAACTGCTGTAACTTTCACATACGGACTCCGAATTCAACGAAACCAAATTTGTTGGAAAGCTAACGACATGGGATAACACAATATTGATAAAAATATCAATTAGAATAAAGTGAGAAAAGTACCATAAGAAAATGGTGAGAACCCTTCTTTGAATAAGACCGGTAAAAACTCCCAACATCGAAAACATCATAGAAGATGCATATGGACTCCGTTTTCAATGAACTCGAGCTTGTCATGAAGATGAACATAAGTTCTAAAACTCACAAAGAGGAACACCAAACAAGAACCAAGAAGTATGATGCAAGGATGCAAATGGTTTGAGCTCTCAACGAACGATACGATCAAGCTACTCACTTGAGAGCCCCCCTTGACAGTACGACAATCTATCCTAAAACAGAAAACCTATCAAGGGCAAACCTATACCTTGCACCTCGTCCTATTGAGCTAGATGACGATGATCTTGGCTTCCTCAAGATGGACCACCTTTCTTGATTGCGTTGGATTGATGAAGACTAGTTGATTGCTCCCCCATACACACAATGGGTGAGCCGCTCTTCAGCATATCTTCACCAGTCCATTGCCACCACAATGGACGGAAAGCATCAATCATGATATATTCGTGCTGATTCACTTGAACTTGCACACCGCAATCTTGATGACGATCACCACTTGACGTCATCCTTCATGGGTTGTATGAGATCTTCCTTTTGACGCAAGCCCATGGAAGCACACCTAACCCCCACATAGAACTCTCACAAAGACCATGGGTTAGTACATAAACACGTAATGGACAATGCTTACCATACCATGGGATCACTTGATCCCTCTCGGTACATCTTGTACGCTTTGTGTGTTGATCATCTTGATTTACTCTTTGTCTGAGATCTTGATCAACCTTGTGTCTCTATGACCATTCTTTGGATAATACCTTGAATACCATGTTGGTCATCATATAAACTCCTTGAACCCAACAGATGGACTTCAAGAAGTGCGTATGGACAAATCCTAGAAATATAACTTAAGGCAACCATTAGTCCATAGGAATTGTCATCAATTACCAAAACCACATATGGAGATATATGCTCTAACAGCTGTTTAGTATTATAATGTTGAGAAAATATAGTATCTATGCTGGCCCTTGCCAGAAGATTTTTACCCCGAAACGAAAATCAAGGGGGGCCCCATAACAACCCAAGCATGTTAGGAGCGCTCTGTATGGAACATAACACCGATACACAAGTAGCTAGGGCGGCAAAGGTGGAACAAAACACCGAGCAAAAGGCCAAGCCTTCCACCTTATACCAAGTATATATGTGCATTAAATTAAATAGAAAAATATTGTGATATCCCAAAGATATCCATTTTTTTACATGGAAACAACTTGCACCTGCAACTAGCAACGCTATAAGAAGGCCTGAGCAAGCGGTAACTTAACCAAACAACGGTTTGCTGGGAAGGTGGAGGTTAGAGGCTGATCATGGCATTTTGGGAGGCTTATCAAACAAATGATGAGTAGAAAGACATAGGAATGGAAATGAGACAACTAGCATAGTTGTGATAGTAGTGGCAACAAGGGAAATGGTCATCTTACCTGAGATCCCGGTGAAAGGATCGATATGGTTGACTAGGGGGGGGGGTGAATAGGCAACTACCAATTTTTAGCTTGTCTTAACAAATTGGCGTTAGCAACAAAAGGTTCATTATATGAACGACTAGGTGAACAACCTATATGATGCTAACTACAACGATAATAAGTGCAAGCAAAGAATTCACCACAGCTACAACAAGTACAAAGTAAAGGTAAGATATAACCGCAAGTTGAACCGGTCGAGACGAGGATGTGTTACCGAAGTTCCTTCCCTTTGACAGGAAGTACGTCTCCGTTGGAGTGGTGTGGAGGCACAATGCTCCCCAAGAAGCCACTAGGACCACCATTTTCTCCTCACGCCCTCACACAATGCGAGTTGACGTGATTCCACTATTGGTGCCCTTGAAGGCGGCGACCGAACCTTTACAAACAAGGTTGGGGCTATCTCCACACAAAGCTTGGAGGCTCCCAACTAGACCACCAAGCTTCACCACAATGGCATGTGGATCCGAGGTGACCTCAACCGTCTAGGGTGCTCAATCACCCAAGAGTAACAAGATCCGCAAGGGATTAGTAGGAGAATCAAATATCCTTTGTGGAAGTGTAAATCAAGGCCCTCTCAAGCAATCCCTAGAAAATCAGCAAGTTTGATTGGCTAGGGAGAGAGATCGGGCGAAAGTAACCTTGTGGAACAACAATGGAGCTTAGAGAGGTTGAAGGTGAGTTCCTTGAGGAAGAAGATACCATTATATAGTGGGGGGCTCAGATCCAACCGTTACCCACCCACCACAATAATAGACAAGAAGTACTACCGCTCTAGGAGAGGTACTACCGCTGCTATGAGCGGTACTACCGCTCCTGAGAGCGGTACTACCGTTCTGCATCTCACCAACCACGGTAGTACTAAAATACTACCGTGCCTACTACTACGCGGGAGGGGGGAGTATGTGAAAAAGACCGACGGAGCAGTAGTAAAAAATTACTACCGCACAGAGGGCGGTAGTACCGCCCTTGGAGCTGTAGTAAAAAATTACTACCGCACTGAGGGCGGTAGTACCGCCCTTGGAGCAGTAGTAAAAAAATACTACCGCACTAAGGGCGGTAGTACTGCTCTTGGAGCGGTAGTAAAAAATTACTACCGCCCAAAGAGCTGTACTACCGTTGTGCCAATGGTACTACCGCTGGCCTTTTTGCATAGACAATGAATATGGGTATGGAGCTCTATTGTAGCCAAA
Source organism: Hordeum vulgare subsp. vulgare (assembly GCF_904849725.1). Taxonomy (NCBI): domain Eukaryota; kingdom Viridiplantae; phylum Streptophyta; class Magnoliopsida; order Poales; family Poaceae; genus Hordeum; species Hordeum vulgare. The sequence continues at coordinate 163,404,697 of NC_058522.1, forward strand.
AGAAAGGTGGTGCACTAAGTGTGTACGTGATGATTCCACCGAAACCTTTCTGACGCGGACCCCCTCTTAATAGTTCGTCTTTCCTACGACTCGAAACCACCAAAGAGAAATGTAGAAAGCAACCGTCTTCGAGAGATTCCGAGGGGCATCGAATCATCTTGTGACTAGATATGAATTATCTGAAATACTCAATGCACATGATTAGTCCGCACATGTATTGTCATCAACCACTAAAATCACTTAGGAGAAATATGCCCTAACAATCTCCCCCTTTTTGGTGGTTGTATGAAAATGCAGGATTTGCACATAAGAATATAGATAAGGCACATGCAAACTCCAAAATTTACAAACTAGAGTCTAGCTCCCCCTGGGTGTGTGCATATCAACACACAACCTAGGAGAAAACACCCCCCCTAGATTTTATAGACTAAGCCATCCTTTCTACATAAACGAGTAGATAAATATAAATGGAAGCGAGGCATAGAATGTGAGCATGAGGATACATGCACAAGATAATATGGATCACAAGATATTAATAAGATAGATAATAATGAGACAAAGGATAGGGAAGATATAGCATATGTCTCACACCATATGATAAAGTCTGACGTCTCATAGTCTCACCCATAAAGTGAAGGCAAACAACGAAAGCAACTAAAGTTCAACAAACAGAATAACCACGAAAGCGAGAAAACGAGAAAATTCTACACTTGTCACGCCCAAGATGCGACCCTATCCTGAATTTGGCACGAGGGCCTCGTCAGGGATAAAAGCGCATCTCGTCGTGTCGCAAGAATGGATATCGTTACAAGTACATGTACTGAAAAGAAGAGATATATAGATAGAATTATCTTACACTCGCCACAAGCTACATCAGAGTCACATGAGTACACTACATAATCATCAAGAGTAAGAGCAGGGTCCGACTACGGACGAAAACAAACGATAAAAGAAGAACGACGTCCATCCTTGCTATCCCAGGCTGCCGGCCAGGAACTCATCCTAGGTCGATGAAGAAGAAGATGAAGAAGCAACTCCAAATGAACAATCAACGCGCTCGCGTCAAGTAACCTTTACCTGTACCTGCAACTGGTGTTGTAGTAATCTGTGAGCCACAGGGGACTCAACAATCTCATTTCCAAAGGTATCAAGACTAGCAAAGCTTGATGGGTGATACATGGTTAAGTGGTGAGGTTGCAGCAGCGGCTAAGCCTATATTTGGTGGCTAAACTTACGAGTACAAGAAATAAGAGGGGGAAGATCTACGCATAGCGGACGTGAACTACTGATGATCAAATGAATGACCCAGAACACCTACCTACGCCAGACATAACCCTACCGAGTCCTCGATCGGAGAAAGAACTCACCAAAGAGATAGTCACGGTTATGCACACAGTTGGCATATTTTAGTTAAGTTAACTTCAAGTTATCTAGAACCAGTGTTAAACAAAGTTTCCACGTTGCCACATAACCACGGGCTCGGCTCTCTGAAAGATTTAACCCTGCAGGGGTGCTCCAACTAGCCCATCAGAAATTACCACAAGCCGCATAGAAATCCTCAATCACGAAGCTTGCGATCTCGTCAGATTCCTTAGTGGAAAACCTCAACTCTGAGATTACCCAGAGCATCACCGGAATCCCGATGCACAAGATATCTCGTCAAAGGTAAAACTAGTCCAGCAAGGCCGCCCGGCGTGTCGATGATCCCGGTAGAAGCCGCGTATCTCGTTCCCAGGACATGATGGATAAGCTACGCGTACGGAGACCTGATAGAAATCACCCAAGTTTTCCTGGGTTGGCCCCGCACAATGCTCTATTTTGGACTAGCACCATCAGCACTAGCCCTCCCTGTATTATGTGAAATTACTCCTCGGGTTCATGACGCTCTATGCTTTTAGTATTAACAAAATTATTATGTTGGGCAAATGTAGTACCAATGTTGGGCCTTGCCAGACCAGCTTTAATATAAAACAAATTATCAAGGGGTCCCCATAACAACCCCGATCGTGTTAGGAGCGCTCAATTATGGAACATAACACCGGTAGCCGAAACTAAGGGGGCAAAGGTGGAACAAAACACCAGGCTAGAAAGGCCGAGCCTTCCACCTTTTACCAAGTATATAGGTCCATTAAATTAAATAGCATTAATATGGTGATATAACAAGGAACCCATGTTATACATGGAAGCAATGCACCTGCAACTAGCAACGGTAACACAGGGTTAAGCAAGCGGTAACATAGCCAATCAGTGGTTTGCTAGGTTGAACAGGTTGAAGGTTATCATGGCATTGTTGAGAGGCTGATATTTAACAAGTGGTAGGCAACGAGACATAAACGGTAGAAGCAGTAAACTAGCATGGCAATGATAGTAATGGTATCTGGGGAAATGGTCATCTTGCCTGAGATCCAGCTTGGAAGAAGAACAACTCGGTGAAGCAGTCAAACTGATGTAGTCGAACGGGCTCTCACATTCCGACACGCTCGCGGAACTCTATCGAGACGGAGCAAACCGGAAACAAACATCAACACAAATATTCACCACACGATGCACAACATGATGCACAACCTAATATGATGCATGATCAGTTCAATGATGCAAGGCATGGCATGTCAATTCACCTCACACAAACTCTACACATTAAGTGAAATTTGATATGCAACGGGTTGCATATTGACGAAACTCCACGTTTAACTATTTAATTCATTCCCGTTAATTTACACGGCAATATTAAATGTTGTTAACATGGCAAGGGGTGAAGCGATGATTCTACCTGTCATACTAGTCGATTAACACGCGGAGCATAGAACGGAGCTACGACACAAGAGGCATGCAACACACGATATATGCCATGAATGCATCATGCATGCAAGTTCATCAACACCACGACAAGAAGAGAAAGAAACATGTGTCGCCACGGCGAGCGAGAGGGAACCATGGCGGCAAGACGGAAATGATGCCACGGCAACATTCCTATCCCGATAACTCGTCGAGATAACGTGCCAACGAACTGGAAGCGCGTGTGCGGGATCCTGCTACCGGGTTCCCATGTGTCGAGGGCGCGATGAAAGAGAGACAACGTGCAACGGGCAAACATACGGTGCAAACATACATTCATCTCATACATCACATGAATACGGTTCTTGACACGTTCCATCGATATACCTTCGAAGCGTGCATATCGGAGGGGTTCGGTCGGTGAAGGAGAACAATGGTCGTAGTTGTCGTCATGGAAGTCGTCGTACTCGGGTCTCGTCGACGGTAGTCGTACTCTCGGCGTCGTGGTTCACGGTATTCAGCGACGGTAGTCGAACTCGTTTCGAAGATGGCCATGGGTCGTCGAGGGCGACGTGGTACTCGCCGATCTTGTCGACCATCCACGGCAGCGGGGATGGTCTAAGCGGCGACGACAACTTAAGCAAGCAACAACAATCTACCTCGGCAACAACGAAACAGCAACAACTAGCATCTAACACCACAAGCAACTAACACATGCAAGCAACTAAGCAACAGCTAAAGTAGCAGCAAGAACAGATTGCAGCAGCTAGCATAGCAACTAGCATCTGGCAGCAAAGCAGCGGCTACAGCACCAGCACGCATCGGCAGCGGCGCAAGCAGGCCACGTTCCTGGCATCAGGCAGCAACAACGGCGCGCAACAGCAACTCGGCAGCAGAAACGGCGCGCAACACAAACGGCTAGCAGCTCAAGAGCATCTCCAAGCAACAGCAAGATGCATCAGCCGGCAACGACAAGCGCAGGCAACACAACAAAACGCAAGCAGGCGGCTCGGCTACACGGCAGGGAGGAGGGAGGCGGTCGAGCACCATGGTTGGGGAGGAGGGCTCGAGGAAAGCTCTTGGGAGGTGCTGCCGGGCCGGCGGGCGGACGCGGCAGGCGAGGGGGAGCTCACACGACGGAGGCTGCACGGGGGCGCGAGGCTCCCTGGGGTAAACGAGGGTGCGCGATGGCGAGCGAGGCGGCGAGCTGCTGGCGTGCAGGGACGGCCAGGGCGGCGAAGGAGGCCGCGGGGGAGGCGCGGGGCCCGGGCGCAGGCGGCGGGGAGCAGGGACAACCAAGGCGTCCACGGGATCGGCGTGGTCGTGAGGCCATGGGGCTGGCGCACGAGGAGGAACGGGGAACGAGGAGGGGGTCGAGCGAGGGGAGCAGGGCGATGACGCTGCAGGAGGACGAGGGGTAACGGGCTGGGGCGCTAGGGTTGGAGGGGAGGGGAGGCCTTGGGCCGGCTTGCCTGGGGATGGGCTCCTCCTCTCTTCCTTTGTTTTTTCCCGTTACTTTATTTTTACAACAGGGAAACACCGCAAAAGAAAAAGGTTCAAACATAAGAAAATAAAATAAACGTTTTTGAGCTCCTTTAAAAACCCACACCCCAATTATAAGAAATAGTTGGGCATCTTTTTATTAAAAGAAACAAATGAAACCTTTTGAAGAAATAAATAAAACCTCTTTTATTTATAGGATAAAATTAAAGTTCTTTTAAGGAGAAAATAAAATGAGACGGTTTTAAAATAAAACAAGAGGAGAAATAAAAGAAAAACCCAAGGGGTTGCCCCCACATTTAATAAAAGGAACTTTTAAAAGAAGACGAATCTTTGACGGGGGTTAAAACTAAACTTTAGCAAAACCACAAAAACAAATAAAAGAGGAGAGAGGGGGAGTTCCTATCGCACTAAGAGACAACATGCAACGGGCAAAAATATGGTCAAACATACATTCATCTCATACATCACATGAATATGGTTCTCGACACGTTCAATCGATATACCTTCGACGCATGCATATCGGAGGGGTTCGGTTCGGTGAAGGAGAACAACGGTCATAGTTGTCGTCGTGGAAGTCGTGGTACTCTGGTCTCGTCGATGGTAGTCGTACTCTCAGCGTCGTGGTTCACGGTCTTCGGCGACGGTAGTCGAACTCGTTTCGAAGATGGCCAGGGGTCGTCGAGGGCGACGTGGTACTCGACGATCTTGTCGACGATCCACGGCAGCGGGGATGGTCTAAGCGGCGATGGGAACTTAAGCAAGCATCAACAATCTACCTCGGCAACAGCAAAACAACAGCAACTAGCATCTAACACGACAAGCAACTAACACAGGCAAGCAGCTAAGCAACAGCTAAAGCAGTAGCAAGAACAAACTACAACAGCTAGCATAGCAACTAGCATCTGGCAGCAAAGCAGCGGCTACAACACCAGCATGCATCGGCAGCGGCGCAAGCAGGCCACGTTCCTCGCATCAGGCAGCAGCAACGACGCGCAACAGCAACTCGGCAGCACCAACAGCGCGCAACGCAAACGGCTAGCAGCTCAAGAGCATCTCCAAGCAGCAGCAAGATGCATCAGCCGGCAACGGCAAGCGCAGGCAACACAGCAAAACACAAGCAGGCGGCTCAGCTACACGGCAGGGAGGCAGGAGGCGGTCGAGCGCCATGGTTGGGGAGGAGGGCTCGAGGAAAGCTCCTGGGAGGTGCTGCCGGGCCGGCGAGCGGACGTGACAGGCGAGGGGGAGCTCACCCAACGAAGGCTGCACGGGGGCGCGAGGCTCCCTGGGGCAAACGACGGCGCGGGATGGCGAGCGAGGTGGCATGCTGCTGGCGCGCAGGGACGGCCAGGGCAACGAAGGAGGCCGTCGGGGAGGCGCGGGGCCCGGGTGCAGGCGGTGGGGAGCAGGGACAGCCAAGGCGCGCATGGAATCGGCGAGGTCGTGGGGCCATGGGGCTGGCGCACGAGGAAGAACGGGGAACGAGGAGGGGGTTGCGCGAGGGGAGCTCGGCGACGGCGCTGCGGGAGGACGAGGGGTAACGGGCTGGGGCGCTAGGGTTGGAGGGGAGGGGAGGCCTTGGGCCGGCTTGACTGGGGATGGGCTCCTCCTCTCTTCCTTTGTTTTTTCCCTTTACTTTTTTTTAAAAACAGGGAAACACCGCACAAGAAAAAGGTTCAAACATAAGAAAATAAAATAAACGTTTTTGAGCTCCTTTAAAAACCCACACCCCAACTATAAGAAATAGTTGGGCATATTTTTATTAAAAGAAACTAATGAAACGTTTTGAAGAAATAAATAAAACCTCTTTTATTTAAAGAATAAAATAGAAGTTCTTTAAAGGAGAAAAGAAAATGAGACGGTTTTAAAATAAAACAAGAGGAGAAATAAAAGAAAAACCCAAGGGATTGCCCCCACATTTAATAAAAGGAACTTTTAAAAGAAGACGAATCTTTGACGGGGGTTAAAACTGAACTTTAGCAAAACCACAAAAACAAATAAAAGAGGAGAGAGGGGGAGTTCCTATCGCACTAAGACTCGGTGAGCACTCGAAGCACACACACTCAAAACATCACATGCGAGAGACGATGCAAGATGCCATGCATGATGCTATGATGCAAACTAAATGACGATGCAACAAATAAAACTAATCACATGACAGGAACGGAAATAAAGGGGGAATCTTCTGGAACGTCGGCATCGGGCTGTCACAACTCTCCTACACTACAAGAGGATCTCCCCCCGAGATCCGAGAATGAAAGGCGGGAGAGGATGAGAAAGAACAAGAGGTAAAACTTAGTCGCTTCTTTGATAAATGAGTGACACCAACAATCCTTGAAAGTTGCAAAGAGATGAAGAATGATATGAGAAAGAAGCAAGAATTCACGGAAAATTTTGGCAGTACTTCGGTAGGAAAATGGGACAAAAAATTCGATAAGATGGAAGAAATAGACAATATTCATTACAAACAACTAAATAGAACAAGGGAACACCTTGATCTTGATAGAATAACATGATAGACCCAAAAGAGCAACATCACAATGCCTCCGGAACAATAGAATAGGAACTAGCTCATACGGAAGAAGAGAGTGAAGAGAGAGTGACAACTACTAACTCCAATGAACTTAGCAAGCATCCTTGCAAGAAGAATTGGATGGAGTTGTTGGAAAAACAACAACGAAAAGAACAAGATAGTAGTGGGCTTATGGAAACCTTTTCAAACCAATGAAGTGACAACCAGCCACTAAGAGAACAAGGATTGTTTGAGAGAAATAAGATATGAACAATTTCTTACACCAAGAGGATACATTGAGAACTTGGATCAATGACAAGCAACATGATAACATAATCCATAGGAAAAGCTTTAGGTGAAGTCTAAACCAAGATAGCTCAACAAAGAAATCATGGTTTGAAATATCTCATGATCACAGAATTGGTGGTTTTAATTATCTCATTCTTGAAAGGAAATCTCTTCGAGGCTCCTACACTAACAAGAATGCTATAATACCACCTCAAAGGATAAAGGAAGAACAAATGCACTGGAAATGCAAGAGAAAGAATACTTGAGGTACTCCAACAAGAATCTTGAAGAAAACTTTGAAAATGAATTGAAATCTTGATGGATCACCATGAAGGACCTCCGTATACAAAAGAATGATGCAATGATATGAAGGTAGAAAAGAATAAGATTACGACCTTGCCAAGATTTAGATGAAGCCTCATAAAGAGATACTTCAAAGAACTTGGAACTCCGGAAAAGAAAGATAAGCACACGAGAAAATAATTGAAACCAAGAGCCACTCCGAAAGAAGAATTCAGATAACTTGATGAAACAAGAATAAGAATTATGTTATGCTAATCCTTCATCAAGTTTAATTGATGACAAGCAACGGATTTAGCGTAGCACTTATTCCTCTTGAAAGAATCTTGAAGAGGAAGAGAGATAAGCACCACTTGAGGCGTGATTGAAGGACGCACCGGTAAGAATTCACAGCTGAATGGGAACACCACGAATGAATGGAGATACATGAGAATGAAGGGATCATGATCCACCTAACAGAAAACTTGAAAAAGGCACCGGAATAATCGAGAGACGAACGAAGAGACAACAATTGAGAAGAATTGAGGATGAAGCTGAAAGCTGAGAATGAAGAATTTTCTAAAATGATGGCCTTCGGAGGAACGAGAAATAAAAACAACTCAGAAATGCACCGGATCGCAAGAAAGGGATACTCATGATTTGGAACAAATAAGATAATGCCACAAAGCTGAAATGAAGAATCTGCAAGAGAATGGACCAAGATTCGAGAGAAACACTCCTTCGGTCTTGAAAGAAGAGAATGATGAGAAGAACACCACCAAGAATTAATGAGACACTCCGGAATAAAGAAGAATGAAATGTTGAGCTAAATAAGAGAATTAATTCAAATAGATCTTGAAGAAGTAATATGACTGATGGAAATCATACTTACGTCATAGTTGAAAATATTTAATGATCTCTGGGAAAAGATTAAAAGAGCCAGGAAAGATCCTGGGAAAGAACCTGTGGGTTATGGGCCCACTCAAAGAAACCACCGTTGAAAGGATTTCTTAGAAAGAGAGATATTGCAACGGTAAAAAGAAAACTAAATGAGGATGAGCACCTCGAAATAATTGAAAGGATTGAAAACAAGAAATTCTAAGACGTCTTCAATGCTCCGGATAAAATAGAGATAACTGAATAAACAAGATGGGCTAATAAGAATCTCCAACATGGGATAGAATTAACAAGGATGAATAGGATATAATGAACATGGATAGCTGAATTAAGTTCACCGGAAAAGATGACAAGAATGAACAAATATGACACGAATCTCCTCAGAATCTTCACAATTAATCACCGGGTAAGAGAGAAAAGAACAGGTAGCGGAAGATATGAAGAAATGAAATGCACTTGGATGAAATCCAATCACTGAAGAAAAGGGAGGGAGGGCGGGGAAACACAAAGACAACTGGGACACATGAGATGAAATCCGGACAAAACGAGAGAATGATCTTGCAAAAATTGGAGAGGATTGAATCCACTTGGAGAGAAACACACCGGTTGGAAAAGAATTAACATGACGACTCCGATTGTCAAGAATTGATATGACAACCTGATTGAACAAAAGAATTTGCATTCACATAAAAATTATGAGAACACAACTTAGGAAAGATCTGAATAACCACTTGACATCGAAGCAACTTGAATTACTGTATTCAACAAAAACAAAGGGAGAGGCTTATGAAACAAGCCAGAACAAACTCATGAGAGAGATTTCGTCCGATATTTTTGTGGACAGGATCGCATGGGCTCGATTTTACAGTAGACATCAAGTGCAAGGCAGTGCACCCGACATACGAAGCGTCCCCGAGTCATAGCAAGCTACAAGGAGTCTTTAAGACACAACGAGAACCACTGTAAGTCGACCGTCAACAAACGAATCCACAAGATGTCGAACCCCAACCTAACATCATGCATTTGTTGGAAGATTGTCCTATAAGTAACTACTTGAATTCCCACCTATGAATTCCCGAAATATCTGGTCATGCAATCTGGTACACGGATACAAGGAGTAATATTCGCACAACTCCTATACTAACCCGCCACCTGTATCACATCCGTCAACACATGACCAGAATCTCGGACCTTCATCTACAACAGACCCTCGTGATCACAACGATACGAAGAATGGCAGTACTCCTGAACAATCTGCACCAGTACTGGGGACATCGGGGTTATTTCGCCACTACTAGTATTGAAGCAATTATGAACATCCTTCGTCCTGAGATACTAAGAAATCTGAATGATAATGATGTGCTCGAGAATCCCCTGGAGCTCAACTCTCCGGAAGAAAATCAAGTCAGACAGGAGGCACCAAGACAGAACTCCGTCACATCAGCATCATATAGATCCCAAGAATATCCGCGTGATCCTAAATTTTTTTAGTGAGAAGAGGAGTAGAATTAAAATATTACGTCAAGATTCCTCACCAGAGCATAGAAGAGGAGAAAAAAGAATCCTACTCTCTGATATATAACTAGACTCAAAGCAGTTTTTCACTAGACTCGACTCGGCCAAGTTCGACCAATCAAGGGGGCTCCTAGGTCGGTTCTGCTCTGATACCAACTTGTCACGTCCAAGATGCGACCCTATCCTCAATTTGGCACGAGAGCCTCGTCAGGGATTAAAGCGCATCTCGTCGTGTCGCAAGAATGGATATCGTTACAAGTACATGTACTGAAAAGAAGAGATATATAGATAGAATTGGCTTACACTCGCCACAAGCTACATCAGAGTCACATCAGTACATTACATAATCATCAAGAGTAAGAGCAGGGTCCGACTACAGATGAAAACAAACGATAAAAGAAGAATGACGTCCATCCTTGCTATCCCAGGCTGCCGGCCTGGAACCCATCCTAGATCGAAGAAGAAGAAGAAGAAGAAGCAACTCAAAATGAACAATCAACGCACTCATGTCAAGTAACCTTTACCTGTACCTGCAACTAGTGTTGTAGTAATCTGTGAGCCACAGGGGACTCAACAATCTCATTTCCAAAGGTATCAAGACTAGCAAAGCTTGATGGGTGAGACATGGTTAAGTGGTGAGGTTGCAGCAGCGGCTAAGCCTATATTTGGTTGCTAAACTTACGAGTACAAGAAATAAGAGGGGGAAGATCTACGCATAGCGGACGTGAACTACTGATGATCAAATGAATGATCCTGAACACCTACCTACGTCAGACATAACCTCACCATGTCCTCGATCGGAGAAAGAACTCACGAAAGAGACAGTCACGCTTACGCACATAGTTGGCATATTTTAATTAAGTTAACTTCAAGTTATCTAGAACGAGTGTTAAACAAAGTTTCCACATTGCCACATAACCACGAGCACGACTTTCCGAAAGATTTAACCCTGCAGGGGTGCTCCAACTAGTCTATCACAAATTAGCACAAGCCGCATAGAAATCCTCAATCACGAAGCTCGCGATCTCGTCGGATTCCTTAGTGGAAAACCTCAACTCTGAGATTACCCAAAGCATCACCGGAGTCCCGATGCACAAGATATCTCGTCAAAGGTAAAACTAATCCAGCAAGGCCGACCGGCATGTCGACGATCCCGATAGGAGACGCGTATCTCGTTCTCAGGACACGACGGATAAGCTACGCGTACGGAGACCTGATAGAAATCACCCAAGTTTCCCTGGGTTGGCCCCGCACAGTGCTCTGTTTTGGACCAGCACCATCAGCACTAGCCCTCCCTATATTATGTGAAATTACTCCTCGGGTTCATGACGCCCTATGCTTTCAGTATTAACAAAATTATTATGTTGGGAAAATGTAGTACCAATGTTGGGCCTTGCCAGAACAGCTTTAATCTAAAACGAATTATCAAGGGGGTCCCCATAACAACCCCGGCCGTGTTAGGAGCGCTCAATTATGGAACATAACACCGGTAGCCGAAACTAAGCGGGCAAAGGTGGAACAAAACACCAGGCTAGAAAGGCCGAGCCTTCCACCTTTTACCAAGTATATAGGTCCATTAAATTATATAGCATTAATATGGTGATATAAAAAGGAACCCATGTTATACATGGAAGCAATGCACCTGCAACTAGCAATGCTAACACAGGGTTAAGCAAGCGGTAACATAGCCAATCAGTGGGTTGCTAGGTTGAACAGGTTGAAGGTTATCATGGCATTGTTGAGAGGCTGATATTTAACAAGTGGTAGGCAACAAGACATAAACGGTAGAAGTGGTAAACTAGCATGGCAATGATAGTAATGGTATCTGGGGAAATGGTCATCTTGCCTGAGAGCCCGCTTGGAAGAAGAACAACTCGGTGAAGCAGTCGAACTGATGTAGTTGAACGGGCTCTCACATTCCGCCACGCTCGCGGAACTCTATCGAGACGGAGCAAACAAGAAACAAACATCAACACAAATATTCACCACACGATGCACAACATGATGCACAACCTAATAAGATGCATGATCAGTTGAATGATGCAAGGCATGGCATGGCAATTCACCTCACACAAACTCCACATTTAACTATTTAATTCACTCCCGTTTATTTACACGGCAATATTAAATGTTGTTAACATGGCAAGGGGTGAAGCGATGATTCTACCTGTCATACTAGTCGATTAACACGCGGAGCATAGAACGGAGCTACGTCACAAGAGACGTGCAACACACGATATATGCCATGAATGCGTCATGCATGCAAGTTCATCGACACCATGGCAAGAAGAGAAAGAAACATGTGTCGCCACGGCGAGCGAGAGGGAACCATGGTGGCAAGACGGAAATGATGCCATGGCAACGTTCCTATCATGATAACTCGTCGAGATAACGTGCCAACGAACTGGAAGCGCGTGTGCGGGAACGCTAAATAAAGATGGGGTGATCCCGCTACCGGGTTCCCATGTGTCGAGGGCGCGCCGAAAGAGAGACAACATGCAACGGGCAAAAATATGGTCAAACATACATTCATCTCATACATCACATGAATATGGTTCTCGACACGTTCAATCGATATACCTTCGACGCATGCATATCGGAGGGGTTCGGTTCGGTGAAGGAGAACAACGGTCATAGTTGTCGTCGTGGAAGTCGTGGTACTCGGGTCTCGTCGATGGTAGTCGTACTCTCAGCGTCGTGGTTCACGGTCTTCGGCGACGGTAGTCGAACTCGTTTCGAAGATGGCCAGGTGTCGTCGAGGGCGACGTGGTACTCGACGATCTTGTCGATGATCCACGGCAGCGGGGATGGTCTAAGAGGCGATGGGAACTTAAGCAAGCATCAACAATCTACCTCGGCAACAGCGAAACAGCAGCAACTAGCATCTAACACGACAAGCAACTAACACAGGCAAGCAGCTAAGCAACAGCTAAAGCAGTAGCAAGAACAAACTACAACAGCTAGCATAGCAACTAGCATCTGGCAGCAAAGCAGCGGCTACAACACCAGCATGCATCGGCAGCGGCGCAAGCAGGCCACGTTCCTCGCATCAGGCAGCAGCAACGACGCGCAACAGCAACTCGGCAGTACCAACAGCGCGCAACGCAAACGGCTAGCAGCTCAAGAGCATCTGCAAGCAGCAGCAAGATGCATCAGCCGGCAACGGCAAGCGCAGGCAACACAGCAAAACACAAGCAGGCGGCTCAGCTACACGGCAGGGAGGCAGGAGGCGGTCGAGCGCCATGGTTGGGGAGGAGGGCTCGAGGAAAGCTCCTGGGAGGTGCTGCCGGGCCGGCGAGCGGACGCGACAGGCGAGGGGGAGCTCACCCAACGAAGGCTGCACGGGGGCGCGAGGCTCCCTGGGGCAAACGACGGCGCGGGATGGCGAGCGAGGTGGCATGCTGCTGGCGCGCAGGGACGGCCAGGGCAACGAAGGAGGCCGTCGGGGAGGCGCGGGGCCCGGGTGCAGGCGGTGGGGAGCAGGGACAGCCAAGGTGCGCATGGAATCGGCGAGGTCGTGGGGCCATGGGGCTGGCGCACGAGGAAGAACGGGGAACGAGGAGGGGGTTGCGCGAGGGGAGGTGGGCGACGGCGCTGCGGGAGTACGAGGGGTAACGGGCTGGGGCGCTAGGGTTGGAGGGGAGGGGAGGCCTTGGGCCGGCTTGACTGGGGATGGGCTCCTCCTCTCTTCCTTTGTTTTTTCCCTTTACTTTTTTTTAAAAACAGGGAAACACCGCACAAGAAAAAGGTTCAAACATAAGAAAATAAAATAAACGTTTTTGAGCTCCTTCAAAAACCCACACCCCAACTATAAGAAATAGTTGGGCATATTTTTATTAAAAGAAACTAATGAAATGTTTTGAAGAAATAAATAAAACCTCTTTTATTTAAAGAATAAAATAAAAGTTCTTTGAAGGAGAAAAGAAAATGAGACGGTTTTAAAATAAAACAAGAGGAGAAATAAAAGAAAAACCCAAGGGATTGCCCCCACATTTAATAGAAGGAACTTTTAAAAGAAGACGAATCTTTGACGGGGGTTAAAACTGAACTTTAGCAAAACCACAAAAACAAATAAAAGAGGAGAGAGGGGGAGTTCCTATCGCACTAAGACTCGGTGAGCACTCGAAGCACACACACTCAAAACACCACACGCGACAGACGATGCAAGATGCCATGCATGATGGGACGATGCAAACTAAATGACGATGCAACAAATAAAACTAATCCCATGCCATAAACGGAAATAAAGGGGGAATGTTCTGGAACGTCGGTATCGGGCTGTCACACTCTCCCCCTTTGGCACCGAAACACCAAAGAGGCAGAGAGGACACCTACGACATAGATGGTAGCTCAAACTGGAGAGCATGTAGTCATCAGTCTTCGGCCTCCTCCTAAACATACTCCTCATTTGAGTCATCGTCTGCCTCCTCCTCAGATGCAGCCCACTGCCGCTGATGCTTCTCCATCCACTCAGCCTCCAGGGTGATCTCACGCTCACATCCACTGGAGTTGTGCAGATCAAGCTTCCTCATGATCATCTTATCACGCTGGCGACTCTCCTTTTGAGCGACATGGGTCTTGTACTGTCCCTTGGCCTGCATGGAGAACAAGGTCTTCATCCTGTCAGTGAGATTTTTGGCCAATGGCAGCTCATCAGAGGAAGGCATACGTGACTCTGGAGTAGCCTCATCCTCAGCAACAGCCACATCCTCATCCGGATCCCTAGAGTTAGCAGGGGTAATGGAGGTGTTGGCCCATTTGTCCTTCTAACGCACTTTGATGGGCTCATGGAGAATATAGTTTGCAGGAAGCTCAACACCCGGAAATGCCTTGGCCCAAGTCATCTTGATGAAGTAGAACAGGTAAGGACTGTAGATTGGGACCTTCAGTGGAAGAACGCGGAGTACAGATTGGTCCACAAAACATGAGAGACATCTAGTGGTTCAGAAGGGCGAGACCGCCCCTTCTGACACATGATGAGCATATCTACCAGGTAAGAGTGAACCTGGTCCTTGTTGCCAACTCTAGGAAACAGGGTGTTGTGGAAAATGCGGTGCATCACATCCAGAAAATGGTACATAACATTGGAGACCTCACCAGATGGGCTATGCTTCACAATATAGTATGACATCAACTTCTCCTTGGCAAGAGCAGTAGGGTTGGCATGTGGGCGCAAGCAACTGGGTGGTGAAGCCCCTCATCCTGGACATGCAGAAGATCCATGAAATCCTTCCAGTTAGAAGTCAACACTTCCCCATTTGGTAGCCAGGTCATGGTGTGGTCATCATCAGTGTGAAAGTGCACAGTAGCGAAGAAGTGCACCACTACCTCATAATCAAAGTCTTACTGAAAGGTGATGAGCTCCTCAATCTGAAGCTGGTCCACTATGGATAGAGCCTCCCCAAAGTAAGCAAGGTCTTTCTTGAGATGATTGAGATCAATCCACTGCTCGGGAACATACATATTCTTCTTCGTTTTGATGACATCTTCAAAGATAAGAAACCGGTCTTTGTTCTAGAACAGATCACCTCCACGGAACTGTTCCCTATTGCTATTGTAGGGATTGACCTTTCGACGCAGTTGAAACTCAGCAAGTGGCATGGTGTCCCAGTCAACTGTGTTTCTGGGCTTCTGAGCAGTCTTCTTAAAGTTCCGCTTGGGTGATTTAGAACCTTTGGGAACATCTGAGGAGGGACGCTTGGAGCTGGCACCCCGAGGAGGGTTAGAGCGCCTCGAACCACCACCTTTTGATGCACGGCTTTACCATTGGGAGCACTGTCGAGCTTGCATGTGGTTGGCATGGGAAATTTGACTGGCTTGACATCCTGGAGCTCGAACCTCTTGAGCATGTCTTCAGTGTACTTGTCTTGTTTGATGAATGTTCCTTCTCTTCCTTGTTTGATTTCAAACCCGAGTATTAGTGCAGCAAATTCTTCATTGAAAGATTTGTTAGGAGAAGCAAATATAATATCATCAACATATAGTTGGCATATGAAGAACTCCCCTTTGACCTTCTTGGTAAAAAGAGTGGGATCAGTTTTCCCAATCTCAAACCCATGGTCTTGCAACAACTCAGTAAGGTACTCATACCACGCACGCGGGGCTTGTTTAGGACCATAGAGTGCCTTCGTGAGCTTGTATACATGAGTGGGGAACTTGGGATCCTCGAACCCCGGGTGTCGTGGTTTTGTGATGGCAGATGTCCTCATGAAAGGACTTAGAGATGGAGCCATCGCACCTTGGTGGCAACTCGAAGGGGGTGAGTGAAAGCGAGACTCAGAATTACCCAGGTTCGGCCCATCGTGAGGAGGTAAAAGCCTACGTCCTCC
Organism: Hordeum vulgare subsp. vulgare; assembly: GCF_904849725.1. Classification (NCBI taxonomy): domain Eukaryota; kingdom Viridiplantae; phylum Streptophyta; class Magnoliopsida; order Poales; family Poaceae; genus Hordeum; species Hordeum vulgare. The sequence goes on from NC_058522.1 coordinate 163,420,792, forward strand.
TTTGTGTGGATTAATGGTGGTTTCGATTACAAGGAGGGCGTAACTCGCCTGACCTAGCTTTCGATTCTCTCTAACTCGCCTAACCTCTCCCTGGGACTCACCTTTATATACAGGTCGAGGCCCTAGGGTTTACAAAGTCCTGCCATTCTACTCTTCGTAGCTTTCCTTATCTCTAAGTCGACGTGTCACCCACGATCAGGAGCTTCCTTGACGTCCCATCATTCGCACAATCTCTTGAACCGCCCTTCAGCTCCTGGGCCATGGGATGCGCAGCTAATGGTGAGACGCCCCTTTGGTGACCCGGCCAATTAAGGGCGGGTTACCCATAGGTAATATCCCCAACATTAGGCCCCAAATTGTCCTGAATTCATTCATGTCAATAGACTCCCATCAACTTGGGGCGACTCTCCCAATTTCTATCCTTCGACAAATGATAAGTACCACCCGTCGTCACCTAATGTGAGTCGCCACGGAATACTAGATGATATCACCTCATCCCCTTAGCTCTGGGGCTCTCACCTTCGCAACCATCAACAGATCTTTCGCTCATAATTTCTTATCCCGATAATCTAGGCGCCATCATCGCAACCTCTGACTTGTCACCTCGATTTCCGCCCTGACAGCCTCGATTTCCATTCCTTCCCTTTAAACAACAAGGGAAATGGGGGAGGGGGGAAGGAAACCCCGTCACCAACCTCCATCTCTTCCTCGTCTTCCTTGCGCACCTCGTCTCCGAGCACCAGCGCCCCGGCGTCGTCTTCGGCTCCTGGAGCTTCTCCATCGACAGTGACCTTCCGTGCGTCAAGGAACCCGAAGCACTGCGCATTCGTCCCCGACACTGATCTCCTGCTCTTAGGTACACATATTCCCCCCATTTCGGGTTAGGCCGAGAACGCCATGACTGTAGTCTTTTGCGAACTAGCTTCCACAATGCGATGAACACGCTTATCTGCCTTAGATCCGTCTCATGTTCTCGTGATTGACCTTAGGCAGTAGCTGGCTTTGGCCATTTAATCATGTCCTTTCTCCAACTTAAACCTACATACTGCAGACCTAACATTGTCGCTGTGTTATGTGCATAGTTCACTATCATTATTCCAGGCAATATCCTCTTATTTTGACCTATTCATAGATCCACAATTTACTATCTATCTTTAGAAAGATGTTTGTTCATCTGCTGAGAATATCTCTAAGGAAGAGAATACCTCTGAGAGTTGCCGTTTAGCTCCAGCTTCATAGCGACTTGGTTTTATTACTATAGCTATGACACCTTCTCTTCCAGTCTGAAGGGCGAGTTAGAATACTTTTGAAGATATGCTCAAAGATCGCCTTAATAACCGGCTACGATGTACGTCAACCATTTGGCAGGTTACCAAATCTTTTACGAACACCGTAGATCCACACCGGCGGGTTAGAACATTTCCTAGTCTTTTACTGGGCCGCCTCGTTCCCCTCTCTTTTGTAGTCATGGCCATTACGAGGTGTGACTGGTTACCAACCAAAATCGACGATGCCACGCTCGAGAAGTTTGTTAAGGCGGGTCTCCTTGACCGCAAGGAAACCATTGGTTGGAGAACCGCCCCGGGCGAGTTGACTCCCAACCCCGCTCCAGGAGAAGTGGTAATCTTTAGCGATTACCTTGAGCGTGGTTTTAAACCGCCCGGGTCAAAGTTTTTCCGGGACGTCCTGCATTTCCTCAACGTCCATCCTCAAGATCTGGGACCCAACTCCATCAGCAATGTATGCCAGTTCTAGGTCTTCTGCGAAGTATATTTGTAGAGAGAACCCGTGATCCCCTTATTCTGGAACTTTTTCCATCTAAACCGTCAGACCGAGTTTCCCAACGGTCCCAACCATGAGCTCGGAGGAGTCAACATCCAAAGATGCCGCGAACGTGGATTCCCGATAGTTCTTTTGCCCAGCCATCCCAAAGGCTGGGCCGAGTCATGGTTCTACTGCCGAGACACTTCTCCACCGGGCGAGAACCCTCTCCCGGGCTTTAGAGCAGACCACCTGCCCATGGACTTAAATTTTCCCGATAAGCTCACAGAAGAGGAAGAGTCGGAGTTTATCCCTATCTTCTCTGAGTTGAAATCTCTGAACAACAACGGGCTCATCGGGATCGACCTATTCTGCTGCTGAATAGAATGGAACATCCTTCCCCTGAGTCACCGTGACGGGCTGATGTATGACTACGATGGTACAGTAGACCATCCACAGTGCGTCAGCCGCCACAGACTCTCGGAGAGCGAAATTGTCAGAGTCATCAAGAAACTAACCTATGAGACCTTGGAAGAATGCACCAAGATTGGTCTTAAAGCCTTTTGCCGTGCCAACCCGGTGCCACCAGTAAGAATCCAAGCCGCCCTTTGTCTTTTTTATGCTTAACAATGTTCTTGGCTTAAGATTTGCCTCTATCCATCAGAAAACTGATGTATTTTGGTGAAGGGGCCCCAAAGCGGCCGCCCCAAAGTCCAGCAAGCCGCCGCCAAAAAATAAGAAGACAGTGAGCAAAAACAAAGCCGCCACCAAAGACTCATCTTTTGTTGGCGACTCACAAGCAGACGAGGCACATTCAGAGGTAAGGTTTCCCCTTTACTCCTCATCCATGTGTTCCGACTTAAATTTATACCATACATCCTTATGTGTAGGGCGAGGATCATGAAAGCAAAGATGATGCAGTCGAGGTAATTCCATTTCTTCTGACTCACCTTCTCCTTCCCCTAGACCAGCCAGGCGGATCTGCAGAAAGGTGGCCATGTCTCACCCACACGCTTATATGGACCCTGATTTCTTTTTGAAGAAAGCAAGATTTACCCACACGCGCAAGACCCGTAGTTGCTCTGGCGACTTGATCACCGGACAGCGTGAGAAGACAATTGGTCGGAAACGCAGCAGCGAGGTACATTCTTGTTTTATCATACCCTTTGTCATGTAACATATGACTCGCCACTTTGTCAACCTCAAGCCTTTGTTCAGTTAGACTTCTCCCCCTACATCTGGCGACTCGGCAATATCTGATCTCCCGCCGATGATTCGTGTGCAAGGGTGAGTATTCTTTGCTAATAAAACTTATTCTAAGAAATGGTATGTGCTTTTAATCTTGGTGCTTTTATCGTAGGGCACAAGCAAAGAGAAGGAAAACCGGCGACTCGCCTTCTGCTCTCCGAGCATCTGACGCCTTATGCACGAGCACCTCTGTTCCTGAGACTGATGAAGAACAAACGGCGGCTCATGATATTCGTGTGGACGATATTCCCGAAACCCGGGATGACTCGTCCGTCATTTTGAAGGAGACCACTAGTAAGAGTAACCCGCCAAGCCCTCTCAAGGCGACTGACGATCCAGACGTCGTGGTCACTGGCATTGGCTACTCCAGTCCTCAGACTGCAGTGCTTTCCAAACATACCTCTAAGGAGACTCGCCTTTCTCCTGATGAAGACACAAACACCCTCAAGCTCCCCCAATATGAGAAGCTGGAATTCGACCAACTTTGTTCCGGCTTCACAAGTCATTTGGAGAGGGATTTCGAACTTAACAAGAGCTTGATCCGTCTTATGAGGACTTAACATGAGGTATGTTGATGTATTTTCCTGCACCCATTAGCCTTCCAAGGGCCGGCTCATCTTTTGAAAGATGAGCCGGATCTTGTATTAGAGAAAACCTCCAACCTGTAGGCCCCAAGGGCCGGGTCATCTTTTGTAAGATGAGCCGGGTCTTTTGTTAGAGAAAAAGCTTCAACCAGTAGCCCTCAAGGGCCGGGTCATCTTTTGGAAGATGAGCCGGTTCTTGTATTAGAGAAAAAGCTTCAACCTGTAGCCCCCAAGGGCCGGTCATATTTTGGAAGATGAGCCGGGTCTTGTATTTAGAGAAATAGCGTCAACCTGTAGCCCCCAAGGGCCGGGTCATCTTTTGGAAGATGAGTCGGACCTTGTATTAGAGAAAAAGCTTCAACCTGTAGCCCCCAAGGGCCGGGTCATCTTTTGGAAGATGAGCCGGGTCTTGTATAAGAGAAAAAGCTTCAACCTGTAGCCCCCAAGGGCCAGGTCATCTTTTGGAAGATGAGCTGGGTCTTGTATTTAGAGAAAAAGCTCCAACATGTAGCCCCAAGGGCCGGGTCATCTTTTGGAAGATGAGCCGGGTCTTGTATTAGAGAAAAAGCTTCAGCCTGTAGCCCCTAAGGGTCGGGTCATCTTTTGGAAGATGAGCCAGGTCTTGCATATGGTATGATTTTGATAAATATCATACATTAGCCCCCAAGTATCAGGAGTATTGCTTGCAATAATTCTGAAACTTGTCTCCCCAAATTTGATGTGCAGGAGTCTGTGACACAGACTGAGTCGGCGGTGGCCGACTTAAAGAAAAATCTGTCTGAACAACAGGATGCCCACTCCGAGTTGGAGATGAAATTCATCTTACTGCAGGCTGAGCTAGAGAAGATGAAGGCTGACCAGAAATTTTTTGAGAAGAAAGCCAAGGCCGATCAAGCCGCCATTCTTAAGCATGCTGAGCAGGCTGAGGAGAAATTGGAAACCGCCCACAATGAGCTAACCCGCTTAAAAAAGCATGTGTCCAATATGACAGCCGCCATGTTTGGTAAGTGTTAACCTTTGACTGTTTGATTAACTAATCTGGTATCAAAAATTATCAAATACTGATGTACCCTTTGCAGGTGCACGAGCCGCCAATCTTCCGGACGACTGCCTGCTTAAGCTAAAAGCCATATATACCTTCGCTGAGCAGCTATACACCGGGGGCGTGCTGGCAATCAAGGCAGTGATGGGCAACAAGGGACCAGTGATGACCATCAAGCAGATGCTTGGCTTCCTATCTACATTGCCTCCTCAGATAGAGGAATTAAAAAGATCAGCCGCCCGAAAGGAAGTGTTGAACACCCTGAGGTGGTGCTTAGCATACGCCCCTGAGCTCAAAACCGAAGAAATAGCCGACGGCTACCCTCAGCTGAAGGATGACGGGTCAGAATTCACCGAGGTGGACTATCACCGAACCATCGTAGAATCTCTCTATGCGGTGACTCAACTGGCATCCAGTTTAGATCTGAACAAATACCAAGCCGCCTATGATGAGGCCAAAAAGAAGGTGACACCTCCTTCATATGAAACTGCTAGCCTGGTTCCTAGTCGGCCCAAGAATCCTTTTGATCTTGACATGGACCTATCTCTCTTCCTTGATGATGAAGACGAGTTCGTTGCCTTGTCCAAGTGTAACTGGAAGCTGGGCGACTTACGAATCGAAGGTGGGGAGAGCTCAAGGCAAGGCGACTCGGCGGCGTCCTAATTCGCCTATGGATCCTTCCTTCACTGGGGGATGACACCCATTCTGGCCATGCGAGCCATGTAATAGCCTTGTTAGTGTGTGTGAAACACCAAGTATGTCGTATTACTCTTTGATGGAACCACTAGTAGTCCTTGAATCTATGCATGGCTCGCCTGCAATTTTGATAAACCAAGGAATGTCACAATGTGACAAACAAGTTTTTTTTCTGATGTATTTAGGAAAAACAGCAGCCGAGTTATGGTGAGTTAGTAAGTACACGGTCAGGAGTAAACCAGCCCCCTCGATCATGGCAAGAAATAAATCAGCCCCGGGTTATGGCGAGAAATAGATCAGCCCCAGGGTTATGGTGAGAAATAAATCAGCCCCCGGGTTATGGCGAGAAATTAATCAGCCCCCGGGTTATGGCGAGAAAAATGAGTTGGGGCGAGTGATAATCAAAGCCGGCTCAAAGATATGTTAAGAAACCTTGTGATCTTGTCATCAAGTAAAAATTGTATCGAGTCAGTGAGTTTCGATAGGATAAGATGAGTTTGCAAAACTCTAGTGTTACCCTTAGGAAGCTTTTTGCAAAAAAGCCTTGTTGTTTTAGACCGGCTGATCAGGCGCGAGTCAAGCTTCTATGAAGCAGGTTCAATGAACCAATGGTTTCTCTATTTCCCATGTGTGTCTCTGGCCGGTACCTTTTATGTTTTAACCAAGGTGAGTTCAGGGTCCAAACAACGATTGACTTGCCTTGAGTACATAGGTCCATGTGGCGGCTTGTTCAACACATAGTCCAGTATAACCATTTGTAATGCGGTAATTTTTCGCTAGCCAAGAGGGTATTCAGGCTGAACTCAATGAGTGGAAGCCCCCAAGTGACCTATGATTTAGGAAGAAACCAGGCATAGGATTACAGAAGCGTATACGCTCTTACTGCAAAACGACTTGGGGACTAGTAACCCCCAAGTAAGCCGACTTGATTCTCAAAACCATATAAGGCGCCTATGTTTGAACCATTCAACGTGGCAACGTTGGTCCTCTTTGGCGTTTATCAAAGCCCAGTTTTGAAGCAAGTGCAGCAAGTGCAGCATGGCGACTTACGCTCTTTGACTTTGTTAGCGTCCATGTTTGGGCGACTTATAGAACAATAAAGACTCATGCTTTCAAAAGCTGAAACGGCAAAGGACCGTGAAATTCATGGGTGCCGGCTTTATTGCTTTCATAATTCATGGATTACAATTTTCTGAAAACTTGTAAAAAAAGGGGGGGGAGCTCATGTCTCTAAGTGTAGTAAGGCCGCAAATGGGCTATGTTCCAGGGGCGAGTTGTCTCAACCTCTATAGTTGGCCGATCTGGGCGAAGATCCACCAAATAGTATGAGCCGTTCCGAAGGTTCTTGCTGACGACAAACGGTCCTTCCCATGGAGGTGATATCTTGTGCATACCAGTATGATTTAGAATCAAATGAAGCACTAAGTCGCCTTCTTGGAAAGCTCGGCTCTTGACCCGGCGACTATGGTAACGTCGCAAGTCCTGTTGATAAATCGCCGACCGTGACGTGGCCAAGTAACGTTCCTCCTCCAAAGCGTCCAGCGAGTCTTGTCGCACCAACTCGTTGTCCTACTCCACGTAGGCGGCGACTTGTGGGGAATCATGTTTGATGTCACTTGGTAACACCGCTTCTGCCCCGTAGACCAGAAAGAAAGGAGTAAAACCCGTGCAGCGGTTTGGAGTCGTCCTGATACTCCATAGTACTGATGGCAACTGCTCGACCCAACATCCTGGTGTGTGTTCCAAAGGTACCATGAGCCGAGGCTTAATCCCCCGCAATATTTCCTGATTCGCCCTCTCTGCCTGTCCATTGGACTGGGGATGTGCAACCGCGAAAACATCAAGCCGGATATGCTCTCGTGAACAGAACTCTTGCATTGCACCTTTCGATAGGTTAGTACCATTGTCAGTAATGATACTATGAGGATATCCAAATCTGAAAATCAGTTTCTTCAAGAATTTGACGGTCGTGTCAGCGTCACAACTGCTAAGAGGTTCCGCCTCCACCCACTTGGTAAATTTGTCAACCGCCACCAATAGGTGAGTCTTTTTGGTGGAAGACATCTTGAAGGGACCGACCATATCAAGCCCCCAGACTACAAACGGCCAAGTGATTAGTATCATACGTAGTTCTTGAGCCGAGACATGCATCTGGCGTCCAAACTTTTGGCAGCCATCACATCGGCAAACGATCTCCTCTACGTCCGCGTGAGCCATCAGCCAATAAAACCCATGTCTGAAAGCTTTAGAAACCAAGGATCGGGACCCAGCATGATGACCACAGTCACCCGCGTGAATCTCATTGTGTAAATCCTTCTTCAGAAGAGACGCATCTTTGAAATACCCCCGAGGTGCTTTGTTTGTGTAACTCGCCATTTTGTATGATCATGGATTTACACCGACAGACGATTTGGCGAGCTAGCAACTCGTCGGCGGGTAACTCGCCTCTGGTGAGGTCTGCCATGTAAGGAATCGCCCAGTCTGGAGTAGCATGAAGAGCTGCCACGAGTTGAGACTCGGGGTCCAGTACCGCTAAATCTTCCTCCGAAGGCAATTTCACTAAAGGGTTATGTAGTATATCCAAAAAGACATTGGGAGGAACTGGCTTACGCTGCGAACCAAGGTGGGAAAGAGCGTCCGCTGCTTCATTAAGCCGTCGGTCGATGTGATCCACTTGATAGCCATTGAATTGACCCGCCACATCTGACACAGCTCGTGTGTAAGCCGCCATCAGAGGGTCTCGTGAATCCCAGGTGCCAAAAACCTGCTGCGCCACCAGATCTGAATCGCCAAAACATCACACTCGTGTGAGATTCATCTCTTTGGCGAGTTGCAAACCATGGAGCAAAGTTTCGTATTCTGCTGCATTATTGGTACATGGGAACATGAGCCGAAGGGCGTAGCAAAACTTGTCACCTTGAGGCGAAGTTATCACCACACCAGCCCCCGAGCCTTCCAACTGTCTGGACCCATCGAAATAGATGGTCCAATATGTAAGATCTGGTCTCTCCTCAGGGATTTGTAACTCGGTCCAATCATTGATGAAGTCCACGAGTGCTTGAGATTTGATGGCTGTCTGAGGCGTATATCGGACCTGATGGGATCCAATCATGATGGCCCACTTAGCAATCCGTCCGGTAGCCTCTCGATTCTGTATGATGTCGCCAAGCAGGGCGGAGGTGACGACCGTGATCGGATGTTCCTGGAAGTAATGTTTCAGCTTTCGACTCGCCATGAACACCCCAAAAACCAACTTTTGCCAATGTGGGTAGCGTTGCTTGGAGAGGGTGAGGACCTTGCTGATGAAGTACACCGGTTGCTGGACCGGGTACTCCTTTCCTTCTTCCTTTTGCTCGACAACTACCGCCACACTGACTGCTTTGGAATTGGCTGCAATGTACAGGAGCATAGGTTCCTTGTCTGCCGGAGCCGCCAACACTGGCGGGTTAGCTAATTGTCGCTTCAGGGCTTCGAAAGCTTCATTGGCTTCATTCGTACATACAAACCGATCAGTTTTCTTGAGCAGCTAGTAGAGAGGGATGGCCTTCTCCCCAAGGCGACTTATGAAGCGGCTCAATGCCGCGATTCGACCAGCCATACGCTGCACCTGGTTAACGTTGGCTGGTTTCCCAAGTGAGATAATTGCCTCAATCTTGTCTGGGTTGGCCTCAATGCCTCGCTCTGATACCAAGAAACCCAATAACTTCCCCGCAGGGACACTAAAAACACACTTGGTGGGGTTAAGCCTCATCTGGTAAACTTGCAAGTTGTCGAAGGTTTGTTTGAGATCCTCCAAGAGCGACTCCTTGCGGTGAGACCTGACTACAATGTCGTGCACATAAGCGTGGACGGCCTATCTGGTTCTGTAAGCAGTTTTGGATGCAGCGCTGGTAAGTCGCCCCCGCACTCTTGAGCCCAAATGGCATGTACACGTAACAGAAAGCTCCGAATGGGGTGATGAAGGCTGTCTTCTCCTGATCCGTCACCGTCATCTTTATCTGATGTTATCCTGAATAAGCGTCCGAGAAACACTAACGTTCGCAAGCCGCCGTCGAATCAATAATCTGATCAATGCGGGGAAGGGCGAAAGGATCCTTCGGACAGGCTCTGTTGAGGTCGGTGTAATCAATGGACATGCGGAAAGTGCCATTCTTCTTGAGCACCAGGACCGGGTTAGCCAGCCATTCAGGATGGAAAACCTCGATGATGAACCCAGCGGCAAGGAGCCGGGCTACTTCCTCTGCGATCGCCTTATGGTGTTCTTCGTTAAACCTGCGAAGGTACTGCCGAAATGGCTTAACTGTAGTGTTAGTATTAAGATGGTGCTCAGCGAATTCTCTCGGTACACCCGGCATGTCAGAAGGTTTCTATGCAAAGATGTCCCGATTCTCACGGATGAATTCGATGAGCGCACCTTCCTATTTGGGGTCGAGACCCGCCCCAATAGTGAACTGCTTGGTGGAGTCGCCTGGCGTAAAGTCGATAACCTTGGTGTCGTCCGTTGGTTTAAACTTGAGCGGCGGCTCAGAATTGATGGTCGGCCTTTTGAGCGCCGTCATTTCCGTCGGGTCGACATTGGATTGGTTTAACTTGAGTTCCTCGGCAGCGCAAGCCGACTCGGCATAAGTCGCGTCTCCTTCTTCACACTCTTGGGCTATTTTCCTGTTGTCGTGGATGGTAATAGGGCCCTTAGGTCCAGGCATCTTGAGCTTGAGGTAAACATAGCATGGGCGGGCCATGAATTTAGCGTACGCCGGCCATCCAAACAGCGCATGATAGGGGCTCTTGATTTTGACCACCTCAAACAGGAGGCACTCACTCCTGTAGTTCGACTCCATGCCAAAAGCCACATTAAGCTTAATCCGCCCAATCGGGTACGCCGACTTACCAGGGACAATGCCGTGGAAGACCGTGGATGATGGCATCAGGTCTTTCTCCAAGAGGTTCATCCGCCGAAAAGTGTCGAAACATAGGATGTTGATGCTACTGCCCCTGTTCATGAGGACTTTGGAGAGGGTGTACCCCCCCGACGTGGGGAGCCACGACCATGGCTAAGTCGCCAGGGTTGTCCACTCGGGGTGGATGGTCTTCCCTGCTCCATGTCATAGATTGCTCAGACCAGTGAAGGTATCGGGGAAGTGCCGGCTCAACTACGAAAGTTCTATGCTTCACCTTATGATCCCGTTTACAGGTGTTCGTGGTGAACACGTGGTACTGCCCGCTGTTCAATTGTTTGGGGTTATTTTGGAACCCGCCCCGATCCTCCTACCGCAGGGGGTCCCCTTGCGGGGGGGGGGGGGGGGGGGTTGTTGGAACAATCCCTGTGGGTGGTACTGCTGGTTATGAACTTGGTATTGGCCAGCATTGGGCTGCGACCCGCCCTGTGGTCCTTGGTTAGGAAAGCTTCCGAACGTGACCTGGCATGACCCGGACGCGCCGGGTTGCTCCTGTCGTTGGCCTTGCTCGCCGCCTTGACTTCTCATGAGCGCCTCGGCCCGAAATTCTTGCATCACATATCAATCTTCCCATGAGTGAGTCACCGGTCCTTTGGCCGTGGCGTGCTGCTGGCACGGGCCTTTAAGCATTTCCTGGTAATTACATTGTTTCTTCCCACTAAAGCCCCGCTTCTTCTGACGTGGGTTTGTGTTGCCGGTATTGGTATTAGCAACAAATTCCGTAGGACCCTCCTGTTGCTGCTTCTTGCCATGCCCGCCATGGTGGTTATTGCCCTGGTTTTAAAACTGGGAATGGCCCTTGTGTAACTCGCCCTTCCTGGCGGCACTAATTTTGTCATCGCCCTCTCCATGATGCTTGGTGTCGTCCGACTCAACATACGTGTAAGGGCGTCCATCATCTCGCCCATGTCCTGTACCTTTCGCTTAAGTCTCCGTAGATTCAGTACTAAAGGCTCGTAATGGCAGTTCTTATCCAGGATCAACACTGCCTGAGCCGCCGAAATGCCCTCCGATGAATGAATAACTTCCGCTACTCGCCGGGTCCAATGGTGGGCCGACTCATCCGGCCGCTGGATGCAGAGTTGCAGATCGACGATAGTCCTTGGGCGCTTGCAGGTCCCTCTGAAGTTTTTGATGAAGCGCTCCTTTAGCTCCGCCCAAGTGTTGATGGAGCTGGGCAGCAGGTTTTTGAGCCACGTGCGTGCCGTCCCTTCAAGCATCATAGTGAAGTATTTAGCGCAGATCGCCTCGCTTACGTCGAGCATATCCATCGCGAGTTCGTAGCTCTCGATCCATGACCCGGGTTCGAGATCCGGCGAGTAGTTGGGAACCTTCTTGGGCCCTTTGAAGTCCTTCGGCATGCGCTCGTTGCGCAAAGCTGGGGAGAGACATGATACCCCAATGTGCTTGCCCACAATGTCCAGGGGTGCATGAGGTGACGACATGTAAGCCGGCTAGGCCTGACCCGCCGTGGCCATTGGCTCTATGTGCCGCCCGGCTCGCGCTGCATCCACAATATCCTGAGCCCGCATGTCGGGCATCCCGAGCGGGTCGTGTTGAGGGAGTTGAGGGAGTCGTCGCGGCCCGAGTGGGTTGAGGGAGTCGCCGCGGGTTGAGGGAGTCGCCGCGGCCCACTGGTCACTGCGGGGAAATCATCATGGCGACTTCTGGTGTGACTTGCGTGAGGCGTGGAGTATAGCCGATCAAGGCTATGAGAATACTGTGCATGCTGAACCACGGCCGTCTTTAGCATCTCGATGACATTTCTGGCTTCTATCTCGGCCGGGGTGTTTCCGTAGATCAAAAGCGACTCCAGGTGGCGGCTTGGTGCCAGCACATTGTCCACGGGATTCGAGAAGTGACCCCGTGGCATCTGGAACCGAGCCGCATGGGCATCCATTGGCTGAGGCGGCGGTGGATTGGGCGGCGGAACCGCTCCTCCTCTTGGGATGGTTTGTAAAGGCCGATATGGACCCGCCCTGGGGGTGCACGGAGTCTCGAAAAGGCGAGTTGGGTGCAAGTCGGCCGGGATGCGCCCATTGTGTCTCCTTTGGTGAATGGCCTCATACGCGCGCTGCTGTCTCTCGAGCCGCCAGCCCTCAGTGTTCAGTCGCTCCGTCTCCGCTGCGACTGCGGCTCGCTGCGTCTCAATCCTGACAGCTTCTGCTTCCATGTCCCGTTGTGCCTTGGCCATTGCCTCCCACAGCTTAGTTAGCTCGGCGTTGGCAGACTCCTGATTTTCAGACACGATCGTGGTTGCCATGAGGCTGGCGATCTCCGCCGCTAGCTCTGTCATGGTTTGCACTGGGGGTTTGGATGTTCCCCCGGTCTTGTTATTGCCAGTTGGATTTTGCTGAGGCTGGCTGACCCCGCCATGTAGATAGCGATTTGCTGGTGAGACCTCTCGAAGACCTCGGGATCCATTGCCAACGACAGCCCCCCGAGATGTCCTTCCCTAAGAGGGTGGATCGATTCCGTCTCGCCCATGGATGACTCGCCATCAAAATTGACAGGGGTGATTTCCTGGCCCGCCACTTCGTCTTGCGCGTTGTCTCCCTGCGTAAAACTGACGAAAACATGGCGAGTCCTGTCGCGCCGCGTAATGGGGAGGACGTACCTGGCCGGCTCGACGATGTCGGTGGAGATATCCGGCTCAGGCACAGGTGTCCCAATCATGCCGATGAAGACGTTGATCTTGCCGAAGGGGACTCGGTAGCCAGATTTGACGGAATCGGCCTCCGGCTCCCACAGTGAGTTGTCGATGTAGTACTTCCCGCGGTGGCTCTTAGTCATGATGCCGACCGCATAGCTTTCTAACCCTGGTAGGGCTCCCTTCGAGAACTCAACTCCACCGTGCGCTAGCCCCACGGTGGGCGCCAACTGTGGTGGTTTTGCCATCGCACCTTGGTGGTGACTTGAAGGGGGTGAGTGAAAGCGAGACTCAGATTTACCTAGGTTCGACCCCTCGTGAGGAGGTAAAAGCCTACGTCCTGCTTTGTGTGGATTAATGGTGGTTTCAATTACAAGGAGGCGTAACTCGCCTGACCTAGCTTTCAGTTCTCTCTAACTCGCATGACCTCTCCCTGGGACTCGCCTTTATATACAGGTCGAGGCCCTAGGGTTTACAAAGTCCTGCCATTCTACTCTTCGTAGCTTTCCTTATCTCTAAGTCGCTGTGTCCCCCATGATCAGGAGCTTCCTTGACGTCCCATCATCTGCACGATCTCTTGAACCGCCCTTCAGCTCCTGGGCCATGGGACGCGCAGCTAATGGTGAGTCGCCCCTTTGGTGACCCGACCCATTAAGGGCGGGTTACCCATAGGTAATATCCCCAACACCGGGGGTTGTTTGACATATACCAACTCATTTAAATGACCATTTAGAAAAGCACTCTTCACATCCATTTGTTGTAATTTAAAATCATGACAAGAAGCAAAAGCAAGTAACATGTGAATATATTCAAGACGAGCGACGGGAGCAAATGTTTCACCGTAGTCGATACCCTCGACTTGGGAGTAGCCTTGCGCCACGAGTCTTGCTTTGTTTCGAACGACCACACCATTTGCATCCTGCTTGTTCTTGAAGATCCATTTGGCTCCAATGAAATTATGTTCCTCCGTTGGTCTTGGCACTAATTCCCAAACTTCATTGTGCTCGAAGTTGTTAAGGTCATCATGCATAGCTTGAAGCCAATCCCCAGCATCAAGAGAATCATCTACCTTTAGGGGTTCAACACATGAAACAAACGCATGATGCATACAAAAGGTTGATAATTGTTGACGAGTGGTTACCCCTTAATTGAAGCTGCCAAGCACATTCTTGAAGACGTGTTGTCGAACACGGGGTTTGTTGGCTATCTTGGCAGCACGACGCTTCATAATTTCCCTACTTGATAATGTAGGGGATTCTTCTTGAACACTTTGAGCACCGGCTTGAGATTTCTCACTAGATTGCCCTTGATCTTGTGATTGCACTTGATCTTGGGCTGGCTTGGATTCGGGAGCATGATCTTGGACATCATTTGGTATGGCACCATCTCCATGAGGTTGATCTTGTCCTTGATCAGGTTCATCGGGTTGAGGGTGTTCATTTTGTTCTTCGGAAGCGTGTGGGTCTAGCGAGGGTGATGGCTCCACTTGAGTAGAGCATTGTCCTTCTCCTTCGGCCACAGGGGGTTCCTCGTTGGGGAGTATTTTACCAATCCCCATTCTTCTTATGGCTTGAGGAGGAATTTCATCACCTACATCAGAAAGACCATTTTGCTCCACTTGGGAGCCATTATTCTCATCAAACTCCACATTACATGTATCCTCAATGATTTTGGTGGACTTGTTGTGAACACGGTAAGCATGGGAGTTTGTAGCATAACCAACAAATATGCCCTCTTGAGCTGTAGCTTCAAATTTAGACAAATGAACATTTTTCTTCAGTATGAAACACATACAACCGAACACCCGTAAGTACTGGAGGTTGGGACTATTCCCTGTAAGGATCTCATGCGGAGTCTCATTCAAGACTTTGCGGAGGTAGAGTCGATTGGGTGCATGACATGCGGTGCTGATGGGTTCAGCCCAGAAGTTGTACGGAGATTTGAATTCTGCCATCATAGTTCTTGCCACGTCCATCAATGTCCAGTTCTTACTTTCCACAACACCGTTCTGTTGAGGGGTATAGGGTGCTGAGTATTGATGCTTGATCCCCTCATCACTAAGGAACTCATTTAAGGTGTAGTTCTTGAATTCGGTGCCGTTGTCACTTCAAATCATCAAAATCTTTGCTTCATGTTGACGTTGAGCTTGATTAGCAAAGTCGATGATAGTTTGCTGAGTCTCGCTCTTCCTTTTGAAGAAATATACCCAAGTGTATCTTGAGTAGTCATCCACGATCACCAAGCAATAGTTTCTTCCCCAAAGAGGGAGGTCCAAAGAGATCCATGTGAAGGAGCTCCAAAGGCCTTTTAGAGTATATGATAGTTGTGGGACGGGAGCTGTTTCATGAAGCCCCCCTTCAATACAAGCACTGCAAGCACGGTCTCTAGCAACACTCACATTTGTTAGTCCACGAACATGGTCCCTGTTGAGGAGACTTTGCAAAGATCTCATATTGACATGGCATAGTCGGCGATGCCATAGCAAACCTAGATCAACTTTAGCCATTAGACAAGTCGTAGTCTTACTAGGTGTGGGGATCCCGACTTACGAGTCGAGACCGCCGTGCTCAGTGATCCCAGAGATCAATGCTCATCGAACACATATACCGAATAAAAGATTCTTACATCCATACATACCGTTTGATACAAGAAATGACCACCTCGGTCGGGTCTTACATATATAGGGCCTTATAGGCCAACACACCAAACTGGACCAATAGCGGAATTATTGGTTGAAAGCGTGAACCCATGCCATCAGCCTTAACCTACAGGCATTCTGACTGGGAAGCGTCCTAGCTCGCAAGAACGTCACCGAGTTAATCTTCACCATATCCTGCTCTTTCATACCTGATCAATGAAATAACCAGTGGCAAGCTAATGACTACTTTGAATGTACTCGCAAACAGCCCATGATATGAACAATGAAAGTGAAGGATAACAATATCATGCATCTTTAGTATAACTCATCTGGGTGGAATGATCATGAATATGCATCAAGTTAAAGAATTACTCTTGAAGAACATGTTACAGATATCAATATATCTGCCGAGGGCTGAACCATTCGGGTTCACCCTATATGCCAAGTCACCGAACTTGGTCATATCATTGCTATCATAGCAACACCTTTCTCATCATCATACACACACATACTCACACACACTTGGTTTATGCTGAAATATCGGGACGTAGTTTAAGTAGGATTACCCAACTGTCCTTGACCGTTGACACGGCTATTCGAATAGTTCACACTCTGCAGAGGTAGTATGCTGGACCCATGAGATCCGGGAAACTTCTGTGTCATCCACGACTCGCGCTATATCACATACCCGAGGTAAGTACCCGATCAATGCCTTTCCCTTGACGATACTAGACAAAGAGGTCTACTCGATTGGTACCCAACCCACATGTTGTACGTCTTACAAGCAGCAACTCTAGACTGTACCAACCTGCGGGGACCAATGGTGTGACTGGAACTCATAAAAATGGCATAGTCGTCCTACCCGGCACAACCCCATCACGAGAGTGACCAGATATCACTCCCGCCACTAGTAATGTGGCTCTTTGCTAGCACCGACCAGAGTAATTAACATAGCCCCGTCCCATAAGGGGTAACGTGGTCGTACTGGTAAGGTTAGGATGGTCGACACATCATAAATCTAATCCCATTTCCGAAACCTTACTCACACAAATA
Organism: Hordeum vulgare subsp. vulgare; assembly: GCF_904849725.1. NCBI lineage: Eukaryota > Viridiplantae > Streptophyta > Magnoliopsida > Poales > Poaceae > Hordeum > Hordeum vulgare. Next base: position 163,437,419 of record NC_058522.1, read on the forward strand.
CCGGGTGCATCACTTCACCGAAAGTGACCACCTAACTCATCATCACCCTCGGGCATTAGTGGCACCCGACGGGGTTTTCATAAACTCTTGCTTTATGACAACATCATGCTCATGATAACACTACTTCTATCTTTACTTGTCAACATGGTATTAGCATGACCCTAAAGGGGTAGAGTCAAGCTCAATGCATGTGCTCCGGGGGAGCCTTCGGTAATATCATATCAAATGATTATCGGCACTTATGATCATATGCAACGGGAATACTTGCTATTTTAACATGCAAAGTAACATATGCTCAGTCATGGTCAAAGGGTTGCTTGCCTTGCCCACGTAAGTCCTCGGGGTCTTCGAGGTCTTCTGCTCCAACTCCGAATATTCCGCCTACCCATCAAATATCATCGGAAACAACCACAGTAAGCCACACATCAAGCAGAATAAAAGTGTTCTATAAATAGAAGTTTTATTTTCTTGGACCTCTCTGGTCATAAGAAAAATACCTGAAGCTTGATATAGGAGAATTGGACCATCATGGAATTTTGAATGGATGAAAGGAGGAATTAGTGATCATTGAAGAAGCCAACAAAATTCATTCTGTTAAAAATGAGTGAAGGCACCCATTTAACAGAGCATGATTTTAGAAACATTTAGGAAGTGGTTTCACTACATTTGGAGTTGGTATGAATATTCTAGGGGTTTTATAACATGGAATAAATAGAAAAGGGGGCTATTTTTTGATGCAACAGAAATAGAACAAGATTTTAGAAACCTGCAGAATTTATGAGGGAATTTACAAGTTAAGGAGAAAATGAAAATAAGAAGAGCTCATCCTCTGGGGGGGGGGTTATCTTGCGTCACCAGCGCCAGACAGGTCTTCGGGCCGGCCCAGTGGCTCGGGCCACCAGCGAGGGGCCACGCAGGAGGCGCCTTGCGCGAAATGCGCTATCTGCGCGGGGGGACGGCATCCCACCGAGGCGCGGCCACTTAAGTGGCGCGGCCCACCTGGCGGCCTTGCCAGCCGGCTGAAGCACGGGCCTGCGGCCTTCTTCAACATCCCGCCACGGGAGAGAGTAGGGGAGGCCGGCGGCGGCTGCCTGAGCTACAGGGCACGGCTCCCAGCGCTCCAACCACATGAGAGCTCAGGGAGGCGAGCCGCACCCGTTCCCCTGCTTAGCACCTGCAGGGGAGGGCTGCAATGGCACCGGCAACGAGGCTACAGGGAGGCCGTCTACCCCCTGGTTTCGGCACCAGCCGCAAAAGGAGAGAGAAGGAGGTGCTGCGAAGGAGTCGCGATGGCCTGGGGTCTCCGGCAGGGGTGGAAGGAGGCGAGGGGAGGCTCCCAGCGCGCCGGCCCGTGTGGAGGCCGGAGCTCTACCCCGCGGCCATGGAAGAAGGAGGAGGGAAGGTAGGCTTAGGGGAGAAGGGAGAGCTCGAGGGGGTTCACAGGGGAAGAGGAGGAGGATCTAAGGGAACCAGATAGGCCTGGGGGTGAGGAGATATGAGAGGGGAAGGCCGAGAGAGCTCGGGAGCTCTCTAGAGCCCTCGGTGCATGGTCGCCACGCACCCCAGGAGGAGCTTGGAGGCTAGCTGATGGTGGGGAGCGGTTTGAACGGTCAAAAGCAAGGGCTGAGACATACTGGGAGATGCTGGCTCAGCTAGGTGTGGTCTGGAGGAAGGAGACAAGGTGCAGAGCTCTCTAATTGCAGGTCAGGGTGGTGGTCACCACGTCTACTTGTTCCTACAGGGTCCTAATGACCAGTAAAAGATGTTTGGGAGGTGGGGCATGCTACCTGGAAGGTGAGTGAGGAGTTTGGTCCCTAGTGGAGTTGATTTGATGAGGTTTGGACTCTGGTTTAGCTTGCAGCAGTAAACTTGGGGCTGGCATTAGTGGTTTTCATAGGAAGGGATGGAAGGTGAAACCATGTCCTGGAGCATATGGTATGAAGGACTACACATCTGCAAAATTCAGCTCAAGCAAATATGTGTAGCTAGCACTTGCTGTACAAGCTACCTTTTTGCCAGAAATGAACTTGTAGATGTGCTTCTCATTTTCTCCACATGAGCATGCCATATCTTGGTTTGAAATGAAGCCTTGACACACTAGAGAGGCTCTGGAAAGAATTGGGGTATTAGCTTAAGCAGAAGTATGGGAAGAGAGGTAAAATAGTGATTCCAAGGGTAAAATGAGAGATAATTACAGAGGGTCCTTCTCCAATAATTGACGAGTGGCCATGGTAATGTTACTGGAGGTAAAATATAACTATGTGAGGTTGTGGTCGAAGGTTGAGCTCAAGGGTAAAAGTGGAAGGGATCAAAGAAGCCAATTTAGTGAGTGCACACAAGGTGTTTGATCTATGGTTGGGCTACCAAATGGATTCCAATGGCTATGAAACTTAACAAGATCAAATAATGGATTAAAATAAGCTTGAACACCAAATTTGGGATTTGGTGCAGCAGTTTTCCAATGTAGACTTGGTAAACCCTTGAAATGGGCAGCAATGGCTTTCTGCTTACAACCCTATTCAAATAAATTCCCACAAATCCAATATTTGGTGTAGGGGCATTATTTGAGCATTAAGGCATGCACAAAAAGTTTGAGGTCAATTGGGGAAACTTTACAATGTAAAGTTTACCAAAGTCTGAAATCAACACAGATGGTTTTGAGGGTCTTAGGACAAGTTCTTCTATTCTCCTTGAGGTACCACTTGGTGTGGATGGTTTAGTGGAGTATTAGAACATGTACACCAACTTTGAGCATAATTGGAGACACTTCACAATGTAGAGTTGCTCAAATTTGAATTTGGACAGATAGGGTTTTAAAATAGTTAGGGGAGTCAAATCAACTTGGATTGAGATGAAACTTGGCAAGATCATCAATAATATCATAGATGACATGCTAGAATTTTTACTCGAATTTATTGAGAATATTTCTAATAGAAATATTTCAAAAGCTTGAAATAGGCAAGAATGGTTTTGGAGGGGTTGCCTAATATTTTGAACATGACCATGTGTTGAAACTCATAAATATGGAATAAATATATCCACCGAGTTTCCCCAAATTTTCTTAAATATTTTGAAAGCAATAAAAATAACTTTCCTTCATAGGAGACCATTTCTGGCCTCACAGAAAGGCATTTAAATAAAATAATAAAATAACTTTTAAAATAATAATATGGTGGTTTTTGGAAGACATTTTGATAATAGGTTTTAAATAAAATAATTGGTGCAAAATAAATTCCCTAATTTGAGGACTTGTAGTACAAACCTCATCTCAGGGGTTTGAAAGTTTAATTCAAAGAAATGCTTTTTGGTGAAAATAATATTTGGTGAAAATAGATATTTATCATAAACACATGGCATGATCATAGGCAGGGGATCATGGAATGAGGAGGTGAGTTTGAAGATAGAGAGGATTATTGGGGAGCAATCACATGCATTCAAGCAAACAGGCAAACAATAGTTACTCCAAGCATCACAAGCGTTCACAATTTTTTTAATTGGTCCTAAATTTTGAAAATAAGTTAAGTAGTCAGAAAGGCCAAAAACTAGGTGTTATAGACCTTACCCCCTTAAGAAAATCTCGTCCCCGAGATTTCTAGGCTATGGGTTGGTGAGATACAGAATCTTGAGTCGGAGGTAGTCTTCATGTCCCCATGTTGTTGTCGTGGTCTTGAGGTGCTTGATGATACAACTTCGAATGTTTCGCACGTCCTTGCCTAATCGTGGGTGGGGTCTGGTAATAATTTAGGCTTGACCGAGGTCATGGGCTTGGTGAACTAAGTCCGTGCAAGGTTCTGGCTTGCGAGTGTATTCCACGGTCAGAATACGTGGCAAGATGGTGTGTCTGGGATCTGGTTCTGGGGCTTCGCATGCCGGTTAGTGACATCACGATGTCTCGTGTTGGAACGCACTACCAAAGTCTTTGTATAGCTTCCTGTTTACGGGGAAGTCCTTGACTTCCTTTCAGCAGTCGAGCTATGGTCGCAAATAGTCTTCGAAGGTTTCTCGTGGAAGGGTCCGGGTTGGGTCTCACCTATGAGTCTAAGCTCGGAGGTTCAGGATCCAGAATAGCCCTGCTATCTGGGATGGTTTGCGAGGGGTTCTGGACGATCTGGCTAACCAAGAGTATAGACCAGTCATCCATTCCAAAGGTCCGTGACTCGGCAAGCGGGAATCACCTTTAGCAGGTCTTCTGATCCTCTCGCTTGTCCAAAGGTCTCATCATCTTGAATCGTCGAGGCTTCTTGACGTCGTTGATGCAGTCGGTGCATGGTCGGTGGTTGACTTCTATTGCTTCATCGACATTGTCGTGGCTTCCTCGCCACGGCGGTCCTTCATCTTGATTCCAGTAGGATCGACTTCCGTTGTCTTGGGATTGTTTCGAGAAGCCCACCTTCTCGAGATAACACTGTACCCTCAAGAGGCATAACAATCGGCGTTCCTGGGCTCGTCCAAACAAGGCTAAGGTGTTCTTCCTCGTATTGGGTGAGTAAGTATGTCATCAGTGAGGATGACCACATACTTTCTCCTAAACAAGACATAAGCACAGTGCTAAAGAGTCAGGTGAGGAGAACGGAACTTTCTATGGGCGGGTACTGGCCATATTTTAACGACTTAGAGTCGTCTTCTATGGTCGTAATCCGTCCATCTTGTGGCTCAACGAAGCTTTTAGGGTCTTAAGGAATTTAGGATGCGGGCGAACAGTTATCATATTATCCCTAAGAACATTCCTTAGATGCCAATAGTTCGACCTCAAATCTTGGGACGATATCAGCTCATCTCATCAAAGATACCATCCACGTGGGTCAACTCCACACCGCTCACGCTAGCCAACCCCGGGTGGAGGGAAGAACTAAACCCAAACACTACAAGTATGGTGTAGCAACGATGCACATGCATTCCTATGCAATAACCTCGGAAGGCATAAGAGCTCCTATGATTGAATTTAAGACACAACAAATCCAAATGTCCATCTAAGTCATCCGATGGACAGGGTACTACATTACTATATTAAAGGAACACATAGTATACCAATCCAATATCTTGTTTCCTTTTTATGAATCCGATCAAGTGATTCATCAATCTAATCAATCATTACTGGACCTGTCACTCCTACAAATCCAATCTTGACGGGGTTCTACATAATCTCATAGAGTCCTCATAATTCACATATTACTGCAAGGATTACAACATAGTATATCCACCAACTTCAATAATCACGGCTAGCTAATCTCCAAGGCCGAACCACATAGGTTGTAAATCAATCTGACAACTCCAAGTATACGCACTCTATATCCACCGAGAAACATGGTATCATGATCAAGATTATCAGGCTAAATCCAATTTACTCCGAACCATATGGTCTCTGTCATCCTCCATGCTCTATTAAGATTACCTATTTAAATCCATGACTCAAATCCAATAAGAATTCTACTTGATACTCCGAGTCATCCTGATAATTATCGCCAACCCAATGCAACTACTTGCTAAAGTCATGTATACCACCAAGAATAATGTTCGCGATGATAATCATCCTACTAAATCCAATCTTACTCCAGATTATATAGGTTATGCTACTATATCATCTTGTTCCACCTAATTTACATACCTTCATAAGGGTCTTATGATCCACCAAGATAGCCTAGCTATATCCTCAAGACACATGTCATCATCATCATGACAGTCCTTAGTCTCATACCCTTATATCAGAGAACGATTCTCTTACGGCATGAAGGTTACAGTGCTAGCTTAAGATTGAAGGATACTTGTTCACTGCGATCACTCGTTCCATACGGAACCCGGTGCTAAGCGGGGTTTATCGGGGACCTACACGTGTGCTGGCAAGTCCATGTACTAGACACGTGACCAGAAAATTTGAGCCGGAAAGGCGTGTGGAGGTTAGTCTAGTCTAGTGTGGTTTCCCAATCTTGAGGGGAAAGCACCACTACTACGGGTTGCGTGTCGTCAAGCATAGCACAGTCAGTGTCTTCAGTGTCAGCCATCCTTCGAAGTGGATCCTTGGTGCATCTTGACTTGCCGTCTTCAGTTGTCGAGAGGGGTGAGAGAGAGAGAGAGCACAGAGGGGAGTGTCTAAGGGTCATAGTGCAGTCAAGCAAGCGTTGAAAAGTCAACTCAACAAGTGCCAAAATCGTTTTGAACATCCAAAATAAGAAAAGTGATATAACCGCATGCTTGTTGCCTAAGCAAAACGTGACTTATATCAAAGAACAAACAAAAGAAATATGCAACACACAACATGGTCCATCCGAACCATTTCACGGACTCGACTTCGCATAGGGGATTCACGACTCACCCTATCCTAGGTTCTGGGACTCGACAGTCGTGCTTGCTTCGTACTCCGGAGAGGAGTCCGCTAAGTCTTCTGGACATTCTCATGGTGTTGCCACGCATCTTGTTGTCGCTTGCCGGAGCAATTTACTTGAGTTGTATAGAACTCTTGTTGTCTTCTCGTCTGGGGAGTTGCTGACGAAGGTGGTTCTTCATGGTTGTCATTGACAGGATCTTATTGTCTTCATGATCTTGTCAGTGTCTTCTTGTCTTCTGAGGCTTCGATAGTCTAAAGTGGACATCTTCAGGCATCGATATTTGCAAGACCTGATAGAGTTTTGATCTGTCAATCATACTAATTGCGATATCCACACCTAGAGCAGGGGATGAGGAGAACCGTTTCCTGCTCACTAAGGTGAGGCGAACCAAATGGCCAGGTTCTCATCCATGAGTGGTGGTCGACACAATCCTTATAATTGACAGGGTCACTCTATTAGTGATGCAGATCAAGGTTTGCATATATTATGTCCCGATTATCGTAGGTGCAAGTGGCATCACTCTAGAACAGTGCCCAGGGTTTCACCATCTTCTAAGCCTCGATGTCGTTGTTCCTCATGGAGGTACTTCTGTTGGTGTCATCCGGTCGTAGAGTTGTCTTCTCTGTCTTACAGCACAGGTGTTTGCCTGGAAAGGTTACTTCCTTACGGGCTGCCCACGAGGATTTCAATTTATCCCGTGGTCAGAGGGCATAAGGTACTAGTGACCATTTGCAAGTTTTTGGAAAAAGTAGACGAGGAGTGTCAAGGAAATAAGAGTGGAAGGCTAGAGCATACCCTTCAATTTCTTTGAAGATTTAGGAGAGTCGAGAATACATATAGGTTTTGTAAGTATTTTGAAGGATCTGGAAAGCAGTTTTATCCTAACTAACGTCCGTGCTAACTAAGGCTCCTACAGTCAGGATGGCTCTGATACCAGCTCTGTGGGGACCACGACTTACGAGTCGAGACCGCCGTGCTCAATGATCCCAGAGATCAATGCTCACCGAACACAGATACCGAATAAAAGAGTCTTACATCCATACATACCGTTTGATACAATAAATGACCACCTCAGTCGGGTCTTACATATATAGGGCCTTATAGGCCAACACACCAAAGTGGACCAATAGTGGAATTAGTGGTTGAAAGCGTGAACCCATGCCGTTACCCTTAACCTACATGCATTCTGACTGGGAAGCGTCCTCGCTCGCAAGAACGTCACCGAGTTAATTCACCATATCCTGCTCTTTCATACCTGATCAATGAAATAACCAGTGGCAAGCTAATGAGTACTTTGAATGTACTCGCAAACAGCCCATGATATGAACAATGAAAGTGAAGGATAATAATATCATGCATCTTTAGTATAACTCATCTGGGTGGAATGATCGTGAATATGCATCAAGTTAAAGAATTACTCTTGAAGAACAGGTTACAGATATCAATATATCTGCCGAGGGCTGAACCATCCGGTTTCACCCTATATACCAAGTCACCGAACTTGGTCATATAATTGCTATCATAGCAACACCTTTCTCATCACCATAAACACACATACTCACGCACACTTGGTTTATGCGGAAATATCAGGACGTAGTTTAAGCAGGATTACCCAACTGTCCTTGACCGTGGACACGGCTATTCGAATAGTTCACACTCTGCAGAGGTAGTACGCTGGACCCACGAGATCTGGGAAACTTCCGTCTCATCCACGACTCGCGATATATCACATACCCGAGGTAAGTACCCGATCAATGTCTTTCACCTGATGATACTATACAAAGAGGTCCACTCGATTGGTACCCAGCCCACATGTTGTACGTCTTACAAGCACCAACTATGGACTGTACCAACCATGCGGGGACCAACGGTGTGACTAGAACTCATAAAAATGGCATAGTCGTCCTACCGGCACTAGTAATGTGGCTCTTTGCTAGCACCGACTAGAGTAATTAACATAGCCCCATCCCGTAAGTTGTAACGTGGTCGTACTCGTAAGGTTGGGACGGTCGACACATCATAAATCTAATCCCATTTCCGAAATCTTACTCACACAAATACCGGGTGCATGACTTCACCGAAAGTGACCAGCTAACTCATCATCACCCTCGGGCATTAGTGGCACCCGACGGGGTTTTCATAAACTCTTGCTTTATGACAACATCATGCTCATGATAACACTACTTCTATCTTTACTTGTCAACGTGGTATTAGCATGACCCTAAAGGGGTAGAGTCAAGCTCAATGCATGTGCTCCGGGGGAGCCTTCGGTAATATCATATCAAATGATTACCGGCACTTATGATCATATGCAACGGGAATAATTGCTATTTTAACATGCAAAGTAACATATGGTCAGTGATGGTCAAAGGGTTGCTTGCCTTGCCCACGTAAGTCCTCGGGGTCTTCGAGGTCTTCTGCTTCAACTCCGAATACTCCGCCTACCCGTCAACTATCATCGGAAACAACCACAGTAAGCCACACATCAAGCAGAATACAAGTGTTCTATAAATAGAAGTTTTATTTTTCTTGGACCTCTCTAGTCATAAGAAAAATACCTAAAGCTTGATATAGGAGAACTAGACCATTAGGGAAATTTGAATGGATGGAAGGAGGAATAAGTGATCATTGAAGAAGCCAACATAATTCATTATGTTAAAAATGAGTGAAGGCACCCATTTAACAGAGCATGATTTTAGAAACATTCAGGAAGTGGTTTCACTAGATTTGGAGTTGGTATGAATATTCTAGGGGTTTTATAACATGGAATAAATAGCAAAGGGGGATATTTATTTGATGCAACAGAAATATGGCAAGCAAAAATATTTAATAAAGTTAGACATTAAGAACAATATTCTAGGAGTCTCTGGAATTTTGAATCACTCCATTTGGAGTTGATTTGAATCTGCTAGGAATTTGCAAAGATGGTTTTAAAATATCTAAATGGGCATTTAGATATTAATAACACAGGGAAGTATTTTGTAAAAAGGTGCAATGCTCAAATCTGGATAGAACAGGATTTTAGAAACCTGCAGAATTTTGAATCATCAAGTTTGGAGTTAGTATGAATTTATGAGGGAATTTACAAGTTAAGGAGAAAATGAAAATAAGAAGAGCTCAGCCTATGGGGGGGGGTGGTTATCTTGTGCCACCAGCGCCAGATAGGTCTTCGGGCCGGCTCAGTGGCTCGGGCCACCAGCGAGGGGCCGTGCAGGAGGCGTCTTGTGCGAAATGCACTTTCTGCGCGGGGTGACGGCATCCCACCGAGGCGCGGCCACTTAAGTGGCACGGCCCACCTGGCGGCCTTGCCAGCCGGCTGACGCGCGAGCCCGCGGCCTTCTTCAACCTCCCGCCGCGGGAGAGAGTAGGGGAGGCCGGCGGCGGCTGTCGGAGCTACAGGGCACGTATCCCACCGCTCAACCACAGGAGAGCTCAGGGAGGCGAGCCGCACCCGTTCCCCTGCTCAGCACCTGCAGGGGAGGGCTGCAAGGGCGCCGACGACGAGGCTACAGGGAGGGCGTCTACCCCCTGGTTTCGGCACCAGTGGCTAAAGGAGAGAGCAGGAGGTGCTGCGGAGGAGTCGCAGTGGCATGTGGTCTCCGGCAGGGGTGGAAGGAGGCGAGGGAGGCTCTGAGCGTGCCAGCCCATGTGGAGGCCGGAGCTCTACCCCGCGACCATGGAAGGAGGAGGGAAGGGAGGCTTAGGGGAGAAGGGAGAGCTCGAGGGGGTTGACAGGGGAAGAGGAGGAGGATCTGAGGGAACCAGATAGGCCTAGGGGTGAGGAGATATGAGAGGGGAAGGCCGAGAGAGCTCGTGAGCTCTCTGGAGCCCTCGGTGCATGGTCACCACGCACCCTAGGAGAAGCTTGGAGGCTAGCTGATGGTGGGGAGTGGTCTGAATAGTCAAAAGCAAGGGCTGAGACATACTGGGACATGTTGGCTCAGCTAGGTGTGGTCTGGAGGAAGGAGACAAGGTGCAGAGCTCTCTAATTCAGGTCAGGGTGGTGGTCACCACGACCACTTGTTCCTATAGGGTGCTAATGACCAGTCAAAGATGTCTGGGAGGTGGGGCATGCTACCTGGAAGGTGAGTGAGGAGTTTGGTCCCTAGTGGATTTGATTTGATGAGGTTTGGACTCTGGTTTAGCTTGCAGCGGTAAACTTGGGGCTGGCATAAGTGGTTTTCACAAGAAGCGATGGAAGGTGAAACCATGTCGTGGAGCATGTGGTATGGAAGGACTACACATGTGCAAAAATTCAGCTCAAGCAAATTTGGAAGGACTACCATGTTGTGTAGCTAGCACTTGATGTACAAGCTACCTTTTTGCCAGAAATGAACTTGTAGATGTCCTGCTCATTTTCTCCACATGAGCATGCCATATCTTGGTTTGAAATGAAGCCTTGACACACTAGAGAGGCTCTGCAAAGAATTGGGGTATTAGCTTAAGCAGAAGTATGGGAAGAGAGGTAAAATAGTGATTCCAAGGGTAAAATGAGAGATAGTTACAAAGGGTCCTTCTCCAATAATTGACCACTGGCCATGGTAATGTTACTGGAGGTAAAATGTAACTATGTGAGGCTGTGGTAGAAGGTTGAGCTCAATGGTAAAAGTGGAAGGGGTCAAATAAGCCAATTTAGTGAGTGCACACAAGGTGTTTGATCTGTGGTTGGGCTACCAGATGGATTCCAATGGCTATGAAACTTAAGAGGATCAAATAATGGATTAAAATAAGCTTGCACACCAAATTTGGGATTTGCTGGAGAAGTTTTCCAATATAGATTTGGAATACCCTTGAAATGGGCAGCAATGACTTTCTGCTTACAATCCTATTCAAATAAATTCACACAAATCCAATATTAGGTGTAGGGGCATTATTTGAGCATTAAGGCATGCACAAAAAGTTTGAGGTCAATTGGGGAAACATTACAATGTAAAGTTTACCGAAGTGAGAAATCAACAAAGAGGGTTTTGAGGGTCTTAGGACAAGTTCTTCTATTCTCCTTGAGGTACCACTTGCTGTGGATGCCTTATTGGAGTATTAGAACATGTCCACCAAATTTGTGCATAATTGGAGACACTTCACAATGTAGAGTTGGTCAAATCTTAATCTCGACAGATAGGGTTTTAAAATAGTTAGGGGAGTCAAATCAACTTGGATTGAGATGAAACTTGGCAAGATCATCAATAATATCATAGATGACATGCTAGAATTTTTACTGGAATTTATTGAGAATATTTCTAATAGAAATATTTCAAAAGCTTGAAATAGACAGGAATGGTTTTGGAGGAGTTTGCCCAATATTTTGAACATGACCATGTGTTGAAACTCATAAATATGGAATAAATATATCCACTGAGTTTCCCTAAATTTTCTTAAATATTTTGAAAGCAATAAAAATAGCTTTCCTTCATAGGAGACCATTTCTGGCCTCACAGAAAGGCATTTAAATAAAATAATAAAATAACTTTTAAAATAATAATATGGTGGGTTTTGGCAGATATTTTGATAATAGGCTTTAAATAAAATAATTGGTGCAAAATAAATTCCCTAATTTGAGAACTTGTAGTACAAACCTCATCTCAGGGGTTTGAAAGTTTAATTCAAAGAAATGCTTTTTGGTGAAAATAATATTTGGTTAAAATAGATATTTATCCTAATCACATGGCATGATCATAGGCAGGGGATCATGGAATGAGGAGGTGAGTTGGAAGATAGAGAGGATTATTGGGGAGCAATCACCTGCATTCAAGCAAACAAGCAAACAATAGTCAGTCCAAGCATCACAAGGATTCACAAAAAAAATTAATTGGTCCTAAATTTTGAAAATAAATTAAGTAGTTAGGAAGGCCAAAAACTGGGTGTTACAGTAGGTCGCTCCGAAAAGTTTACTACATAGAGACCATTCTCGACATATCCAACAAAGGCTACTTTAAGAGTGTTGCTCCACAAAAGTTCCATGGTATCAAGATTAAAGAACGTGGCAATGCCCATAATTGCAAGTTGTCGAACAGAAAGAAAATTCTATGCAAGGTACTCAACAAGCATGACCTTCTCTACAGATAAATCTTGAGAGATGACCACCTTACAAAATCCCATTACCTTAGATGTTGAGGCATCAGCAAATTGGGCATGGGTGGGCATAGATGGAAATGGATGCACATCCACCACCAAGTCCTTGCTCCCGGTCATTTGATTTGTTGCTCCACTGTCGAGCAACCATGATACCCCACCGGAAGCAAATTCCTGCACGAGATCAATGCTTGGATTTAGGTACCCATTTTTGAATGGCTCCTTTGATGTTAGAAACAAGGTTCTTAGGAACCCAAATAGCCCACTCAATGTACTCATAATAATAACCAACAAATTTGGCATAAACATGCCCATCACTAGCACGACATAAAATATAAGAGGGGTTAAAATCGCCGGCAGTGTTGGTAGAAGTGTTGCCCTTCTTGACATTGTCACCCCCTTCCTTGTTCTTCATCTTCTTTTGAGTACTCTCACCCTCTTTGACAAAGATGTCCTTAAGAGAGGAAGATGGATTGGTCTTGTTTTTCCTTCTCTTCTTAGACTTGGTTGAAAATCCAAGTCCTTCCTTACCTGCAACTTCCTTTTTATTCCTCAAGAGATCATTTAGATTTTTCTCTCCTTGGATGCATGTAACGAGGTCCTTCTCAAGCTGTTATTTCAACTTGGCATTCTCCTCCACAAGATACACATGCTCACAACACGAATTAGTAGCACAAGCATTATCAATTAAAACAAACGGAGGACAAGTAGAAATATCCTTGATTAGTTTTACTTCGAGTTGATCATGAGACTCCTTAAGGGAGAAGTGAGCACTTTTCAAGACCTTGTGGGCCTTGTCGAGTACATCAAAATCTTCCTTGAGTCTATCATGGCCAACCGCAAGTGCAACCTTCTCAGATTTAAGCACACGAGTAAGAAGAGTCGCATGATCAAGTTCTTTTCGTAATTTAGCATGATCAACGTTCTGTGACTCCTCAAGAGACAAACAAAGACCACACCCTTCTTCTAGAGCAATGGATAGTTCTGCTATCTCATCGGCGTAATCACGACTATGTTCTTGCATCTTGGAGATAGTATCCTCATGAGTCTCAATGAGATCATTGGCTTCACCAAGTCGTTCCAAAAGAGCAACAAAGTGTCTTTTGGTTTCACCCTTGATCTTACATAAGAATTTATCAAATTCATTTTCATCAAGTTCTACTACCTCACTATTATCAACACAGTCTAATAATGAAGGAGAGGTAGTGAGAGTGGTCTTGGTGCTAGGTGTTACCTTATTGATCCCTTTGGCCATGAGGCACTTGGCGGTACGATTCTCGTTGGTGGCGCCGAAGAGAGATACCTTGGGGGAGGAAGAGGCAATGGCGAAGGTGGCCGTTGCCATCCCCTCACGACTTGTATCGTCTTCATCATCATTGGAGTTGTACTCTTCGTGGGCCACCAAGCCCCTTGGATGAGTCTTCTTGGTGAAGGTGTTCTTCTTAGGGAAGGACTTGGGCCTATCCTTGAGAATGAGCTTGCCACGGTTGTCCTCCCTCTTCTCATAGGGACAATATACAACAAAGTGACTCACATTGCCGGAGTTGTAGCATGTCCGTACTCGTAGTTTGTTCTTGGACCCACTTGTGTTTTCCTTGGAGAAGTTGGGTCTTGAGTTTCTTTTGTTTGCCAAAAACCGCCTTGAAGCAAGAGCCATGTGCTCATGATAAGTGTATTTTGTGTCTTCGGGGCAACCATCTTCTTCCTTTTCTTCTTCATCAACAATGGCCCTGGACTTTAAGGCAAGGTTGGGAGATGTTGATTTTGACCAAACACGAGCAAGCGCATTCTCGGTGGTCTTGTTCATGATATCCATATCAATGAACTCATCCAACACTTCGCGTGAGGACAAGGAGTGAAAATCTGGTCTTTGCCGAATGATGGAAGATATGGCTTTTTTGAAAGGCATGATTGCCTTGAGAAACTTGCGCTAGATCCATGTGTCATCCGTATCTTTGCTCCCATGATCTTGGAGAGCAACGACGAGGGCAATCACCCTCCTATAGAGATCACGGGGGTCCTCATCTTCTCGCATCACAAACTCATCGGCCTGATCTAGGACCACTTCAAAGTTTGACCATTGAATGCTTGAGCTTCCCTTGTACAACACCATGATGTGCTCCCAACACTCCTTTGCACGAGTGAAGGGCCGTAGGTGTGGGAGATCTTGTGGTGGTACAACGGATTGAAGGATGAACAATGCAGAATGATTGTATTGGTTGCCTGCCTCTTCTCTTGGAGTAAGATTCCTTGGATCATGAGGATAGTAACCTTGCTCGATGATTATCCAAAGATTTGTTGAGGTGTGATTCAAATTAGACTTGATAGAAAAACCCAATTAGCGAAATCACCTTTAACAAGTTTTGGAGGAGGTCCTAGGTTATTAATATGCGGGGTAGGAACCGGTCCTCCATAGACCGGAGGAGGGGGGACCGAGGCAAAAGTCCCCATCCCATTCTTGTCATGAGGAGAGGAGGTTTGAGCACATTTAGCCGCTTCCTTATCGGAATTGGCCTCCGACACCGATGAGGTGGGTTTAACCACAAGCAAGGTGTCGAGAGAGTTTCTCATCCCCTCAAGTAATTCTTTAAGCATGGATTTGATTTCGGTAGTCACAGACGTCTTGAGTTAGGCCATGGCCTCATTCAAGTCGTCTCGTGTGACCGAAACCACCTCCAAGGCCTCCGACCCTTCAGACCGATCCTCATCATCGTCAACCATACTCTTCGGGTGGTGAAACCCATAATAAAGAGATGTAGCTCTGATACCAATTGAAAGGATCGATATGGTTGACTAGAGGGGGGGGGGGGTGAATAGGCAACTACCAATTTTTAGCTTGTCTTAAAAAATTGGCGTTAGCAATAAAAGGTTCTCTATATGAACGACTAGGTGAACAACCAATATGATGCTAAGTACAACGATAATAAGTGCCAGCAAAGAATTCAACACAACTACAAGAAGTATAAAGTAAAGATAAGAGATAACCGCAAGTGGAACCGGTGGAGACGAGGATGTGTTACTGAAGTTCCTTCCCTTTGACAGGAAGTACGTCTCCGTTGGAGCGGTGTGGAGGCACACTTCTCCCCAAGAAACCACTAGGGCCACCGTATTCTCCTCACGCCCTCACGCAATGCGAGGTGCCGTGATTCCACTATTGGTGCCCTTGTAGGCGGCGATAGGACCGTTACAAACAAGGTTGGGGCTATCTCCACACAAAGCTTGGAGGCTCCCAACTAGACCACGAAGCTTCACCACAATGGCATGTGGCTTCGAGGTGACCTCAACCGTCTAGGGTGCTCAACCACCCAAGAGTAACAAGATCCGCAAGGGATTAGTGGGGGTGGGAATCAAATATCCTTTGGTGGAAGTGTAGATCAAGGCCCTCTCAAGAAATTCCTAGAACATCAACAAATTTGATTAGCTAGGAGAGATATCGGGCGAAAGTAAGCTTGTGGAGCAACAATGGATCTTAGAGATGTTGAAGGTGAGTTCCTTGAGGAGGAATATGCCTTTATATAGTGGGGGGGGGCTCAGATCCAACCGTTACCCACCCACCACAATAATAGACAAGCGGTACTACCGCTCCAGGATCGGTATTACCGTTGCTATGAGCGGTACTACCACTCCTTAGAGTGGTACTATCGCTCTACATCTCACCAACCACGGTAGTACTAAAATACTACCATGCCTACTACTGCGGGGTGGGGGGGGGGATTATGCGAAAAAGTCCGACGGAGCGGTAATAAAAAAATACTACCGTACTGAGAGCGGTAGCGCCACCCTTGGTGCGGTAGTAAAAAATTACTACCACACTAATGGCAGTAGTACCGCTCTTGGAGCGGTAGTAAAACATTAATACCGTTGTGCCAGCGGTACTACCGCTGACACTAGTACCGCTAGCCTTTTTGCATAGACAATGAATACGGGTATGGAGCTCCATTGTAGCCAAAAGAAAGGTGGTGCACTAAGTGTGTACGTGATGATTCCACCCACAACTTTCGGACGCGGACCCCCTTTTAATAGTACGGCTTTCCTATGACTCAAAACCACCAAAGAGAAACGTAGAAAGCAACCGTCTTCGAGAGATTCCGAGGGGCATCGAATCGTCTTGTGCCTAGATATGAATTATCTGAAATGCTCAATGCACATGATTAGTCCGCACATGTATTGTCATCAACCACTAAAACCATTTAGGAGAAATATGCCCTAACACCTAGTTGGAATAAGAACGAATCCGTGAAGTAGGCGAACGGGACGTAGTAGAACGAATCCTCGCACTCCGAACACTTTTGGAACTCTATCGAGAAGAAGCAATCCGGAAACAAAGAATCAACACATGATAAACATCACAACATTTTCATGATATGATGCACAAACAAATATGATGCATGTCCATTTAATTATGCATGACATGACAAGGCACAACAATCAACTTCTACACATTAAGTGAAGCTCCATATTTGAATTACTTAGTACACTCTCATTTAGGTACACGATAATATTAAATGTTCTTTCTCATGGCAAGAGGTGAAGCATGAACAACTACATAATCTACACATTTTAAATGATACCAGAAACAACATATGGTATTTCCGAAACAACCCCATATGCAATTTTTGAATTTGGTTCAGATCTGCCTAGAACATAATTTTAGATTTGTTAAACAGCAAAATAAATGCCACCATGTTATTCTACACATTATTCTAGGCAAGTTACATACGTGGATCATTTAATTCGGAGCTACAGTTATTCAGTTATGAAATAAAACATTTTAACATGGCATTTAGGCAATTTAATGCAAACATCAAGTTTAAACATTTTAATCATGATTGAAAGTTTGATGTTGTTAATCTACACAAAATTCTGAACATTTTTCATATATAATTATTTTGATCTGATGCATGGTTAATTATTTATTAAATGCATGAAGATGAGGGTCTTTTTGTAAAAATGTTATTCCTTGGATAATTAGGCAAATTCGTTCCGCGAAAAAAGCGTAACATGGGTTGAATTTTGATCTGGTCCAATAGTACATAGGTGAGCGCAACATAGCTATCCTACACACGGAGTGACATATAGCAGTACATGGGCGTCAGGAGCTTGTGCTGGCAATGGGCCTAGCCCGTTCTGTGAGGAGGGTGAGGTAGGTCGGCTCGACCTTGGGAGTGGCTGGGCCTTGGCAGATCTCGAGAGTAAGGGAGAGCTGGGCCTCGCGCTGGCAGGTGGCCCATGTAGTATATCCAAGCCGGGAGGCGGTCAACGCACTGCGCCTCGTCTCCCTGGTCCCTGCTCGATGTAGAGGAGGAGACAGCGCTGCAGGTTCAGGTGATGGTGGCACAGGACTCCAGCGAAAGACGAGGGTGCTAGCCAGGGAGGATGGGACTCGGTCGATAGCCTCCCCTATTTCTACTTGCTGGTTTGGCTGTGAAGAGTTGATGGGTGATCCAACGGTTGTGGTTGAAAGATACCGTTTCACGCGGGAGTCGCCCTGCGTCGCTGATCCAGCATCTGACGGCCACTGGAGCTGCCCGCGTCGCTGTATCAATTCAGATAGGAGTTCATTTATTTCTGTTGTTTAATCTAGTTCCTTTCCTTTCCTTTGCTGGCCTATATAAGCCACAGTTTCCAGCCCTAAGAGGCATGTAATTAATATCTGGGTAGAACCCTAGGCCGCCGGCGGCGCGCCACATGCACTTTCCCCTTTTCTCCAAGTAATACAATCCCTCCGATCACTGAGTTCTGTCTGAATTGCGCACCAGAATCACTTGGATCATCTCATCAGGTGCTCTGATCTTGATATTTGGTATCAGAGCTAGTCGATTCTCGACGAAGGAAGAGGGTAGCGGAGCTGCTCATCGAATCTGGAGGGCGGGATCCATCTCAAGGTGAGTCCTGATCTTTCCCACCACCCACCCTGTCCTTCTGAGGAGGACAGGACCTGCTGAGTCAGTATTGACAGGGGATTTTCAACTAGCTTCTCTGGAGTTAGATGTGAAAACACTGAGAAGTAGTAGAGAGGAGGATAGGAAGGAATTTCAGGAATTTCGTGCTATGGTGAACAAGAACTTTGTTACTATGCAAAACAACTTTGATAAGATACATGATAACTTCAGAAAGTTGCTGTTAGATCATGGTTCTGAAGAGGACCAGGAAGATCATTCAGAGCATGGTAGTGTCCAAAAGAAAGTTGAAGAGGTGCAATCACCTGTGGTTCCTCTGGGTCGGCCCAAACAGTTGCACAATTTTACTCCACCTTCAGTGCATGGCTTAGAAAAAGAAGCTGCTGTAGTGGTTGGGACTGGTGTGCTCAGGGATAATTCAGGAAAGAAGTTGAATTTAGATGGTACTTTCAAGGCTCCTTACAGGCATCCAAATTTTGCTAGCAACAAGATGGACAATATTTAGAGTAATGGACAACAACAATTGTTACCTCTGCAACAAGCAGAAGTGGGGACAATTGAGGAATGGCCTGATGGCCAGAAACACAGGCAGTTTGCTGTGCCTGACAACAGAAGACCTATACTTACAGTAAAACCTGCAAAGCTTAATCTTGTGGAATTTGAGGGTGCAGATCCTGAAGCTTGGATATAGAATCTGGATCAGTACTTTGCTGCTGCAAGAACACCTATTGAACATAGAACTGAATTAGCAGTGTCATATCTGAAGGGCCCTGCAGTACAGTGGTGGAGAGGTACTGGATATGCTCCTAGTAATGTGCCTTGGCATAAGTTTTGCTCTTATCTTTCAGAGAGATTTGCTGTAGAATCATCTTGTGATATTGTGAGCTCTTTCCATGCTGTTCATCAGACTGCATCATTGTCTGGGTATGTGGAACAGTTTGAATCATTGATGAATGTGATGAGGAGGGAAAACCCTGGGATTCTTGATAGCTACTATGTTACTAGTTTTGTGGCTGGCTTAAGTCCTTACATCAAGAATCGTGTGGAATGTTTTAAACCCAAAGATATGCAGACTGCTATGTGGTATGCTAGGAGAATGAAAAAGCACAACCTCAAGTGGTACAAACTAAAGCTTATGTTCCTCAACCTAAGAGACAAGTGCTATTTGAGCAAACTAAGAGTGAAGGTAGTACTGTCAATCACAATAGGAATGTTATAATTCAGCAGGCTAAGCAGAATCAAGTGTGTTACAAATGTAGAGAGCCTTGGGTTCCAGGTCATAGGCAAGTATGCAAGATGAACCAGAAAGCTCAAGTCCAAGCTTTGCAAGCACAGGAAGAAGAGTGGCCTGAAACCATTTTTGTCACTGACTTTGCAGACCCTGATCTGGAAAATACAGAGCAGGTGCCAGGAGAAACTATACTCCAAGTTTCTATGCATGTAGTGATGGGCATGGGTGCTATGAAGAATACCTTTATTCTTACTGTTAAGGTAGGTGAGCTTCTGGCAACAACACTGGTGGACAGTGGTAGCACTTCCACTTTTGTTTCTCCTAAAATGGCATCCAAAATGCTGGTTAAACCAAGAGCTACTCCTAGAGTCAAGGTGGCTGTAGCTAGTGGTGTACTCTGGAGTGAATTTATAGTGCAAGATTGTACTTATGAAATTCAGGGGCAAGAATTCAGGGACAGTTTCAGGGTGCTACAATTAAAAGGATATGATATGATTTTGGGGGTGGATTGGGTGTAGAAGTATAGTCCTGTATACATGGAATTTCTGAAGATGGAAATGAAAATATCAATGGGCAATGGAAGGGCTATTACATTCTCTGATGAAACTATTCCCAGTGCTCAGCCTGAAGAAGCTAGTCACCTAAATCAAAAAGAAATGGAACATGCTGTATGTGGCTTTGTGTTGTTCACTGCTTCTGCTATGGAAGTTTGCAATGCAGAAAAGAAGTTTCCTCAAGAGCTTCAGTCATTATTGGATAGATGTGAGCAATTGTTTCAAGAACCAACAGAGTTGCCTCCTACAAGACCTTGTGATCATAGGATCCCTCTGATAGAAGGAGCTAAGGTTGTAGACCAAAGGCCCTACAGAATGCCACACCATCAAAAAGAAATTTTAGAAGGAATTATCAAGGAGCTGCTCAAAGCAGGAGTCATCAGACCAAGCACAAGTCCTTTTTCTTCACCTGTTCTGTTGGTTAAAAAGAAAGATGGGTCACAGAGGCTGTGCACAGATTATAGAAAGTTGAATGCAATTACTATCAAGAACAAATATCCTATTCCAGTAATTGAGGACCTATTAGACCAGTTGAAGGGAGCTAAATTCTTTTCAAAGATTGATCTCAGAAATGGATACCATCAGATTAGGATGGCTGAAGAGGATATTCATAAAACTGCATTTGTCACTCACATGGGCTTATTTGAATACTTGGTGATGTCCTTTGGATTCACAAATGGGCCACCTAGTTTCCAGGCATTGATGAACTTTCTCTTTGGAATGTTAAAGTTTGTGGTCACATTCTTTGATGATATACTGGTATTCAGCAAAACCTTGAATCTTGCAGAAGAATCATTTGACCCAAGTATTTGATATCTTGCAGAAGAATCAGCTGTATGCTAGATGGGAAAAATGTTCTTTTGGTCAGACTGAATGGTAATATTTGGGCCATATAATTAGTCAAGAGGGAGTAGCTACTGACCCATCAAAAATCAAAGCAATCAAGGACTGGCCTACTCCTAAGAACATTACTGAACTGAGAAGTTTCTTGGGCTTGAGTGGGTATTACAGAAGGTTCATTAAAGATTATGGAATTATTTGCAGGCCCCTGTTTAACTGTCTGAAGAAAGATGCATTTCATTGGAGTGCTGCTCAAGACAGAGCAATGGAGGTGGTCAAGGACAAATTAACTAACTCTCATGTGCTGATATTACCTGATTTTGCTAAGACCTTTGTGTTGGAAGCTGATGCAAGTGGTTATGGTCTGGGAGCTGTTTTGATGCAGGAAGGGAGACCCATTTCATACTTGAGCAAGTCTATTGGACCTAGAGCTGCTGCTTTGTCTACTTATGATAAGGAGGCCATGGCCATCATAGAAGCTATCAAAAAGTGGAAACATTATTTCCTGGCTACTGCTCTTATTATCAGAACTGACCAGGAAAGTTTGAAATACATCCAGGAGCAGAAGTTGACAGAACGTATCCAACACAAGTTGCTGCTCAAGTTGCTGGGATACAATTTCACAATTGAGTACAAGAGAGGCAATGAAAATAAAGTGGCTGATGCATTGTCTAGAGTGAAATACTGGACTTTTATGCTGGTTGCAAGTACTATAACTCCCACTTGGGTTGTAGAGGTGGTGAATAGTTACAACCAGGATGAAAAGATAAAGGAGTGGGTCACTCAATGTGTAGTGGATAAAGGGGCTCATGGGTCTTACTCTTATAGCAATGGTATACTCAGGTTTAAGAACAAGGTGGTTGTAGGTAAAGCTACTGAGCTCAGGCAGGAATTACTGAAAAAATTTCATAATTCAGAGCTAGGGCTACTTATCAAAGGATTAAGTTAGTGTTTCATTGGCCTGGTATGAAACAGGATGTGATTGCATTTGTTAAAGCTTGCCCAGTGTGCCAACTCAACAAAGTTGAACATTGTCCCTATCCTGGATTGTTGGAGCCATTGCCTGTGCCTGATTTTGCTTGGGCTCATGTGAGCATGGATTTTGTAGAAGGATTGCCAGTGTTTGAAAACAAGGATTTGATACTGGTGGTAGTGGACAGGTTCACTAAATATGCACATTTCATTGGCATGAAGCATCCCATTACTGTGGAATCTGTTGCTAGAGAATTCTCTGAAACTGTTTTCAAATTACATGGTATGCCAGTAGTGATTGTGACTGACAGAGACAAAATCTTTACAAGTAACTTGTGGCAGCAGTTGTTCAAGTCCCAAAAGATTAAGTTGCACATGACTACTAGCTATCACCCACAATCTGATGGACAAACTGAGAGGGTTAACTAGTGTTTGGAGAATTATCTAAGGTGTATGTGCTTCCAGCAACCTAAGAAGTGGCACAGCTGGTTAGCTTTAGCTGAGTGGTGGTATAATACCAGCTTTCACACTGCTTTGAACGTGACTCCATTCCAGGCACTCTATGGTTTTCCCCCACCTATGGTGGCTGAGTCTGTTCTTCCCGACTCTATATCTGTGGATGCTGCCGATCTGTTGCAAAACAGGGAACTAGCAATGGAGGTCATCAAGCAAAATTTGCTCAAAGCACAAGAGAGGATGAAGTGGTTTGCTGACAAGAAAAGGAAGGAGAGGGAATTTGATGTAGGGGACATGGTGTATCTGAAGTTGCAACCCTACAGGCATACTTCCCTAAGCCTGCACAGACATTTGAAATTGCATTCTAAATTCTATGGACCATTTAGAATTCTGCAGAAGGTGGGACATCATGCTTACAAACTGCTTCTGCCTGATGGATGCAGGCTACACCCTACCTTCCATGTAAGCCAGCTTAAAAAGCACATTGGGCAAAAGGTGGTGCCCTCCAAGGATCTGCCGTTGGTGGGATCTGATGGCATTGTTCTGATGGAGCCTGAAGCTATTCTGGACAGGAAACTGGCCCCACGAGTTCAAGGAGATATATCTATACATGTGGTTCGTTGGTTGATCAAGTGGCTCAACATTCGAGTGGAGCAAGCTACCTGGGAGGATTCGTCTTTCATCCAGAAAGTTTTCCCATCGTTCGCAGCTTGAGGGCAAGCTGCCGCTCAACAAGGGGGTATTGTCCGGCTCGGTCGATAGTCTCCCCTGTTTCTACTTGCCGGTTTGGCTATGAAGAGTTGATGGGTGATCCAACGGTTGTGGTTGAAAGATACCGTTTCAGGTGGGAGTCGCCCTGCGTCGTTGATCCAGCATCTGACGGCCACTGGAGTTTCCCGCGTCGCTGTATCAATTACGACAGGAGTTCATTTATTTCTGCTGTTTAATCTAGTTCCTTTCCTTTGCTGGCCTATATAAGCCACGGTTTCCAGCCCTAAGAGGCATGTAATTAATATCTGGATAGAAACCTAGGCCGCCGGCGGTGCGCCACATGCACTTTCCCCTTTTCTCCAAGCAATACAATCCCTCCGATCACTGAGTTCTGTCTGAATTGCACACCAGAATCACTTGGATCATCTCGTTAGGTGCTCTGATCTTGACAGCGTGGATCTGGCCGACGGCGCGTCCTGGAGGGCCAGGGGACCCCAAGCTCCATGGGAGGCCATGGTTTCCTCCTGTAGTTCCTTTAGAGAGAGGGAGGATTGGAGAAAATAGGAGAGGGGAGGAGGGGTATGAGGGGAGGAGCGGAGGGTAGAGGGGCGGCCTGGAGATGCGGAAGGTGCTGCTGGTTTAGTTCACCTGCGAGCGACGGATGGTCATCGGCGCGAGGGAGGTTAGGCTATAGGGGGTGGCACTCCTGAGGTGGGGCTACAGCCTGCAGGAGGCATGAGGATGAGGTCATGGTCGCCGGTGTGGCGAGCGAATGGCACTCCAGTGGCCGGCACAGGGTAGCCTTGCGGCGAGGGAACCTGGAGGAGGCTGGGTGCTGGGATCTGGTTGGGTGACGCTAAAAATGAGATGGATCTGGATCTGGAGGATCCCGAGGTGGGGGGCAAGAGAGGAGTGGCAGCGGCTAGAGGATCCCTAGAAAATAGGGTTTGGTCTCGTTTTTGGTCTAGGTGGTCTAAATATAGTGAATTAGACTAGTTTTGGATTCTCCGATTTAGATCGAACGGTCGGTAAAAAATTGGTTAAGGAATCCACTTGAAAAACGGATGATGCTTCAGGGTATTATGGGGTTGATCCAGATCCAACAGTCATGACTCAGCGATTCGGGTTCGGGGAAGTTATCAAACACACACGAGGGGTGTGTTAAGGGATCACTATAAGGGATGTCTAGAGGGGGGGGGGTGAATAGACTACTTGACAAATTGAAACCTAGCCTTTTCCCAGTTTTAATTGTTGGCACATTTTAGCAGTTAGAACAAGTCAAGCACACCCTACACATGCAAGTCTATGAGTATAACATCGGAAAGTAAATACATGCATATGTAAACCGGGGAGTAGCGTTCAGGAAGATCAAACGCAAAGATTGACACGGTGATTTTGGCATGGTTCTGATAGGTGGTGCTATCGTACTCCACGTTGACGGAGACTTCAACCCATGGAGGATAACGGCCTTGCAAGTCTAGGGAGGGCTCAACCCATGAAGGGTCCACGGATAAGCGATGTTGTCTATTTTATCACAACCTATGTCCATGAAGGACTAGCATCACTCGGGGTAGATCTTCACGAAGTAAACGATCTCCTTCTCTATACAAACTTCTTGGTTCAACTCCACAACATGAAGTAGGAGGCTCCAAAGTGACACATAACCAATCTAGGAGACACCACTCTCCAAAAGGTAATAGATGTGGTAGTACGATGAACTCCTTGCTCTTGTGCTTCAAAAGATAGTCTCCTCAAGACTCAGTCACTCTCCAACAGATTTGGCTTGGGTAGAAGATATTGATTGGGTGGAAAGCAACTTGGGGAGGTGAGAGATCAAGTTTCAAATGGATGGATTGGAATATCTTCATCTAAACACATGAGTAGGTGGGTCTCTCTCAGAAAAATGCATATGTCAAGAGTATGTGTGTTCTAAGTTCGTCCTCTACGAATGAGAGGTGGTGGATGGGTATATATAGGCATCTCCGAAAATCCAAGTGTTACAACATTATTGCCCAACTCGGTGAAACCGAAGTGAAACTCGGTGGCACCGACTAGTGTAAAATGTGGCAACTTTTGTCTTCTCGGTGAGATCGATATAGGAATCTCGTTGGTACTGATATGTGTGACCTAGGACAGTTTCCAAATCTTGGTGTGATGGATTCCAAAACTCTTAAATTATAATTCTTCAAAATGGCATACCAGAAAGTTGGTCACTATTTTCGGTGGCACCGAAAGGAATGTTGGTGGCACCAAGACCTTAGGGTTTTGGCATAGGTTCTATCTCACATGAAAATTGGTATGGCCGAGTGGATAGAGTTGGTGGCACTGATTTTGATGTTTAGGTTTTGGACAGAGAATTTTGTGGGAGTAATTCATGAGTACTTTTGGTGGCTATCTCTAAGCACTTGAGAAACCAGATCATCATAGATACATCATCCCCTTTTAATAGTATTGGCTTTCCTATGGACTTAATTGTGGTTTCTCACATAAAATAAAATGCACAATCTTTATGCTTGAAGCTTGGCCAATCCTATTCCTTCCTTCCTTGGGGTTTCTCCTCACAATCCTTAGCCAATTCTCTATGTGGACTATATATGAAATATACTACGTAAAAGTATTAGTCCAAGAAACAATGTATGTTGTCATGAATTATCAAACCACCAAGGGAGCACATGTGCTTTCAATCTCCCCCTTTTTGGTAATTGATGACAACATACAATCAAAGATTCAAATAGGTATAGGCATAATAATATGACAGGTTTTAAAGATACATGACTAATACAAGCTCCCCCTAAATGTGTATAATCCTCTTTTAAGAGATGTTTTCTTTGGACCGCATGGGCAAACATATAGTAGAAGGGACAAGACAAGTCATGTTAATCTTGGCTATATGCATGAATAATATGTGAATGAAAGATTTCCATGTTCAAGACTCATTCTTGCAAATAATATGTGCAAGAGACAAGGGATTATCCTGACCAAGATATGATGCATATACTTACCTTGAGGTTCTTGATCATCTTAGCACTAGACAATATGGAACTTGTCTAAAAAATGGGTAGAATAACATGGTGATATTTATTTTGCTGTTTAACAACTCGAAAATTGTGTGTTAGGCAGATCTGTAACAAATTCAAAATTTCATATGGTGACTTTCCGGAATTGTTTTTTGTTGTTCTCGCCTCATTTAAACTTGCTAGAATTCCATGTAGTTTCATAATATCTTGTTGCATGCATGATTAACATGTTGTGGCTATCATTTGCACACATTTTGCATTCATAGCATATTATCTTGTGTTGGTCAGATCTTTTAGACGGTAGCACCGTTTCCAATGATTTTTATATGAAAATCGACTATAATGACGTGTAGAATCACATGGTCCACTTTATTTTGCTGTTTACAAGATATAAAATGTGCTTAGTTCAGAGCTTTACCAATTTCAAAATTAACATATGGGATCACTTCAGAAGTGCTATATGTTGTCTCCAACCTCATTTAAAATGCCTAGATGGTGTAGTTTTTTATGCTTCACCTACTGCCATGTTTAGCAACATTTAACATTGTTGAGTACCTAAATGGGAGTGACCTAAATAATTCAAATATGGAGTTTCGTCAATATGCAATGACTTGCATATTGAGCTTCATTTAAGGTGTAGTAATAAATCGTTGTGCTTTGTCGTGAAATGCATAATTAAATGGACATGCATCATATATGATCGTGCATCATGTCATGAATGGACTATGGTGTTTATTCTGTGTTGATTGTGTTTCCGGATTGCTGCTTCTTGATAGAGTTGCGCATCCACTTCGGAGTGTACATCGGAAGCTGATTCGTGCAGTGGGCTTCATAGATTCGTTCTTATTTTAAGCGGGATCCATTCTCACTACCTACCACTTAAATGTCATCCTCCCAACATTGCCATGAAAACCCTCTAACCTTTCCACAACCTAGCAAACCACTGTTTGGCTACGTTACCGCTTGCTTAGCTTTCTTATAGCATTGCTAGTTGCAGGTGGAGTTGCGTCCATGTGAAAATATTGGTTCCTTGTTATATCACCACATTATTAATATTTAATTTAATGCACCTATATACCTCGTAAAAGGCGGAAGGCTTGGCTCCTAATATGCTTGGGGTTGTTATGGGGATCCCTTGACTTTTTTTGGGATAAAACTCATCTGGCAAGGCGCAACATTGGTACTACATTTGCCCAACATAATAATACTAATAATTAATTTGAGACATAGGGATTTTGTGCTACTCGAGGAGTAATTCAACATAGTACAGGGAGGGCTAGTCCTGATGGTGTTGTCCCTAAACAAAGCGCTATGAGGGGCCAACCCAGGGCAACTTGGGTAATTTTTATCATGCACCCGTGCAAGTAGCTCATCCGTCATGTCCTGAGAACGAGATACGTGGCTCCTATCGGGATCGTCGACATGTCGGGCGGCCTTGCTGGATTTGTTTTACCTTTATGGAATGTCTTGTGCGAGGGATTCCGAGGATACTTTGGGCTATCTCCAGGTTGAGGTTTTCCACTAGGAATCTCAGGAGATCACGGGTTTTCTGCGGTCGAGGTTTCCGACGTAGCGTGTGGTAGTTTGTGATGGACTAGTTGGAACACTCCTGCAGGGTTACATATTTCTAAGAGCCATGTTTGCGGTTATGTGGCATTTTGGATTTTTTTAACATCCGGTTATAGATAACTTGAAATAAACTAAATTAAAATATGCCAACTGTGTGTATAACGATGACTGTCTCTTCTCGTGAGTTCTTCATCCGGAAGAGGACACGTTGGGGTTATGTCTGACGTAAGTAGGTGTTCAGGATCATTCATTTGATCATCATTAGTTCACGTCCATTATGCGTACATCACCCCCTCTTATTCTTGTACTCGTAAGTTAGACACCACAAGTAAATGCTTAGTGCTTGCTGCAGCCTCACCACCTAACCATACTTCACAGATTAAGCTTTTCTAGTCTTGATACCTTTGTAAATTAGATTGTTGAGTCCCTTTGACTCACATATTACTACAACAACAGTTCCAGGTACACGTAAAGCGATACTTTGGTGTGAGCGGGGTGATTGTTCTATTTGGAGTTTCTTATTCTTCTTCATCGATCATAGGATAGGCTCCAGGTCGGTACCCTGGGCTAGCAAGGATGGACGTCGTTCTTTTATCGTTTGATTTCGTCCGTAGTCAGACCCTGCTCTTCTACGTGGTGATTGAATATGTTGTTGTATTGTGTTGTTCTTGTTGTAGCTTGTGGTGAGTGTAAGCTAATTCCATATACTCATCTCTTATGTACACGTACTTGTAATGATATCCATTCTTGTGAAACGATGAGATGCGCTTCTATCCCCGTCGAGGCCCTCGTGCTTAAATAAATATAGGATCACATCTTGGGTTTTACATTGCGTCATCCATATTAATTGCACACAACATGATCATGCGACAATGTATTCCACTTCGGCGGTAGATAGAGATACTGAGGTTTGTTTCTTGGGTGACCAAGACACAAGTGATCTCCCGAGAAATCGACATGTACCCGAGGTGGATTTTCTATCAACCTTGTCTCCGGCATAGTCCGAGGCGGAATAGCCAACAAGATTAAAAGAAGATTCCTTGGGATACCATATGCCAAAGTTTGGTGTATGTATCAAGTATCTCACAATTATTTTCATAGCCCTTACATGACATCCTTAGGTGTCGCTTGATATCTGGCACACATGCAAACACTCAACATGATATAGGGACATCATGCACATAGATATAGCAATGAACAGATCATTGATCGATAAACCTTTTGATCAACCTATTTGTCCACCTTGGTGAGGTCCACATGTCAACTAGTAGGCATGGGAGTTTTCATACCTTTGCACTCTTGCATGTTGAACTTCTTGATTAAATCCTTGGTGTACTTGGTTTGAGAGATGAACGTACCTTCTCTCCTTAGTTTGATTTGCAAACCAAGGAATAATTTCATCTCACACATCATGGACATCTCATACTTATCATACATCAACCTTCCAAACTTCTCACTAAAATGTGCGTTAGTAGATCGAAAGATAATATCATGGACATAAATTTGGCAAACGAATAGTTCGTCGTCAACTATTTTATTGAATAAGGTTGCATTAGTTTTACCAATCTAAAAACCCTTTTCAGTGAGAAAATCCATTAGGCATTTTAACCAAGCTAGAGGGGCTTGTTTAATACCATATACAGCTTTCGAAGTTTATAAACATGATTAGATTTCTTAGGGTTCACAAAGCCAGGGGGTTATTTGACATAAAATTCCTCCTCAATTTCACCATTTATAAAAGTACTTTTGATATCTATTTGGTAAAGAGTAATATCATGGTAATTGTCATAAGCGATAAGAATACGAATGGCTCCAAGTCTAGCAACGGGGGCATAGGTCTCACCATAGGCAATACCTTTGACTTGCATGTAACCTTGAGCTACGAGACATACCTTGTTGCGTACTACTTGGCCATCTTCATCTTGCTTGTTTTGAAACACCTATTTTTTACCAATGATGTTGTGCTCGTCCTTGGATTTCTCCACGAGTGTCCAAACTTCATGCCTCTCGAAGTTGTGTAGCTCTTCATGCATTGAATTCACCCAATGCGTGTCTTGAAGTGCTTATTCTACCTTCATAGGTTCAATGCTAGACATAAGTGAGTAATGCTCACAAAAATAAGCTAAACGAGTTTTAGAGTGAGTGATTCTCCCGGTTTGTATGTCATCAAAGATTTGATTCAACAGATGGTTCTTGTCCACGTGTGCTCGAACTCGTGACAACTTTTTCCTGTTGTATGGTGGAGCTTCCTCATCTTCATATTCTTCTTCTCTATCGTTGAAGGTGTCATATCCTTGAGGTGTAGGTGAAGAAGATTAAGGTGGATTATCACGATGTGCTTCTTCCTCCTCTTCATCATGTCGTGTATCACTTGGGGATGCCTCCATATCATTTTCTGGTTCACCTTGACGCAAAGTAGGAGCTTCCACTTGTGTTGATGAAGTGCTTTCCTTCACCTCCATGGGACGAATCTTGCCGATGGACAAGTCTTAGATGTCTTGTGAAGGTTCCTTATCTCCTGCATCATTTGGCAATTGATCAATTTGTGAACCATTAAATTCGTCAAACTTCACATCTACCGCCTCGTCAAATTTTCGAGTGAAGTTGTCGTAGACACAGTAAGTGTGAGATTTTGATCCGTAACCAAGTAAGAAACCTTCATGAGATATAGGAGCAAATTTAGAACGATGATGCTTATCAATAATGTAGCACTTTGAGGCAAATACTTGAAAGTATCCAACTTGGGGTTTTTTACCGGTGAGTAGCTCGTACGCTGTTTTACCGAGTAGCTTGTGTAAGTAGAGTTGGTTTGTGGTATGACAACCTGTTTCCACGGCTTCTGCCGAAAAGTGTCTTGGTGTCTTGTATTCGTCAAGCATCATTCTATCCATCTCTATGAGAGTCTGGTTCTTCCTCTCAACACCTCCATTTTGTTGAGGTGTGTATTTTGCCGAGAAGTCATGTGAGATACACTCTCCGTCTAGAAAAGTATCCACATTTGTGTTCTTGAAATCCGATCCATTGTCACTTCAAACTTTCTTGATCTTCACTTAAAACTGATTTTGGGCTTTC
Organism: Hordeum vulgare subsp. vulgare; assembly: GCF_904849725.1. Taxonomy (NCBI): domain Eukaryota; kingdom Viridiplantae; phylum Streptophyta; class Magnoliopsida; order Poales; family Poaceae; genus Hordeum; species Hordeum vulgare. The sequence goes on from NC_058522.1 coordinate 163,468,133, forward strand.
CGACCGAAGTTCTTGAAGATCTTTTGTACCTGCGACTTGTCATCAAGAAAGAATACCCACTTAAATTTAGAAAAATCATCAACCATAACTAGACCAAGAGAGTTTCCACCGAGGCTGTCACACACTATGTTTGTACCACCTTGTCACTTCTGTCTTCTCTTTCAAACTTGGAGTCAATTAAAACTTTTGAGGGATTGTTATGATTGTTTTGATTGCCACTTGCTTGTGTGCTTAATTGTGATTTAGCTCACCAAAACAACTTTCCTTCTAAGAACTTCTACCTTTGATCCCAAAACCTTGCCCAATGATCATGCCATGGGTGTAGAATTAGAAACCATTATTATAAAATCTTAATCCAGCAAAAACCCTTTTATTTATTTGAAGTTCCAAAACACGTGGATTGGGATTTATACTACAAGTCCCTAATTTAAGGGAAATGTTTTGCCCCAAAGAATTTATCTTGATTCTATTATTAAAATAAATTTCCAAAACCATAAAATAATTATTTTAAAAGTTATGTTCCTATTTTACTTAAATGACCTTTTGTGAGGCTAGAAATGATATTTCATAGGGAAAAATTATTTTCCTACTATAGAAAATTTTGAGCAAATTTAGGGAAACTCAGAGGACATATATTTTCCGTATATTTGAGTTTCAACCCATGGTCATGTTCAAAATAATGGTTAAATCCCTTAAAAATCATTTCTGCCTATTCTGATGTTTTGAAATATTTCCAAAAAAAATATTCTCAATAAATTCTAGGACAATACCAGCATGACACACATATTGTATGTGATGACAATACCAAGTTTCATATCCATCCAAGATGGTTTGGTTCACCTAATAATCCAAAAACTCTCTCTGTCCAAAACAAGTTTGAACAACTCTACACTGCCAAGTTTGTCCAATTGATCCCAAACTTGGCAGGAGTGTTTAAAACCCCAAATGAGGAGGGCATGCCGTGTTTTGCATTTGTGGGCATTGATTTGATCACACTTGCCCAGGGATTTTAATTTTGCCCATTTTTGGGGTTTTCCAAGTCTACTTGTCAACCGTGCTCAAATGAACTAAAACTTGGTAAAACCTGTTATTTCTGCCCATCATCCAACCGTGTTAAGTTTCAATGTCATTGTAGTAGATTAACTTCTCCAAATCAGCATCAAACACCTTTTGTTGATTTTGAAAATCAACAAATAACACCTTTTCCACCCCACTCCTTCACTCCAAATCAATATCACAAGTTCCATGTATAGCCCCACACCTACAACCGAGAGCCTCAACCCCAGTTGAAAGAGAGGAAGACAAAAATCTCAATTTACTTCCTGGAATCATTCTGGCAGGACCTGTTTACTCTCCCTCTTTGACCATCACTGTTCTCCTCAGCCCCAAAGCATCTAGAGAGCATCTCCCCAACCCCAGGCACTGCCACACACGCCGGCATGCCACAGATGCGCTCTGTACGTGCCATAGAGCGCGCCTACATCAAGGGAGGCCAGTCCCGGCCAGGCTTCGCCCCTACAGCCTGTTCAACAACGACTTCATCAACGGCCGGCTCCAGTGCGTCACACGGTCCCTCCTCTTTCCCTTTTCTCTTGCCTTGACGACGCGTGCCCACGCGTGCCTGTATCCGTGAGGTGGAGCTTGCCACCGCAGCGCATCAAGGGGCATCCCCGCTCCCCTTTGACCCATCCTGCTCACATACACCGCACCCACGAAGGCCCCAGACATGCCCTGGACCCTCTCTCCCTCTCTAGCCATTACTGCAACCTCGCCGCCGCACCACCTCTCGGTGGACTGTGCCCCCCTATAAATAGACCATCCCGGCTCCTCACCAACCCTCTTGGACCTCAGTAACACCTCCAATCGACCTCCCCAACCTCCCAAGGGAGCTATTTGAGCACTAGTGCTCGAGATCGACCGAGGTGCCACCGCGTCGGGGCTCAGTCGATCTCGGGACACAGGCCCGCTCCGACGCTCATTTCACATCCTTCCTGACCACAGTCGACTGCTGCTCCGACTCCGCCTCTTCCCCGACATTCTCCCCTCTCTGAATGTCGGCACCAACTACCTCCCAAAAGCCTCCGACGCAACCACCTCGTCGCCGGCAACCCCAGCCACCTCAGGCTCTCCATCGACCTCCATCCGTATGGCGGGTGTGCACGGGATCCATTCCTGCACTCACCCTACATCGCCGTGGCCTGTGCTGCCGCCGGTGAGCGTTCCCCTTTGCCTGTCTCGAGGTAGAAGATGACCTGACAGGGGAGCCCGACCTGTCAGTGTGTGTGTGTGTGTGTGTCTCTCCTTCGCCCTTCTAGTCACTAGCCGCAGGGCCCCGCACGCCAGGTTCAAAACTGACGGTGCGCCCACACCTGGGCTGGCTAGTTGGGCTAACCCATCTCCTCGGTAGCTCTGGTTTGGGCACACAGACTTTTCCGTTTTGCATTTTCTGATTTTTAATTAATTCCACAGGATTTTAAATGCATCCAAATCCAAAAACAATACACCATAAATCTTGTATAGAGATAACGAATTTAATAAAACTAACTGTGTAATTTTTCTAGGAACTTTTATGTATAGATTTATTTTAAAACCTAGTATGGAGTAATTTCAGCTTGTGTTAAAATGGTTTTAAAAATCTTTCTCACTCCAAAACTAGAAGCAAATATTTTTGGAAGTGAAGTTATTATTTTACAGAGTTGAGTAACATTTTAGAAGTAGATTGTATGCTCTGTTTTTGTTGTGATTCATATTATTTTTATTACTATCACAACTATAGATCACGTGGTTGACGAAGGACTTGGACTCGAAAACCTCGAAGACCCCGGAGACTTTGATGACCAAGGCAAGCATCCCTTTGACCATGTCTAGGTAAAATACTTTCATGCATGCCATGTTTATTATTTCACTCCGATGGACGTGATCATGATTGAATTGGTAAACCCCTTGGTATGGTGTTTCTGATGGATCATCAATAACACTTGCATGTGAGCAGGACCCTCCCATCTATGAGGGTCACGTTGATAAAAAGTTGATAGGTTACTTAGTAGTGCTATGCATAGCTAGGGTGAGCATATGCATGGTGATGTTAACACGGAGGTGATTAAAAATGATTTTGGAAAACCCCGTCAGGTGCCACTAATTCCCGAGGGTGAAGGTGTTGAGATAGATGACCACTTGAGAAAGAGGTGGTGAACCAAGAAAGGTTTTGTGTGTGTGGTTTCAGATACGGGATTAGATTTAAGATTTTTCGACCGTCCCAACCTTACATGTGTAACCACGATACCCCTTATGGGACGGGACTTTGTTGATTACTTTGATCAATTCTAGAAAAAGAGCCCACATTACTAGTGACGGGAGTGACATGGTCACTCTCAGGACGGGGTCGTGCAAGGTAGGATGACTATGCTATTTTTACAGGATTGGGGTGCACCGTTGGTCCTTGCATGGATGATATGATCTAGAGCGAGGCTCGTAAGATGTACATCATGTAGGTTGGGTACCAATTGAGTGGACTCTTTGTCTAGTGTCATCAGGGGAAAGGCATTGTTCGGGATCTTACCTCGGGTATGTTATATGCCGCGAGTCGTGAATGACACGGAAGTTCCCCGAGCCCCGTGGGTACAGTGCGCAACCTCGGCAGAGTGTAAAACTATTCGAATAGCCATGTCCATGGTCAAGGACAGTTGGGTTGTGATGCAGAGACTAAGTCTAGTGGTTTCCGCATAAACCAAGTGTGCGTGTGTGATGAGGGTGTTGAACGAGAAAGAGTTTACTCGAGTCAAGTCAGATGACTTCGCATGGAGGGTGAACATGAGGTGTTCAACCCTTGGTTAAAAATGTTGATATCTGTAACCTGTTCATGTGGTTACTATTTACTTTATGATGCATGTTCATACAATCACTTGATCATGTTACTGCATTTAGGGAAAAACTTGGTTTCTGCAAAGTCTGTATACTAGAATCATATCATGTTTCATTTTGACTTGTCCGCATCATGGGTTGCTTGCGAGTACATTAAATGTACTCATTGTCTTGCCACTGGTTATTTAATTGGCCAGGCATGGAAGAACCAGAGTATGGAAAAGGATTCGTCATCAGAACATGTACACATTTTAGTAGTGTGATGGTGTGTTGGTTTCAAAGCCGTATTTATGTAATGACTTGACCATAATGGCGCTATCTGTATCAGACGTTAAATTATGGATGTAAGACTGTTTTTATTTAGTATCTGTGTGTTCAGTGAGCATTGATCTCTGGGATCACTGTACACGTACATTCGGCGATCTCGACCTATAAGTCGGGCTCACCACAGAGGCTCTTGTAAGCGTTGGGACCAAAGAGATCCATGTGAAGCATCTCGAGTGGTCATGATGTTCTTCACGAGATGATTTCCACCAACTTGTTTTCCTGCCTCACAATCACTACAAAGTCTACCTTTATCAAAGGTTACATCTTTAACACCTAGAATATGATCACCTTTGATAAGCCTGTCGAGATTACGCATACCGACATCTCCTAAACTTCTATGCCATAACCAAACTTTAGAAGATTTTGCAATAAGACATGTACGAGGTTTGGATTTTTGAGTGAAACAAACAATGTATAGATCACCTCTACGAAAACCAGTAAAGACCATGTTAGGATTATCACGATGAAACACTTGGCGTTAAACTTTCGTAAATAGCACATTGAAACCAAAATCCGCTAATCTAGATATGGAATGAAGATTTTAGCCAAGGGATTCAACAGGCATGGCATTTTGAAGGGAACTATCATGACATATGCCACCTTACCAAGACGAGGTACCTTACCCTTGGAGTTGTCTCCAAACGTCACATACCTTCATGGTCCATGGTTTGGTGTGATATCATGAAACACGTATTTATCTCCGGTCATGTGATCAGTGCATCCTTTGTCAAGTATCCACTCATTTACTTTGGCCATGTAGTCTCTAAGGTTTGCCATAAGACTTTGGCTCCTCATAATGTTCTCATATTCAATGTCAAACTTCTCGTCGTCATCGTATAGTAGCCATGCTCCAGAATTTCATCGTCAAATCGAATATCCTCGTCACAAGAATCAAGAGATTCTTAGAAATTAGAGCATAACAATGTTCAAGGTTCTGAATGCAAATGGCTTCCACGAAGATGTTATTGATGGTAGTGGAACCTCCTTTAGCACGCATGTTGTCGCGAAGCTCAAAAAGACAATTATCAAAGTTATGATCATTGGGCTTCATTTTGTGAAAGATAATAGATTTTTGGAAACTAACATCAAGATTTTTTAAGGAGTAGTCGGGATATCTTTTCTCCAACTCTTTCGACAAAGTATAATAACACTCAAAGTTCTTCATTTGAATAAGCACATTTCTTGGCATTCCTCTAATGATGAGATTAACAGGTTCAAGATTACCAAGCATATTAACTTTTTCATCATGATAAGGATGTAAGGGATCAATGGGAGGCACATAGGGATTTTTAATGTATTTTCTCAAATGGAATTAATCAAATATTTTAAGAATTTCACCTTTACATTGTCTATAATACTCCACATTAAGAATAGGCACTCCACAACTAAGATTACCCAAACTAGACACATCCATTTTCCACCAATGGTGATTAAACCAAGGCTATGGAGATCAATGCTCTCATACCAATTGAGGGATCACTAGAAGGGATGTCTAGGGGGGTGAATAGACTACTTGACAAACTAAAACCTAACATTTCCCAGATTTTTATTGTTGGCAGATTTAAGAATCTAGAACAAGTCAAGCACACCCTACACATGCAAGTCTACGAGTATAGCAGTAGAAAGTAAAGACATGCATATGTAAAGTAGGGAATAAAATTTAGGAAAATCAAACGCCAAGATGGACATGGTGATTTTTGGCGTGGTTCCGATAGGTGGTGCTACCGTATGTCCACATTGATGGAGACTTCAACCCACGGAGGGTAACGACCGCGCGAGTCCACGAAGGGCTCAATCCACGAAGGGTCCACGGATAGGCAACCTTGTCTATTCCATCATGACTTATGTCCATGAAGGACCATCCTCACTCAGGGTAGATCTTCACGAAGTAGGCGATCTCCTTGCTTGTACAAACTTCTTGGTTCAACTCCACCACATGAAGTAGGAGTCTCCCAAGCGACACCTAACCAATCTAGGAAACACCACTCTACAAAAGGTAATAGATGGAGTAGTACGATGAACTCCTTGCTCTCGTGCTTCAAAATATAGCCTCCTCAACACTCAATCACTCTCTCATAGATTTGGCTTGGGTAGAAGTGATTGATTGGGTGGAAAGCAACTTGGGGAAGCGAGATATCAAGTTTCGAATGGATGGATTGGAATATATTGATCTCAACACATGAGTAGGTGGATCTCTCTCTGAAAAATGGATATGGCAAGAGTATGTATATTCTAAGAGATTCCTCGATGAATGATAGGTGGTGGATGGGTATATATAGGCATCTCCAAAATCCAACCGTTACAACATTATTTCCAAACTCGATGAACCGAAGTCAAACTCGGTGGCACCGACAAGTGCAAAATGTTGCAACTTTTGTCTTCTTGGTGAGACCGGTATAGGAATCTCGGTGGTACCGATATGGGTAACCTAGGGTAGTTTCCAAATCTCGGTGTGACTGATTCCTAAACTTGAAAATTCCGATTCTTGAAAAAGGTATAGTAGAAAGTTAATCACTATTTTCAGTGGCACTGAAAGGAATGTTCATGGCACCGAGACCTTAGGAATTTGGCATAGGTTTTGTCTCAGATGAAAATCGGTATGGCCGAGTGGTTAGAGTTGGTGGCACCGATTTTGATGTTTAGGCTTTGGACAGATAATTTTGTGGGAGAATTTCATGTGTATTTTTGGTGTCTATCTCTAAGCACTTGAGCAACCAGATCATCATAGATACCTCATACCCTTTTAATAGTATTGGCTTTCCTTTGGACTCAATTTTCATTTATCACATAAATTAAAATGCAGAATATTGTGGCTTGAAGATTGACCAATCCTATTCCTTCCTTCCTTGGGGCTTCTCCTCACAATCCTTAGCCAATTCTCTGTGTGGACTATATCTAAAATATACTAGGTAAAAGTATTAGTCCAAGAGACAATGTATGTTGTCATGAATTATCAAAATCACCAAGGGAGCATATGTGCTTTCATCTGCGCTCCATGCAGAAAGGCTAGGCATGAGATGAGAAGGAGAATTTGCGGCCCGACACAATATTTTTAAACATTTCATACATCTAGCGTTTTGCCAGCTATAGTGCCACTATATGTTTAACGGTTCGGGTATCAAATGACCTCCAAATGAGACCAGCTATAGTGCCATTATTTAGATGGCAAGGGAGCCTCTTAGTAAAACACGTCTTGATATGCATATCAAGACTGTGGATCCTCCAAAAGAAATCATGATCACACATATAGCAGCACATCCTATATCCATCACTATCATATACTCCTTCTCAATGCCTTTTAACGAGGTTGCATAAAGCATAAGGGCCACTCGGTGCCGGCAATATGTTACCCGAACCCGGAAAGAGTTACCTAGACCCACAAACGGGCTATCCGGACCCAACAAAGCTACACCTAACGCTAGACCCGCATGAAATTGGAAATTTCAGACACATTTCACAGCATTGCTAGCCAAAGCAGGCAAATAGCCTCCGAAGGCGGCAAAGGGCACATAGGACCAAGCAACAAAACAACCGGATGCACATCCAAGTGCAAAGGGAAGGACCAGAGACACGCTCCGGCCTCGCCAGCATGAACCATTCTATCTTATCGTATCAAGGTTATTTTGACGAAGTGTTGGTATTTTAGGTGTAATATTATTGCTCTCTAGATAATTATGTCATTGACATGAGTAAATGTGGCTGCTAAGTGTTATAATATATTTGTTTACTTCATCATATTTGCTAAAACTTTGATTACTAGTTAAGCTTATATACAACAATAAAAGAAAATGAGTTTGTAAAAGTTTGTGTGTATCCTTTCAGTTTGTCAACTGAATTGCTTGAGAAAATCAATGGGCTAGGCTTGGGAGGGGGGTTGATACGTCTCCAACGTATCTAGTTTTCCAAACTTTTTTGCTCTTGGTTTGGTCTCCAATTTGCATGACCTCAGTTAAACTAACCTGGACTCATGCTATTTTCAGCAGAACAAACTTTGTTGTTTTTCTGCAAAAATAAATATTCTCGGAATGGGATGAAACTTTACAAAGATTTATTGTGGAATAAATGAAAAATACCGGAGCCAAGAAGTGCCAGAAGGGGGGCATGTTGGGCCAACAAACCAAGGGAAGGGGTGTCGGGAAATCTTGTGGCCCCCGATGGAGTTCTTCTTGACCTAATTCTAGCTCTATATATTTTGTCTTCCCGAGACAGAACATGAGAGACAATTTTCATCGTGTTTTACAATATGGAGCCTCTGCGACCTCCTGTTCTTCGTCGGGAGCCATAATATAGAGTCTGTTCATGGCTCTCGAGAGATGAATTAGTCGTCATCATCATCACCAAGCCTTCTCCATCAACAATTCCATGATGCTCACAGTCATGTGTGAGTAATTCGCTTATAGTCATACTATAGGTAGATGGATAAGATTTTGTATGTAATCTTGTAAATTTTTAGGGCTTAGTAACCAATATGTTATGACATTGATGTTGTTATGACTTTGCTATGCTTAATGCTTGTCACTAGAAACTATCTGCCATGATTTCATATCTTAACATGTTATGCTTTCATGAATATATTTGAGTTATTGATCTTACGTGCAAGTTGTATGCACATGTTATAGTTCTGAACCCTAGACCCCAAGGTGATACAGATTGGGATATCGTTGGTGATGACTTTAACTTAAGGAGAATGTATTCAGTGTGTGTTAATGCTTTTTTCAAGTTCTCTATTAAAAGGAGCACCTTAGATACCTTAGTTTTCATTTGGACACTACTTCCACGGGAGGGTAGGACAAAAGATGGTATGCAAGTTCTTACTGCAAGTACGTATGACAATAGATGGAATACATGCCTACATATGATTGATGAAGTGGAGCTATTGTGTATCTCTCTAGGATGTGACCGTTACATATTGAATATCAACTCAATATCCATCGCTAATCCATGCCTACACTTTCATACTATTGCCTTTGGTCCAGTTACTACTACACCGTGATAGCAAGCAAGTGTATATGGTTTAGTTGTAGCCTTTTCGAAGTAAGATTATCGATCCCGTAGAGAGCACATGAATCATACTTTTGGCTCTTATAGTGAATTATGTGTCTTTATGCCTACAAATGATTGTAGACTTAAAGCAAAGTGAGGGCGGTAATATATCAACATTGAGTAGTGGAACAAACTTTGAAGTAAATAACATAAATGTAAATAAGCCACACTGATTTAATGATTAGTAGAACAGACAATGCGTAAGGCATTCTTAGGTAGTCTGAAATGCCCATTGGTATGTTCTAGCGCACGTATTTTAAGGATTGTATGGTATGAATACTTGAGCCACCATTGACGATTATGTTGGGCGGAGCCGGGTACAGAACACGTTCAAATCTAGGTAGACTTCATGCCACACATGCCACCATTATAGTTTCCCCTTGAGGGTTATAACTCATGATAATTAAAGGTTACCCCATGGACGCGGCCTCTCTAAGGGTTCTCACTAATTCCCCGGTCATTGCAAAGGTTAGGAGCAATAGGATTTTACTGTCACTGAGAGAGTCCGGGACTAAGGGGTCCTTGGGCTGCCGGGCTATCTCTATGAGCCATACTCTTGGGCTACTTCACGAGGCCGATGACGTGTACGAGGAAGATTCCACATGACTTAGTGATCAAGGCAAGGACTCCTCTACACCTACGTAGTACACTAGGACTATTGTTATTCTAGACCAACGTTGCATTATATAATTCGAGGCTAGGCTAGTCGATAGAGAATCTCATATTCATATGATCTTTACTCTTAGGGTTTAGAACACAACATGATCAAGAGGTAGATCAACTTTGTACTCGATACTTCATCATAAATATAAACAAGAGTAGGACGTAGGGTTTTACCGCCATCAAGATGGCCCGAACATGGGTAAACATCATATCCTTCATCCATTGTTCCCCATCGATCCAAGATCCATTTTCGGACCCCCATACTTGAGGCCAGCCAGTCTTGACACCAAAATTGATGCTTTCATTGAGAGTTCCGCCGTGTGGTCTCCGAAGGATTGATGGCTCATGTGCAGATTGCAGCTTTTTCTGGACAATGAATTTGTGTTCTTGGTCTCTGTTTCCTCGAGTGTACCTTTGATGATTTCTTCAGTGAAATTTTGTGGAATTGTATATGGAACAACTATGCAAAATTTCGTCGCGTTCCGATGGAGGAATATCCGACAATCCATGATATACCTAAGCCTTGTCGAATTCGGACGGGAATGTGGATGAGTTTAGGACGAGTGGTCAAGTATCCAGCTTGACATACGTTGGAAAATCAAACCATTCATGGGCTGCATAATTCCTATAACGAACACCCCTCACAATTTCAGCCTGATCTGACTGTCAAAACTCCGGGAAACATCCAATTAGTACAACGAATTTTGGATATTTTTTCTGTACGAAAACGAATCGGACCGGAGTTCGTCTTTTCTTCATGAACGTGGTATTCAACATCCTTTTTGGAAGAGTTTTATAGGGTATTGTGTGTTGTTCTAAAACACATGTCCATAAATTTTGAGCCTTTTCCAAGACAATCTTCACCGCATGCCTTGACGGTGTTGTTCCATGGCTTCTGAGCTGTGCCGGCATCGGTCGCACCGCCGCTCTATGAAGCCAACGACAACCATCTCAGATCATCATCTCGGTCAGCCGACCAAGATTTTGGCATCGCGAGGGTCGAATAATCATTAAGAGAACCTCGTCACCCACAGGTTGCAGGGTCGAGCATCATAGATTCATCAAGCGAGCATTGAGCGCGTCACAAATTCCTACCTACGTCGCCATCGTCGTGGTGTCGCTTTCTTCAAACCAACATTTAACATGTCGACCTGCCTCGATACATTGACTGGCATTTGGGCTCTAGCGCCACCTTACCGAACTACTACGTCACCACGGTTAGACCGAGGACATCACCGGCCGACCAACTTCATCACCTCGGTTGGACTGAGGGCTTCGCCTGGACACATCGGTCTTGCTGCATCGCGACTTCATCAAGCCGTGCTCTTCGGTCGGGCACCTCGGCGCTCAGGCTATTTTTTGTACATATTTACTTCACTTAAGTTCATTAATTATATGATTTTTATTATTATTTAATATTACTTTTGTCTTGCACGATTTTATGTGCACACATGATCGTATCTAATCATGTGAGACAGTCACCTCGTGGCTCCGGCGTCGTTGTCACGCCTCCGTCAACCAAATTTCATCGCCGACATGGACGGATGACGTGGGGGCTCTGCCGTTACATTGCCGAACTACTCTGTGTCCTTGGCTGGACTGGGGATTTCACCTCGGCCCTTCCGAAGTGTTGTGTTGTCACTTCATCAAGTCTAGATCTACATCGGCTGCCTCGTGATAGGCTTGGGGGACGGGACCTTGTCCCGCCATAGCTCGGCCCACGTCACACCGAGCACATTAACTAGCTAAGTCGCTTTCATCCTCAACCTTTTTTCATTTTTATATTTTTATGCGGTTCAGCCAAGCATTATATTTGTGTTAAACACAAAATTTGTTTGTTAAATATTAGCTTGTTAAAAGCATTGTTTGTTAAAAACACTTCCATTACCCACGTTAACTAGGGGATCTTAAATTTGTTAAATATTGTTTGTTAAAAAGGTTTTCTAGTACACCTTTTTCCGACACTATTGTGTGGTCAATAGATGGATAGCCTGGTTTCTTTCTAAAGCCGCTCGAGTTAATTTGCTAAACAGGCCTCGGAGAAATTCGCTCGAGTTTTGGTTTTTCGAGCTTTTGAAACTTCTAACCTCTTTAATGTTTTTAGGAGGAGGGACATCCTCTTCACCGAGGTTCCCTACATAATAATGCAACTGGGGAAATAATTACCGACCCGTAGTTCGACATCTTCCCTGCTGACTTGCACCTCGGTTTCTCAGATATTGCTTTATATGCATTAGTTTTGAATTGTGTTTTCGGTCAATAGGGTGTTTGCTCGGCTACTGTGACTGCCTCCTATATTCTGCTTTGTTCGGCTAGGTTCACAAAGGGAGAACCACTGCGATTGTACTTACGATTTGACTGGTCAAGTACCTTAGTGGAGAAAGGCGAAAATTGACTGCCACAAAGAGTGCAAGCTGGTCGGCGACCCGATGACTCTAGCCAATAGAGGTTACCCCATGGGACTTACATAAAATTGGCCGAAGTATTAATGGATTGACCTCGGCTAACACCGAACACTAACCGGGGGCTAGTAACTTGACTCCCCACTTAAAAGCTCCTCTGACTAAGTAAAAGTTATAAAGCTTCAACATTCGATTGCTTCATTTCCAATAAACACAACTACCTCCGGGCACCGAGACGTCGGCTAAGGGTTGTCTTGTTAGTATGGAAACACCCTACGTAGTATCTACAAAGGGGTGGAAGCTAACAATGGGCCACTTTCAGATTATAAATAGTCGCAATGCAGTCAAAATAGCATATAGCATAAAAGCGTTTGTATTCAATATGCGAGTGTTGCCTTCCGTAATCATAGTTATAAAGCCATAAATATGCATTAATTTGACTTAATATTATGGCCAAGCTGGGTTGCGTGGCTCCTATGCTTACCCCTACATTCCTTTGTTCGGCTAGGGGTAAAGGGAGCACCTTTGTGATTGTTACTTCCGTGGCATCAGGGTTAGTACCTGAGACTGGGAGATGCCAAAATCTAAGTATCTTAAGAATATAATTGGTTGATAACTACGGAAGTGAAAATTTCGGTTCAGTATAGACCACAGAGTTCGGGAACATTCCCCGAACTAAATCCTGAATATTTTCCTCCCACATTGATCGGAGTTGAGGTTTCACGATCATGGCCAAACATGATATTCTGGGAAAAGGAACTTATAAATGAACTATTTTCCCTAGAAGATGTTTTTACGTTTAATAAGTATTCTCTCCACATACCTTTCTTTATAAAACCATATGGCCGGATTGCCTTGTTTGCCATAAATCATTGCGCTTGTAAATGCTTTATAAAGTAGGACAAACACTCCTCGGTTACAAGCCGGGGAGGTTGAAGCTGATGGCCGGCCAACAAAGTCTTGTACAATGCAGATCCGATTATTAATGATGAAAAGTACTTGGATACATAGAATCATTACACATAAATTGTGTCAAATGTAACAAAGTTTGTATCAAATAAATATTCATCCTTAATTCGACCACCCATGCCCAAATTAAAGGCTCGCGGATACTGTATTGCTTATTTAATTCAGCAAATTCAATGTGCAATACGGTTTCTCAGGTGATTCGATCCTCATGTTTGTCGGCCGCACCAAACCTGAGTCTAAGAGGCTACTACACACGTGAAAGAAACTTGATTTAGTTTGGAACATAATGTTTTTGCTAAATCTTTTTGGTATTGCCGAGCTTATGGAACCTTTAACCTATTTATATACATATTTCTTTCAGGAAGCGAGACATCTTCTTGCTCGAGGTGTTCTGCAAGGTGATTCTACTCGGAGAATTTTTCCGACCTACCGTTTGGCATCTTCCCTGTCGAGATCCACCTCGGTGTTGTCAAAACACACTTAATGGATGAAATAGTTCTCGAGGAGATTCGGTCGTAGGGTCGACCATGTTGCCCAAACCAAGTCTCGGGCGTTCTAGTTATATAGCTCGTGGGAGAATAAATTACACCAACTGGAAATTATTTCCGACCCATAGTTTGGCATCTTTCCGGCTGATCTGCACATTGACATTGTCAAAATGTACACAAAAAATGCAAAACAGTTTTCAAGGAGATTATGATCCCTAGGTTGGTCGGCCGCACCCAACCTACGTCTCGGTGGCTACTGCACACCACATTTTAATTCCTATAAGTATGTCGTCGAGTAAGGAATTGATCCTCTGACCGATTTCGCAAATTGACCAGAGTGTCGGGGGCTACTAGGATCAGCGGTTTTATTATTTTCCTTCATCTGGATCTCGGGTTTCAGACCAACACACACCTTGAGGCCTAATGGCTATAGATATCGTTAGTAAATAAATCAATGCGGTCGAAAAAAAATTCCACAAAGATCAGCCCACTGCTGAGGGGGTGCACCACCTCGGAAGCAGTCCGACATAAAGCTCGGGTGCAAGTGGATGACTCCATAGAGGGCATTGCTGGCATTGAGTTTGGATGAATTCCTTCAAATATTCAAAGACCGAGGTAATCTATGACACCTCGGATGCCGACCATCACTACTGTAATTCAGAAATTTGCCGTCAGCCTTGCCTTTGCCGTCTGCTGACACATGGCAAAGAGCTTCTTTGCTGTCAGCTGACACAAAGCAGATGGCAAACACAACACCTAAGGCAAAAGTTATGTTTGTCGTCGGCCTTCCCTTTGTCGTCGGCCAGTGAACAGCAAAGGAGCCAAAGGCAGACGACAAAGGGGGTGCCACCCTAACGGTCGGAGCCAACCCCACCCCACCCACCCCTTTGTCGTCTGTCACCTAGCCTTTGTAGACGACAAAGGGGCTCCCTCTCTAACGGCGCACAGCCCCCCTCCCCAAACAGCTCTCGCGCGCAACCTGCCCGCTCTCTCTCTTACCCTGCCCTCTTTCTCTCGCCTGCCCACCCACTGTCGCCGTTGTTGGAGCCGCTCCGGCCCACCACCCCACCCCGGCTGCCATAGCCGGCGCCGGCCACCCCCAACCCGCTTTGGCCCTCGCGACATCCCTGCCGCCCCCTGCCGTCGCCCACGGCGCCCCCCTATCGTTATCCACCGTCACCGACGCAGCCCCCCTGCCATCGGCCACAGCCGCCCACGCCACCCCGCCGCCCACAGCCGGTGAGTTCTTCTTCTTTTTCTTTTTTATTAAGTTAATTACTTTAGTTAGTTTATTAGGTTAGTTTGGTATTATAGGTTAATTTAGTTAGTTTATTAGGTTATATTATTAGGCTAATTAGGTTAGTTAGTTAGGTTAGAAGAAAGAAAGAGGAAAATAAGAAGGAAGAAAATGAAAAAGAAAAAGAAAAAGAAGAAAATAATTAGAAAAAGAAGGAAAAGAAGGAGAAGGAGAAGAAAAAGAAGAAGAAGAGGAGGACGAGGGGCAGAAAAAAGAAGACGAAGAAGAAGAAGAAGAGGAGGAGGAGGAGGACGAGAAAGAAGAAGAAGAAGAAGAAGAAGAAGAAGAAGAAGAAGAAGAAGAAGAAGAGGAGGAGAAGAAAGAAGAAGAAGAAGAAGAAGAAGAAGAAAAGAAGAAGAAAAAGAGGAGATACGAGAAGAAGAAAGAAGAGGAAAAAGGAACCCCGGCACCCCGACACTGACCCTCGACCGCCGACGCCACTGACCCCCAACGCCACTGACCCCCGACCCCCGACGCCACTGACCCCCGACCCCCAATGTGACTGACATCCGACCCCCGACCCTTGACCCCCGACGCCACTGACCCTCGACCCCCGACGCCACTGATCCCCGACCCTCGACCCCCGGCCCACGACCCCCGACCACCGACGCTCGACGCCACCAACCCCCGACCCTCGAACTCCGACCCCCGACGCCATTGAAACCTGACCCCCGAACCCCGATACCCGATGCCACAGAGCCCCGACCCCCAAGCCCCGACTCCCGACCCCCAACGCCACAATCCCCCGATCCCCGACGCCCGACACCACTGACCCTCGACTCCCAATGCCACTGACCCTCGACCCAAGACCCCAGACACCCGACGCCAGTGACCCTCGACCCCCGACCCCCTACCCCAACCCTCGATGCCACTGGCCCCCAACCCCCAACCCCCGACACCTCTTCGGTCTCTTGTTGACCGAAAAGACCCCCGACCCCCGGGGCCACTGACCCTCGACCCCCGACGACACTAACCCCCGACCACCGACGCCACTAATTAACCCCCAACCCCCGACGCCATCGACACCCGACACCACCGACCCTCGACATATATTCCTATTATGTTAATTATAAAAACATCATATTTGTGTTGATCGGGTGAATTTCAATGTGCAATTGTTCGACGACCTCCATGTGTGTTGGACGAGCTCCGCCCCTGCGTTTGTTGGTGAGCACAAATGACTTCTCCTCCTACCCCCTTAATTTGCTCGGTTCCGGTATTCGTGCCGATGAAACTTGCTAGCTATAGGTTTCTTCAATCATGAGTATGCGTGACTAGTATGCGTCTCCCGTTCGAAAGGGCGACATCTATAAATATGCATGTCTTTGCATATTTATAACCGCCATCCTTTTGAATTGTCCAATGTTATCCATGGACATCCCGAGTATGTGTAGATTGGGTTCGTTTTCCCATATGCTGTGCTCCGGATCCGATGCGGAATTTCATCCGTGCGTACCTGTTGTTCTCCGGGTACACATCCTCTCTGCTTATTGCCGAGATGTGTATCAGGAGAACAGCGGGGAGGTGCTGCCGAAATTCTGCGTCGGATCTGGAGCAGAGCATGAGAAAACGAACCGAATCTACACATACTCGGGTGGGATTAGGACATGTCTTTACCTATTAGCGTGTAGGTTGCATGGACGTAATAAAACCGACGAACTTGATTAGCGTGTGAATATAGATTATGAATTATATATTTAATTCTTGTTTGCTCATAGGTAGCTAGGCAAGATGAGTGATCGTGCTTGGATGTACACTGGTCACCCTAGTCAGAAAGACATGACCCATGAATGTTAACAAAAACCAGAGGGTTTGTGAGAGTCGCATTTGCAAATGGCCAGCAAAAAACATTGTGCCCATGTCCCAACTGCGACAACTGGAAAAAGAAGACAGAGTTTGAAATGGGTAAATACCTGCAGAAGTTGGGTTTTATGCCTAATTATATGGTGTGGACTTTTCATGGTAAGTATGACCAACGTGCCAGAGCTGAGGTGATTCGTTGTCGCACCGACGAGCATGGTACTGGGATCGAAGACATGGTGCAAGACTTTGATGAATCTCGGGATTCAGACGATGAGATGGATGAATCTGCAAAGGCCTTCTATGAAATGTTGGAGACTTCAAAACAGCCTCTCCACGAGAAGACTAAGCTTTGTCAGTTGTATGATATCGCGCAAGTAATGGCTCTGAAGGCTCAATTCAACCTAGACAGAGAATGCTATGACGCGATGATGACGATATTTGGACGCTTTCTACCCAAAGGCCATGTATTGCCTGCAAACCTGTACCAGTCAGAGAAAATCCTCCGTGTACTTAAGATGCCCTATGAGAAGATAAATGCCTGTGAGAATGGATGCGCCTTATTTAGGCTTGAGTATGCAGCCTTGAACTATTGCCCCACTTGCAATTATTCCAGGTATATATTGTGGGTAGACAATAGTATGGCTGAGAAGAATCAGACCAAAATCCCCATTAGAGTTTTTCTGTATCTACCAATTGTACCAAGACTTCAACGTATTTTCATGGTCGAAGAGACGGCCAGATAGATAACATGGCACAAATTGGTCAAAAGAACCGAACTAGATGCGGATGGGAACAAGATGCTGGTACACACTTCAGATGGTTTTGCGTGGAAGCACTTCCATGCTTTACATAAGGATAAATCGGATGATCCGAGGCATCCTAGAATTGCCATCACCATGGATGGGTTCAATGTGTATGGTATGACGGCACCACAATACAGTTGTTGGCCTCTATTTGTCATTCCACTCAATCTCCCACCCGGAGAGATTATGAAAAGAAAGAACATTTTCCTAACGTTGATAATTCTAGGGCCCAACTATCTGGGGAAGAATATGAATGTGTACATGCATCCTCTTAAGGATGAGTTGCAAGAAGCCTGGGATAATGGGATCAAGACCTACGACGCCACTACCAAAACAAATTTCAAAATGCATGTGTGGTACATGTACTCGACGCATGATTATCCGGCGTTTGCGCTATTCGATGGCTGGTGTGTACATGGAAGGTTCCCGAGCACCACATGCAAGGCAACTCATCAGTTACATTGCCTGCAGGCTGGTTGCAAGTTTTCTTGCTTCGACATGCATAGTCAGTTCCTGGATCCTGACCATAAGTTCAAAAAAAGACAAGGAGAATTTCATCAAAAGTAGAGTTGTCAGAAACTCTGCACCAGCTGCGTTGAAAGGCCAACAGACCCTTGATCAGTTAAACGCTCTCGAGCATGATCCTTTGCGTCTAGGGTACTTCAAAGGGTATAATACGGAACACGCCTGGACTCACAAGTCATGCTTATTGCATCTGCCTTACTTCAAAGACCTCCTTTGCCCACACAACATCGACGTGATGCACACTGAAAAGAATATTGCGGAGGCCATTTTTGGTACATTGTTCCACATAGAGGGGAAGTCAAAAGATAATCCTAAGGCTAGAATCGACCTGGAGGATCTATGTGATAGACCGTTACAAAACTTGCGACAACTAAAAGGAAAGCAAAGCATAGCGAAGCCAAAGACATGGTTCAATCTTGAAAGGCCAGCTATGAGGGAAATGCTATTGTGGGTGAAAATGCGGTTGATTTTCACCGATGGGAATGCTGTGAATCTAAAGAGGGGAGCGATTCTTGACAAATTGAAAATATTTGGTCTCAAGAGTCATGATTGGCACATATGGATTGAGCGGGTAATGCCGGTGATGTTGCGTGGCTTTATCCGTGAGGATGAATGGCTAGTACTGGCAAAGCTGAGCTATTTCTGTGGTTCTCTTTGTGCGAAAGAACTATCGCCTGGCGTGCTAGATGAAATGGAAGAGTTGGTGGTAGAGTTAATCTGCAAATTAGAAAAGATCTTTCCACCGGGCTTGTTTAATCCAATGCAGCATTTGATTTTGCATCTCCCAACCGAGGCAAGATTGGGGGGGGCGTTCAAAATCGATGGTGCTACTCAACTTAGAGGATGCAAAAGACACTTCTAGCTAAATGTAAAAATAAACATAGAATTGAAGCATCGATGGCCGAGGCATTCATTACTAAGGAGGCGGCAAACTTCATGATAGCACACTACGAAGCCAAAAATCATCATTTGCATAACCCGAAGCCTCGGTACAATGATGGCGATCCAAAAAAAGGTCGATCCAACCTCAGCCTATTCAAAGGGAAGCCCACACCATCCGGTGCTTCAAAAGGGAAATCGTTGGATGTCGAAGAATGGCGGACCATTTCATTGTATATCTTCACCAACCTAATAGAAGTGCGGCTGTACATTGAGTAAGTTCTCGGTAAATTATTGTTCTGCAACTTCTACTTCCTTTGAACTACTCTTATTTCCGGATATTTGATATAGTCGATACGTCGCCGAATTCTCGGATGGAGCGGTCATCAAAAAGGATTCCGTCGAAGAGTATGAGCTTCTCGCAAAGCATGAAGGCGACTATCCCGGTTTCATCTCTTGCTCAAATTAAGGGTAATTAATTACCATTAATGGGCCATTTGATTTCTTTGTCTAATTTGCGGCTAATGCATCCCTTCTTTCGTATTAAACTTGTAGGCTGATGCAGAGTCTTTGGACGCCGAGTTGAGACAAGTCGCTAATGGTTTTGACTATAAGGTACGTTCATTTGACAAATACAACATCAACGGGTATCACTTTCGTACCTTTGGCAAAGATCTACCTATGCTCGACCTAAAGACTACAAATTGTTCTGTCTCTGCTATCGGCGAAGGAGGCACCGAGTATTATGGAAGAGTTGAAGCAATTTATGAACTTCTATTCTATGGTGAAAACCCACCGACCGTCGTAGTCTTGGTTTGAGCCGAGGGAGACTAGAAGGACTCATAAACATATAGGGCTAGTCAAAATCAACCAAAACACCCACTTAGATGTTCCTAATGTCTATGTTATGGCTCAACAGGTGACACAAGTTTTCTATCTACCGTGGGCCTGTCAAACTGATCCAAATCTGAAAGGTTGGGATGTCGTTTATGAAGTGCCGCCACATTTTAGACCACCTACCCTCAATGAAGAGGATTACGAACCTCGCATTAACCCAGACACATATGAAGGAGAGGTCTTCCAAGAAACATGTATGTCTAAGAAACGTTTCAAGAACCGCTCTACGTCACCCCAGAACATTGAAGTAGACAACGAAAGTGAATCCGTCTTAACCCCTGAGCCCGAACAGGAAGAGCCGGAAGAAGAAGAAGTTACTGCTGCCGATGACCTGTCACTTCTTGACCGATTACGTAATGGTGGCCTTCCACATGTTCTTCTTGATAGTGATGATGATGATGCATTTATTGATGATAGTGATGATCATGATGCATTCATTGACCCCGAAGCATATATAGACGAGCACAATTGTTATTAGTTCATGTCAGGTATTCAACAATTACTATATATAAATTTTGAGTTCATGTTAGGTATTCAATTTTTATTAGTCATGTTGGTATTTTTGATGATGATACACTTAAATTATATACATTGTATTACTCATGTTGGTATTTATGTTGTACTAATTTCATTTACTCTTTATCATGACAAGTGTTGAAAGATGGTGGGAAAGGGTCAAAAGCACTCCGGGGATCCTTCTTCATCGGCGGGTGGTGGGATGGGTACTTCCATTCCTGCCTCGCCTCTTCGGAGAGCGTTGCTCTCTACTCTGCATGGAGTGGCCGCTTCTTCGACTCTTGCGGCCCCCATGAGAGGAGGTCGACCCCCCACGAAGCCGAGAGGTACTAAAGGTATTACTCATGTTGGTATTTATGCTGTACTGATGTTGGTATTTATGTTGTACTCATGTTGGTATTTATATACATTTTAATACTGATTTGGTATTTATGTTGTACTAAAGGTAGACGTGGCCGCGCGAGAGGTAGGGCGGTGGCTGCCATGCCATCGTCGCTACCACCCCAAGCTGATTAACCTGAGCACAAAACTTCTAGGGTGGATTCGTCCGAGGTGGAGACTACACGGTCTCCGATTCACGAGCCTCAGGTCGACGACCCTTAGGTCGACGAGCCTTAGGTCGACGAGCCTTCAACCCACGAGACTCGTGTCCCAGAGGCTTCTTTCCAGGTGACTCCTGAGCAAAGCAGGGATGAGGGTACGTCCCTAGAGACCCAGTGGGATACCTGGGCTGATCTGGGTCAGCCTGAGCCAAGTGGCCATGCTGGTAGCGACGAGGAGCTAGGTGAGGGGGCCAGTGTCTACCAGCGTGGTAGTTCGCGGCTCCCGCTCGTGTCGGCGACCCGCGAGCAGAGGTGGTTGATTAAGCGAAATGGGGACAAATAAGTTAATTTACTCTTATTTAACCTATTGCCTTCATGTTTTCTCAAATATCTAATGTTTTGGCTTTAATTTGTCATACTGCAGGGGTTGGATTGTTGCCAAGGGTGTCCGCAAGCCCAACAGCGTCCTTGGTGTGCTTTGTCGTCAAAACTTCCCGGGGTTTGTTACGATGCCCGGTCGGGAGCGAGAGGTAGGAATGAACTGGGAGCACTACTTGGGTGCCCCAGCCCCGCCGGAGGTGGAGGTCGACGGTGTTTTGTGCCACACAAGGGACAACATGGTGATCCGACAGGTCTGGGTAATTTCTACTTTACACAAGTATAAATCAACCATAGATAGTTATTGTACTAATCAGTGTTGTCTCGTTTGTAGACCTACTACAGGTGTGAGGAGGGATACGAGGAGGACGCGGCAAAGGTTATCGAAACCGAATGTCGCCGCCTACTTCAAAACTTTCGGCACGAGGCTCGGGTGTAGGCTGTTCGAGACTACTATGCCTTGCGGTGTATTGGGAAGGACAAGGCGAAGCGCCGCGATTCTAAGATGGAGAAGGAGCATTACATGAAGGTAATTACATATTATTAAGGGCTTGTAGTTAGTTTCCTTGATTTGATTATTACGTGTTACGCTCAAATTTCTCTTTATTAACTTAGGTGCCCCTGAGATGGTGTGTGGATAAGATGGATTGTTGGGAGGCCTTGATGGATTAGTGGTGCTCCAAAACGTGGGAGGTCAGCCACAACAACGCCAAGGAGAGGCATGACAAAATGTTTGCTGTGCCAAACCATCAAGGGAGCGTCAACTTAATCCAATTTGGCGAGAATTAGGTATGTGGTTTGCTTCATGCCTCATGCAATTCATTCTTAATGCTATATTGAGCCTTTTACTAATACATTTTCCTCTCTCTCTCTTTTAGGCGCGTCACAATAAGACGGAGGTGCGACAGATGTACCACCTGTATGCGATGGCCCATATTGCCTCGTACAAGAAGGTCAAGGCATTCTCTGAGTCTGACATCGAGCATCCAGAAAACTTCACCAACATCTCCTCCCACCACAAGCTCGTGAAGTACAGAGAACACGGGAAGGCGAGGAAAGGGGAGGACTTTAACCCAAGCGAGGGGCCTATTGATCCAGAGCTGGTGATGATAGCTGGCAACGGGAGGCCCCATGGCTCGATCGCCATTGGAGACGGCCTTATACGTTGTCCTAGGTCTCTCCGGCAGATAAAGGCATGCCAAACGAGCTCCTGTCCTGAGATAACACCTCGTCCATGGCCAGTTGAGCTCGCCATCGAGGTTAGTTTAATGGACTCAACTATCTTTCCACATTATGTTGTGCGTGGGAACCAATATGATTAAAATGCTAACAATGAGTTGTGTTGCAGGCTGCTATTCTGAAAGAGAGAGAGAAAATGCAGGCGCTTTTGGCGGAGAAGGATAAGGAGATGAAGGAGCTGGAGGAGAGGACGACTGCATTGGTGGAGGCGGAGAGGGCACAGAATGTTGCGTCTAACATGGCCATGTACGAGCTGTTCGTGGTATGTTGCTTCTTCATATTATTTCAAATCTTGCATTTTAATGTCCATTTCATTAATAACTAAAAAGTTTGACTTGTCGAAATCAAATGTACAGTCTATGCGCTAGAAGACAAGCCACGTCCCTCCGGCGATGCCAGTCATTAACATGGCGAGGACGGTGAGTTTCATTTCAATGCAGTGATCTCAAGAGTGTCATCATGCTAACGACACATTGCAAACGATGTTTGGTGCAGAATATCTCCCGAAACGCATCGCATGACCCTTCTACAGTGGAGCCTAATCCAGGGCAGCCTTCTCTAGGTGAAACAATCCAGAGCCACCGTGGTTCACCGTCGTGATTACGATAATGGTATGTTATTTCTAGTGTTTTGCTCAACAACCACATAATGGTCCAATATGGCTTATTAAGCATAGTTAGCTCCTGAATGACATATTTAACCCAAGTTAGCTCCAAAACAACATATAGTTTGCTTGGCTTCCACCTAAATGACATAATTAGCTTAATTAGCTCCAAAATGACCTATTTAATAAAAAATGACCTATAGTTATTTAAGTTCTCTCCTAAATGGCATAATAAATCTTACGTAGCTCCAAGATGACCTATTCCCCATAACTTAGGTATTAAATGGCCTATAATTAGGTCAGCTAGATCCAAAATGGCTTAATAAGCATAATTTGCTCCGAAATGACCTATTTTACCCAAGTTATCTCTGAATGACCTATAGTTAGCTAGGCTTCCACCTAAATGACATAATTAGCTTAGTTATCTCCAAAATGGTCTGTTTAATAAACAATGACCTATACTTAGCTAATTATCCTTGAAATGACATAATTATCTCCAAAAACGCATTGTTAGCTAATTTAGCTCGAAGATGAGGACAAGAGGAGAAGAAAGAGGAAAAATGAAAAGAAGGAAGAAGAAGAAGAAGATAAGAAGAAGGAGAAAGAAAAAGAAGGAGAAGGAGAAGGAGAAGAAGAAGGATGGCTCGTTCTCCTTGTTCTCCTCTTTCTCCTTCTTCTTCTCTTCTTGCTTCTTCTCTTTCTTCTTCTACGTAGCTTATTTTCCCCAACAAAGACATACTTAGCTAATTATCCTCCAAAATGACATAATTAGCTTAGTTATCTCCAAAATGGTCTATTTAATAAAAAATGACCTATACTTAGCTAATTATGCTCCAAAATGATATAATTAGCTCCAAGAAGACATAATTAGCTAATTTAGCTCGAAGAAGAAGACAATAGGAGAAGAAAGAGTAAAAATGAAAAGAAGGAAGAATAAGAAGAAGAGAAGAAGGAGAAGGAGAAGGAGGAGAAGAAGGAGAAGGAGCCCTCCTTCTTCTTCTCCTTCTTCTTCTCTCCTCCTTCTTCTCCTTCTTCTTCTCTCCTCCTTCTTCTCCTTCTTCTTCTCCTTCTTCTTCTCTTCTTGTTTTCTTCTTCCTCTCCTCCTCCTTCTCCTTCTCCTCCTCCTCCTCCTTCTTTTTCTTCTCCTTCTTCTTCTCTCCTTTCTTCTTCTCTTTCTTCTTCTATGTAGCTTATTTTCCCCAACAAAGACATACTTAGCTAATTATCCTCCAAAATGACATAATTAGCTTAGTTAGGAAAATCATCATAAGAACCTTTGTTAGCTCATTAAAATGACTAATTTAGCTCCAAAATGACATAATAAGCTCAAAATGGCATAAGAACCTTGGTTAGCTCATGAATATTATATACTTAGCTTGTTTTCCTCTAAAATGACATAATTAGCTCATTTAGCTCCAAGAAGACATACTTAGCTAATTTAGCTCCAAGAAGAGGAGACGAGGTTCTTCTCCTTCTTCTCCTTCTTCTTCTTCTTCTCCTTCTTCTTCTCGTCTTCTTCTCTTCTTCTTCTTCTTCTTCTTTGTCCTTCTTTTCATTTCTCCTCTTCTCCTCTTATTGGAGCTAAATTAGCTTAGTATGTCTTTTTGGAGCTAAATGGATATGAAACTTACTTATTTCTTCTCCTCTTCATCTAGTCTTCTTCTTCTAATTTACTTATTTCTCATTTTGCAGGTTACATTCACTTCACGGAAGCTTGGATTATATTGACGGAGTGCTTCAATATGTTTTCTTCTAAAATGGCTTCACGGAAGCTTGGATTGAAACTATTGTATTAAATGAATATGAAACTTTGTATGTATGGATGAAACTAGTGTAATATATGGTTTGGTACGGATGAAACTTGCATAATATGTATGTATTATGGATGAAACTTATTTTAATATGGTTATGTGTATGGGGCAATTTGTGTCAAATATATTATGTATTATGAATTATGGATGAAACTATCAAATATATATTATGTATTATGGATGAAACTGTCAAATATATATATATTCCTGAGTTGTGTGAAAATTGTTGGATATTATTAAAAATAAAATAAACAGTGCCAGTTTGGACTCTTTGCCGTCTGCCCACTGACGGCAAAGGGGTTATAGCATACGACAAAGGGACCAAACTGGGCCATCGAAGCAAACTGGGTGACCCCCTTTGCCGTCTGCCACGCTGGTGGGCAGACGGCAAAGGGGCAAAGGGCAAATGACAAAGGGGCAAACGAGAGGGGCTTTGGTGGCACCTTTGCCGTCAGCCCACCAGCATGGCAGACGGCAAAGGGGTCCATGGCAGACGACAAAGGATCTGTGGGCCCAGCAGGCTGCCGTTAGCACTTGACGGAGATGCGCGTATATGTCTGTCCCATATTCTTTGCCGTCCGTCTTTGCCGTCAGCTGTCCCAATGCATACGACAAAGAGGCCCTTCATCGGATTTTTGTTTGCTGTCTACTGACGGACGACAATGGACTTTGCCATCCGCCATGGCAGACGACAAATTTTTGAATTTCAGTAGTGCATCATCAGAGGTCGGCTGCACAAAAAGACATCTCAGATGCAGTTTGGCGTTGGAGCTCGAACGCAAGAAGACACCGCTACACGAGAAATATTTCAAACTCGAGGTGAGGCGTGAAAATTACAAGGCATTTGAAAGGACGTGGATGTCGCCTAGAGGGGGGGGGTGAATATGCGCTTTATTATAATTACGGTTTAGTCTTGAAAAAATGCGGAATAAAACTAATATTTTATTTGTCAATCACAAAACCTAAAACAACTAGGCTCACCTATGTGCACCAACAACTTATGCTAAGCAAGATAAAGAACTAAATGATAGGAAGATATATATCAAGAAACAATATGGATTTCACAAAGTAAAGTGCATAAGTAAAGGGATCGGGTAAGAGATAATCGGGCCCGTGGAGAAGATGATGTATCCCGAAGTTCACACCCTTGCGGATGCTAATCTCCGTATGGAGTGGTGTGGAGGCACAACGATCCCCAAGATGCCACTAAGGCCACCATAATCTCCTCACGCCCTCGCAGAATGCAAGATGCCGTGATTCCACTATGGGACCCTTGAGGGCGGTCACTGAACCCACACAAACAAGGTTGGGGCAATCTCCACAACTTAATTGGAGGGTCCCAACAACACCACGAAGCTTCACCACAATGGACTGTGGCTTCGAGATGACCTCAAACAAGGTTGGGGAAATCTCCATAACTTAATTGGAGGCTCCCTACGACACCACGAAGCTTCACCACAATGGATTGTGGCTCCGTGATGACGTCAAATGCTCAGGAAAATTTCCAGAACTTAATTCGAGACCCCGACATTTGCCCCGAGCTTTACACCACAACGATTTAGCTCCGAGGCCACACCTAGATACTAGGATGCCAAAGCATCCACGAAGAACAATCTATAAGGTACCAAGCACCCAAGGGTAATAAGGTTCTCAAACTTTTTTACTTCCACATATCACCATGGAGATCTCAGACCGATGCAACTAATGCAGTAGCAAGAAAAAACAGAGTGGCCAAGTCTCTCACACTCAAATGCCTCCACAACAACAAACGCTATGGAGGAATATGAGAGGAAGAAAAAGGAGCTCCCAAGGAACTCCAAGATCAAGATCCAAGGGGTTCCCTTCACATAGAGGAGAAAGTGATTGGTGGAAATATGGATCTAGATCTCCTCTCTCTTTTCCCTCAAGAACTAGCAAGAATCATTGGATGGATTGATAGTTAGAAAGCTCTAAGAAGAACAAAAATGGGGGGGGGGGCAAACACGAGCTAGAAAGATGGGGAACCATTGGGGAAGAAGAGCCCCTTAAATAGGTCCCACAAATCTGTCCGTTTTGTGCAGAATTACACAGGGGCGGTACAACCGGTGATGTGGGTGGTACAACCAACCAATGTAATATAGTGGTACAACCGGCCCACAACCGCCCAAGAACCGCTCCAAAACAGAACGTAGTCCGGTGGTAGAGCGGTAGATGGTCGGTACAACCTCCGGACCAATTCTAGTGTGGTCCAACCGCTCCAAACAGCGGTTGTACTAGTCGACGAGTACAATCTCTGTTAGAACAGGTACAACCACTGAATGAAAAACAGGTAAGACAAAAACAACCATAACTTTCACATACGAGGTCAAAATTGAGCAAATTCAAGCTTGTTGGATAGCAGACGACAAGTACTATCCAAACAACGAATGGTTAAAGCAAGAAAGGTAGTAAAAATGCGAATGATATAGATATGTGAAACCACTATGAATGAAGAACCAGCAAAAATTCCAACATCGAAAACATCACAAAAATGAACATGAACTCCATTTTCGATGAATGCGAGCTTGTCATAAAGATGAACATAAGCTCTAATACTCACATAGAGAAACATAAAACAACAACCAAGAAAGATGATGAAGGATGCAAATGGTTTGAGCTCTAAACGAACAATACTATCAAGATACTCACTTGAGATCCCGCCTTGATAGTACGACAATCTATCCTAAAATAGAAAACTTATCAAGGACAAACCTATACCTTGCACATAGTCTACTTGAGCTAGATGATGATGATCTTGACTTCCTCAAGATAGATCACCTTTCTTGATTGCGCTCGCTCGATGAAGACTTGTAAATTTCACCCCATACTCCACTACGGGCGAGCCACTCTTTAGCACATGTTCATAAGTCCATTGCAACCACAATGGACGTCAAGCTCCAAGCATGATATCTTATTGATGCTCCCCTTGAACTTGGACACCGCAATCTTCACGACGATCACCACTTGACGTCATCCTCCATGGGTTGTATGAGATCTTCCACTTGACACAAGCCCATGTAAACACACCTAACCCCACATAGAACTCTCATGAAGACCATGGGTTAGTACACACAAGTGTAATGGACAATGCTTACCATACCATGGGATCACTTGATCCCTCTCTGTACATCTTGTACGCTTTGTGTGTTGATCAAGTTGATTCATTCTTTGACTTAGGCTTGATCAACCTTGTGTATTTATGACCAATCTTTGGATAAAACCTTGAATACAACCTTGGTCATCATATAAACTACTTGAAACCAACAGATGGACTTCGAGAAGTGCCTATGGACAAATCCTTCGAATATAACTTAAGGCAACCATTAGTCCATAGAGATTGACATCAATTACCAAAACCACTTATGGAGAAATATGCTCTAATAATCTCCGCCATTTTGGTAATTGATCACAATCACTTTCAAGAGAGTTTATATAAATAAATAAGCATAAACAAGCACACACATGCAAAGCAATAATGCATGGGTATGAGATGCAAGAGCTTAAGAAACAAACGCAAACCTCTCTAAACTTCTCAGAACTAAATTTTCAATAGAGTTATGTAATCAAATAAGCACAACCAATCACACACGTGCAAAGCACTAATGCATGGGTTCGAGATACAAATGCTTAAGCATAAAAGCAAAACTCTCTAAACATCTCTAAACTAAACTCTCTAAAGGTCTCCCCCGTTGGCACCGATCGCCAAAATGGAGACAAAGTTTAGAAAGCCAATATAATAGGTGTTCCTCCGAAAAGTGTGTACTTCTCAACATAAGTGTGCAAAGAAATACACATACACAATGATAAGTAGTTGGAGGAAAATGAACTATATCGAGGAACCAACGATTGCAAAAAGGATCGTATGGCACAAAGACATACAAAATACAGAAGCAAGCAATCAAAATATATCAATTGGAAAAAACAATCACATGGTCCTTCAAACCAGATGAATAAAAATATTATGATTTGGTCAAAGGAGTGTTTTATCGAAACTAGAGAAGCTCCCCATGATTTGTGCACAATTAGGATTTTTTTTGTATTTCATACAAGTGCAAATAATAGGATTGTTGCTCCCCCAATATCAATAAAAACACAAAACAAGTGCAAGCAAGTACATAAGACAATAAGCATATTACTTGCACAAAACATATGATTGAGAAATATGTAAAAAAGGAAACTTAAGAATAGGCTCAACCAAAATGATGTGTGAGAGTCACGGCAAAGCACTTGAGAATATTAAGATAAAGATGAGTATTACTCATCAATATAGTCTTGACGAAATGAGAAACAAAGTGCAAGACATATCCTTCACACACACACTACTAGCAAATGGGTTCGCAAGCTTACTAACAAACAAGTTAAGAAACAATGCTTGTGACAAACCCACCAAAGAGTGCATCAAGATGCAAGGATATAAGAGCCGCACTAAAAAAATCCTTCCATGAAACCACCAAAAACTGAAAAAGAAAATGCAATGGTGGATGTGAAAGAAAGGAGCATATCAATTAGATATGTAACTTCTCTCATGTGTAAAAGATTCTAGGTAGGAGACAATCATGATGATATATATCCACAGAACAAGTATGTACACACGAAATTGTTACAAGAAGGAACAAACAAGATATCCAAAAGGAAGTCATAAATATACCAATAAGATCTTTCCTTGGAAGCATAGCACATGGCCTAATATTTTCTTATTGTTGAATAATAAATTTCCAACTTACAAACATCAAAGACATCACAACTAGCAATAAGACATCATAGTTGGGATGGTTTGAGAAAGCAAACAAGTACCACAAGAATGAATCAAGAAATTCATGCCATGATGCAACCCACAAAAGGTTGAATACAAGAAATATATGCATGAAGTAGATACTTGTTATCAGGATAACATATGGATTGATACAGTACATAGTGGTTCGTCGATCATCCTTGCTTGGCTCCGATAAGTTCATGGTGGCAACACCTTCCTTCTAGGTGAGCCAAGCATCCAGTGCATCTCCAATTGTTCCTAGAACAACAACACAAACAAAATGGTGCCCAGCCTCATTGGCACCAAATAGTTAAATAACCAACAATACATAGGACAAACTCCACATAAATACGTGCATATAGATATGGAATTGAGTTTCATGCACATTTTTTCCAAATTATGACAAGGTGGAGTTTCCCCTATATATCGGGTCAAAGAAAGAAAGCTTGCAAAAGAATCTATATATAGTAAATATGCATAATCAAGGCTTTCAAAAATAAAATCAACACATAATTGATAAGACACCAAAAGACAAGGTATCAAGTGAGAATGAAATACCAAACAAAAAATTATCACCTGAATGTCGATGCACCAAAGTCTGGGGTCCTTAGTGCCACAGACTTGTGCACGGGCACAGAGAGCCCCTGCTGGCAGGGCATGGCAGGACCCCGTCAAGATGCAACCCCCAAGATTATCAAGGCCTCGGCAAGCCTGCCTTGCGAGGAAGATGACCAAGGCTGTGCCCATTTGGTGGGCGTGACGAACTGACCAGGTACAAGACCCCGACAAGCTCCCTTGCCGGGATGACAACTGAAGCCCCCGGCGAGCTCCCTTGCCGGGACGAAGACTCAAGGCCCCGGCAAGCTCCTGGTCGGGATGATGGGCCTGGCCACTGGTGGGCAACCGCCCTTGCCATAGTACTACCGCCCCGAAGTGCCAACGCATTCCGCATGCGCCAGCGTAGCGTCCAGGTGTTGAAACACCTGGATACGTGTCTTGACCAGCACATCGCTGACAAGGATAATACTTGCATTAAATGCACCTAACAGCGTTAGATGGATAAGAACCACCCTAGGTTCACTGTAACTCCTCGTGAACCTACCACCGAGCACTGTAGGTGACCCCTTTGCCTATAAAAGGAGGCCCTTAGCTCATTTCGACGGGGTTGGACTCTTTGGACATTGGCCCATAAGATGGTCATCAACGGTCACTCTAACAATAAACAACAAAACACTTAATACAACCAGACAAACAGGACGTAGGGTTTTACGCATAAGCAACCCGAACCTGGGTAAAAAGGCTTGCCGGGTGCTGGTTGTTAGCTCTGCTCTTCAAGTCACCTCTCCCCGCCCTACGATCACAAGGGTTTCACGTTGATTCCCATAGCTGTCGAGCTCGCATTGCCGACATCTTCGGCGCGCGCCTGGTAGTGGGTGTGGAGTTTTGCACGAATTTGAGCAAACTCAGCACCAGATTCTTGGAAGTTTGGGCGCTACGCCGCGTTCCCCCGGAAACGGGGTACCACAGCAGACGCTCTATTCTGCAACGGCTTCCCAAGGCCCACGCGAGCGCGTTGCTGTGCGAGCGCGAGGTAGGGACGCAGAGGCTCCAAGGGCAGCGCCGTCGGGCCGATGCGTTGCTCGGGGCCAACACACAGCTGTCGAGTGCGTACCTGGGGGCTTCACAGACGCCTCGGTGCATACTCCGGCGGACGCACCTCTGCGGAGTGATGCATAGTCGTTGAGGATGCGCCAAACGGTCCTGAAGCCCCGGTGCACATTCCAGCGTAAGTGTTGTGCCCATGAGAGCGTCGTATCGTCTCCCAAGATGCGCTCAGGGGCTCCGCAAGCACAACCTAACAAGAGAAAAGCGAAGGGGTTACACCCTAGCTAGCCTTTTCTCCAAACGCCGGTCGCGGACTGTCGGGAAGAAGTCTTTGCCGAAGAAAAAGCTGCCAGGATCGGTGATTCCCATGCTTGCCGGGGACACTGACGCTTCGGCAAAAGATTCGAGCGCGAGGCAACCATGGCGTGAGCAAATAAGTTCTAAGTTTAAGATTCAGATCTGAAGTAGATAGAGTCTCTGTTCTCCCTTTAAAAGTTTCCAATCTTTGTGTGTGGAGTCTGCGCATACTGGGACCTTTCCAAAGATCAGTGCACCTTGTCTTTGTTTCGAACTCGTTCAAATGACCTGAACGGCCATAGAGCGCCTTCAAACTGTTTGGAACCTGATCAACAAAGCAAGTGGCTATGTAGCGCCTGATTTTGTCTCAAGCTGCACTTGGCGATTTCTATGGTTGCACTGAACACGACAAGGAGCCTTGCCGGTAGTTTCCGGCAAGCTCCCAGAGAATGCAAAGACGAATCATACAAAGAGTAGAATCAGGAAAAGGGAAAACTGTCTTTTCATTTATTTGAATGGATAGATTTGGCTTCACTTACAAAGCGTCATTATCCTAATCTAAAGACTTTGTCTTTTGACGAGGATCGACCTACACGGAGGAGTGAAGTTCAAGAAGACAAAAAGCGGGCCATCCCCCGACGCAACCCACGCTGGCCTCTCCTGGACCAGCATTGTGCAGTGGAGAGCAGCCCCGGAGGACAGGGCAGTAGGAGGAGATGAAGGGGCCGAAGCCAATGGTCGCACCACCTCGAAGACGAGGCATCGGTGTCGGCTCCGGCAAGGAGGGGGAGAGGTGTGAGCGGGTGCCGGCGGCAGGGCCAGCAGTCAGTCGGAGTTCGGGGAGTCATACTCTGACTTGACCCCCCGGGAATCCGACCTGCTAAGGGCGCCACTGCCGCCGCTGTCCCCCTCGTCGCTATCGCTTGGGGAGGGATGCTTGCCGCCGCTCGAGCCATCTTCGCAGGAGCCGAGAAGCACACGTGGGCGCCCCTAAAGCTTGACGGACAGCATGTCCGCCTCCGCTAGCTTGGAGCGAAGGACATGCCAGTCCTCGAGGAGATGGGCGTGGGCGAATGCCTTCCGTCCTCGCCCGAGCAGCGTGGAGGACCGCCGCAGGAGCAAGCCTCGGAGAAGGCGGAGGCGCTGTAGTAGCGCTCCGCCTCCCCCGGCCTCGACCTCCACGGCGACCGCGGCCCCTCGCCCTTCCTCCGCCACGGGAGCTCGGACCGTCTTCCGCTGGGGCGCCCCCAGAAGTTGTGGCATAATCCGAACAGGATCCTCTCACCACCCTAGCGGCCGACGGTGGCCGACCCTGTCCCCTAACCATGATTAGGGGCGAGCACCACCTACTGACAGAAGAAGACTCTGAAGACCAAGACGGAGGAGTTGGTGGATTCAGAAGGAGTTGGGTGAGCAAAACCCCTCGCAAACCCTCCCAATTTATATGATAGGGCGCGGGGGCTGGCCTCACTTGCTCCAGAAGCCACCACCTCTCTCGCCCAATCGCTCGTGCTCATGGGCGAACAGGGAACCGCCCTGCCGCACCAATGCATGCACGGGCGGGCCCAGCCACTACTGCGCCTTTTAAGGCCACACCTGCCACCTATCCATCCATAACTGCGCATGCCACGCGCGTGGTAGAGGCATTTCAGGAGGTGGAAAGGCAACTCCACGCATGACCCCCCACTTCGTGCGTCCAGGGCGCAACGTGGGGAAAAGCAACCGCCAGTGGATCTAGCCACGAAAGCCCTCTTTGGGCCTGGCCCACAACGCTTCACGTGCGTGTTTGGCCCATGCCCGGGGGCTCCTGTCGGTGCACTAAAGACTGGGGTCCTTAATGCCCCAGACTTGTTCACGTGCGCGGAGAGCCTGTGCCGGCAAGGCATGGCAGGACCCAGTCAAGATGCAACTCCCAAGATTATGAAGGCCTTAGCAAGCCTGCCTTGTCGGGAAGATAACCAAGGACGCGCCCATTTGGTGGGCGTGATGAACACACCAAGTAGAAGACCCCGACAAGCTCCCTTGCCGGGATGACAACTGAAGCCCCCAGCAAGCTCCCTTGCCGGGACGAAGACTCATGGCCCCGACAAGCTCCTTGCCGGGATGACGGGCCTGGCCACTGGTGGGCAACCGCCCTTGCCACAGTGCCACCGCACCCCAAGTGCCAGCGCATTCTGCATGCGCCAGTACAATGTCCAGGTGTCGAAACACCTAGATACGTGTCTTCACCAGCCCATCGCTGACAAGGACAAGACGTGCATTAAATGCACCTGACAGAGGGAGATGGATAAGCACCGCCCTAGGTTCACTGTAACTCCTCGTGAACCTACCACCAAGCACTGTAGGTGACCCCTTTGCCTATAAAAGGAGGCCCTTAGCTAATTTCGAAGGGGTTAGACTCTCTAGACATTGGCCCATAAGACGATCATCAACGGTCACTGTAACGTTCAACAACAAAACGCTTAATACAACAAGACAAGCAGGACATAGGGTTTTACACGTAAGCGGCCCGAACGTGGGTAAAAAGGCTTGCTGGGTGCTGATTGTTAGCTCTGCTTTTCACGTCACCTCTCCCCGCCCTACGATCACAAGGGTTTCACGTTGATTCCCATATGTGTCGACCTCGCATCACCGACACTGAAGGATACCAATTAAAAGATACATCAAGGAATGTGATATCCGTTGACACGTTCCAAATAAAAAGAAACAAGATGCCAATAGAAGGAAAACAAACCCAAGGTATCTAGTTCCCAAAAGAGAGCAAGGTTCCAAGAAAACCAAACCCTCGACAAATTTTCATGCTCGCACAAAGCACCATAAAGAGCAAGACTTGAGTCCCATCAACACACACTTTATGGGGATCAAAAGATTTTATGATAAACGCTTAAAGGTAGTGTTCTAAAGAAAATACGATAGCTCCCCCAAGAGATGTGCATTATATAGAATACAAAATGCACAAGATGGGATCATTACTTTCTCTATATCTATATAAACACTAGACATGTTCAAAAAGATCCACAAGAGGCAAGGAAGACAGTCGATAGACAAAATCCAATGTAAAGATGATTAGCAATTTCTACCACGTGAAGGGAATACCAATTTTAAAAGGACAACAAGTATTTGGAAACAATTACCCATATGTAGATTGCAAATATACCCAAAGTCATCGTTACACCTAAAGGGCAAGCAAATGGCACTTGTAGATCTAACATGCCACCTAGTAACAAGATAATTTACAATATCAACACTAAGTGGCAATATATCAAATGTACACATTTTCTAGGCTTGTAATATACACATAGCATATTACTCCCCCATAATGTGATAACCCAACATTATTAACAAGTAGCAAATGAAAACCAACAAGAGATAATTAATGGACCATTTAGAATTTGAATATCTCAAGAGTAAGACAAACCACATAGAGACTAGATAATCTTGTAATATAAATATTAAGTGGTATTCCTCATGTACACACATATTTAGGATCGTGAAGTGCACAAAGCACATCACTCCCCCAAAATGGGATAATCCATTAATATCTCGAAAGAGCCATCTAAGATACTAGCAATGCAAAAAAGGCTCAACACAAGACTCACACATACATGATGTGAAACCCACCCACCATACATACTTGATTACTAAAGATAAGCAAATAGGAAGCACAACATATACAAAACACATGGAAGGTACAAAACTACAACATGCAAAGGGGCAAGTAACTAACAAAGTAAAAATTTAAGTACAAGTTACCATAAGGAGGCATATTGGATATAAGATAGAAACTCGATAATCCAAATTTCTTGGCTTGAGACAAGATGAATGATGAAGACCCCTTACTTCTTAATTATGTAGCCAAGTCTCAAATGTCCTCAACCATCACCTACTGATCAAGTTTGAGCTTGTTATTCCCCAACCAAGTTGGGTCCTAAGAGGTTAGTCACAATAAGCTCGGCGACCCAAATGGTACTTTTCTTGACACCTCTTTGAGTACCAACAAACTTGGCACACACATTGCCAACCTTATCCTTCCAAGAGAATAGATATAATCAATAATTATTGGGTTCGATAAGTTACCTCCCATGCAAGAAGAAGCTAATTGACCCTTCTCACGACAGAAGTAGCAACATCTACCCTTTACTTTCTTCCCAACTGATTTCTCAACTTGAGGAGTGTTGGCTTGGGTCTTCTTGGGAAGACATTGTTGAGTGTGGACATCCCTTCATGACTCATTTCCATGTCTTTCTTCAAAGAAGTGATTTGGGCCTTGAGCTCTTCGATTTCCTCTACATGGTTAGTATCAACAAAAGTACTAGAGGAAGTAGAAGCTTTATTGTTAGAGCAACAAGGCAAGGAAAGTGATTCATCACAAGATGTAGCGACATTATGAGTAGATGAATTACGAGGACTAGCACATGACAATATAGCATTTTGACTGGAAGTGGTGCTAATGTACACATGCGATTCACTTGATATTACCTTGGTAGTAATAGCTCATGAGCTAAGTTTAGCACATTATGGGATACTAGAAGATCATCATGAGAGCTTGTGAGATTACATGACTTTCTTCCAATTTCCCTTAATTGCTAGATAGCAACTCAAGTTGAGCCCTTCGCTCAACATTACGCTTTAACATGGGTGCTTCACAAGCAATAGAGTTAGTAGCACAAGAATCATCATCAACAAGAGGAGAAGGCAACTTGGCAAGCTCTTTAGCATATGAAGCTTCAAGTTGAGCATGAGACTCGGTGAGTTCGATGAGAAAACTCTTAATAGCCCTTGAGCCATTTTCGAGGTACTCATAGTCCTCAAGGAGTTTAGCATGTGCAGCTTCAAGCTTATCATTTTTTGTTCTAAAATCATTAGCCACCTCGAGAGCTCTATCATGGGATTCCATTAATCTAGATAATTCTAGAGAAAAGGTCTCCTCAAGAGATTACTTGGTGGATTGTTCATTTTCAAGAGCTTGAGATAGCTCCGCAATCTCATCAGCATAAGCATGTCCATGACCTTCCATTGTCTCCATGGTGGCCTCATGCTCCTTGAGATGAGCTTCCAACTCCTCAATATATTTCTTGCCATCAATGGCAATACACATGATTTCCATGAAGTTGGAACGAGCAATATTATTCTTACGAAGAACTTTAAAAATCATTTCACCCATAATTTTGAAGGATGCAATATTATCACTCTCTTCATCAATATCATCATCCTCATCCTCATCATCATCATCATCAAGAGATATATTGGGATTCAAGGTAGGAGATACCTTAGAAGCCTTAGGCAGAAGGCAAAAGTGAGAAATAATAGATGATGATGTAGGATCCTTTGAAGCATCATTCTAGGCCACATCTTGTTCCATGGAGTGATGGATTGCCCATACATTGTTAGGACAAAAACTCGAGGAAATAGGTACACTTTTATCATGGAAACAAGATATAGCAAGCATATCATCATGAGATTTAGTCAAGAAATTTCTACATGATATGCAAGGACTACCAACACAAGCATGTAAAAGCATTTAGAGTGCTCTAAGTGTTAATGTC